>NC_086317.1:233471825-234076825 GCF_036172605.1 Pelobates fuscus
GAAGCATTAGGAGACTTGTGCGCATGCACAACAAAACGCAGTGATGCACCAATCAGATGGTCTCTATGAGACCACCTGATTGAAATAGCCGAATTCTATTTGGCTATTTCTGTGAAAGCGCCACTAGTGGCTGTCATTTTTAAGGTTTGGTGCTTGATACTTGCATTCTGCAGCCTCTGGTATGGCCATGTGTGGGATTAACCGAACTTCTGGAATAAAAGGAAATCATGGCATGTCACACATGTCATGTGTCCTTAAGGGGTTAAAGGAACACTTCAAACCGCTAAACCACTTCCGTTTACTGGGTATAGACCCATCAGACTTGCACCCTTGTATTGACTTTGTATTGGGCTGTCAGATCTTTGACTCCCTGAAAGTCAAGCCTGTGCATTGACATGTGTTCCAGTGCTGTCATTTGGGGTACTTATAAGTGTACCTTGATAGTGTTGAACAGAGCAAGTTCTCAGTGAGATAGGGTTTGAATAACTGTGATTAAGTGGGAATAGCGCAACAAATCAGGGGCAGGAACACTACAGGGTCAAGATCACAAACATGTATCGCTGACCCTATGCTGTTAAAAACACTATTTAGCCCCCTGGCCCCACGTTGTCCCTTTTAAATATAGTAAAAATGCACTTTATTTTCAGCTCTGCTCTGGCGCTGCCTCAGTCCCCGACCTGCCTCTTTGACTGACGTCATCAGAATTGAAAGTCTCAGCTAATCACAATGCTTTCCCATAGGAAAGCATTGGATTGGCTGAAATTTGCAGTTCTGATTATCTCAACCAAGGAGGCAGTCCGGTGGGGCAGAGCCAAACACTGCCCTGGCCAATGAACATCTCCTCATAGAAATACATTGAATCAATGCATCTCTATGTAGAAAGGTCAGCATCTCCATGCAGAGTGTGGAGACACTGAATGTCAGTGTTGCAGCCAGGAAGCACCTCTAGTGGCTGTCTGAGGAGTAGCCACTAGAGGTTCTAAAAGGCAGTGTTTACTGAAAAGGCAGTGTTTACAGCAAAAAAAAAACCTGAATGGACTGATTATACTCACCAGAACAAATACATTACGCTGTAGTTGTTCTGGTGACTATACTGTCCCTTTAAGGAAAAACAATGACTGTTTTAACATTATCTGCCTGCTAAATGATTATCAGAATCATTACAGTTTCCAATACAGTTTCCAGGTGTTCTAGGTTTTATAGAAGAAAGGGAGAATGTGCTGTACCGTTACTAACAATGTAACCATTAGCATATTATATTCAATTTAATTTAGAAGCCGAGATTCATAAGGGGGGGGGGGGGGGAGACATCATTCTGCCTATAAGATGCAAGTAAGTTTCTAGAAGCATACATATTTTTAAAGAACAGGTTATTTTCTGCTTTGGACAATGTGTCTGCTGGAGTGGATGCAAGTCAATTGGTTTCTGAATAACCTTCTCGTGCTAAAGTCTTTTCATACGCCGAGAATGAAACTAGTTTTGGGCATTCCCAACACATATCAAATATGGAGTCTTACATGAAATCTAACTTTTTAAGTGAATTGAAATACAACATGTTCAGACCATCAAATTATTCTAATAGCTCTTTACAATTCATAGACCTTTCTATTTTTCTCCCAGATTGATTGCTGCTTTAAGCAAAACAAGAGACTGGATGTTTGAAAAAGAGGAATTAAATCTTGTTTTTTGATTTATTTCATCTTTGTAAATGATTTGACAGCTGTGCAGATCCCCCAGTCCTTTGGCGCTCTGAATGTGAGGAACCCAGCAGAGTTACTGACGGAAACTGTTGACCTTTCTTGTGTAGTTTCTGCACTGTCTCGTTAAACATCTGGAACCCAGCATGTTTTCAGAGCCTTTCACAACATGATTGTACATTTACATCACTGCAAACAAAGAGATAGATAGATAGATAGATAGATTATATATAGATAGATAGATTTATAAAGTTCATATTAATTTTAATTAAAAATATTTCATACAGTGTTTTTGTTTTGTATTTTTTTATTCACATTATACAGTTAACAATATTGCACATTTGAATATATATCATTACTAAGGATCGATCTATCTATCTATCTTTCTATCTATCTATCTATATAGTCAATACAATACAAAACAAAAATCTGCACACCCGTCAAGCCTTAAGACTTGCTTTATACAATGATAAAACAAAAGAAACATCAAGATGTAGATAGTCCAAGGTCAAGTGGAGAGTGTATTGGGCAGCCTGCACTAAACATATGATTATTCCAGAAATTTAAGACAATTTCAAAAAAATTTGTTAACTATTAAGAGACTTCCTAAGTTAGTTCCGGATACCAGCCCAAGAGTGGGAACGGGGGGTGGGGATGGGGCCACGTTGAGCTTTTCTGCCGTTATCCACAGGGGAGGGGGGTTAGTTTGGCAGCTTGTTCAACTAAAGAACAAATCACGCAAAGCATTGCTAGACAGGAAACGCTTCTGAGAGCAATTGTTTTGATAGAGGATCAGGAGATCGAGAAAAAAAACTGTGAACTTTATGTGCAACGAAGGCCAAAGAGGTTTGGACTGGCCACCTGAGGGCTTACAGAGACGAAAGGAAATGAAAGGATCATTTAAGTGAGAGAGGAATCAGATGCAGTGAAGGCATTTTCAGTTTTTTCCCCCCCCTCCTTAGGAAGACAGTGTAAATGAAGCATTCTTTAAGGAATTTATTGAATTCTTTTGTAGAACAGCTGTATGAAGATACGTGTTTCAGAAGATGCTTCCCTATACTGTTAAAAGAACGGTGAAAAAACCACGGAAGAGGGCATGAAATCCACTTGACTTCTCATTTGGATATAATGCATGGGTACTTAAATATTGATAGGGAGAGGAAACAATTCTTGCTATTTTCCCTGCCTAATGTGCAATGTTATTTTTATTTTGGGATTGTAATACACAACAGCATTATCTTATTGATGTTCTATACAAAGTAACAAACCAACAAACCAAAGGGAAAAAACAGCTTGTATGAGGACTAACTATACATTATATTAAAAATAAATAAACAGCTTGTATGAGGACTAACTATACATTATATTAAAAATAAATAAACAGCTTGTATGAGGACTAACTATACATTATATTAAAAATAAATAAACAGCTTGTATGAGGACTAACTATACATTATATTAAAAATAAATAAACAGCTTGTATGAGGACTAATTGTACATTATATTAAAAATAAAAACAAAACATCTTGTATGAGGACTAACTATACATTCTATATATATATTAAAAAAAATTATGAGGACTACGTATACATTATGTTAAAAAAAAAAATTGTTGCTGCAGTACCATAAGGACCTCACCAACGCTAACTTGTGGCTGAACGCACGGCTGCCCATTCTTGAAAAATATAGAAATATATGAAAGTATGAAAATGCAAAGCATTGGGAGCAAATAGTTAATGTAAGGTCAATTGTATCCTAAAAAAGTGATTTTATCTCAAAATGATTCTGAATTATGCTTTTAATAAATTATATGTTGCTTAAGTGTACCTTGCATTAACCATTTCTATCCCAAGCTTTATTTTTTCTATGTTATAAAACAACACATTAAAATAAAGAGATTGTGCTTATTTTAGTTTGTATATATCATATAAAACTTAGATTACTTTTTTCAAAGAACAGTAAAACACTTTTTTTTTCTATAGATTGTGTAATAATTGTTGATTCTGGATAGTGCATCTTAGCATCACAGGAGGGTCCATAGTGAATGCAACTGCTTAGTTCCTACTTCCTGTTTGTGGTTTTGGATAGGTTGGTTTATATTTGAAATCCATGTGTTGGCTGACAGTAGTTTAAAGCAACACTAGAGTGTATTCCTAATGTTATAGTGTCCTGCTACCTATCTAAGTGTCCTTCCTGCCATGTGAGGGTTTGAAAGGTGAGTATTGCTTGCCTTTCAGCCCTCTTTGGCTGAGATCAGTCATAGGGAAGCAATGGAAGACTAGCACGCATGCACGGCAAAATGTTCTATGTTCTATGAGCAGCATTTAATATTTAACCAAGCTTTACATTTATTTATTTATAAAATATTTTGCCAGGAAGGATACATTGAGATCTCTCTCTGTACATATAGCAGAAGTGCCTTTACATTGCAGTGTTTTACATTGCAGGCTTCAATAATGCTGTGCCACACCAATTAGCATCTCCTTAAAGAGATGTATTAACTCAATGCATCTCTATAGGGAGCGTTCACCGACTCTATGCAGAGAAGGAATATGCTGAACGTCAGTGCTGCACACTGTGCAGCACTAATCCAGCAATCACCTATAGTAGCCATCTGAGTGACTGCCACTGGAGGTATCCCTAGGCAGTAATTTAAACACTGCCTTTTCTCTGAAAATGCAGAATTTACCTTGAATAGCCTACTGGGACAGCCAGGCTATATACACCAGAACAACTACATTAAGCTGTAGTTCTTCTAGTGACTATATTGTCCCTTTAAACAAAATGTGAGTAACAAGAAACTTGGATTAAATTGGGTTAGAAGCACTGACTAACAATTTTCAACTATAAAATCAATGAGAGCTTAATTTTATACCAGAAAGATAAGTGCCTTAAATAAACGTATCATTCTTAAAACAAATTTGTTTTGCTGTTCATGGGAAAACTGATGCTTCCGATAATCATTTAACGCAGACATTTGAATCCAGACCATAAATGGTGTGCTGCCATGTAATTTTCATGTATTAGAACTGGTCCAGGAATATTCAGAGCCTTGGAAGAGTCTGAGTTTCTCCAATGAGCACGTACACGCCAAAATAATTTGAAGTGTGAAAATCAACAAACACACACAAATAGTTATTCATTCTAACATGAATCTGTCTATTGGAAGGAACTTAACCTGAAATCTTGTCTACATCCCAGTTCTTTAACTCTGCTAATGGGGTGGAACATTTTTACAATTGACAAAATTGGCCTCTCTCCACAAACATACGCTAATGTGCAATTTAAATGTTTTTTTGAGGGGCACTTTTCAAAACCTGTTCAAAAGTGTTTAAGGCAGATGTGACCCAGAGCTTGTGAGTCCCTCTGATAGCTTTGACAATGCCTCAGGACGAAAATAAACAGGTACCCAGACCGTGTTACTTAATCACCCTTCTTATGTTTTGACATCTATTTTTTTTTTTAATTTTTAATGTTTTTTTTTTATTATTATTTTGGCAATGAAACTTTTATATTGATCTGTTTTACACAACTAGTTCGTACATCTATTTGCAAAACACACATAATGGGCTTAATTTTATCTTATGTTGACTTATTACAGTACAAAGTGGGTGAAGAAAAATGAGTTGGATTCCCAACAAGGGGAAACAACTTCATGTGTGTCCAGGGGCGACCAGACCAGGGGGTAACCCTTACACAAATGTATGAAAAAATCTATTTTTTCTGACCCACCAGGTCTGCTTCTCTCTTATTACAGTACAGATTGCTGAATTTTATGCAAACATTGAGGTTTTTTTTTTTTTTTTTAGAAAGTTACATTTGAAATGCGAGCACTGCTTATACTTTGAACAGGGTTTTCTTTCCTGAGATCCTTTTGCTTACATATCCTGCATTTTCATAGCTTCACAGTATTAAGTCGAATCTCTTGAGAGAGCAGCCGTCTTGCTTTCTGTGTGTGTGCTTTTAGTGTTCACGATAACATTGTTAAAATGATGTGTGAATTGGGAGACTACTGATATCATTTAAAAGCCTGTTTATGAAACACTTTACACTCAATGCAATCACAAATGATTGATTAGTTTATTGCTAACTTGCAATAACAGTAGAAGTTACCTGAACTGCTGCCTGTTGGAATATTAAGACACTCTAGTGTTTCCAGCAACCTTATGTTTCTAAGTTAATTATGTGCAGATTATTGTATGTCTGCAAATTTCAGTTGAACATTAATAAAAGATCCCTGGCAGTTTGTAGGGATTTGGCATTTAAATTGTTATAATCTTTACCATCCCATAGTAAAAGGCCATATAGTCTATTTTATGGACAGGCTTACAGCGCTTGTGCATAATATGGTCCCATCTTTCAAAAAGTAACATGTCATGCTCTCTGGCGATATGAAGTGGCCCAGCATGCAGAGCTAAGTTAAAGGACCACTATAGTGCCAGGAAAACATACTCGTTTTCCTGGCACTATAGGGCCCTCAGGGTGCCCCCACCCTCAGGGTCCAGCTCCCGTGGCGTTAATCCCTTGCCTTTTTTACAGCGCCGGGACTCTCCTCCCTCTTCTTCCGTCATCGGCTGAATGCGCATGCGCAGCAAGAGCCGCGCGCGCATTCAGCCAGTCTCATAGGAAAGCATTATCAATGCTTTCCTATGGACGCTGGCGTCTTCTCACTGTGAAAATCACAGTGAGAAGCGCCTCTAGCGGCTGTCAGAGACAGCCACTAGAAGCTGGATTAACCCATAGGTAAACATTAAGCTGAAGTGGTCTGGGTGCCTATAGTGGTTCTTTAAACCTAGCAAGGTAGAAGATAGAATAAATAGATATGTGTTTTTGGCCCTTTAATGTTTGCTGGACACAATGTAAGACAGCAATAAATTGAAAAAGTAAAGTCAAAATATTAGCTGAGGTCAAGGGACAAAGCCGGGGGACTGGGCCTGCCAGCCGCCCAGGGCAGACGCTGGATTTTGCTGCTCTCTTTCCGGCTACAATCTTGACTCCATCCCTGGGGAACAATCTGCTGATCTTGTGACGCATTTCTAGCCTTCAACAAGGGGCCACAGCCTGTGCCAGACCTACTTGCGGCCTGCAGTTGCACTTGAAGACGGGGAGGCAACCAATCCTCATTTTTAATGGTTTCTTGTTTGCTTTTGGCCATGTTCCCCAGGTCCCCACTGGAGTTTTGGCATTGTCACCTAGCCACACTCTACAGCTTCCTGACCAGCCGGAGAGTTAAGGCCTAAACACCAAAATGGGTGCCCTGTCGGGGCCTGCAATCATGAGCACCTCCCTGGAGTCACCAACATGTGTGGAACTACTACTTGCAGCATTCGATCGCACCTGTGCCCTGTTCTTGGTGAAAATCTATGAGAAGGGGGGCTTTCCTCTGCTCCTGAGGACCTAACTGAGGTTCCATGGAGTCGTCCAGTTGCTCGGCACCGAGTGTATGAGCATCCCCCACGTATTTCCCGGATGGCGCAGCACAGGAGGAGGCACAAGAAGCCACTGCCACATCTGACCGCTGGACTCCAACTGAAGCTGTATGCAAGACATCACTCACCTCATCCGTGGGAAGCTAAGCACCTTCGCCCCAAGCAGGACCAACCTGAACCGGAGGCCACTTCATACTGGCAGGAGAGCAAAGCCATGAGACTGCATATGCAAGCACTGACTGAAGTCCGGGTAGAGTGCCTGAGGGAAGATTGCACCGGATTCACAGGACTCTTGGGCTCAGGTGAAGGCATTAGCAGGGTGGCTGGTAGAGGGGGAGGCTGGGACCCACCATTCCTAGGCCTCGATTGGGTGGCATAAGGGCATTTTCTATGTGGCTGTTTTTACAGTATTATATGAATGTTATGCTTAAACTTGCCCACTCTACTAGTATAATGCATTAGCTCATCTGTTCTTGTTTAACCTACTTACCGGGTGGAATTCTCATCTTGCTATCATCCCCTGTTCTACGACTCTCAGTGGCATATCATACACCTACTCTGCTTCACCACTGGAGCTGTACTTTAGTTGTTTCCCTTCCTTTTTTTTTATTACAAAATGTGCAATGTCCTTAACGTTTCCTGGTTTGATAACCCTTTGTATCGTCCTTAATATTTTGATTAAATGATTATACCAACATGTCCGTTAACCCATGCACAGTAAAAATAAAGAATACAAAAAAAAATAGGTGTATTAACAGTTACAGCTCTATATGGAATACACCATGAATCCACATGGAAAAAATAAATAAAATAAATAATAAGAGACACACCAAAAAATAAAAAAATAAATAAAAAAATACAATAGACAAAGCCAACTTCAAGGATTGTAAAAGGTAGATTAGTCAAGACAAGCCAACATCTGTAAACCAGGAATCATAATAAACAGTAATTAACACAGGTTTTCTAAGGGTTACAGGTAGGTGTATGGGTTAGGCATGGGTTAGGGATAGTGTAGGGCAAGCATGTCAAACTCAAAGGCTAACATGGCCAAATAAACAAGGTGTAAGTTTATGTGGGTTGCAAAAAAAATGAAACATAGGTTTATTTAGAAATGTACAGTATAAAAAAGTTGCCTAACTGACACTGGATGTCCTCACGCACGTGGGGCTTCAAAGTAAACAAAAAAAAAAACAAATTTATTATAAGGAGATAGGCATTTGCATATAACCAATGCTTAAGTCCTTGACATTTTACTTTCTTGACATATTAAGAAAAGTTTGGTAATGCAACTGAAATGGTGAATGTATGCTGTTGCACAGCTGTAAAAAACAAATTACGTTATCTTGTTGATTTTGAAGTCCTATGAGTGTGTTCTTCACTTTGGCTGAGATCATCAAACTTGATGATCTCAGCCAATCCAATGCCTTCCCACAGGAAAGCATTGGGATGATTTTGTGCATAAAAGCTGTGTGGCCAATCAGCATCTCCATGGGGAGCGTTCAGTACCTCCATGCAGACCCAATCTAATACACTGCCCCCTCCCCCTATTCTAATACACTGCCAACAAATTAAATACATTGCCCTCAAATCCAGTAGACAGCCCCCCCTCTAAATCTAATACACTGCCCCTCCCCCCCCCTCTCTAATTGAATACACTGCCATCCTCCCTCCACCAACTTAAAGGACCACTATAGTGCCAGGAAAACATACTCGTTTTCCTGGCACTAGAGTGCCCTGAGGGTGCCCCCACCCTCAGGGACCCCCTCCCGCCCGGCTCTGGAAAGGGGAAAAGGGGTAAAACTTACCTTTTTCCAGCGCTGGGCGGGGAGCTCTCCTCCTCCTCTCCACCTCCTCTCCGCCCCGTCGGCTGATTGCGCACGCGCGGCAAGAGCTGCGCGCGCATTCAGCCAGTCTCATAGGAAAGCATTTACAATGCTTTCCTATGGACGCTTGCGTGCTCTCACTGTGATTTTCACAGTGAGAATCACGCAAGTGCCTCTAGCGGCTGTCAATGAGACAGCCACTAGAGGATTAGGGGGAAGGCTTAACCAATTTATAAACATAGCAGTTTCTCTGAAACTGCTATGTTTATAAAAAAATGGGTTAACCCTAGCTGGACCTGGCACCCAGACCACTTCATTAAGCTGAAGTGGTCTGGGTGCCTAGAGTGGTCCTTTAATACACTGCACTCCTCCCTCCCCAAATTAATGCTCTGCCCTCCCCCAATTTAACACACTGCCCTCCCTCCCGCCACTCTAATTCACTGGCTCCTTCAGTCCCCCAATTTAATACACTGGCCTCCTTCCTCCCCCCAAATTAATACACTGCCCCCCTCCCCAATTTAATACACTGCCCCCTCCTTACCCAAATGAATACAGTACACTTCCCTTACATTAATACACTGCCCACTCACTCCCCCAATTTAATACACTGTCCCCTCCCTCCCCAAATTGATACACTTCCCTTCCACCAATTTATCACACTGCCCCTCCCCCCCCCATCACTCTAATTCACACTGGCTCCCTCCCTCCCTCCCCCAATGTAATACATCTGCGGCTGGTCGCAGCCACAGCACAAAGCGACCCCAGGGCAGGTGGGCCGCAAATATATTCAGTGTGGGGCGCATACAGCCCAAGGGCCGCAAGTTTGACATGCTTGATGTAGGGTTAAGGTAGGTATATGGTTATTGTTAGTGTAAGCATAGGATTAGATTGTAGGGTTGGTATAGCGTTTGGAGTGGGGGGTTGGTATAGGGTTAGCATGTGAGGCATTTAACAGGACTGATACATTAATCTATAGTGAGTTATTTTTCTTTAGTTGCACTGGATGTGGAAAAATTATAAGCAAAAATGTGAAAAGAATTATGTTTTGCTTTATTTGTAACATTGCATTCACACTTAATGTTGTGTTATGGATATTAAAATAAAGCACTTTCTGTCCTTTAAAAATCAATATATAATACGTATGGGGGGCCCTTGAAGACAAACCCTTGAATTAGGGTGGAACAAACACACATTTGTGGTACAAATTCTAGGTTTTGTTTGGGATTAAAACTTGGACAATTGCCTCCTTCCTTGACGGGTTAATGCAGTGATTACCTGTGTCTATTTTATACTTTTCTTTAAAGACACACAAATGGCTTCCTGGAGGTAGAAGGAGGAGGAAGGCGGTATAATAAAGATTACCTTGATTTTACAGTGAAGGCTTAGTCCATCGCTTTTTCATCTTGTCCATGTACGTCAAGTAGATAGGTAATGGAAAGTCACTGTATGAGCAATAAGATCAGTAGACAGTGGACTGTTACGCATGACTACATATCTAAGACATATGAGGATGCCCGTTCTCCCACCAAAAATATGTGCAATTCAGAACCTATAACAAAATGTATGATATGCCTAAGTTACCCTTGTGTAACGTTCAGGGATGATTGCAAATGGACTGTACTGGACTCTGAACTCATGGTTAAAGTAACGAACCTAAATCAGCCAAAGCCATTTTTTGCCTTTGCCACTATTATGGCCTTAAGAGTACTATGGGAAATGTAGTCCACAACATCATGAGTACCGAAGGTTGCCTACCTCTGCTCTAGGTATTATCCATATAGATGTTAACTTCCCTGCTTCTAGTATTGCAGAGAATACACGTCATTCCATTCTGTCAATAAAATGTGTCTACTTCACTAGGTGCATTTTGAGTGTAAGAGCCTTCTAAATAATTTCAAAGACTGAAAGCACTGCTAAGCCTAAGAGGTAATAATGGTTCACTGACTTATTCCGTTATAAGCAGTCCAGTCTACCTTGAGGCCTCTTTGCCTCCAGGTTTATCCAAGCCTTTAGTGGTCTGAACTTTGCTGTTATTCTTTCTCTAAGAGTGCTGATTAGTGACTTGCGGTGTAGACGCTGATTTATCGCAGCCCAGAGTTGCCCCGTGGGGGTTGTGCAGAAAGAGCCCTGATTAAAAAGAGTTGTAATGAAGACAAATGATTCTCAGGGAGTCAAGAGCATACCAGGCCTTGACATTTCCCACTGCTCCTCTGAGCTTTTTAGAAGAGGAGGTGACGGTGGCCAAAGGAAATATTCCTCCTCTCTTGTTTATTTCTCATGGCACTGCTGAAATGTTTCTTTAGCTTCTGGGTGTTCTGTGTCTCACTTGTTAACTGCTTTTCATTCTGGGTGCAATTAACCCTTGACAGATAGTTAGCAAGCAGTCTTTATGAGCACCAAGTATATACGAGGAACAGTAATGTTCTGACTGGCCAAGGAGCGAAAACTATAAGATATGCATTGAGAGTTTCTTAAATTAGTAGTGTGTTTTAATTTGTATATTACGTAAAAACTCAGACCAGCCAATGAACAATTCAGAAAAATGGCAAGACATATATTGGGTATTATATATTTTTTCAAACATGCATTTGATGTTATAGACCGAATGTATGCAAATTTCAATCTTTTATATGATATTATATGCTTCTTACACATTCAACTGATATCCTTGATGACATAAAAGTAAAACTGTCACCTCAACTCTATTTTTTAATATAATAATCGTTTTAAAAGGGTATAGCTTTTTGGGGGGGGGGGGGGTGGGAGGTGGAGTGGACAATGTTTTTAAAAAAACAATAGTTAGTCTCTATGCTTCTGTGCGGGAACTGAAGCAGGGAAAACCAAAGAGACTAACTGTTGGTTTTCGAGCATTGGCCTCAATTTACCATATATACACGAGTATAAGCTTTACAAATGATTCAATACTGTTAGAATTTTTATTTATTTTTTCCAAATTATGATTTCTGTAGAAAAATTACTTTTCCCAAATTATTTATCTACAGAAGTCACCATTAGTCTATAGGATTTGTTATAGATACATTTGGATTTAATATATTTTTGACAGTATTGAATCATTTGTAAAGCTTATTAAATTGAGGCTACTGTCTGACCAAAGGTACTTTTATATGCTGTAATACATTAGATGTAATGAGTTCTTCTCATTTTTTACATATACTCTAATTTAAAAAAAAAAGTATTTTCTATACTTTTAAAAAAATAAATAAGGTGGATATTATCCTTTAATTATGTAATGCATATTACATTTCTTATTTAGACAATCATATATATTTATATGGAAGTACACAATAAATATAAACATTAATTTCTAATAAAGTTTACTAAACTTTTACGTATATAATATATGTTTTGGCAAAACTCGTTTTTTTTTTGTTTTTTTTTAATTTTCAGCTTTTACTGTAGCAATGGAACTTCTTTAACCCCTTAAGGACACATGACATGTGTGACATGTCATGATTCCCTTTTATTACAGAAGCTTGGGCCTTAAGGGGTTAAAGGAACACTAGAGTGTCAGGAATACAAATATGTATGTAATTCAGTCCATAAAACATGTTTTATTGACGTCATGCCATATACCGTATTGCGCAGGTTTTGAATACATCATCTGCACAATGAAATAACAAACACATAATCACCAGTGACTATACGTTATATTAAAGAACATTTTACTGGTAATACAGTAAAGATATATTACATTGAATTGGTTTCTAATTCTAGTATTCCCATACCAACATGTTTAATATGTCTCTCATTTGCTCCAGATTTGACTAATTTGTAAAACTTGAAACCTTTCTTTTGTATTATTATCTTCTGATTTGGACCCTCCTAATGCCCTTGAATTATCTTAGACAATGTCACCCATATGTTACATGGCTTATATTTCCTCCAATATGTCAGAGGCTCCAATCTTGTCTGAAAAGATTAATTATTCATCCATAGCCATTAGATTATGATTCAATTCACTATGACCTACTTCACACTGATCTTGATGACATTTCATTTCTTGTTCAATTCTCGTAATCAAACTTTTCCATTGTCATTTAGTTTCATCGTACAGTTTCCTTTTTTCACTCAGCAATACTTTTTGTACATTGTCTGCACTCACCATTTCCTGTTTTCATTACTACAACTTTCTTTTGCCTACATTTCCTGCAAGAGAACTTTGAAGTGTAATCAAATAGTTGATGGTGAATTCATGGCAACTGGACTCGAGTTTTGTGGGAAATGTGAAAAAAAGCTACCAAATCATTTTACAGACCTCGTAATCTTAGACATGCATATTATATTACATACACAGTATTATATGCCTAAATATCTAAAGTTTTGTCAGGTTTTTTTTAATGAGTAAAACATCATTTAGGATTAGTTTAATGAGATAAAACTTCAAACAACTGGATGTATACGTGTACTCCATGTAAACTATTAAATAGAACAGTTTTGTATTTCTCATAAAGATCAGCAGTGTGCTTGTTGCGCTTACCTGCTATACAATGAAAATCTGAGTTTGCCAATGTTTCAGCATAATTCCCATAATTCATAATTCCCATTTGTGTTCTCTGTTTTTGAAATGAGAGTTTTGTGGAGCAGAGCTTAGTCAATTCCAAGTATCATACCCTGAAACCCAGACACGTCATGAAGATCTGACCAGTAAAAAAAAAAATTGCAGCTTTCAATCCATTGTATGAAAATTAAAACCTCTGTTAAAGAATAGAATATCAAATGAATTGCTAGATTCCTCATGGCTTGCAACAAGATGTATTTAACCCATTCAAGATCCCCCTTGTTAACATGCCAGTCTAGATATGTCACTGGTGCTGGAATGGTTAAGTAGGCTTGATGCTTCGCTGCCAGCACTAAAATTACTCTGGAATGAAGTTATTATTATGTCAACATAGTCTTGACATCCTGCCCGTAATCCGTACGTTATCTGAGCCAGCTTGCCCCGTGTTTGGTATAGTCCCATATGAACCAGAGCACTTGGCTTTTCCTTTGTTAATCATAATTACTTGAATTCCCTAAGTGTATACAGTGAGCAGTTAATGAACACGATATATTAATGGTGTAATAACATTGCCTAGTAAAACCTTCAACTGTTTGCATCCTACTAGCATGGCTTCCATCAATCGTAGGCAAAACCAGATATATATGTACCCGTTCTGCTCAAAGACTTAGGGAGCCACACGCATACACACTCACTCTTCCAAAGCCACAAGTATTTTTCTTTCAAAATCTTGCCAGTTTCCAACCAGCTTAGCACAGAGAGGTTTCCCTTATCAGTGTATATAGCAGAAACCTTGCGTGAAAATCCTCTATTATGTGAAATTTGTGTACTTTATTTAAAGAGTTTATAGTGTGTCACACCACATTGAGAGGAAGGAATGTACACAGAGCAGGTGCCTAAACCTTCTATTACTGTGATATATAACTTTCTTCCTACTAAAAGTAAGGCTGGGTTTTTATTTTATAGGATACCTTTGTTAGTAAGATACTTCTGTTTGACTCCAGGGAAACCATCCTATTGCAGCAAAAAATATAGGAAAACCGGAGGCTGGCTAAAAACATCTATAGTGTGTAAATGAGAATGTATGCCTGGTAGTTTGTGAGTCTCTGGTAATATGTAGCTGTGTGTTTTTGTGTGTCTCTGAATGTGTATTTATTTGTCTGAAAATGCATATGTCTGTGTGTACGCATGTGTGGGAGTGTATGTCACAGGTGAGGAGCCAATCATTATGATGGCAGCTCTATATTCTTGTATAGAAAATATGCCATTATTCAAGCATTACTTTTTCCCAATCTTTTTCAGCCAAGTCTGATGTATTTACGTCACATGATACTGGTAGGTTGCAAATTCAGTGCAACTTGACCATGAGTGGATAGAACCTCTGTTGGTTGGGTGCTAGTTTACTTTGGTTAGGCCTTTCTGAATTTAAAAATAGGCAGTAAACTAGTCCCTTCTTTACCAGTGTTTTTAAATAAGGCTTACTTTGAAATAAAAACCAAATAATGACAGAGCTTTTTTAATTGTTTAATGTGTTTGTACAATTTATATATGTTTGTGCAGCTATATATTAAAGCACAAACATATATAAGCATCTGATGAAAAGTTCCTGTGTTTATGTTCATGGTTTCCCAGATTGTAATCTATTGTTTGATTCCCTAATATTACGTCAAATGTATCTGCCTATAATTGGTGACATGTATCAAGCACATACTCTGATATTTTCCGACATAAAATTCAAATGTGTGGGCTATTTTCTAAAATGTGAATTCTGTTGGTAAGTACATTGTACAATTCACGGCAAACACAAACTGAAACTATCATTTTGCAATTTGGCTGTGCTTTTACCAAAATCTGATTTCAAGTGAATAATGGACTAACATTTTGCAGTTAAAACAACATTTAACAAATGTAATAGTCTAGAAAGTTTAAATGGACTGTATTGCCTCAATACAATTCCTTTTCTAGGAAATATCAAATGGAGATAGCTTAAATATGTCATAAACATATACGACTTTTAAGATTTCTATTACATATCTTAACACAGCAAAGAAACAGCATTTTTTAGAAGGCAGTGAAGAGTTGCCAGGAGAGAAAAGTGGAACTAGTGCAAAATTAAAAATTCTAATTGATGGCTCAATATTTTCACCTCGTCAGAATAAAGAGCCTAGCTTTCCACCAGAAAATGCATGGTTTAGAAAGAATTCATGGTAGCCACTGTCTGCTTTAAAATGTATACTTTGTGAAGCAATAAAAAGTAAACATTCTTGAAGTTCCACGCATCTCCAGAAATCTCTAAAAGATCAACTTATGTTGAAGCATTTCTGCCCCTTTAAGAAATATCTACACACATCACACAGTTTTTGATTTTATGGCTGGGATTGAGATCTGTCTGCAAGCTGGATGCTGTCCATTCGTATTTCTCCTATGGCTCCCATACTTTGGCTTATATGAAATAACCTTTACGTACATAACAGTGAATTTTGGAGCCGATTCTTTCATGTAGGAGAAGCTTGCATTCTAGTTGTAATTCCTTTAATATATGTCATATGATCAAACAGATCTGTACAGTGGTGCTGAAATTGGATGGGTGTTTGTATGGAGTGTGTTCTTGGAGCCTGGGATGTATTAGGCTGCTTTGAACTCTTTGTCTTCATGCTATTAAGTCCCAAGATGTTATTGTTAGCGTTTCTTACTGACAATGACAGTGATTATTTTTTATAGCCATTTGCACCCTAACAAAGAGGGCATAAAAATAACCATAGAAAGTGTTGTGCATACAATAGAGATGAGTGAACACAGAGAGAAGTGGTTCAAAACATCCTGGACTTTGATATGTATGCCTTTCCGTAGATGTCTTAATGTTTTTTGCATTTTATATTTTTTTCTTTCTTAACAAGGAAGGAAGCAAAATCAGGATATTTAGAGGGAGATCAGAGTAGCAAACCATACCAGCTTTAGATATCAATAGTTTTACAGCTTTGATTGTTTTTTTTCGACATAGTTTTTCTTTCTTTTTTCTCACCAACTACATAAGCGTGCACAGTTTTTTGTTTTGTTTTTCCTACAAAAGGTTGGGAAAAAAAAGGGAAGAGGTCTTTTTGAAGTCCCAAGTTCCAAATTATTTGCACATTCTAAAACATTAGCAGTACAAAAAAGTTTCTTTAATCCTTATATGTGTTAGCTATTTCACTTAGCAGGTATAGAGTTTGTTACTTATGTTTTTTTGTTTTTTGGGGCAAGTAATATTTTCAGAGGTAGAGTAGATTATTAGGGTTTGTTAATTAAATAGTGAATTATCAATTGAATTAAAGAATGAAAAGCAAAAATTAATTGGACGTGTTCATATAAAAAACAAAATGCTTAATCATTAGGGTGGTGAGATTCTATTTTACTTTGCTTTATCTATTGTTGTATTTGTATGCTACTATAAATTTTTTATTAACCACTTTACTACCAAAATAGAGCAATGATATTTTTATTTGTATGTATTTTTCAGAATGAAATTTAGTCTGTAAAGCCTCATTCACCCTCATGTATACTCTAGTTTTGATTACCAGTCTGTAGAGGAACGCATGTTTTGACCGAAGCTAGTCACTGATGTAATGCCTGTAAGTTTGCTGAAAATGTCTGCTCACCCCCTACTTTCAAACAGTATAGAAAGTTTAAATGGATCATATTATACCTACAGTCTGGGAGGGGGGAGAACTGAATGGACTGTCAGCATTACAATAGCATCCCAGAGACTGATAAAGGTTGCTTTATCACTTTTAAATACCTTTAGCTTACAATATTTAACTGTACTTACTGTATGCGGGCCTTTGCAGACATTCTTGTTACATTCTTTATGCAATTTTTAGTAAGCTGTACTGCTAGTAATGCAGTCAGGACTCTTAAAAGTAGCTATAGGTATGGTATTTTGCCATTTTACGTATCTATTTTTGCCACAACTTTGAGAAAAATATCATTTTTGTTTTTATACTAACTTTCAGACCCAGCCAAAAATATTGATACAGGTCACTGTATTTTCTCTGAAGCTTTTCCATTACCAAATATTTTTAGAAATAATGAACAAATAAGTGAAAAATAAAAATTGTTTAAATGTATACAATTTAATTTTTTACATTTGTCTGCAAAGAAATGTATCAACAAAATTGCTGTTTTTGATATGTACGATACCTACACATTCCTTTGATCCAAATACAAGCTATGCTAGTATACCCCCTCCCCGCCACCCCTCACCAAATTAAAAAGTGCTCGAGATTGAATAGATATTAAATAGATTTATATATTAAGGAGTACACATGACTTCATGTAATGGCATATCCTGAGGAGCATTTTTATTCTTTTTAATTTAAGTAAAACACATGGACTTTGTTTTTCACTATGCATGGTCAGAATGAGTATGTTTGTTGTAGTTTGAAGCTCTGTGTCACAAAAATCTATCTTGTTTTGTTTGATGTTGGTTAAAATGTGTTAATTGCACTCTTTTTTTTAATTTTATTTTTTTATTTCTTATACATCATACAGATTATACAAAGTGTACTTAATTTGAACCCAGAGTGTTCCTGTACCATATCTCTCTATGCTGCATTCATACGTTACACTGAAAGAAGCAACCCTGCCCCTCTTTTTCTACATTTTCATTTTATGTCTACAAATTGATGCAGCTATAATACCTCAATTGTAACTATTCAGCAACTTGTTCTCATGCTTTTTTTCTTAAATTAATATACCTTGATGGGGCAGGGTTAACCCTTTCCCGATGTTGGGGCGTGCTATGACATACTACAAAATAAGGCTCTAACGATGTTAGGGCGGTGTAGGACGCC
Organism: Pelobates fuscus; assembly: GCF_036172605.1. Classification (NCBI taxonomy): domain Eukaryota; kingdom Metazoa; phylum Chordata; class Amphibia; order Anura; family Pelobatidae; genus Pelobates; species Pelobates fuscus. The sequence continues at coordinate 233,490,123 of NC_086317.1, forward strand.
CTAACTATCTGGCCCTTCCTCCAGCTCAAATACATATCCTCCTCGGCAATCACAATCAGGGACCTCCGGCAGTCCCCCTGTAGCCAATTCAGCCGATCCGAGTCATGTGATCGCAGGGGGACTGCCTGGGTTGTTAGGCAAATCCCACAATATATAATTAATAAAACAATATCATTATATATCTAAATGATCTGTATTGTACACTTTCATTCTAAGTGTATTTATATATAATTATATTGTTTTATATTTTATTAATTATATATTGGGGGACCTTCCTGACAACCCAGGCAGGAATTCCAGAGAATTTAATTTGCAAGCCTTATATTTGACCCTGTAACTTTCCAAAACCCCTTAAAACCTGTACTGTGGTATTGTTGTACTTGTGAGACATTGCTGAATGAGTGGTTTAGAGCAGTAAAACGTATAATAATAATAATATCATCGGTTTTTCTATGAAAAATGCAAAAAACAAATATGAACACTAACTTTGTTCATGGTTTGTGATTAGGTGGCTACTAAAAAAAGCTGCAATATGGTCACAAAGGCAACGTAGGCCCAGCAAACCAACCTGACAGGTTTCAATGTTTAAAAACTGAAATGGACAAATCCTATATATGACCCTGTACTTTCCAAAACACCATGAAATCTGTACATAGGGGGCAATGTTGCACATACAAATATCTGTGTTTTATTGCAGTAAAGGCTAACGGTATTATGATTTACAGTTAAAATACAGTTAAAACTTTTCTTAATTTCTCACACGTTTTTAGATTTTATTCATATTAAATTATGTTCACTATCTAAATATTTGATGTGATATAAAATACACGTTTCTCCCGAACAAAATGATATATAATAAGTGTGGGTGCAATTAATATGAAAGAGGTAAATTATGATTGAACAGACATATAGCTCAAATTCTCGGTTTTGTTTTGGTTCAGAACATGGATAATTGCCTCCCTCCTATGGGGTAACCAATAAATCCCAGACACTACCTTGTCCCTGCGGAGCTGTACATTGATTTTTTTATTTTCTTCAGTGGAGAGGACGGACACTCACTTTGTAAAAGAAGTGTAAATTCAAGTCTTGGGGTATCCCTTTAAAACTTAAGTTTAATTCAGATAGCAGAACACTGTTAGGATTATATTATCTGCGTTCTCTTTACCAGAATCCATCATATATTGCGCTGTAGGAGTTATACCCAACAAATATGCAGTTTATTTTCCATTACGTTTGCGCTTCCTATACATGATATTTTGTGTGATTATTTGATTTAAAAAAAATAAATAAATCTTTTGTCTCTAGCATTTTCTTTTCCTGGCCAGCCGGGATAAACATATCTAGTGAGTGAAATGCTGAACGTTTGGGTGTTAGCAGAGTTAGTTAGAGGCAGACATCGTCACACTAGTCAGATTGTGTCACTGTCAGGCACCCAGTAATTATTAAGAAATGTATGGTTGCATTAGGTAAATGTCACTTCATTACAGTGGCCTGGTATAAGAGCATTTTTTGCTCTGAGTGAGGACCACAGGCATATCTTACAAAGACTCCATTCAAGCAAACTATAGGCTTTATTTTTCCACAGGCTTATTAGTGCTTTAACATATTAGCAGAAGCCAGTGATCAGAGTTTTTCAGTTTTTGCCTGCCGAAGTAAACAAATGCTAATAGGCTTTGATTTGGTCTTTCTCGTCTTACTTGTCTTCTTTCACATCTGCGAGAACAGAGTTCAGATTAAGTGCCAAATAAAACAGAGTAAAACTTAAGGAAGCAGCCTCTGTCAGATTTTGAAACATAAATTTATACTGCTAGTATAATTTGACATCTTCTATGTTGATCTAGTCACAAATTTTCTCCTCTAAAACCACTGCACTCAAAACAGCTTTGGTTTGCTTTCTAAATAGCCGCCGCATGCTCTACTCGAGGGAATAACCTTTTTTTGGGCATGTACTCATTTTAATGTGTGAATGGTAAATGTATGTTTTTTCCTCCCATTTTGTACAGGATATAACATAATATAAATAATAATGTAGAAAATCTGACATTTTGGGAGTTGTCTAATCTAATCAGCAATATAAGGCCGGGATTATTACCTGCTTTGAAAGTGAAGCCTATACGACTATAGAAAAAGGCAAACAAGCCTTATATTGTGTATTGTCTCTTTAAAGCTACTAGCTAAAAGAAAACTCCTTGGAAAGGGAGTGGTACATTTTCTCTGTGTTATTAATAATTGTATTGATTTATCAAGATCTAGCATATTGTGCAGTGTTGAATAAAAGCATGTAACTTAGGTGAAATGACAACTTTCTATATACTGACTGCAACCGATGGGGTCATATATCATAAACATATCATATACATATATCTCGGCATTCGAGATGTGGGCCTACAAAAGAGGTGAGTGGGTCAAAAATTATAACTGCTCTGGGCAGCCCCATTTAGAGCTGCCCATTCACAGAGTTCTCCTGATGTTGTATTAAAATGTCCTCACATCACTATGCACAACATTTCTATTGAGGCTCTCACTGGGGGACATTTCCCTGATGTAACCAGACACATGACGCTCTAGAAATCATGTTTTCACTACTATTGCAAAGTTCCCAACTTGACACAGATAGACATCGTGTTTCTGACTTCTCTGCATTTCTGCAGGTACCCTTAGAAACGGGCGCTTTTGAACAATGCTTTTGTTAACCTAAAGCCCAGGTTGTGATCCAAAAGGACAAGAAACCAGCCATAGATGGCTTAGTTTTGACCTTTTGGGTCTAATTAGTCTGGCACCAGTTCCAGCATGGAAGTTGAAGTCTGTCTGAGAATGTATAGCTAGGTGTCAAAAAAATTGTGTTCCACTGGTCCTTTTTAATATCTCTATTTGTTTTATTGTATTTGGTCTCACCACAATGTTTCTGGTGATTACTGATCAGCCACACCATTAAAACCACTGACAGGTGAAATGAATAACATAGATTTATATCATTATAAATGCACCTATCAAGGGTGGGATATATTAAGCAGCAAGTGACCAGTCTTTAATTTCATGTGTGGAACACAGAAGAAATGGGAAAAGCGAAAAGATCTGAGTGACAAGGACCAAATAGCAGTGGCTAGATGACTAGGTCAGAACATCTCCAAAATGGCAAGCCTTGTGGGGTGTTCCTGGTATGTAGTGGTTAGTGCATACCAAAAGTGGTGCAAGGAAGGAGAATCGATGAACCGGCATCGGGGGAGTCCAAGGGTCATTGATGCATGTGGGGAGCAAATCTGGTCCAATCACACAGATTGGAAGAGCTGCTGTAGCTCAGATTGCTGAAGGACTTAATGCTGGCCAAGATAGTAAGCTGTCATCCGGTCTGCGGCTACGAAATTGCAATGATGGCCATGACAGAAAGGTGTCAGAACACACCGTGCATCATACTTGCTCCATAGTCCTATTCCGATCCTCACGCCCTATTATAATTATTCAGCAGTGAAAAGGGGTTATCACCGGCACTCTGACCGGTCTGTTGCTATGCAGTTGCACTTTTTATCCACTGCTGAAGGCACCTATAATGGGGGAGTGAGCATTAGAACTGGACCATGGAGAAATGTAAGAATTTTTTCTGGTCTGATGAATCTCGCATTCTGTTACATCAGGTGGATGGTCTAAAATTGAACAAAAATTGTTTAGTAATAGTTTGAGGAACATGACCAAGAGCTCAAGGTGTTGCCTTGGCCTCCAAATTTGCAAAACCTCAATCTGATTGAGCATTTATGTGCTGTAACAACAAATCCGATCCATGGAGGCCTCACCCCGCAACCTGCAGGACTTAAAGGAGGTGCTGCTAATATCTTGGTACCCGTTACCACAGGATATGTTCAGAGGTCTTGTGGAGTCTATGCCTCGACACAGCAGAGCCATCCGTATTGTCATTATTAATGTTTTATTGATTAGAATGAAAGATATTTAGGAGAAACTATGAATCTTCTTTGTTAGTCAGATTCTTGAGGTCAGGAAGGGGATTGTGTATTCCAAAACCTCTACCCATTTAGAGTGGAGGATAATGTGATTATGGGTTAATGTAAAACAAATTATTTTAAGGAGAAAAACTGTACGTTATTATTGTTATATCCATTAAATCCTCTGATATTAATATGACCTCAAAAGTCCTGGTTAGCACAGCTTTTTGGAGCGTATCCGAGAGAGAGTGTGCAGTACTATGCAACTGTTTATTTTTTTGGGAGCAAAAAATTTTAATCTGAAAGAATGTTTAATATTATAAAGGCACTAAAGTTTTGAATATGGTGTAAGATACCTTTATACAATTAAAGTGGAGTAGAAGTGAAAGGGGTGGACTCTTTCAATATTTTTTTTTTTATAAAAGATTACATGTAGTATATCCTCTGTGCGTCTTTTTTAATTTTATTTTTTTATATACAGCATCCCATGTCAGCTGCCACTCTGTCAATGAATGATATATATAGGGAAGCAAAATCCAATTAGCTTATGGTGGGGAAAAATTGTGATTGAAAACCCCTTTCACCTGAAGTCTGTGGATAGTTAATACAATGTTAAACAAAAATCTGCACACCAGTCAAGCCATAAGACTTGTTTTTCCCACAGAAATTCCAAAACTGCAGCAATGTTACATCCGCAAAGGATTCTGGGTGGACATATGCAAATTAGTTTTAAAGCAAACACAGATTAAAAGGAATCCATGATTAACCCCTTAAGGACTGGACTGTTTTTGCGATGTTGTACATTTGCAACCAGGCCTCTTTTTACACTTTTGTGGTGTTTGTGTTTAGCTGTAATTTTCCGCTCTCTCATTTACTGTTCCTACGCAAATTATATATTTTTTTTCAGGACAAAAAAGGCTTTCTTTACATACCATTATTTATATAATCTCATGTAATTTAATTTAAAAAAAAATGAAAAAAATATGATGAAAATTTTAAAAAATACATGTTTTTTTACTTTTACTTGAAAAATATTTTACTCATCTACAAAAGCGAATGAAAAAGACTGCTAAATAGGTTCAAAGTGTTGTCCTGAGTTTTAAAATACCCAGTGTTTACATGCTTTTTTGTGAGTTATAGGGCTATAAGTACAAGTAGGATATTGCGGTTTCAAAACATATTTTTTTTCAAATTTATCAATAGTGACATTGTAACACTATTATCTGTCATAAATCTCTGAATACCACCCCACATGTACATATTTTTTTTAAAGTAGACAACCCAGGGTATTCAATATGGGGTATGTCCAGTCTTTTTTATTAGCCACCTAGTTGCAAACACTGGCCAAAGTTAGCGTTCATATTTGTTTGTGTGTGAAAAAAGTAAAAACCTAAATTGAACGCTAATTTTGGCCAGTGTTTGTGACTAAGTGGCTAAGAATAAGAACAAAACAAAAACTATGTCATGGATACAGCTCCTTAAAGGAAAATATATTATGATGACGGTCCTACTTGTCTTTCAATCCAATAATTATAAAAATATTAATAAAGTAATATAGGACTTTCATCTTCTGATTCAAATCTTTCAAGGAAACCCTATATTCGAAAATATGTGTAATAAGCGAGAGTGAACGCTAAATATCCTATATGAGAAAAGTATACCGGTAATTACTTTGTGTAGCAAGCTCCTAATGCAGTCAGTCAGTGGGCTGATATGCCCTTATAACAAAGACTTAAAATTATTTATTATGTTTGTTTTTCCCCTCCATAATAAATAACCACATGTTTTCAACATAATATTTTGAAACTTGTTCTTCTCCACAAGAAATCACTTTAAATAATTATGCATGGTATAGTTGGTATAAATATCATATTGCAACATCTGGATTCTGCATGATTTAAGATAGATCTGCACTGAGTTCAACAGCAAGTTAACATTTTAAATAAACCACCTTCCTATTGACATTTAAACAACAATCCATCTTAAAAATGTACGCCAGTCGCTGTGTATGAAGTGCTGGAAAACATACCTATCTATAATTAGGGTATATATTTTCCTTTGGGAAGACAGGTGCACCTATATTTGCAATAATGCTAAAAGGTCAGGAAGCAATATTCAAAATAGGAATATCTGGTAACTGTCAGGATTTGACCCAAGATTCATCTCAGGATTTCCTTCTCCACTCTCAGGGGAAAGGTTTTGATTTTAAGCACCTCGTAGTCTGGAGCTGGATTCTTCTACTATAACAATTAAATAATGTTACTTTTCATTTAGTGCTTTTACCACAATATGCTACACTTTACACTATATTGTAATATAGTATTTTGATATCTGGAGGTGATAAGGACAGTCCCAGTTTGAGTTGTTCTAACTTTCCAGATATTTCTTCCCTGGTGACTAGCTTCATAGAGACACTAGAGATAACTTCTAGGCCAGAGGTGTCCACAGTTTAGCAACATGGAATCTACCTTTTTTGTGTTGTTGTGGCCTGGCTAACATGATCTACCACCATATGAACACTGCATTAAAGGAATACAAACCTGTATTTCTAACGCTATGGTGTTATTCTCTTTATTTAGACTCCTCCACCCCCCCCCCCCAATTTAATAAAGATTCTGAGAAAAGGTGTGGCTTACAAGTTTCTGCAGGTACTCGACCGGCCTCTCAAGATGTATGCTGATACTTCTAAAAAATCCAGTCTTATGCCCCTTATAGAAGAGTATCTATTAAATGGTAGTGGTTAACATTGTTAAAGGGCCACTGCTTCTAGTACCATACCTCCTAGCAATTCAAATGCACAAAGAGGGTCACTTTAATGTGACCAGGGTTGGGCCTGTTCCGAGAAATTTTAGGTGACTTACTAATAACAATATATGAAGTTATAATGTAATTTAGAAATAGAGCAAGGTATCTTATTTACAAAGACTGATTTCTAAAGATATTCATTGTAGTTTAAAGACACATGACTGTAAATAATATTGCTGTGGAGCTTTGTTACACACTCAGGCACACCAAAAAAGGGACATTAGGAAAGTGGGACAGAAAGATTTTCCCAAAATAGGTATTCTTGGGAGGTATGCAGACCACTTCATTGAGATACAGTGTCCTGATTACCTTTAGTGGTTCTTTAATGACCCCATTATAAGTTCATGTGGTCATTTATCGACATTCGGTTACTATTTTACATTAATTGATGAGTAGCATTATGAAATCTTCCAAAATGATATTGAAAAGTTAATATTATAAGGAAGCCTTGATGTCAGTTTTTTAAAAATATTCTAGGTAGGAACATAGGTATATTTGAAAACTGCTCAGTATCCACATTCTACAGTTCTTAGAGCTTTAATGCTAGTATTTTTACATTTCATGTTATTCAGTAAACATATTTCTGTTTACCACACTTATGTACATTTGAGGTTTTGTTGTTGAGGTTATTTTTTTTTTTTTTACATATCTTATGAACATAAATCTGTATGAAAAATTCTGGTTTGTGTTAGCAATGCATCCAAATAAATATTTTTTTTTCCCCAAGTGAATGCAGTAGTAAAGGGTTTTAATATGTGTCCCAAATTCTGATTTTTTTTATTACAGACATTATCTTAAATTTCTATACTTAAAAAGCTAATTTACATGTTCCTAAGCTCTCATCTTCCTTTGATACAAATTTTTCATTTATAAATGATTTCTTTGTGTGGAGGTTTACAGTTTGTAAATGTATTTTATTGACTATATATGAAGTACTAATGATTAAGATTTATTTTTTATAAAATATTTTCATTAATTTCCCATTACTCTTTGTCAAATGCCTTTTAGTGATTAATTAGTCATTTATTTTTCTGACACAGGTGATTTATATTAACATAAAACCATTTTTTAAGATGACATAATAACACAAGCAGTTTTATATTTAGATTCATATAAAAATCTCAAAACAAATGAATGTCATTTACATTTAACGGCGTTTTTCTAAGAAACCTATATTTTTCAAAGGATTTTGGGATTTCCTGAATATTTCCTATCAAGCAGTAAAAAAAAAATATGTACATTAAATTACCCTCCGTTCAGTCTAGAATATGGATTGAAGCCTTGTTAATGATGGTGATTTTAGTATCAATTTACTGTACATATTAATCCTTGTAACCTGGTTTGTCGGTGTGTCTTCTTACTGCAACATGCCGCAATTAGGTATGATAAGAGCTGTGGCATTCCAGGGTCACTACAAATTACTGCTCTAATGTGCAACTGCCGCTCTCAAGGTCCTGGAAGGACAATTTTTTGAGATCTGATACTTAATCGGAAATGAGTATCTCACGTAAGTGCACACTGGATGAAGGGAAGTGTTTGTGTCTCCGACAAATAGGCAACTGTTCTAAATATGGGAATGTTCTTAAAAAGAATGCTTTTGTTTGATCGTTTATTGCTTCAAGTGAATCTACAGTGTTAGGAATACAATGTTGTATTCCTAACACTATAGTGCCCTCTGGTTCTCCATCCCTCGTGGACCAAAGCCTTGGCACATAATGTGTTTAAAAAAAGATTTGTTTACTCCCTGATTCCAGCACTGATGTCCCTCGGCGCTGGGTCTCGGCCCATCTCCTTCGAAGTCATCCGACAGGTGGGACCTGTAAAAAATATATTTTACCCGAGAGCTGGATAAAATGCAGGTGGATTGTCGCTAAGTAATAAAAGTAATTGCAACAACCCCCAGTGTGTAAAAATCACTCCAAACACACTGCATAGATAGATAAAACCAAACACAGTGATGGGGGTGCAAAATACACAATAATATATACTTAGTAGTGTGAGACCTCCTGATTATCTGTAGAAAACACAAACATAGCATAATACTATATAACAATACAATTTGACCAATGACAGAGGTAATAGATCACTCACACTTTTCAGAGCCTTAGGAAGCAGGCTCTGGCTGTATCAGCGATTGAATAATATAGTTTATTCAAGGCTATCAACACAACTCCTCGATATCCTTCTTTCCCAGTGGTTATGAATGAGACGATATCCAAAGAAGTAATTTAAAAGTTTTACTTCAAATCAAACAAGTACAATAAAATACCAGAAACAAAGCCTGGGGAAAAACAAATAACAAATCAAGTAACACTAACGCATTTCAATCTATTTGGACTTTTTCAAAGTGTGTAATGCTTTTCTCCCGGTGCTGTTTTTTAATCTGTATTGCTGGAAATAAATTTTCTAGCCTTTCAGCGCTCCATAATTACTTCTGCATTATTTTGTCATTACGGCTTGCATAGACGTAGTGACGTCAAAGTTGTCCCGACGTGATGCATGATAGTTGTGTCATCGGCTACAGCACACCCGGAAGTAGAAATATTATCAGTCTAAAAGACGCCATCTTCATAGTGGGCGTAATTAGTCCATTTAGTGAAAATTCATTAACGATATAAATGGAAAGACTGACATCAGTAAAACACATATACACTTTGAAGAAGACAAAATAGATTGAAATGCGTTAGTGTTACTTGATTTGTTATTCCCAGCCTTTGTAGCTGGTATTTTATGGTACTATCGAGGAGTCGTGTTGATAGCCTTGAATAAGCATATTATTCAATCACTGATACAGCCAGAGCCTGCTTCCAAAGGCTCTGAAAAGAGTGAATGACCCATTACCTCTGCCATTGATCAAATTGTATTGTTATACAGTATTATGCTATGTTTTATGTTTGATACTGTTTTCTACAGATGATCAGGAGGTCTCACACTACTAAGTATATATTATTGTGTATTTTGAACCTCCCTCACTGTGTTTGGTTTTATCGACAGGGGGACCTAATGTGCATGTGCCAATGCTTTCCAGTGTGGTTTTCCTTGACGCTGAAAGTCCTCATGCAGAGTGTAATGACGTCCAGAGTCTTTTCATGGAGTCAAACTCTGTGAAACTTCCGGAAGCGCCTCTAGTGGCTGTCTGGTAGACAGACACTAAATACAGTCTTAGTACTGCAATGTAAACATTGTTTTACATTGCAGGAATAAGGAGGACAGGGACACTGCACCCAGACCACTTCAATGAGCTTTAAAGGGACACTCTAAACACGATCTCAACTTATGATCATTGCATAGGTTTTGATACAAGGAGGTTCCTGTCCTGACCGTACACAGTAACATATTCCTGCATGATTTGCAAACACTGCTGCATGTATACCCTTTTACTTTTAAAATCACAGGGGGAATATATACTTGCTTTTTTGACTTTGCTTTATTTGGGAGATTCTCCCCTGCCGGCTAATGCAGGGCTGGCATTGTCCAAGTGCCAGCCCTGCTATGTGCCTGCGGTTCGCAGGCACTGTGCTGACAGCTGGCGGGGGAGGGAGTGAGAGAGGACCCGGGAGCTCAGCCTGTAGCTCCCCTGGGTCCTCCTCTCGCGAGCATGGAGCGGTTACCACGGCAACGCTCCAAATCTCGCAAGAGTGAACTCTAGCCCTGGAGCATGGGCTAGAGTTCACCTCACCACCACCGGACCACTATGGAATCCCACTGGACCACCAGGGAACAAAATATGTCCCCCCTCCTCCCAGTAAAGGTAAGAAGGGAGGGGGGGACATAAAGTATATTAATTTTATTAAATAAAACATTTTTATATTAAAAAGCCTCCTTCCCCCCATACAAACACTGCCCCCATACACACACTACACACACTGCCCCACAAACACTGCCCCCATACACACATTACACACACTGCCGCACAAACACTGCCCCCATACACACACTACACACACTGCCCCCATACACACACTACACACACTGCCCCACAAACACTGCCCCCATACACACACTACACACACTGCCACTTTCTCACAAACACACTGCCCCACACATACACTGCCCCCTAACACACACACTGCAACCCTGACATACTCTGCCGCCCTCACGCACTTGCACACGCACTTCACCACTCACACACACACTGCACCTTTCACACACACTTCACCTCTAACACATACCACTGCTCCTATGCCCTATATCCCAGCAGACCCCAGTTAAGTTGTCAAACTGTTCTTAAACGGTTTGACTACTTACTCTGGGATGGGATCCTGGCACTACTGGCGCCATAACTACTACACTGAGCTGTAGTGGTTATTGTGCCTGGATTATGTCTTTAAATAATCTACAAGTGCCCCTCCCGAGATCAGGCTCTGGATCCGCCACTGGCATGGCTGCTGTCTGTATATTTAGCACTTTCACTTGTCGGCTCTGATGAAAACAACTATGCTGTTTCTTACTAAACTACAAGTTCAGACCGCAGACAACCCATCACCTCTGCCATTTTACCCCTACCAAGAGTCTTTGTTTCCTATGGTAAACCCCCTACTAATCATTTGTCCCCAGTGATGATACATGAGCCCTTATCATACCACGGCAGTAAATCCTGGCTGCTAACACACTTCCTAAAACTGTGATGTAATTCCAGTAAAATACAAGTTTAGCAGGCTAAGATTGCCACAAGGCATATGTATGTATATGTGTTTGTAGTATCAGTTAGTTAATTACACGTAGCTAAGATACTGTTATCACTGTACTGACCAGGTGCAGGAATGTAAGAACTGGAATTACGCGTCCCTCTCCTTTGTATCAGATGAGCCACGTGGTTAGACCGGATGGATGAGTTTAGACTCTATTTATTAAATAGGTTAAGGGTATGTGTGGGTGTAGTTAATTGTGGGAGGAGCTACAGTGCTATATAAGGAATGTACTCTATGTATTCAGTACTCAGACTTTGCTGTATTTTGGTGACGCTAGTCCCTCTGAGTCCCGATCGGTGATCCAATAAAGAATCTCTTCCTTCCTGAAGAAACCTGTGTCCATCTCTCTGTGCTTGGCTTCCGTCAGTTTCTCCGGTATCATTTGGTGCATTGGCCGGGAAGCTCATCGTTCAACGGTAGCTGAGAGGCAGAGGCGTGAGACGGTCTATCTTTGCCCACGTTCTCTACGGCTGCACCCCTGAACTTCTGCGTGGACCTCCCTTCGTCTCGGCGCCACTGGTCTGTTGTCCAGGAGATCATCGGCCTCTACGTGAGAAGTGCTGGGGTGTCCCCGTCGATGAGTGTGAACTCAGGTTCAGGAACGAGGAGGTAAGACAACTGCTGTTTTAGACGGCAGGACCCACTAGGGGTATACCGATTGTGCGGTAGGCCCAAAGGGGTTTTGAATCTGTGTATCTGCCCCCTCTGTCGGAGGGAAGGAGCGAAGGCGCACCGCTCGATCGAACGCTCTTTAGTCAGACCGTTTGATTTGGTTAGTCAGGCGGGGTCCTGGTGTAAATAGCCCTAGCCGGACACCGGTGTCTTGTCTAGACTAGCGTTCTAGGGTGTATATTACGTTCGCTAGGTCGGAGGGACCGGGAGACTAAGCGGCGCCTGTGTAAATTCGGTTCGCTAGTTCTCATCCTATCTGGGCTAAGTGGGAAGGCGTGTAAATTTGGAACCCACTAGACTTTTGATAGTGCGACTAAGAGGCGCCTGTGTAAATTCGGTTCTCTAGCTCGCTATATATGTGGTGATTGGGCAGTGTGGCTAACCAAAACGGGTGTATATAGTTTTAGGTAGTCCATTCAAGGTACTGGCCAATAGTTTAGTTGGGAATTGTAAATGTGTTAACGATTGTTTTAGTAAAGTGTATATCTTGTTAGATAGCGCGAGCTCAGCCGTCTAGCGAGAGTGTTAATAGTGTGTTGCTGTATTATAGTGCACGGTACCATAACCCTGTATATTTACTGACATTATATAATAAGTACTAATCATTGTCGTCCATTGCATGTTTAACACCATAACCACTAATAATTGTATTGTGACCTTAACTTGTGCTTTGACCTATGCTAACCGTACTGTAACCGCTATTTGTAAAAGACGATGTTACTGGGGTGTGTTATAGACGGGTAATTCGTATATAGAGAATTATAGCGTGGGTGACTGTATAGTTACGCCAAAGGGCATAATATTGATTATATAGTGACTGGTGTAACAGCTGTGTGTGTACGGGAATTCCCTGAGTGTTTATTGTTATTGTGTACGTTTCACTTGGTAACCGTACCACGTGGTGCTGTTGCCAGAGGAAACGGGTGTGACTGTTGAATAGTACGCGTGTATAGTATTCGTTGTCGACGACGTTCCATTGTTAAGTATGGGTGCGTCGCAGTCAACGATTCCGGATCCCTTAGGATGTATGGTTAAGAATTTTAAAAAGGGATTCAAAGTTTGTGATTTTGGGGTAAAGATGTCTCCTGTACGTTTGGTCACTTTGTGTACTAGGGAGTGGCCTACTTTGGTTGCGGCATGGCCGCCACGTGGCAGTTTGGATCCAACTCTGGTACAGCGCTTACACGTGGCTGTATCGGGTAGGCCTGAACTTTACGGCCAGTTTCCTTATATTGACTGTTGGAGACAGGCCGTAAATGACTCGCCAAAATGGCTCCAGACATGCCACGAGGAGCAGTGTCGCCTCATGGTAGCTAGGACTTGCTCGTCCACTAGGACTGGTGTTAGGCCCATTTTGGACACGCCCCCTGAGTCCGAGATCCCTTTGCCGCCCCCTTACTTTCCGTTAAGAAGAAGTGACGCAAACGCAGGAAGTCCTGCACCCCTCCCCTCATTACCCTCATCCACTTCCGCTTCCTCCTCCAGTACAGGATCCACCCCCCCTCGTACTAAATCTCCCCTTCCGGAACCAGAATCCACCCCCATTAGAAACGAATATCCTGATTTGGCGCCACTTCAGACTTCCGGTCAAGCTTCATCTAGCTCGGCTCGAAGTGTTTTATTTACGACCTTTTCCCAAAACCGACCTCCCACATCCCCATACCCTATCTCTCCCCGACCGGAACCCATGACTGACGCCTCTCTACGTAGCCCCATCCAAACCCGACAGTTGACTGGTGCCCAACAATTAAAGCACTATCAGATGCCTCTTCGTCTGAATCCCGGGTCAGCTTATATCGATGCCGCAGGTCAAATGGCACACGCTGACCCAGTCTTCGTATATGTCCCATTTACCACAACCGATCTTTTAAACTGGAAGACCCATAATTCCTCGTATACTGAGAAACCACAAGCTATGACTGATCTGTTCACCTCAATAGTACAGACGCATAATCCGACATGGGCTGATTGCCAGCAGTTACTAATGACTTTATTTAACAATGAGGAAAGGACAAGAATAAATCAAGCAGCCATTAAAGCATTAGAGGATAGAGCCCGTGCTTTGAACCAAGCCAATCCAGCAGCATGGGCCGCGACACACTATCCCAACACCGATCCCGATTGGAACGTAAATGGTGCTGATATGGTTCAACTCAGAGCCTATAGAGACGCTATAATTGCTGGCATGAAAGCCGGAGGAAAGAAAGCCATTAACATGTCGAAGACAGTTGAGGTGATCCAGAAAAGCGATGAAGCGCCCAGTGTCTTTTATGACCGATTATTGGAGGCATACCGCTTGTATACCCCCTTTAATCCGGAAGACGCAGACAATTCCCGAATGGTTAACTCCGCCTTTGTCAGCCAAGCATACGGAGATATTAAGCGCAAGCTACAAAAGTTAGAAGGGTTTGCAGGTATGTCCATCACCCAACTAATGGAGGTAGCAAATAAGGTCTATATGAACAGGGATACAGAAAGTAAGAAAGAGGAAGAGCGCAAGATGCGTAAAAAGGCTGATATGCTAGCGGTAGCGATCGCAGGCGTAGATAAACGGGGCCCAGATAGAGGCAATAATAGATGGAGTAGGGAGCCTTTGAGTAGGGATCAATGCGCGTATTGCAAGGAAGAAGGGCATTGGAGGAACGAATGTCCGCAAAGAGAGCAGTACGAGAGAGACCAACCCAGGGCAGGCTACGGAAACTTTAGAGGTAGAGCGAGAGGTAGAGGAGGCCCCGGAGGGAGTAATGGTTATAGAGGGAGTAATGGGAACAGAGGAAGTGTTAGGGAAGACAGGTATATTCCAGCAGCGCAAAGGTCCCGCGATAGAGAAGGTAGGGACTTTGTAGGATTGGCTGACACTGTCATGGAGGACTATTGATACCGACCGGGCTCCATCCCCCTTGGTCGAGCGGAGCCTATGGTCGATGTATCAATAGGGGGGAAAAGGAGTGCGTTCATGATCGACACTGGTGCTGAACATTCAGTGGTGACTAATCTAGTTGCTCCTCCATCTGGAAGGACTATTACTGTGATAGGAGCAACTGGAAGAAGTGCTGAAAAACCGGTTCTTAAAAGTCGACTCTGTACATTGGGAGGCCACGTAGTAAAACACCAATTCCTTTATATGCCTGAATGTCCAGTCCAATTGCTGGGACGTGATATGCTATCAAAATTACAAGCGCAGATTACGTTCCTACCAAATGGAACAACATCCTTAAAGTTTAATGGACCTTCAGGTATTATGACTTTATCCGTACCAAAGGAAGAAGAGTGGCGACTTTATACAGTGTTGACTAGCCAAAACCCTAGGAGTGATGAGACATTGTTTAACATACCAGGAGTTTGGGCAGAGAACAACCCACCAGGACTGGCCCGCAATATTCCACCAATAAAAATTGAACTGAAACATGGGGTTTATCCAGTGAGCCTAAGACAATATCACATTCCGCAGAAGGCTAAGAAGAACATCCAATCCTATCTGGATAAGTTCATACGGTATGGTATCCTAAAATTCTGTACTTCCCCCTGGAACACCCCATTGCTGCCTGTTCAAAAGCCCGGTACAGATGAGTATCGACCTGTACAGGACTTAAGAGCAGTCAATGATGCGGTTGTTAGCATACATCCAGTTGTACCCAATCCATATAACCTGCTTGCTTTAATTCCGGGCGGGGCTACTTACTTCACAGTCTTAGATCTCAAAGATGCCTTCTTTTGCCTCCGAATTGCCGCAGAAAGCCAATGTATTTTCGCTTTCCAATGGGAGAACGCTGTAACGGGCTCAAAACGCCAAATGACTTGGACAAGACTGCCCCAAGGGTTTAAAAATTCACCTACCCTATTTGGTTCAGCTCTAAGTCAAGATCTACTGGATTTCGAGTCTATCCCAGGAGAATGTGTATTGTTACAATATGTAGATGACTTGTTGATAGCAGCAGTTACAAAAGAAAAATGTCAGCAAGCAACGCACGATCTACTACATATTCTCTGGAAGGCAGGATACAAGGTGTCCAGGAAGAAGGCTCAGTTGTGTTTGCCAACTGTCAAGTATCTGGGATTCCATATCTCTGAAGGTCAAAGGATTATGGGGCCAGAGAGAAAAGAAGCTGTCTGCCAAATACCAATACCCAAGAATAGAAGACAAGTGCGAGAATTCTTGGGGGCAGCAGGCTTCTGTAGGATATGGATTCCCAGCTATGCGATACTGGCAAAACCTCTGTACGCAGCCATCAAAGGTACAGAGCACGACCCCTTCTTATGGACCCAAGAACAGCAAACGGCATTTGAAGATGTGAAGAAGGCTTTGATGAGTGCCCCAGCATTAGGTCTACCTGATCACACACGACCATTCTACTTATATGTACACGAGCAAAGAAGAATGGCTGTGGGAGTATTGACACAGTACTTGGGATCATGGCAAAGACCTGTTGCCTACATGTCTAAGCAACTGGATGCAGTGGCCAGCGGACTTCCACCTTGTCTAAGAGCCGTAGCTGCAGCCGCCCTGCTAGTAGCTGAAGCCGATAAACTCACTCTGGGTCAAGAACTTTATGTACGAGTCCCACATGCAGTACAGACGTTGTTGGATTACAAAGGAAATCATTGGTTTAGTAACAGCCGTATGACCAAGTATCAAGCAATGTTGTGTGAAAACCCAAGAGTGCATTTAGAGACTGTAAACACCTTAAATCCAGCTACCCTTTTGCCGCAACCTACTGAAAGTCAACATGATTGTTTGGAAGTAATGGATGAAGTATTTTCAAGTAGACCAGATCTTCGTGATTTTCCCATCCAGAACCCCGATGTTCAATATTACACCGACGGCAGTAGTTATGTGAAAGAAGGGATCCGCTATGCAGGATATGCAGTGACAACAATAGACAAGGTGATAGAAGCTCGGCCACTGGCGAAAGGAACATCAGCACAAAAGGCAGAATTAATAGCACTAACACGAGCGTTACAATTGGCTGAAGGTTTAAGAGTAAATATCTATACGGACTCTAAGTATGCGTTTTTAACCACTCATGCCCACGGAGCTTTGTATAAAGAAAGAGGACTACTGAATTCAGAAGGCAAAGAAATCAAGTACGCAGCTGAAATCCTACAACTATTGGAAGCAGTGTGGGAGCCGAAAGAAGTCGGTATCATACATTGTCGAGCGCATCTGAGAGGAGATGGTGATGTAACCAAGGGAAATCGGATGGCAGATAGTGCAGCTAAGCGTGCTGCTGAATCAGGAAGACAGGAGTATGTGGGGCATATAGCTGCTCTTATACCAACTCCACTGTCCCAATGGACTCCAGTTTATACAGCTCAAGAAGAGGAGTGGTTAAAGACTGAACCGGGAAAGTATTTGGAGAACAAGTGGTATCAGCTAGAAGATGGAAGAATAGTCATACCAGCATCACTAGCGGTAGAAATTGTCCAAAATTATCACAACGGGACACATTCTGGGAGAGACAGTACTGAAGAATCTCTCAGGAAACATTTCTACATACCAAGATTGTCCAACTTGACTCAGGCCATTGTACGCAGATGTGTAACGTGTGCTAAGAATAATGCAAGACAAGGACCAGTAAAGCCACCAGGAGTCCAGTTTATGGGGGGACTCCCCATGTCCGATCTACAAATAGACTTTACAGTAATGCCTAAATCGGGTGGACATCGTTACCTGTTGGTAATTGTGTGCACCTATTCAGGCTGGGTAGAAGCATGTCCTACTCGTACAGAGAAAGCAGGAGAAGTTGTAAGATTCCTGCTACGAGAAATAATACCCCGATATGGACTACCCTGTTCTATAGGATCGGACAATGGTCCAGCTTTTGTTCATCAGTGCCTACAACAACTGACTCATATGCTTGGTATAAAGTGGAGGCTTCATACTGCATATAGACCCCAGAGTTCTGGTAAGGTAGAGAGAATGAATAGAACTATAAAGAACCAGTTGGCTAAAATGTGTCAGGAAACCCAACTTAAGTGGAACGTTCTCTTACCCATAGCTTTATTGCGAATCCGCAGTACCCCTACCAGAAGGATGGGCCTCTCTCCTTTTGAAATCATGTATGGGCGACCACCTCCCGTACTTGGTAACTTAAGGGGGGACTTGAGTCAGTTGGGAGAAGGAATTACCCGGCAGCAGGTTGTAGAGTTGGGTAAGACTATGGAGGAGGTACAGAAATGGGTACAAGATAGATTACCTGTGAATATTTATCCCCCTGTTCATAGTTATCATCCAGGAGACCAAGTGTGGATTAAAGAGTGGAATAATGTACCGTTAGGGCCCAAGTGGAGAGGTCCTTATGTTGTTCTTTTGTCTACCCCTACAGCGATAAAAGTAGCCGAAGTAACTCCGTGGATACATCACTCCAGGGTTAAACCAGCAGCAGTCGATTCTTGGCAAATTACAGCAGATCCAGAGAATCCCTGCAAGATCCGGTTGAAACGCACTACTCAGTCGGAGTAACGAGGAATTATTGTGGATTACAAATTTTATTGTTACAGGTGTGAGTGAGAAGGCCATAATAAAGCCTGTCCGCTTACCAACACATAGTGTATAAGCCAGGAAAGTCTCGAAGGGACACCTGTGAAGACGAGCAGAACTCCATTCCCTGCAGCCCTCACATCCTGGAAGCTGAGGTTCCATCGCACGGACGAAGACTGAGGATGACGGCGAAAGATGTGCTTTTGATTGTGTTTATTTATATGTGTTTTTATATTCAGGAAGGTAGAGGTACCGACACTCCTAGCTGTGAGGTATGCATTAAGACTACGAGAACAGGTAACCATATTTCCCAAACCCTAATTTGGCATTCACAATACGAATGTAAAGGAGAGGTATCAAGATGTAGATACCTAAATATAGACTATAGTGTGTGCCATTTAGGAGTAGGAGAACCTAAGTGCTTCAGTCCAGAGTATCAACCTCGTACAATTTGGTTGACTCTCAGGAATGGAGATCCTCAGGGGACCCTAATTAATAAGACGGTGTTAGAATCCGTACATTCTTCGGGTGTTCTGCTATTTGATGCATGTAAGGCGATATCAAGTGGTAGAAAACCGTGGAATGTATGTGGGGATCTTAGATGGGAGAGGACGTATGGGTCTAATGATAAATATATTTGTCCCAGTAGTAAAAATAAATATGTGAGTCCTAGATGCCCAAATAAAGACTATAACTTTTGTCCATATTGGTCTTGTGTGGGGTGGGCGACTTGGGGACAGACAGTAGATAAAGACATGATAGTGACTAAGTTGCCGACTAGCCCTTATTGTAAGTCTATGGAATGCAACCCAGTCCATATACTTATTAATAACCCCGACAAGTTCCTAGATAAGTATGGAAATTTATTTGGGTTTCAGATATACGGGACGGGTTTAGATCCTGGGACATTATTGTTTATAGGAATAGAGACTGATACGGTATCCTCCCAGACTCATCAAGTATACCATTCCTTTTATGAAGAGATGAGTATAGATAATAAGATCCCCCATAACGCTAAAAACCTGTTCATTGACCTAGCTGAAAGTATTGCCGGTAGTCTTAATGTTACCAACTGCTATGTGTGTGGAGGTACTAACATGGGAGACCAATGGCCTTGGGAAGCAAAGGAGGTAATGTCCGGTTCTGAGGCAGTTGACCAACTAATATCTACACAAGCCGATTATCATTTGAGTGTTAGAGGTAAATCTGAGTGGAGATTAAAGACCTCCATCATAGGTTATGTTTGCATAGCAAGGAAAGGAATAATGTATAATACTTCTGTAGGAGAATTAACTTGTCTAGGGCAAAAAGCTTATGATGATGATACTAAAAATACAACTTGGTGGTCGGCTTCAAATGTCTCAGAACCATCTAACCCGTTTGCTAGATATGCCAGTTTAAAGGATGTGTGGTTTGATTTATCCATCACATCTACCTGGAGAGCCCCAGCAAATTTGTACTGGATCTGTGGTAAGAAAGCCTATTCGGAGTTGCCACAGGACTGGGAAGGGGCATGTGTGTTGGGTATGCTCAAACCATCCTTCTTCTTGTTACCGATTGAAACAGGTGAGACTTTAGGTGTTAAAGTGTATGATGTGAATCATAGGAAGAAAAGGGGACCCTTAGAGATAGGCACCTGGGAAGATAATGAATGGCCTCCCCAGCGTATCATAGATTATTATGGGCCAGCCACGTGGGCAGAAGATGGTACCTTTGGTTATAGAACCCCAATTTATATGCTCAACCGTATTATAAGATTACAGGCGGTGGTTGAGATTATTACTAATGAGACCTCACAAGCACTCAATCTTCTAGCGAAGCATAATACCAGGATGAGGACAGCAGTGTACCAAAATAGATTAGCCTTGGATTACCTTTTGGCAGTAGAGGGAGGTGTATGTGGGAAGTTTAACCTGAGCAATTGCTGTCTTCAAATAGATGACGAAGGGCAAGCAATAGCTGAGCTTACTAGCCATATGGTTAAACTAGTGCATGTGCCTACTCAGGTATGGAAAGGGTACAATCCAAGTAGTTGGTTTGGTAGCTGGTATGAGTGGTTTGGAGGGCTTAAGGCAGTGGTAGGTGGAGTCCTACTGATTTTACTGTTGTGTCTACTCCTACCGTGTCTTATACCCTTAGTAGTTAGGTCTGTGCAAAGCCTGATAGGAAGTATAGCAGAGAGGAAGGCTGCTGCACAGATAATGGCGATATATAAGTATAAGGCTCTAGATCAAGGAGAACCAATGCAGGAAGATGAGTGTTAAAAGATTCACATCATAAGATAAGTCTGGTCTGGTTCATGGTAACCTGAGGTATATGCAAACCAAGGTTAAGTGATGCCTCAAGTAATTGTGAAATATCAGAGGCATCAAAGGGGGGAATGTGATGTAATTCCAGTAAAATACAAGTTTAGCAGGCTAAGATTGCCACAAGGCATATGTATGTATATGTGTTTGTAGTATCAGTTAGTTAATTACACGTAGCTAAGATACTGTTATCACTGTACTGACCAGGTGCAGGAATGTAAGAACTGGAATTACGCGTCCCTCTCCTTTGTATCAGATGAGCCACGTGGTTAGACCGGATGGATGAGTTTAGACTCTATTTATTAAATAGGTTAAGGGTATGTGTGGGTGTAGTTAATTGTGGGAGGAGCTACAGTGCTATATAAGGAATGTACTCTATGTATTCAGTACTCAGACTTTGCTGTATTTTGGTGACGCTAGTCCCTCTGAGTCCCGATCGGTGATCCAATAAAGAATCTCTTCCTTCCTGAAGAAACCTGTGTCCATCTCTCTGTGCTTGGCTTCCGTCAGTTTCTCCGGTATCAAAACCTTTCCCTCTATTTATGTTCAAGGTATCAAGCACATTTGTAACCTGGACCCTAGATATCAGCAACCTGAGCTGAACACGTGCCTTTTTATTTAGCAATATGCCAAGCACTGGTTAACGTGTGGCCTTTTTACTTTCTCTCTTTGTTTATTTTTAAGATCACACCTCCAGGATGTCTGATTGTCAGCAGAAGAACCTTTTAAATTGACATGTTTTCAGAACTCGGCATGGAACTTTCATTTTCTGAACAAGGCTGATAGAAATATTAGTACAATAATCAAGGCTGATGTTGACTGGTATTAAATACAGCTTTACATACAGCCATGGGTGTATAATCCTTCATATCCCACTCCCCCCTATCCCCCCTTGTAGCTGTGAACTAATATATGCTTGTAATTGTTATATTTGATTAATTAGCCATGTAGCTTATTCTTGTTTTGGGTTGGACAAACAGCTGACAACCAACATGGCTTCAAGCTGAGAGATGTATCTAATTTCTTACACAAATAACTGAGCATTGGCATTACTGTAAAGCAATGGAGACTTCCTTGTGCTTTCCCCCCTTAGTGAAGAAACACTGTGAGGATGTAGCTGTAATTGAAAGCAGATGCTGTGAATGCTTTGTAACCAGACTGTTATTTTAGCCTGGCTCATACGCTTTTTAATACCAGTTTGACCTGACTTTGAAACATTCTCAAAATACTTTACTTTAATACCCATTTCTACTCTTTTGCAATAATGCAATTGATTGATAGTAGGCATAGGGGGGGGGGGGGGGAGGTGGAGTTCTATCTAAATTTTAAAACTAGTTGTATGTCTATCATGAGGTGAGCTTATACAATGGAATGCTAGGCTGTAAGACAGTGTGATACAAAAATCCATGATATCCTGAAAACAATCATATATATATATATATATATATATATATATATATACACAGTGAATGTATACTTAATCTATGAACGTCATAGTAAAATGATGCAGTATCGTAGTATAAATACTAACATGTTATCTATTGTTTATACCAACAACAGTTTACATTCTATTAAATTTTGTTTTTTTTTCCCTATTATTTAACTTTATGATATTGGCATCGAGATGTATATATAAAAAAAAAAAACAATAACTCATATACGCTATTTGCATGCATTGCAGCAATCATCTTGGACGAGGAAGAAGACAAATAGTCAGGAATGATCTTTTAATCAATATATATGATGCTGATTTCACATCCATGTATATACAATATTTTTATGTAGGTGGTCAACCAATCTGCAGTTCTTGATTAGCATTCAGATAAATCATCTCTGTGTTGCCAAAATTCTACAGTGGAATTATTGCTCAGTGTATTTGAGTCTGGTCTGATCATTGCTATGGAAAAAAAAATGTGTTCCCTGTTACCTTTTCTCTACTACTTATTTACATAGAGTCCACTAGAGGTGCTTTGTGGGGCAGTTCTGCACGGTGTGCAGCACTATCCTTATAGAGATGCATTGATTTAATGCATCTCTATGAGGAGATGTGTCACGACTACTAGTGTGGTCCAGCACGCAGAAACTATGTAAATATATACATATACAAGGAAAGGGAAATAAAAGGACAGAGCGTAAACCGGACCTTAGAATGGCCGGACTAATACGCTAGAGACAGAGAATGGTCAAAGGGAAAGCCGAGGTCAAGGAAGCCAGAAAATACACAATACCGTAAACACAAGCCAAGTCAGGGAAACCAGAACTTAGCATAACCAGGGAAAAGCCAAGATCAGGATACCAGGAAATCAGATACACGAAATTAGAGCACTCTCAGGAGACCAGGAAACGGAAACCACGACAGGGCAAGGTACTGGGGTGAGTTAGGGATTTAAATATCCCTCTCTACGCTCTGATTGGTCAGAGGGCGACCTCTGACCCCAAAACGTGCGTGTGCGTTGACGTCGTGACGTCACGCACACGTTAGTATAATTTTCGGGGGCGGAGCTAGAGATGGACGCGACCACGCGGTCGGCGCCATCTTGGATTTGGGCGCGATGCCCGGAAGACCTGAGGGAGCGGTTGCTGGCTCGCCGACGAGCAGGTAAGCTCGTGTTGTCGGCGAGGCTGTGCCGGTCGGGCACGGCCGTGTGACTCGGCGGGCCGGCGACCGCAACAAGATGTTGATTGGCCAGTGTGGCATTTGGTTTCTCTTTGATCCACCTTGGCTGAGTTTATCAGAATTAACAATCTCAGCCAATTCCTCCCTAGAGGTAGATCAGGGTGGGTACAGTGCCGGCAGACCCAGGTGGCATAAATAGTGTTTTTAACAGTATAGGGTCAGGAATACACTTTTGTATTACTCTATAGTTGTTTTTAACTGCTAGAGCAGAAATTTAAAAAAAAAAAAAATAAAAAGTTAGCAAATGTTCATTCATGCCCATTCACAAGAAAGGTAGTAGAGAGGAGTCGGGCAACTACAGGCCAGTAAGCCTTACTTCAGCAGTGGGGAAAGTAATGGAAACCATGTTAAAGGATAGGATTGTTAATCATCTAAAATCACATGGATTTCAAGATGCCAAACTAATCTTTTTTTTGATTGGGTAACTAAAATAATAGATCAGGGTGGTGCAGTAGACATTGGTTACCTAGATTTCAGTAAGGCTTTTGACACTGTTGCACATAGAAGGCTTATCAATAAACTACAATCTTTAAGTTTGGATTCCAATATTGTTCAATGGGTAAGGCAGTGGCTGAGTGACAGACAACAGAGGGTTGTAGTCTAATGGAGTATATTAGAAGCATGGTCTTGTCACCAGTAGGGTACCTCAGGGATCTGTACTTGGACCCATTCTCTTTAATATTTATATTAGTGATATTGCAGAAGGTCTTGGTGGTAAGGTATGTATTTTTGCTGATGATACTAAGATATGTAACAGGGTTAAAGTTCCAGGAGGGATAAGCCAAATGGCAAATGAGGTAAACTAGAAAAATGGTCAGAGTTGTGGCAGCTGACATTTAATTTGGATAAGTGCAAGATACTGCATCTCGGGTGTAAGAACCCAAGGGCAGAGTACATAATATTTTATAGAGTCCTAACCTCAACATCTGAGGAAAGGGATTTAGGGGTATTTTTTCAGAAGACTTAAAGGTAGGCAGACAATGTAATGACATACTAGCATAATGCTTGGTTGTATAGAGAGAGGTATTAGCAGTAGGAAGAGGGAAGTGCTCATGCCATTGTACAGAACACTGGTGAGACCTCACTTGGAGTATTGTACTGGAGACCATATCTTCAGAAGGATATTGATACTTTAGAGAGAGTTCAGAGAAGGGCTACTAAACTGGGTAATGGATTGCAGGATAAAACTTATCAGGAAAGGTTAAAGGATCTTAACATGTATAGCTTGGAGGAAAGACGAGACCGTGGGGATATCATAGAAACATTTAAATACAATAAGAGAATTAAGACAGTAAAGGAGGAGACTTTATTTAAAAGAAGAAAACCTACCACAACAAGAGGACATAGTCTTAAATTAGAGGGGCAAAGGTTTAAAAATATCAGGAAGTATTACTAAGAGGGTAGTGGATGCATGGAATAGCCTTCCAGCTGAAGTGGTAGAGGTTAACACAGTGAAGGAGTTTAAGCATGAGTGGGATAGGCATATGGCTATCCTAGCTATAAGATAAGGCCAGGGACTAATGAAAGTATTTAGAAAATTGCACTTAAAAAAAAAGTATCTTGGGAACAAGAGTCAAATGCCTTAGAAAGTGGATAAGATGAAATAAATACAATCGATATATGATGGATTGAGACGGTTAAAAGGACCTAAAAGGAGGAAAGGAATGGGAAGAGCTACAAATTTAAAGAAATAACATTGTAAAATAGGATAAAAAACATGCTGTGAGAAAAGCAAAATCCAATGCTTTCCTCATAGGGATGCATTCAATCAATGCATCTCCATGGGGAGTGTTCAATGTCTCGCAGAACGTAGGTGTTGCACTCTGAGCAGCACTGGAGTAAGTAGTACCTTTAGTGGCCATCTGAGTGCCTACATCTAGAGGTGTTACTAGCCAGTATAAAAGCAGTGTTGTCAGTGCTAACACTGCAGGTGCAGGCTATAGAAAACAGAACCACTTCATTAAACTGTAGTAGTTATGGTGACTATAGTGTCCCATTAAAGTTGTAATAGTGAGTCTAACGCCAAGAACATATCTATTGAATATTTACAGTCATCTCATAACATTAACTTTTTTTTCAAAGCGACCTTCAACGTCAGTAAGTGGCTCTTCCACACTGCTTGTGGGCAAAAATGCAATGCTCACTCAGTCCTGTTTAATAAACAATGTGCTGTTGACCAGTCTTGTGTAGGTATATCAAGCAATTTATTTGATACAGGACACCATCCTGGGTGGTCTCTTTATCAGACCCAGTGAGTGACAAATTCCAATTCTTTGTGGTTGCTAATAAACAGCCCGTTTTGTTCTGAATCCGCTCATACAGCCATGTCACTATGTCTGAAATGTTCACATAAAAATAGAGCCATAATCAGGCTGATAGTGACAAGCTGTTGCAAACTAAATTGGCTTTGGGGCTTTAACATAAAGAATGTTACAAAAAGACGAGAGAAAGTGTGAAATGATTTTTGTTTTTTTGTCTGTATGTTTACTTATCAGACATGTTTCGTTTGGACTGTAACAACTGTTAGAACAAGATAACAACTCCAGGCCAGCTGTCAAATGATTACCATTATCAAAACTATCCCCAAGGGTAATATGCGACTTTGGCTCCTCTCACAGGCAGTAATTTAATTTTCCCTTATTCTAACTCGGAAATGGCAGCATTTTTCAAGGCTTCCTCCCTCTGATGACTGAAATTTTCCTTGCAAACTGATTTCCACCAGTCTTGAATCCTTCTTGTTTTCTCCCGTCTTCACCTTTACTGACGGTTCTGCAAGCCATCACCAGCTATGCAAACTGACAGTTCACATCCTGGGGCAGTGGCAGAGCTTGGCCTCCAGTAAGGAGCAGCCTGACCAAATTTACGCTCACAAGAGCTCTTAATTCACAAAAAGCATTTGCTCTAGTTCCTGCTTTCCTCTGTAGGGGCTATTGAGGGGCTAGTCAGAGGGACGCCGCAAGCAGGAGAACAGCACTCTTCACACGCTACTGCATACATGGTCTTTGGAGATGAAAAACAGACGGAAAGAGACATTTCCAGCTATCTTACAGATCCAAGCTGGGGTTCAGTGAACTGTGCAACATAGCACCGTACCCTGGCTTATCTCTGGCAGAATATTATAAAGTTTCTTGTTGTCTACAAACAGCAGAATGTTTATTACATTTATCCGCAGCAAAGTACAAATGTCTAGGAGTAAATCATGCTAATGTGAGCCATTGCTAATAAAATACAAAATAGGCAGTTTCAATGTTGTTTACTAGAAACAGAACCATTTTTTCTTACCTGGGGCTGGTTGCCTTAGATTTTAAGACAATTCGGTGTACATATTTCTGAGAAACTTCACTTACACAAATGGACTGTTGCTAATTATTATTAATATATGTTATTCATAAAATTTCTGGAAATGATGGTAATACTTGGCAGTGTAACTACATTGTAAACTAAACTATATACTCGCAATGCCAATATGAGCAGTAAATGCATTGTTAGAACACTGCCACATAATCAGAGAGTGTTATGATATATTAAAATTGTAATTATAAAAAAGTATAGTAGTTTTAACTTTCACTCTTATCTTTTCATAGTTATATACCGAGTGATATTCACCTGCATCAGGTGTTAAATAATATACAATTTACAGTATAAACACCAATCTTTTTATTTATAAAATTGATTGGATGGGTGCAGCCCAATCTGAGAACCTTGTAATACAGTATGTAAAGAATCATATGCAATGCTTTTTTAGTCTCTTGACCTGATTATGATCTTGTTATTGCCCTTGCCCTTAAGCGCATACAGGTCTGCATTCACCCACTACATCCACTTGAATTCAAATTCGTACTTTCATTCTTGAGCTTTGATAAATCACCTTCTGCAAACATTCCTTCTACGTATCACTTGCTTATAGATAATCCAGGAAATCTCTATTTATAGCAGAATCCGCTGCACTGATATCCCAACTCACATATGGCACACGGAGACATTCATGATGTATACAGATGTCACAAGTGTTACCAGCCAGGAGACATGCTTGCAAAACGGATTTTCTGAGCTCCACGTAAATTTACAGAATGCTGGGAAAACTACTTATTTCTTAATATCGCACCATTGTATATTATCAATACACACCCACATGATAGCCAAAGGAATAGTATTCAGATTGTTTTTTTTTTTTTTTTTTTTGAAATCCCTTGTGAATTAATTGAAATGATATTAACTGAAATGATTTTAGATTATTCATCGGACACGCTGTAAATATTACATGTAACTGTTATAAGGCATTGTAGATCTCTAACAGGATTATTTACTATAGTGAGAATTTAAAGCGAATTTCACATTTAAAACCACGGTAAGTAAACTGAAAGGATAGCTGACTCAGAATATCTCAAGTGTGACTATTTTCACTTTAAATTTTAAATTCTCTTTGGATTCTCACTTGAGTGAATAACCCTGTAAATATATGTTTGCTGCAAAAATTAAATCTATCTTTGTTTCCTACAAAATGGCCGTGCTTGCGTACTGTGCCGAAATCTTGCTCTATTGTGCAACAACGAATAACACTTAATATAGTAAAGGCACTGTTGAACAGAGAGGTTCCGTGGCTGCATCCAAACATTATTGGGTGATTGTGATGGTTGGTTAACATTTGATTGGCAGGACATAATTCATGGAAACATTGGTTGTCGTAATTGGAGGAGCATACTAAATACTTGTGTGCTGTATAAATATGCACCATATCTTTGTTTAATTTTAATGCGTTCCAAAGATGATCGCTTATATAGAGAAAGAAAACCTCTCAACTTTATTTGTCTGT
Source organism: Pelobates fuscus (assembly GCF_036172605.1). Taxonomy (NCBI): domain Eukaryota; kingdom Metazoa; phylum Chordata; class Amphibia; order Anura; family Pelobatidae; genus Pelobates; species Pelobates fuscus. The sequence continues at coordinate 233,518,503 of NC_086317.1, forward strand.
AGAAAATGAAAAGCAATACTTTGTAGAAGACATGTTATACTTTAAATAATGATTAATTTTGGTAAAATACTCAAATAACTCCAGAACAATTAATATGTTTGGTATTACAGTGCGTCTTTGCAGGTATATTTAATGTGAAGGTAATTAACACTGGTTACAGATCCACTGTAAGCCTTATTCTGCCTAACAAAAAACTAAAAATGGTCACTTCAGGTCTATATCTCACAAATAACATTTTAACTACTATTTTATTTGGTTAAAAATGTAGGAAACTTAAGATGAATTATGTTTGTGTATGGAATAAAACTGCGCAGGGCTTGCATGGGGACATGTAAAGGATACAGAGTGTGTCACTGATTATGAACATGCCACCACAAGGGGTTATGCCAGTTTGGTGAGAATGTGAGCCAGACTGAAAGGTCACCCTTTTGGCCCACTTCCTCAGGGCTACCCATGCACAGAGTGCTACTGAAGCTCTCTCATTAAAGTAATACACCCTTAGCTGGTATAAAAACATGAGAATATCATTAAATGATTTCATGCTGAGTTGTCTCGAAACTTTGCTTCAAACAGGACTTCCGAGACCCAAATTCAGGAAGGATTGGCCAAATGCAAGGCATTTTTGTCAGTATGCAATTAATGGTATTTACATTGTACAATATAATAATTACAATAGATTTTTTTTTTTTCCTATGTAGAATATATTTAGAATGATGTATTCAATTATATAAATCCCTAGCTAGACAATTTACGTTTTTGTTTTTTTGTTGTTTTTTTTTGTTCTGCATTCACTACATTTCTAGATTTTGCCAAGACTCTGTTGAATGTATCTAAATCCTCCAGACTTTCCAGAAATGAAAGAAACATGAAGTGAGAAATATGCGGTTTCTCAAGTAAAATATTGAATTTGGTCTTGTTTAAAGCAACCTTCCCAAAAGCCGCAGTCCCAACAGTCACCTAATTTAGAGAAAAAAACTCAACAGATCTCTTGATTTTGTGGACCGGCACTGGGAAGCGTACAATAGCATACATATGTGAGTGATAAAATGTAATTTATGAAAAAAATGTAACGTGTTTATGAAATGCAAGGCATGGAAATTATTTGCAAGATGAAAACAAACTTAAAGGGTGTTTTATGGTTGTATTTTTTAGTTTATTTTAGGGCGAGAGATAATTGCTGTTTTGTTTTAATGTAGTTGTTACAATTAGAACTTAATCTATTTTTTTTTTCTAAGTAATACTATTCTTAGAATATCACAATATATTCTCAGGCCTTGTGTAATCATTATATTACTTTATAATATAAAACAGAATTTGTCTGTATTCCACATACTCATTTACTTTGTTTATTACCTTGGAATGACTGAGACTCCAAGAAGGCCAAACCAAGATGGCTGCCGACATCCATGCCCTTAACACTGCTGGCTGGAGCAATCAGACAAATTCTCTTAAGGGGATATGCAAGCTCCAAATCAAAGGCAGTATTTTTTTTTCCTTTGACACCACCGGACATAGATTCTCTCTGGATCGCTTTCATAAATCATTGCTTTTTGTGACTTAGATTTCAAAATGACGTATATTTCCAAAGTAATATATAGAATTCAGATGGCCAAGATGTCCGTGGCCCCAAGGTTTGAGTCACGGGGCAGTTTTAAATACCAGATAAATCCCTTCCACAACTACAGGCCTACGGACTTAACAAATAAAATATACAATGCTTTTCTGAACATGTTTAGCTTGGTTTCCATATGTTTATATAGTTTTAAAAAGTCTCTTTCATGACTGTAATGCTTTTATTGTTGTAAGTACACACTGATATACCTTTACTGTGATATGTACTATAAAAAAAAATGTCTGAGTGTATAACAGGAGCATGCAAGTGCTTAAGGTTTACTACTCCTGGTATAGGGGCTGCAGTGTCAATTACTTTTCAAAGAAGGTGGACATTCCGATCCCTGGAGGTCCAGTGTGCTAGGTAATGTCAACCTTAGGTTTCCAACTCTGCCGGGTGCAGACCACGAATAATTGTCTACGGACTCTGGCAATGTGTGGTAATGCTCTCATTGGCCCAGTTCTCTAGACCCTGCGGACGTAGAGAAACAAGGCATTACAGTGGGGCAGACAGCATGTAGGGGCCTACACTCGGCGGCACATTAGGCATGCCAGCAAGCCCTCTCCTGGTGTAAGTCTGCTCCTACTAGTGCGTCTACGTATTGCATCCTAATTTATTTGAACTGTTTTAGAAACCAAGTTTCTGACAAGCTTCTTTGCTCATTGTACACCAGTATTTGTTTTTTGTTTTTTTTTAATTGCATACAGATGTGCGTACAGGTTATAAAGTGACTCTAATAGACAGTTACACTCCTGGCAGAAAATCTCCTTAGAAAAAATAATGGAAACCAAAAAATGGAGAAACAGTGGGATTAGAGCATTGAGGTGAAATGGCATGTTTTTCCATAGTTACAGCCAGTAAACAGTTCCTTTTATCCACCCACATATTGACACATTTGGAGCCCTGTCTATTTTATGAAGGTGCCAGAGCATATGAATACTAAAGGTGATGTTTAAACTAAAAAGCGTATCTTGCCATGCCAAGCTGGTATCACTCACTGCCTTATTTTTGTCTTCACTTTTCTGATGTGTGGACACTCTCATGGTTATTTCCCAACGTGACAATTCAAAGTTAACTCAATATTTTGGGCTAAAGCAGTTAGCCAGCTATGCTTTATGATTAAGAGATTTTTTTCTAAGTGGGCTATTTTGGCCTTATATTTGAAATTCACGTTACATTTCCACTGTAGTAAATAACCCTGTCTGTTTCATTGATTTCGCTGTATTTCCACTTTATCTACAATCTATTAATCAGCAAATTCTCTTTCAACTTTTCTTTCTGAATTTCATAATGATTTCCCTCTGACCAGTGGTGTATCCTAGTTTTGTGCTGCCCTAGGCAGGACAAAACTCAGGCGCCCCTCTCCCCCCTCGCGACACCCCCACCCAACCCTTCCCCCCCCCCGTCCCGCCTTCTAAATACACACACACACACACACACAATACACAAATTCACTGACAGATACGCATACACTAGCTAACAGACACACACAGTCAGACACACACACTCACTAGCAGACACACACACTCTCTGTCAGACACACACACTCTCTGTCAGACACACACACTCTCTGTCAGACACACACACTCTCTGATATATAATATATTATAATATATAATATAATATATATAATATAATATATAATATATATAATATAAAATATAATAATATATAATATAATATAATAATATATAAATATATAATATAATATATAATATTATATATATAATAATATATAATATATATAATATATATTATATATATTTATTATATATATTATATATTATTATATATATATATATTATATATTATTATATATATATTATATTATATATTATTATATTTTATATTATATTATATATATTATAATATTATATATATATTATATATTATTATATTATAATATTATATATATTATTATATTATAATATTATATATATTATTATATTATAATATTATATATATTATTATATTATAATATTATATATATTATTATATTATATTATATATATATTATTATATTATATATTATATATATTATGTATTATATATATTATATATTATTATATTATATATTATTATATTTAATATATATAATATAATATTAATAATATATATAATATAATAATATTAATAATATATAATATATAATTAATGTAACCTACCCCCCAGCCTCCTTACCTTTGGGAATGCTGGGGGGGGGTTCTTTATCTCCCTGGGGTCTAGTGGGGCTGCCGGTCGGGCTGCTGGGCTGGTCGCTGGGCAGGCGGCTGGCGAGGGAGCTCTTCCTCTGAGCGCTCTGCTCAGCTCCCTCGCGCGCCGCAGAGTGAGGCTGGGAGCCGGAAGATGACGTCATATTCCGGCTCCCAGCCTCACTCTGCGGCGCGCGAGGGAGCTGAGCAGAGAGCTCAGAGGAAGAGCTCCCTCGCCAGCCGCCCGCCCAGCCCATCAGCCCGACCGGCAGCCCAGTTAGCCGCAAGGCTAACAAGGCACTTGCCCTGGGCATTTGGGGGCGGCGTTTTTTGCCGCCCCCTGGAAAATGCCGCCCAAGGCAAATGCCTTGTTTACCTTGCGGCTAAAACGCCCCTGCCTCTGACACCCCACACACCATAGAATGATGAATTATTTATATACTGTTTTCCCACCATCTTTAACCCTGCACTTACTCCTTCATATTAGTTCTGTTGGTTCGAATTAATAGCAGTCCAGTTTTGTCCCTAGTAAAACAAAGGATTTCCATATTTTGGATCATGGGCAGCAGCAACAGAGATGTGCAAAAGACTGGCTCTGTTCACCATTTTGCAAAGTGTTAAGGTGCTGGATCTTACCGAGAATCAATAGTTTTGCTTGGGGTTTTTTTTTTTTTTGGTTTTTTTTTTAGTTCTCAAAATTTTTTACATACATTGGGAAAAAGCCAAGCACATTAACTATTATTTTAGAAAAAAAACATAGTGCTATCCTCCAGAGGCATGTTATAAGAAAAGTTCCGAAATTAAGAAATGTTTTATATTTTCTCTTTAACAACAACCGAGGAGTTCAAGTGGGTTTTTACATTTGTCATTGAGGCTTGCCCCTTAGGTTTATTTTATAACCCGTGTTTTTAGGTTTCTTGTTATTGATGGATATTCTAGGGCAATGTACTTGCCAGTTTGTGTATTTCATGCAATACCAATCAGTTTCTTTTGCCATGGCCTTTTCTTTTATTCTGTGAACTCCTCAAGTGACTAATATAGGCTCTTTCATAGAATTATATCATATATAAGTTCAGCATGAGGCAGAGCTACAAACATTCTATAAATTTAAATTTCAGCATAAAAATAAAACCAATAGATTGTATTCACAAGGTTGAAGGCAGACAGAATGCAACTGCCACTCATGTATACTCATGATTTTAAGAAAAAACTTTAAATGCCCTGTTAGTTATATTCAGTGTTATTGCTACTGTGTTTTGAACTGGTTTGTTGGACATTTGCTGATTTGAAAAAAAAAATAATAGCATTATATTAAAATGTTTGCATGTTTTAATCTTAAAAAAGCTTTTGATGATCTCAAATGATACTTTTATTGTTATTTTTAAAGTCACCCAGGCCATTTCATCATGTATCTGTTTATAATGCCATAGTGTTCCTTTAAGAAATAATAGTGTTATTAACACTGATCCAACAACACTTTGCCACCAGACAGCCACAGACAGGACCTTAAGTAGAAATACTACAAATGTCCAACATGCTTTTCAAATGTATGACCATTAAGAATGCAATGACTTTGTGGGGTGTTTAATTTTAATAGATCTTTTATGCATGAAAACAGGATACAGACACACTTGGGTAGAGTTAGCATAATAACATACAAAACATTTAGGTTGTCTACTATGCCACTCCTAAAAATACATGTTTTAATCATGTGCCTAGTTCGCTATGACAATCCAGCTCTATTCACGATGTCACACCGTGTTTTAGGTGGTGCATTAAGTGGATCCAACTGAGAGTTTCTCATTTTTCTTTTTTTAAATACACAAAATATTTTACATATATTGAAAAAGGCACATCATATTAACCTTTCTTAAAGAAAAAGGGCATAGTGCACCCCTCCAGAGGCGTACTAAAGTAAACATTGGAAGAAAAAAGAAATTGGGGCAATAAGACATGTGGGACTGTGTCAGATGATTTGTGACAATTGGCAGCTATGTAAAATGCCTGTAATAATCTAATCTACTTAATACTTGGAAAAGGATCTGGTGGCAGGGTTTGCTCTAAATATCTACCGAACAAGTCAGAGGTGAAAGAGTTAAGAAAATAAAAGGGAAAAAAATGAATCAGAATCTTATCTGTCTTAAATGTTTGGTTCAGGATGAAAGTGTTCAGAAGGGAAAAGAAATCACGAAGGAATCCGTCGAAGGCTCTGAGAGGTTAAACTTAACAGTTGTTTTCTTTGAAGTGCTTGGCCAGGAGGTTAATTGCCAAAACGGCTTGTGGAAAAGGTGGTAACAATTTAACAAGACTGTACAGCGCGCAGGCACAGATGAATATCAGGTGTTTGCAGATGTGTTTTGCCTAACAGAAAAATAGGGGGAGGAGTGGGGTCGAGGGTGCAGAACAAGAATTGGGGTATATCAAAAGGAATAAAAATCCAGCTAAACAACCAATACTTCTTTGTTTACTTAGCCAATCATCTTGTAATTGGCTGAGAGGTTAATAGCAGCATATTGATTGGTCATTCTAAGCCCTTTCTACTGCTATTTTTACAGTATGCTACCAGACAGCAGATTACAATTACTGGGGCTTTCAGGCAAATTCTTTTAACTTCACAATAGTTCTGATTTATGTATACTGCTAATACTGCTGTCGGCAGTTTGAATATCAAGCTTAAGTTTATTTTATTTTTTTGCAACCTCTATTTATTGGATCTTTAAGATTCTGCTGGGCAGTAAGTGTATGTCTCTCTGGACTAAGGTCGGAAAAGCCTTAGAAATGACTTTTTCCTCATGCCCAAACTTCTCATAAAATTGTTGCCCTAACTAATCATTTGGAAAAACATAGTTAACAGCAAGAGAAAACTGCATGAACCAGTGCGTCAGGAGTTTATAAATGTTTAAAGCTGCTGAAAAGGACAAAGTGATGGATTTGGCTCTGGATCTTTTATTTTTCTTCACACGGGAGTTTCTTGCCAGAAAAACTGAAATAATCCTAAACGTGTGATATATTTATTTTTATATTTATTATTTCATTTTGGTTAATATATTAAATATATTGCCTATTATTTTTATTATTATTATCGTGGGGCTGTTTTTTTATGTTGGCGTAATGAAGTCAGATGTATATTGCTCTCAGATGTTTTTATACTCTTATTTTGAGAGAAAAAACATAGCTATTTTCTTGCTGCTGATATAACACATTTTTGGCTTAAAATATGTCCTTACCAAGCTGATACTGATGTCTACTGCAAGACTGCTCATTGTAGTGGAAAGTAAAATTGTATCATCTAGCTGCTGCCTGTAATTAGGGGTATTAGAAATCCTGTGTGGGAGTTCTGATTTTTAGTAAATTGAGGACATATTAGACTCTGGAGTAAAAAGAAGTCTGTTTATCAGTCTAGTTGATATTGCAGGATAACTGGTACAGTATAGTGTTTATAATAAAATGTGACCGTTTAAAAAAATAATAAAATAAAAATATATATATATATATATTATAGCACTGGGTTGGGTGTGTTGTTCTCAGTATCATAGGTTAACCATTCCATTCTTGAAGGTTCTCCATTCCTGGGTTAAGAATAATGGGCTGGTCCAGGATGCCATTGCTGGGATGTCTTGTATTATATTTTGACTTTCCATTGGTAGGAGGATATGTTACATAATGCTGCAAAATATGTGGTACTACAAATTTTTATATATATATATATATATATATATATATTTTTTTTTTTAAATCATGGGACTAATCAAAAGCTTCCTGATATAAACTATTCCTGACTGGCACGGGACTTGAGGGTGGATCAAACTAAATACAGGAAGTGCCTCAGTGGGCCGGGCTGAATGATGGACAGTCAGCCTGGCGTTCATCCACGCTATGCTTACCTGCCAGTAAGTCTGGCGTTTCCCCTTTTTTATACCACTCCCACCCAACGGTGTCCTGATTATGTTGATGCTGGAGTTGAGATATATGCTGTACTTATCTCTGGCCTGGAACTGTGTGCCTCCATCTTGGTTCCCTTGCAATCACTAGTAGACATTTACACATGTCAATCAGCGTAAAAAGAGGAGGAAAAACAAAACCACTGGGGGATATTTATCATAACAACATATCATGTTGTGTTTTAAAAAAGTGTTGTAGAGTAAATGGGAGGCATCACTATGGAAACCAGTAAAGACAGGCACATCCCCTTGGTTACTCCTCACTTTTTACACATTTGCACTACTTTTGAGAAAATAATGCTTTGATAAATAACCCCTGATTATTCTTCTCAAATGCATCACATGCCCTGTCTGGGTAAGGGCTACATTAAATTGTAATGTCATTTGCTAAATGTTTAATATAGATTCAAAAGAAAAATGCTAATTATGGATGGTTTGTATAAATGTTTTATTCACCGGTATATGTCCTATAGAAGTTATGGTTTCCCCATTAATCCTGTTAAATGTTTCTTAAACCCGGGGTCCGTACCCAAAAATGGGCTTCTTGCTATTTGGATTGATAGGAGCAGGCCCAAATTAATATTGCAAGTTTTAGCTAACAGATTGTTTACTGAAGTAGGAGCATTCCTTTGCCCAGAGCTTTTGATACCCCAATGATACTAATTAAAGTTATGAACAAAGTGCATTTTAATGTCGATTATGACTCACATGAACAATAGATTTATATTTCCTGTTGAAGACTAGCTCAAATAATGCCATGTACATAACTGGTTTCCCAGATAGACAATCACAGTGCTTAATCCTTAGAGTTTCTGCACCAGTAAACTTTAGATCAAAGGTGTTTTTTATGCCAGTCTCGGGGTGCCTGTCAGATTCACGGGGGAAGAGGATCCAAGCATTCTGTAAGATGCACATTTATATATTACATTGATTTCATGAAGATGAAGCTGTTGAATTATTGCATACCATACTAGGATGCCATGGTTAAAACCTGTACAAAAGAGGACATTAAAACGTTCGGCTACCTTAGTAGAGTGTAAAAAAGTGGAAGAAATATGGATTGAAAAATTAAAATGTAATGTTACAGTAAATTCTATTAATCTATCCATTCCCTTGTATTTATATTTCGTTCCCACTCTTGTTTCTCCCCCCCCACCCCTACATTTTTCCTATGGCTTGACCAAGCAGGATTGCAGTGCAGAGCATGCTCCCTTCAAACACGAAGTTCCATTTCGAAGTGTTGTGTGAGGTAATAGAGAGGTGGAACATTATGTCATGTTGCAGTCCCTGTATGGAACATCACTAAATACTCTGTCTGCCACATACCTGGCCAAACAGCAACAAGAAAACAGAGAAAGGGTAACCTGTTATCCCCATTCAGCAAAATGTGAGAGTCTGTGAGTTGCCCACACATTCAGTTTCCAGGTCTCAAGAGAGCACTGGGTCATTTTCTGTCTATCGCAGCCAGCATTCTCACCTCTGAAGATGCACAATCCACCAGTCAGGTCATTGCGATCATCTGGAAGATCGCGATTGACCGTTTGGCCATCCAAGCTATATATGTTAAAAAATGTTGTAGATGTTTATTTCACTAATTTCTAATTCATAGATCAGTTTGTCTAAACAAGGTCACTTTAGTCGTCAGAAACCTTAGTCACCTTTGTTTCCTTCCAATAAAGCTTAAACGCCATTTGATTTTTATGAAACAATTGTATATGCGGATACATTTCTTATATCATGAGATTATCCATATAATTACTTTATAAAACTAATGACATATTGCAGCGCTGCAAAAATGAGCAGTCTGCACAAGTTTATATCTAGAACTTGATTCCAGTTACCAATAAAGACAGCTTTAAGGGCTATTATTGACTGCATCTGAATTTATTGCTCCGTGATGCACCCCTCTCAGACTGGAGGCTTTCAGAGTCCTATGGATTGATAGATGACAGCTCTGTATTATGCTGAATGTCAGGATGTAAGTGGCAGTAAATCATGTCCTGTAACATCTTTTAACTGCACTTAAAAGTTTGATCCTTCACTCATTCACATTTTGTACAGTCTGCTATAAGGCTCATAAATTAGCAAAGTAGCTACACTAACTCTACTTTGTCAACATTTTAGAGCACTTAACATATAAATTGTTATATTGCAATATTTCCAAGTAATGGTGCAGTATTCGTAAACAATATACAAAGAGCAAGATAAAGTTAACTAGAATGTGCAACGCATGAGCGATATAAGGTGACAGCATACATTAATAACCTATAGGATTCACAGTAGAGCCACATGAAGTCTTCCAGGTCATATTCATAATGAATCAAGTGCATTTAATTCCAGTTATATACTATTTGTGTCATTAAAATGTTATTTTTAAGATACCCCCTTGACTTGAGCATTGACATGCGTATTTATCTTTAAATACACGCCTTATGAGCTGGCAGGTTTTCTGACAACTCTGAGTAGATGACTGTGAGTGATATTTCCCAATCTCTCCCTATTCTGCTGTTCTTTTTCACTCTGAAAAACAACTTATGGATCCCTCCATTTTTCCTATCACCTACCCTACCTTGAAACCCTCCATTATTACCCTGACCGGATTTTGTAATTATATATATATATATATATATATATATATATAACTTCATGTTAACCTTTTCTCCTATTTTTTTTATTATTTTTTTTTGTTAACATGCATGAGGCTCTTCATCCACTAAAAACTAATTTCAAAGCTCAGAAAATGTAAAATATTTTAAATGTAGGGACTACTTTGTCTTATGGTAAAGCCTGAGGTTGACAAAAGGCAGAGCTCTACTTTCAACATTTATTCAATCCCATCAGTCATCACAAAGCTGTGGGATTCAGGCTCTGCCTGTGTCTCCATAGGCCTCTGTGGTGTAGGTGAAGGGGACGTGCTGGACAAAGATGGCTGAATCATGCCAAGGATAGCTTAAATGTATGTAAAACTTACCTTCCTTCCCTGCACCCCGGGACACCAGACCCACATCGAATCTGTTAGTTTTGGAAGTTTTTGTGAAATATGCAAAGACCCCTGAAAGTAACATATTCACTTTAAAAACAATTGACTTGGACAAAAATAAAGGGTCTAGTTACAGTATATGATCATACGTTGCATAAGCCTGCCACAACGTCAATGTACCCCATTCATGGCAGGTTCTACTCTAACAGCATAATGCCTAATTTTTCAACTCCCTTTCTTGGGAAATGCTTTCTCCTGGGACTCTCTGCAGTTCAAGGTTAAATAGGGCCCTGGAATGAGGCACCTGTGACAGACAATAATGCAAAATCTGTGAGTTGGCCTGGACTCACAAATATATATATATACATGAAACGATGAGGGCTGCACTCACCTGAACATGCATACATTATAAGGGTGTTGCTGGGGCCAATTCATACAACATACAAGACCCAGCACACTCGTTTGCTCACAGAAATACCAACTTCAAAGCTCACAAAATTTTATATTTGTTTAAACACCTCACTTAGGGAAAAATAATGGGGATTTATGCATTGTTATAATTTATAAAGTGCAGCATTCTCCTCAGCGCTGTGTAATGGGTTCACAAACATACAGGGAAAATGTATTCAATTAATGATCATATTTTGTGACTAAATTATATTTGCCTAATTCAGATGTTTATAACATTTTGTGGGCTTTAAAGTTTGTTTGAAGTGGAGTGCAATGAATTGTGTGTGTTATCATGTGCATCTTGAACAGTATTGTGTGCAGTGTCCTCAATTTTGAATAACATTAGAAAATTAAAAAACTAACACCCCACATTTACTAGGGGATTAGGGGAATCTAAAACAGCTAAAATGTAGAATATTTTTTCAGACCTGTATTTAAGTGTTCCAGTTCCACATCATCCCTTTGATGGATAGCCAATTTAGCTAGCTTTCTTTTTTGTTTGAATACCTAGATAGAACCATACACTTGTCAAATAACAGCATTTATACAAATAGTAATGTTTGCCTGTTAATATATGAAGAACATCAGAATAAGAGTTAATTAACACTTGCGAATATTAACCCATAGTGTGCAGTGCACCTATATTCTAAAAGTTGCATAAGGTCGTAACCCTAACATTTCTTTCATGTTTTTTTTTTTCCCTTGAGCATCAACTAGTACCTCAAGGAATATCATATCAATGTATTGTAGACTCATGAGAGTACTAAGATTCCATTGGCTTTATAAACAAAATATTGCACAGTTCTGTAAAAGAAAAACAAGTAGTTTTGTCCCTGAATTGACATGATTCATGATCTTCGCGCTGGAGCAGCTACTTTAAGAAAGCAGTCCTATTACATATCTTTATAAAAAAAATGTACACTACAGGGCTTAATTAAAATATTTGCTTACTTGCAAGGAGCATTTTTGTACTTGTGATTTAATGTGAATTCTTCCCTCTCATGGGAGATACTGGTTATAAATAGTAGAGCAGATTTGTGTAGCAATTTAGTGAAATTAATAAAAGTTTTATTTTCTGATTTTTGGTTTATCTAATTCGAGGATGAATAATCAATAAATATAATATTTTGCCAGCATGGAGATATCTTATATTGGATAAAATTAAGGAACAAGTGAACTGTGTATATTTAAAGGAGCACTATAGGGTCAGGAACGCAAAAATGTTTTCCTGACCCTATAATGTTAAAACCACCATCAAGCCCCCTTCTGAATCCCTTCTGCCTCCCTTAATATAGTTAAATCTTACTTGTATTCAAGTCTGTAGCTGCTGCCTCTTCCCCTGCCTGCCTCTGACATGCCTGCTGTCTGCTGACGTCATCAGAAGTGGCGGTCTGAGCCCATCACAATGCTTCCCTATAGGATTGACTAAGACTGTATGTAAGTATGAAGTAATGATTCTACTCACCAGAACAAATACAATAAGCTGTAGTTGTTCTGGTGACTATAGAGTCCCTTTAAGTTATTGAATAAAGATCCAGCTTTAAGAGTTTATTCGACACTTTCTTGATTGTATTAAAATAATGCTGTATTGGCATTATTCTGTAGGTTCCACCCAAACAAAAAGCTCTAATAACTTTTTTCAATTCTTTATTTTTGTAGTGCATAACTATGACAGACAAGCTTGTGACACCACAATAGCAGACACAGGCATTTAAAAAGGCATAATACTGTGGCATGAGGTTGAACTGCACGTTTTTAAGTAATAAACAGGATATAGCAATGTCATATATGGTGAGGACAAGAGGAATAATTAAGACATGCTGCTATAACTGACAGTAATATAACCAAAGAGAAAAAGGTAAGGTATCATCAGTGGCGTACTAAGGGGGGGGCGGGGGGGGCGGCCCGCCCCGGGTGCCACTGACTAGGGGGGTGCCATGACATCCAGTGTCATGTGTCACCCCCCATCATTACGCTGCGGCGGCTGCGCACAGCCGCAGCACCTTTGCGCCCGGCGGGACTTAATTCAAGGAGAAGGGGGAGGAGTGTTGCGGGCCGCGACGTCGCGCAACATGATGACGTCGTGCGCAGCGCCGTCAGCCCGCCTTCACGGATATTCAGGCGGTCAAGGCATCATCAAAATGTGAGTAGTCATTTTATGTGATGGGGCTAAATTAATTAAAGGGGGGGGGGGGTGGATAATGGATTAATTAAAGAAGGGGAGGGAGGTTTAATTAAAGGGGTGAGGATTAATTAAGGGGGGTGTATTAATTAAGGGGGGGTGTATTAATTAATGGGGTGAGTATTAATTAAGGGGGTGTGGATTAATTAAGGGGGGTGTGAGGATTAATTAAGGGGGTGTATTAATTAAGGGGGGTGAGGATTAATTAAGGGGGTGAGGATTAATTAAGGGGGGTGGATTAATTAAGGGGGGTGTATTAATTAATTAAGGGGGGTGTATTAATTAATTAAGGGGGGTGTATTAATTAATTAAGGGGGGTGTATTAATTGGGGTGAGTATTAATTAAGGGGGTGTATTAAGGGGGTGTGGATTAATTAAGGGGGGTGTGAGGATTAATTAAGGGGGTGTATTAATTAAGGGGGCTGTATTAATTAAGAGGGCTGTATTAATTAAGGGGGGAGTGAGGATTAATTAAGGGGGGAGTGAGGATTAATTAAGGGGGTGTATTAATTAAGGGGTGAGTGAGGATTAATTAAGGGGGGTGTATTAATTAATGGGGGTGAGTATTAATTAAGGGGGTGTGGATTAATTAAGGGGGGTGTGAGGATTAATTAAGGGGGTGTATTAATTAAGGGGTGAGTGAGGATTAATTAAGGGGGGTGTATTAATTAATGGGGGTATTAATTAAGGGGGTGTAGATTAATTAAGTTAAGGGGGTGTGAGGATTAATTAAGGGGGTGTATTAATTAAGGGGGCTGTGGATTAATTAAGGGGGCTGTATTAATTAAGGGGGGTGTGGATTAATTAAGGGGGGTGTATTAATTAAGGGGGGAGTGAGGATTAATTAAGGGATGTGTATTAATTTAGGGGGGTGTATTAATTAAGGGGAGTGAGGATTAATTAAGGGGGTGTATTAATTAAGGGGGGTGTATTAATTAATGGGGGTGAGTATTAATTAAGGGGGTGTATTAAGGGGGTGTGGATTAATTAAGGGGGGTGTGAGGATTAATTAAGGGGGTGTGGATTAATTAATGGGGGTGTATTAATTAAGGGGGAGTGAGGATTAATTAAGGGGGTGGATTAATTAAGGGGCAGTGAGGATTAATTAAGGGGGTGTATTAATTAAGGGGCAGTGAGGATTAATTAAGGGGGTGTATTAATTAAGGGGGGTGTGGATTAATTAAGGGGGGTGTATTAATTAAGGGGAGTGAGGATTAATTAAAGGGGTGTATTAATTAATGGGGTGTATTAATTAAGGGGGGAGTATTAATTAAGGGGGGTGTATTAATTAAGGGGGGTGTATTAATTAAGGGGCAGTGAGGATTAATCAAGGGGTGTGTGTATTAATTGAGGGGGGTGTATTAATTAAGGGGGGTGTATTAATTAAGGGGGTGTGGATTAATTAAGGGGGGTGTATTAATTAACGGGGTGTATTAAAGGGTGTGTGGATTAATTAAGGGGGGTGTATTAATTAAGGGGGTGTGGATTAATTAAAGGGGGCTGTGGATAAAAGAATTAAAGGGGGAGGTTTAAATAATGGGGGTGCAGGTTTTTTTTTATTAAGGGGGCTGCAGTATTCTATTTATTAAGGGAGGATGTGCACTGCAGATTTTTGTTTTTTGTTAATGGGGTGTGCAGGGTTTTTATAAGGGGGGTGTGCAGGTTTTTTGTTATTAAGAGGGGTTGTGCACGTTTTTGTTTTTTATTAAGGGGGTGTGCAGGGTTTTTTAAGGGGGTGTGCAGGATTTTTATGTGTAGGGAGTGAATGAAATTTATGTGATTGGGGTGCAGGGTTTTTATGTGTAGGGAGTGTATGACATTTATGTGATCGGGGTGCAGCGTTTTTATATGAAGGGCGAGACAAGGGGCTTTGTAGAAAGGGGCAGGAGTTTTCTATAAGGTTCTCACCAGCCCCTTTCTACAAAAGCACTGGTCTTCCCCCTTCTACAAAACTGGCGCATTTTACAAATTTTACAAGCAGTTTACAAATGTGAGCAATAAATATTATTGAAAACATTGAAAAAAATGTGGGTGTTTTCTTACATTTTTATTATGGGGGGGGGGGGGGGTGTGCCACACTCAGGGTCCGCCCCGGGTGCCAAATGCTCTAGGTACGCCCCTGGGTATCATGCTCAACTACGGTAATTCTGTAGCTTAGTAGCCGCTGGGTGGACTATTATGGCCATCCTTGGCCAAAACATGTCCGCAGCAGCGAGAAGAATAGCTTCTAGGTAGGCTAGTGGTCTGGGATATCTGCCTGGCTATTACATGAAAATAATATTTGAGGGCACTAGCAAAGTATAACAATAAGGATAAAAATCATAATAAAAACTTCAACTTGGAGGCCATAGTCACGGGTTGTGCATTCGGGCTGTGTGTCATGACAATGGAGAGTAGTGAGAGACCCCGTGGCTGTGCATCAGCCGATGCCCTATCAGCCGATGCCCACCCTGGAGGCCTGATATGGCAGCCTGATTTTGAGGGGTAATGTCAGTGAATTGCTGTTGTTCATCGCTAGGCATTTACAAGCATTTGCCAGTCCTTTGCAATAGGTGTTAGTCTGGAGCGGTTCTCTGTGGTTTTCCCTGCAGGGCTGCGGGTTCAGAGCGTCCCCTTTCTTCCCATGTGGGGAGCGATGCAAGGCTCTCCAAATGCATTGTGGGCGCAATCTCTGACGGCGGCGGGGATAGCGTGCTGCTGCCATATTCCTGGTGGGTCTCTGCCCAGTTGAGCGTGCGCGTTTGGTCGCCGATGTACCTGCAGTCGGCTTGCCCGGCTGGGGCCTCTCCAGCTTCCCTTCATGTCGCTTCCAAGTCTCCAGTTCTGTTCGAGCAGCCAGTGCCGCCATTCTCGAGCGGGCTTCCAGTTTCGCCCAGAAGCTCTCGAAGATGGCGTCCAGTGCATCTGTGGACGCCTGAGGTGAGTGGGTCGAGTGTTGTTGGCCCTGCAGGGCCAGACCATATGCTTCAGCCATCTTGTATAGCCAGGCCTAGGGTCAAGAGCGTTGCTGCTCACTCAGGCTTGTTCTATTATTCTAGGAGCTGTGTTTGCACTCCCAGCGGGGACCGGGATAACCCCCGCCGGCCCAGAGGGGGGGGGGAGAAACGAGGCCCAGACCACGGTCGTGCCGAGAATAAGGCAGGAGATCGGCCGTGTCTCCCACCTCAGATCAAATAGCAGGCCGCACGGAGCTTCAGGCCCCTCAAACGTTGAGCAGTTGATTTGGGGGATTGTCAATGCTGTCTCCACAACTCATAAGGCGATTTTGGTTGCTTACACTAAGTTTTCTCGATTTATCACACAATTAATTGAGGAGCTCATTCAGCCCGAGTCCTGCTTGCTTGGCGGTCAGGCCCCGCCCCCCCCAAATAACTTTTACATTGTTTTTACTCACCTTTATCCAGCACTGGGCAAAGCTCCTAGCACTGCTCACTGCACCCCTGTCATCTGATCTATCATAGAGAATCTGTTAGTTGGTGGATTTAACAGGCTCAGGATGCATGAGTGCGCTTGGAGTTTGCCACTTGAGGAGGAAAAGGAATTAAGGGGGTGTTAAAAATTCTAGTCCAGGAGATGTGTGGAAGGGTGGGGAAACAAGAGCTTCTTCCTTGTAGAAGTTCTGCCTAAAAGGTTGAAGCAGTTACGTCTGTCGGCAGCATGCAGTGCTTACTGACTCCAGATGTAAAATATGCACAGAAGTGACATTAGGCAACCCGGAACAGAGTTCCAGGTTGCCTAAGTCACATGTGCTGGGTGTGCAACTTGCCGCCAGCACACAATTAAGAATAGTATTTGCAGTATTTCAAGCAGAAACACTGCACTCCAGACTCCCACCACCATAACAACTTCAAAAACCAGTTGTTATAGTAATACATTTTGGGGGCTAGATTTACTAAGGTAGCAGTGCTGTTTTTCCAAACATAAAACACAGGCTGTGTATTGGTACAATGTATCTACTCTGTAGCCATAAACTGTGAGCCCCACAGAAATTTATACAACCAATGATGTTATTCACAATAAGATAACGATACTTACTCTAAAACAACCGGTGCTTCCTGCCTATTCATTGTTAATTCTACGCTTACAAAAAGAATCAAAACCCAACTTTTACTTCACCCTTCCTGTTAGTGCCAGATAGCACACAATGTATGTGTTGAGTGTCACAATTTTACTGCACTTATACCCTGCTAAAATGTGTATATTGAATGTTCCTATGCAGATATGAGAACGTTGAAATAGGTATTGATAAACTTCAAAACTTGCAGTGAAATTGTGGCCACAACTGACAGCTTTTGATGTTGATCCTGGTTAATAAATCTGGCCTATTAAGTGCAAGCAGCACACTGTGTACAGAGTTATGCAATCAATAATAAATCTCTGACATTTGGGACTATGTTCTAGAAGGGCAGATTTGGTGTATGTTTTCCTATTTTATTTAACAGCTGCTTGTTAAGATATTAAATCATTTATTAATGAAACTCTCACACACCCCCTCCTCATTTTCCTGAACTTAATTTTTCTTTTTTTGCTTCATCTTTCACTCTTAAATTACCTCAGTCTTGGAACATCCAGTGCCGTTTATCTTTTAATGTTTTCTTTGTCATTTATTTATTTTTTAAATTGACTTTCCAAGTAGGCAGCTTTGGTGGATTTGATTCTGTTCTTAAACATTTGAGCCAAACTGTGCATTGGCAAGATTCAAGCAACAGTGTTCCCCTGGCTGAGCTTCACAGGAGTTGCAATCCAGCACACATTGGGTCACTGTTGCCATGCCTTATTTTGTATTGTGTGTTCTTGACTACACTATACAAGATGGTATTGGAATTTACAGAAAAGATTAAAACTGTTTTTTTTTTGAGAGTTTGGATCATAAAGCTCCTTATATTACATAATATGAATTATAAAGTATATGTACTTAATATATCAGTTTTTCCTTCCAACTTGCCTATGGTGTGTAGTAATATTTTATGTAAGTGAGGCTTAAGAAAATCAATCTGAAAGTGTTTTGTGTTTGTTTTTTGGTAGAAGGTGTATAAATCACATAATACATGTTACCCATCTTGTCCCTGTGAGACAAGGTGCCAGTCCTTTCTCTTTATTTTTTTTTTAATGCCGGCTACCTAGAATAAACTGAAATAAATTACAGCAATTGTTGTTTTAACTGATATCGCAGAATGTCAACCCCCCCCCCCCCTTAAATTGTAGTCATATTCCTTAGGGTCAGCTAAGATGTGCTCATTGATATATTTGTAAAATCATAGTGGAAAAAAGTCTGCCTGGCTTTCCTCTTTCAAGCAACCTCTCTGGCTTCCAAGTTCTCTTCCTTTTTGACTCACATTACTATCCACATTTCCCCTTCTCTGCTCCAACATCAAACAACATATAAATTACATCAGCCGTGCTGTCAGATGCATGCCTTTCAGACCTGGATTGTGGCAAAGCATTAACTCTTTTAGACCTGATAGGAATGGCAATATATACACATACCATTTCCCTCTGAGACATAAAGGGTTTACCTAATGATCGGACAGTGCTATTCTATTGCACTACTTAGAAGCCATTCTGTTTTCCCTTCCCTCTCTCTCTTTTCGCTGTTCCCAGTGGGAGTGTTGTTTATAGAGCATTATAATTTATAACTGAAGAGAGTGGATTTAATTTCAGTGGAGGGCCTCGGCAGTAGGGCGCCAGCATGCAATCATATGAATCAGCAAGCTGCAAACTCTTTTGAATGGAAAGGATTACCTCTGGCCACAAACAGACACTGTTTCTTCTTAAACAACTCCCCTGATACTGGAAGACCTTGTCTTCATCCATCTATTTTACATATCTACTCCTGTTTTAATTTTTTCTCTTTCTATACAGAGTTTATTTCTCAGAGAACCATCCTTCAGTTTTTTGTTTTTGTTTTTGTTTTCCTTTATTTTTATAATTTTTATTTTATCATGTTTATTAAAAAAAATGTTATGGTACATTGCATTTATTTTTTATCCTTTATGTATAGTTGAGAATTGCTTATTCACAGATAGATCATTTTAAAAAAAAATATTTAGCATTCCTTATTTGGAGGTAGCTCTACATTTAATCCAATTTCACTGCACTTTTTTTTTTTCAAGATTTTATCACCAGTATATGGATCCCACAAGGAACAACCTTTACTAAGAAAATCTAGCACCTTATACGGGGCATACAATAAAAAAAACCAAATATTTTTGTACAAGCAAAAATGTTACCCTATTCCAGGGAGAGAGGGTGCAAATCGTATTATTTTATTCATATATTTTTATTGTGTGATATAGAAAATGTGAATATGAAGATCATATCAAGCAAAGTAACATGTTTGCATTTCTCCTGACTGTATTACCATCACTCTTCCCTTGGACATTTGTTCCCTAAATTTGTGTATGTATTACAGTTTTTTTTGTTTTTTTGGGGGGGGGGGGAAATGAATAAAAAGAAGAAAACTGACATTTTAAGATAAACCAGTCATAATAAATGCAAATAGTAGTTTCCTGGGTTGAACGATGCAGTCCTGCAAGTTTTAGCTGATATCTCTCTTTCCCACTAAACCAGGAACAGGGTGATTTCATGCATATTTATAGTAATGAGGAAAGAGATCTCCCCACTGCAGACTTGACCTGCAGAGGTCCTTGTACAAAGTGATTTGATGAGTTTTAAAGGTGGGGTGAACATTACCCCATAACGTGGACATAACTACTGCCTTATCTCCATGAGATAAGGATAACATCTGGAGTTCTTGAACTTGGTGCCTTTGGCCACTGTATAAGTTTATTCCATTGGGATGCTTGTTTGTCAATAGTATGGTGAAAATCCTTTGGAAATAGTGTGGTAGTCCATCATCATCATCATCATCATCATCATCATCATCATCATCATCATCATCATCATTCTCTGCTACACCCTTTACATAGGCTTGTCTTCACTGATTTGCATAGTCCAAAGCATCTATTTTTAGTGATAGATCAATATACAGTTGGTGTAGATCAGTTACTTAACCCCTTCACTACTGAGCTCTTTTTGATTGAAAAAATATTAGCATAATGTTCATTTGAAGCAAAGAATGCATAGTTGCCACATAAACATATATACGTAAAGTGTCTTGCAATATTTCACACAGGGTATGAATTATTATAATAAAATCAAAAATGCATTTTCTTCTCAGATACAGTACATATAGATAAATAAAAATGGTCAAATACGTTGCTCATAGAACCCTGAAGGCAACAGAATGTCTGATTCTTTGAGCATAATGGCCACATATACTGATCGGCCACAGCATTAAAACCACTTGCCTAATATTGTGCTGCCGAAGCAACTCTGATGCATCCAAGCATGGATTCCACAAGACCCCTGACTGTGTCTTGTGGTATCTGGCACCAAGATGATAGCAGCAGATCCTTTAAGTCCTGCAAATTGCGAGGTTAGGCTTCCATGGTTTGAATGTGTTGTTTTAGCACATCCCACAAATGCTCAATCGGATTGAGATGTGGGGAATTTAGAGGCCACAGCAACACTTTGAACTGTTGGTCATGTTCCTCAAACCATTTCTGAACACTATTCCCATGAAGAGGTGTACGTGGTCTGCAATTATCTGTAGGTAGGTGGTACATGTTAAAGTAATATCTATATGAATGCTAGAACCCAAGGTTTTCCAACAGAACATTGCTCAGAGCATAAAACTTCCTCTGCCGGCCTGCCCTTTTGACATAGTGCATCGTGCTGCCTCCTCATCCCCACGCAAACGATACACACGCAGCTAGCCATCCAGTCTAACCACTGACTAATGGAGGTGACCCAGTCGTCTAACCATCTCTATTTGACCCTTGTCAGAGTCACTCAGATCTTTTCACTTGCCATTTTTCCTGCTTCCAACAAATTAAATTCAAGAACTGACTGTTGACTTGATGCCTAACATATACCATTCCTTGATAGGTGCCATGCTAATGTTATAAATAATGTTTTTGTTCTTTTGTTTTAGGTTCTGTATTGCACATGTGTTTTAGGGAACACAGGGATTGTCATATGTCTCAGATATGTAGATGTGCATAACAATAATCTACTGATCGTATTACTATTTACTTGACATATACAAAAAAGCGATGGACTAACCCTTTACTGCAAACTTATATACAATTAACTCCTATATCTGTAAAATAAAGGTATTTAAAACTCTGCAATGCTAATGTATAGTTAACAGTGAAATGGTAGAACCCATTCACTCCATCACCCTCCCTCACTGTAAGAACGATATGACACATTGGAACTTCCTTTACTGTTTGGAAGCAGGGGGTGTACAGACATTTTCAGAAAAATTGCAAACATTAAATCAGTGACTTTTTGCAGTGAAGTTTGTTCTTCTACAGACTGGTAATCATTACTAGAGTATAAGTGAGGCTTTATGGACTAAATTTCCTTCTGCCAACTACATAAAGTAAAAACTTTTTTTTTTTTTTTTTAAATTCTTTATTTTATTTGTGCACGGAAAAAAAAACATATCTTGTTTACATTGCCACAACAGCTTGGATGAATTAGCATTAATTCGTATAGTTACAGTGGTGAGGCTTGTAGAGGGTTCTGCACATTTTTTATATATATGTTATCGTCGCTTGACAGGTGGATTGTCCTGTTCAGCTCGTCAGGGGAGGAGAGGTACAAGATGAACTATATAACATAAATAACTTGAACTAACAGAAGAGTAATTCTAGACATTTAAATATTGTAATGCTGCTACTCGTTGGTACCATGCCATCATAGCCTATTGAGCGGTTGTTTTGAGCTGGGTGTGTGCTAGGCAGGCATGGGATGGAACTATACAGATATATATACTGTGATGTCGCTTTCTCAAAAAGAAGACAAAAGAGTTTGTCCTTACTCCACCTTTCAGGGCATGTGAGTTACGCTAAGAACTAAGGTATAAGATCTTAACCCAGCATATCGACTGCGCTAGGGACATAAGCAGTGCAGTGGAGGAATGTGGTTTACAAAACCTATGCGCAGGTAATAGTGGGCTAAAGAAATAATAAGTAGCTGGGGGGTTAGACCAGCGGCTGAGTTGCTTGCACACAGAGTATGCCCAGAGGAAACAAGTTACCCCCGAAAGCTATGCGTCTAACATTTTGCAGTACCTTAAGACATTTAGCAAACATCAAATTATATTCAGTAAGTACACATTCGGTAAGTACATAACAAAAGAGTCCAGTGCAGTCGATCGGAGTGAAAACAAGACATGGTGATATCACGATGCCTTTTGAGTAAGGTAGCGTATCGTAGGGCCTTGAGCTTCTATGTGATTAATTGACAGCTTGGGGACATAGCCTAATATATTGGTGCTAGGTTAGAGATTACCCGTCTATGATGCAGCGATCTTGCCCCTATTCTCTAGTGTTACCAGAATTTTCTTGCGGCAGCCTTTTATCTCAGGTGGCCTATTAACTAGTTATGGGCCTGGGAGATAGCACCTATGTGTGTAGCTGAGGGAATGACACAAGTAAAGGCCCGTGAAAATGCGTTGCAGGTTCCACTACGGTAACGGGCATATGTAAAAAACCTGGTCCTAGTCAGGAAACCTAAGTGGGGTCATATAGACGTAAGAGTGGTCGGGTAATATAGCCCTCAAACATTATATTTAGGCCATTTGTGTCGGAGAGTTCTGTAAGAGTGTGTAGCACAAACCAAATAATGATAACGAAACAAACGAAGAGAGGCGTTAGTGTCCCTGGGCATTTAGTCAGGTATAACCCCACAAGAACGTCAGGAGTCACGTTCTGCGTCCAGGTAGGTAACCGGGGTATAGGCAATTGCTGTCTTTCATCCGTTGTTCCCGGTGTCCCTCGGGTGGTAGTCTCTGGTATGGACAGTGTTCATAATAGACCACACAGCCTCCGTAACCTCAACAAATGAGAGGCGAGGATCACCAAGCCCATCAATGGTTTTAATGTTCGCTCGTTGATTGAGCCGCTTGGGGAGATCTTCTCGGGACAAATGTCTCGGAGGTTGCCGGATTCCACGTATGGGTGTTGGCGGGTTTGGTACGCTGTTGTAGGGCGTCTTGAGGGAGACCCCACACTGCTAGGTGCTTTTTTGCCTCCAGTAGGTCGGCAACCAGGTAGGTATTGTTCCCATGGAGTACCTGTAGCTTGCGAGGTGGACGCCACTGGTATGTTATGCTGTGTGCGCGGAGTAAGGTGGTGAGTGGTCTGAGGGTTGCACGCCATTGCATAGTTCCCCTAGATAGGTCCGTATAGAATGAGAGGGACATGCCCTCGAAGGTATATGGTGTGTTTCCTCTTATGGCGGCCATTATTGCCGTTTTATCGTGACGTTTTAGAAACTTAATTATAATGTCCCTGGGTGCCGTCGCTGGGGCTGTCGTGGGCTTGGGTATTCGGAATGTCCCCTCAATGCATATGCCCTTGGCCTGTTTCGCAGGGAGAATCGTGCTTACCAGGCGTCGGAGGAGGTGAGGTACTTCGGCGTCTGAAACTGAGTCTGCTACTCCCCGGATCTTAAGGTTTTGGGCCCGCCGCGTGTCTTCCATCGCCGCCATTTTGTGTTCCGCTTGCAGGTACTGCTGCTGTAGGGTGACTACATCTCTCTGTAGTGCAGTGAGTTGCTGCGTGTGGCTCTCGGAATCTCGCTCGACGACATCCACGCGGTCCGACAGGCCCTGGATGTCTTTCTTCATATCCGCCATGTCGGCCTGGATGCCCCGTCGGAGCTCTGCCAGCAGCTCCTTCATCTCCGCCTTCGTGACCGGTGCCGCATCCGACTGTGTCTTAAGTTGTGTCGGCGGTCTGGAAGCGGGTAAGGTCACCTCTTCTTGGTCTGAGAATTGGTCATCAGAGTTAGTGAGGTCGTCCACAATCTGTGTAGGCCGCCATGTGGGGTTCTTGGGCCTCTTGTGCTCTCCGCCATAGGTCCCCTATACTTGCGCCTGGACGTGTCCCGTCCGATTTTAATTTTTTGTTCTTCTTCCCCATGCTGTCGCTATTGTTGGGGTAATCAGCTTGCTTCAGTTGTTTATTGGGGGGTGATATATGTAGTTTTTTCGTAAATAAGCTTTTATGCCACGGAGCTCGCTGGAGTTGCGACCGCACAGTTCAGCTGTTGGCTCCGCCCCCCTAAAGTAAAAACTTTTATTCTCATTTCTGGTAGTGAAGAAGTGGATATCCAGAGGTTCCTCTGAAGTGGCTTTGATGTGGCTGGTTAGGGCACTAAAATCAGCTGCTGAAAATGTTCTAACCTCACACAGCTGCTGTTTAATTTTCAAGGCAGCAGTGGCAAGATTCTCACCTGGGGAAGTTGCATATTTGCCCATTTTAGTCAGTAACTTGTAAAGCATATCCATACCACTATTTTCAGATGCCAAGGAAACATATTGTAGAACCAACGTAATTGGTCTCACCAGTTGAGAGAAATGGGTAACCCTTTTGTCTTTCCCTTGGTTAGACCGATTTAAAAAAAATCATCTACAGCAAAATATGATTTTTGATTGCTAAGACGAGGTACAGTCTCTTCAAACTCTACAGGGTCATTCACCCTCGATATATAAACCCCAGGCCAGGTACAGGCATTTCCTTCTAAGTAGACTTCAGCAGAATTAAAGCCTTTCTATGCACCGACTCTGGGTAAGAAGGCAACAGAATAGACTACTTTCTCCATCTGATATATAGCCAACCATGTTGACTAATAATAATAATAATAATCTTCTTACCTAAGATTGTCTGAGATTTAAATTACATTGCCAAAACTTTGCTTTATTAGCCAAGGGTAACAGTGTTATATTTAAAGGGGCACTATAGTCACCAGAACCACGTCAGCTTAATGTAGTTGTTCTGATGTCTATAGCATGTTCCTGCAGCCTTAGCACTGTAAACACTGCCTGTTTGGAGAAAAGGCAATGTTTACATTGGTGCCTATTAACTGACAATGTGCAGCACCTATGTTTAGCATGTCCGTGCGTGGAGGCACTGAATGTTTACCTATAGAGATGCATTGATTCAGTTAAGAGATGCTGATTGGCACATTGTTTTTTTGCCTTTGCGCAATAGCCTCACGGTGATTTCCTATGGGAAAGCATTGGACTGGCTGAGGCGAGGCCAGCCACGGTGAGACTGGTGTGGCCTGGGAGAAAAGGTAAGTAATCTCTAAGGATCTGGAGAGAAAAGTCTAATGACCTAATTTTGCATCCCAGCACTATTGTGTCAGCAATACATGTTTGTATTCCTGACACTATAGTTTTCCTTTAAGATTTTCATGGAAATAGATTCCGTTTAGGAAAACCTCCACATATGTTCACTTGGAATTTTTCAATAAAAATTCAAAAGTAACAGTTAAGCATTCCACAGACAATGTGTAATAAGAAAACTAAAGCCGAACCAGAATGATAATGAGTTTCCAGTTGCTTTGCATTTTTTCCAATCACCCTAGAGAAGAGATAGTTACCTTTTAGAACGAAGTGCTGCAGATGCGTATGATGTCTCTCTGAGCTACAGTATACGTTGCTGATGCCAATTGCCTTATGCAATTTTCCATAGATCCTGCTCTGCTCATAATTAGCACTCATAATTAGCTATTTTTTTTTTTAACACCACTTGTCCACAGTTTAACTTAACATAGAGTATAAGCTATTAAAGGCTACTCATCCTATTAATGTATCTCAGTCTCCGATAAATTACAATGATTTTTATCCACCTTTTATATGACAACAACAAAAAATCATTTTACGTTACCAAAATATTTATCCAAAAATATTTCTAATATTTGTAAGTCATAGTAGAAAGTAGGTCCAGGCAATCAAGGTTTCTTCAAAGAGGCAGATTTATTGAGAACTGAATTCACACCATTTCGGCTTTCACAGAGGCCTTTGTCAAGTCTTTAATGCCCCTGGTTTTCACTGTGAGAGTGCGGTATCTTTTATGTTTGAATCAACACTAATTTTGTAAGTAGCACATCATATTGCACATATTGCACAGAAACTAATGACAAAACAAATTGGTAGGATTTTTTTTGGATTGATTATTATACTTCTTCCCGTAGCCATAATTTGATCCACAGCCATTGCATTACAACAGTGCCATATCCCCCCAGCAACCATATGCCCCATTGCAATCATACACCAACCTACACATATGTGTACTTTGGCTATAAACTCGTTAATCCTGTTTTCCCATCTTAATTGTCCTCATTTCTACACTCATTTCCACTTCCCCATTGATATAACTCTTAGTAGCCATATTTGTCCACCTCCACTATCCCAAGACACCACCACATCCATATTTTGTCCCTCACAGACACCCAACTTACCACTACAGCCATATTTTATCTTTATAGCCCTGAATGAAGGATTTACGTCCCAAAAAAACAACATTGAAACTCACATCAATAATACATATATGCAGACCACAGACTTCATGGTTCTCCAAATGAAGTTAATATTTTTTATAGATTTGGAAAACTGCTATTGCTCAGAATTTAGGCTTATTGATTCATAATTCAGATACCTGAATTACATATTGTAATGCAGTATACCAGTTGTCCATTTTCACACCTTTTTTGTTTATCTGATTTGTTTTCTGAATCAGTTTTGTTACTGAAGCTGAACTGATGTAAAATTCTGCCATCCCCCTAAATATTTTTTTATATATAAAATTATTCTGAGGGGTGCGGGGCCAAGCCAGCAAGCGGAGCAGTCGCACGAAAGCTGAGCTCCCGCTGAAAATACAGAGATTCCATGTAAACTCGCTAAATCTGAGCTAAACACTCACCGGAGTTCATGATACCTGAACTCAGGAAGACACGGTGAGAAGCCTGATACAAAAATCGAGCACTTTGGAACTTGGGAGATGTCAAGCCGGGGCCTGCAAGCGACAGAGACGGAGGGAGACGGACGCTCTCCCCGTCAACAAACCAGAGACACAGACCCACGAATGCCCTGCTCCCCCCCCCGGACCGGTGGGGGTTATCCCGGTCCGACCCCAAGAGGACACACGAGGGTCGAGACCCTCAGAGGAAAAGAGGGAGAGCTGAGAAACGAGGTGCGGCCCAGCAACATGGCTGCCGCCACGTGCGCTCGACGCATAGAACCACCAGACCTCATGTCCAAGCTACATGCCATACTAGCCGCGTTCTGGAGGCGAATGGCAGAGAAGGAGCAACAAAAGGAGGTATGCAGACCGACCAAACTCTCACCTGAGGGACTGCTGCCACATTCCCACCGCAAACACAAACCCCCCCACGCTGACAGAGCCAGACGATGGCGACGAAAACAACGAAGATCCCGGCGGACACGCATACCCAAGTGACTGACCTTACCAAGACCAGTGCACCGCCGAGACATAAACATGTACCCTGCACAATCCAGCCCATCAACCTGGCAAGCAGAGGGGCCCTAGTGGAGCGACACTCGGCCCAGCGCTGGGACCCGGCAACACCGAAAAGACCCAAGCGGCGCCTTCCAAGTCCGCCCCTCTCAACCAGCATGGACTTAAACTCACAAGGGGACATACCACTGGGCAAGCTCCCTCTCCCACCCCCTACAAACACTGTCACCATCTTCACAAACTTGCTCTGCCACATTCACCTTATCACATTAACGCACTCATCCATGTCACACTCACCCCCAATCCTGTCACATTTATCCTCTATCACTCTGTCATATCCACCACCCCTTCACCCTACCACACTCACCCAATCACATTAACCCCTCCAACCATGCCACACTCACCCTGTAACATAACCCCCCACCAGTCTTGTCATGCTCCCCTCCCCCTGTCATACTTCCTCCTCCAACCGTGCCACTCTCCCCCCAACACTGCCACACTCACCCTATCACAGTAGCACCCCTTAATCCTGTCACACTCCATCCTCCAACCATGCACATGGAGCCATGACACTGCAAACCTCTGAACAATGAATGCAGAGACTATGGGTGTTAGTAGAGCCTCATGTTTGAGTTTATTCAAAGGCCTCACAATGTCTAGAGCCAGACATCGCTGCCTGACAAACATTAGATATCTACCTATCTTATCCAAGAATTCTTCTTGTAAGGCAGGGATTTACCTAGTTATTAAAGGGTTATCTTAAATCATCCCCAAAACAAATCTTATTTAACATGCCCTTTGGTTATCAACCAATGTTTAATACTCTTTAGTAACTAGCAGTCCTTAGTCTAGAACAGGAGGCAGCCCATGCCTATAACCATTATCTACAACTACTAAATTTTTCTAAGAGTGAATATATATTGGCAAATGTTTCCACAATTAAATATTGTTTAGCACTTCCTATTTAAACTTTGCATCCCTTATTAAGAATAACTTTATTAAGATAACATAAATGAGCGAGGACCTGGATTACCTGAGATTGGCCTAGGATTGCTCTATTTATTTAGAGTTTACTAATCTAAAAAGAACTTTCCTTGTTTTACAATTCTCATTATCCAATGTGTAGTCTTTGTATCTAATGTTTGTCAATCAACCATAGTACTTACATGTGAGGTTGCCCTTTCTGTCAATGGACTTTTTAACCAAGGATAGTGTCCATTAGTTTGTGCTTTGTACTCCTTACGAAGGGTAATGTTCTGTACTTAGTGTAAAAAATGAAATACATCCGGCAATACTTTTGCCTTACTACACGAGATAATGAAAATCATAAACTAATGGGGATGGATCACATCATGGTTTAAGAAATAGAAAGTACATGGGGTTATGTATTATAAGAAGTGCCTTTTCCTTTTCCTTTTTGTATTTTGTTTAACTCGTGATGGTTTTGTATTTGCCTTTACCTTGGCTCCTGAATCAAATGATGTTTAATCTATAAAATATTTAACACAATTTACTAGTAAAAATGTCTTCAGGAATGGCATTACCATGTGACTACCACTAGATATTGGAAAACATGTTAAAATGTGCAGAATATGTAACTTTTTATTAGATAAACAGCACAATCATTAATACTTTGTTTTTGTTTTTTTTATAGAAAAAAAAATATCCAAGCTTCACTATTTTGTGTGTATTTAATGGTAAACAGCACTGCAAGATTTACAATGGTAAAATCCAGTTAGTACCAGAATTCAATGCATTTACCTTGTGTTTCTTTAAGAATTTGGTGCAGACATCTATCCCTGGCTTGTGATTGTAATTGATAACTATTTGATGGCTGAGAGATGACCTTGGTATCATAGAGAGGCCTTTTCTTTACTTTCTGTTATTTTCTACACTTGCTACTTCTTTGATGTGTTTGTCTACTGATTTCTAGACGGGTCAGGGGAAGGTAAAACTAGCCAAGTTCCCATATTTCTTCATTTAATATAATTAATGCCTTGTATTTCCACTGACTTTGATAAACTAGACTTTTTTTTCTTTTTTTTTTTTTCTTTGGTCTTGATTACTGAATCCCATGAGTTAAGATCTGGTGTACATATCAGCTAGCTGGGAAATAAACATGGCAAAATTTGCAAGTAATTATGTGACTTTGCCGATAACTTAAAGTGAAATTATCACCTGGATACAAGTTATGTTAAATAAACACGACAGGTTAGGAAACCTATCATGCATTGACCCTGGATAGAAGTGAAGACAGTTTTTTTTCCTTACACTGTATATTTGTTCCTTATATTATTATTTGTTTATTTATAAAATATTTTACCAGGAAAGATACATTGAGATTCCTCTCATTTTCCAGTCTTTCCTGGGTCCACAAAACATTGCATTGATACATTATGGTACAATAAAATACAAAAACAATATCAATACACAATATATACAAAATGTAACACAGAACAGGTAAGAAATATATAATCAACCATGACACGTGCATTCTGTTTTGAGGTATGTAGAGAGGGATCTCTTAAAGGACTTTAGGCTTGGGGAAGATTTTAAAGTGTGAGGAAGGTCGTTCTAAAATTGCGGCGCTCTGTAGGAAAAGGAGTATCGGGCTGCTTTCTTTTTGTATTGAGGTAGACTAAACAAAGTGCTGGTACTGGATCAGAGGTTATAGGAGGTGGGAAAAGCCGAGGAGAGCATTCTGCTCCGGTACGGTGGGAGCTTCCCAGAAAAGCTCTTAAACACAAGGCTGGAAAGATTAAGAGTGTGTTAATGTGGGATTGCGGTGCAGATGCATATACTACATCCCCATAATCAATGATTGGCATCAGCATTTGCTGTACAATCTTTCCCTTTACTGTAGGGCTTAGGCAGGATTTGTTTATGTACAGGGCACCTGATTTTGGATAAAGTTTAGATGCAAGTTTTTCTATGTGCAGGCCAAAAGATAGATTGGGGTCTAACAACATACCCAAGTATTTGAAAGAGTGGACTGCGGTCAGTGTGCTATTTGAATTTGTTTTGATGGATAGGTGGGAATTTTGTAATTTGTGTAATTTAGGTACTGTTCCAAAGATCATTGTGACAGTTTTGTCAGTGTTTAGGAAGAGTTTGTGTTTTGCGATCCACTTTTCTACCTCTGTGAACTGGTCTTGGAGCACAGCCTCAAGCTGCGGTAGATTGGATTTGCTTGCATAGATTACTGTGCCGTCTGCTTACATGTGTACATTTGAGGATTTGCAGACATTAGGCAGATCGTTTATAAATAATGTAAATAGTAGGGAGCCTAGAATGAAACCTTGGGGAACACCACACTTGACTGGGAGAGGGAAGGAGTCGCTGTCATAAATGGACACATATTGCAAGCGATCCGATACGTAAGATCAAAACCAGGTTAGCGAACAATCACCAATACCTGAGTTTTTGAGTTGTGCAGTAGAATGTCGTGGTCTACTGTGTCAAAGGCCTTTGCAAAATAGCTATAGTTAGGTCTCCTTGTTCCAGGCCAGTTTGGATGTCATTGACAACTTTTAGGAGGGCAGTTGTAGTGGAGTGATTCTGGCAAAAGCTTTTTTGACAATACTGGGAGCAATGATATTGGGCAATAGGTAGAAACCAAAGTAGTGTCACCACTTTTATGGATAGGCGCTACTCTTGCAGTCTTCCAAAGTTTGGGTATGTATCCAGACACCAAGAATTTGTTAATTAGGGTTGCGACGGGTTTAGCAATTGCCGTCACACTGAGCTTCAACAACATTGCTGGGATTTGATCAGGTCCAGACTGGTTTATCATTTTTAGATTATTAAGGTGTTTTTTAATGACACTAATAGGTACAGGTCTAAAAATGAAGTTGTCTATATTGGGCCTTTGCAAATTTAGTGGGGCCTGATCCACATTTGTAGTTTCAGGATGCGTGTCATTTATTAGCTTGGCAATCAGGGTAGTGGAGCATCCAACAAAATAATTGTTAAAGGCATTTGCTACATCTAGGGGGAGTTGCAGGGTTTGGTTATCCACTTTGCCAGTGGAGGGTTGGGAGTGGATTGGCCGAGTTTGTAATTTATTTATGACTTTCCAAAAGTTTCTAGGGTTTGATAGGTTATTGTTCAGATTTTCACAGAAATATTGGGCCTTGGCCAATTTTGTTTGTTTTGTGCATATATTTCGCCATTGTCTATATGCACAGTGATCTTTAATAGAACCAGTATGCTTGAACTTTGACAACAAAGAATCCCGAAACTGGTACATTTGGATGAGGTCAGCTGTGATCCAGTTCATATGTGCTCCTTTTACTCTCACCTTAAATGTATTAGACCACCTTGTGTTACTTGACAATTGTCACTATGACAGACATCCCAACTAGCAAACATGCATTTCAGGGAGGTGACTTCACTAGTTACGGCACCCCCCACCCCTCTTTCCACATGCGCACACCCTCTTCCCATCTATATTATGTATGTTTTTGTCTCTCAAGACCTTTTCACCACCATGTGGTATCTCCAGTGTAGGCACCCTCTTTCCAACTGATAAATAGGTAAATAGTGAAAGTGCTGTATGTTTACTGATAGCTATGGGAGTTTTGAGTAAATAAACTACCGGACTAATGCAGGAGCTTTCAAGAGAAGTTGTTATGATGCTATATTACATCGATGGATATTGTAATCACATTGCATGACAATGTGGCATAATATAAAATACAGAAACTGTCAGAAATTCAAATTAAGTTCAGCTTTAAAGGGACTACATAGGTACCAAGACCACTTTATCTCAATGAAGTGGTCTGGGTGCCAAGCCTCTGTTTTGTTTTTTAAACCTTGGAACTGAAAACATTGCTCTTTTACAGGAAATGCATTGTTTGCATTGCCGGGCTAACATGCCTTTAGTGGCTATCGCATAGACAGCCACAAGAGGCTCTTCGGCCCCAATAGTTGAGTTAAACTCGACTTTTCAATCAGATGATCTTTTAGATACCATTTTAAAAACTCTGCATGTTGACACACATGCGCACTAGCCTCACAATGTTTAACTATGGGTAAACATTGGATTGGTAGCGATCAAGAGATATAAGATAATTTAACCTAACTGGCGGGGAGGGGGCACCTACATACGAGACAGCTACACAGGTAGGGGAACACTATAGCATTAAGAATACATAGTGTTCCTTTAAGGTCAAAATAGCTGAATTGGTAAAATGATCCAATTCAGCAATGCTTCCAGTGCAGCTATTTAGGTTTAAAATCTGAAATTCGGGGGGCGGGGCCTGACTGCCATGGTGGAGAGTTGCATCTTGCTTGAGCTCCTCTCCTACTCGGGCAATACAAGCCGCTATTAGCAAGTTCAAGCTTAGAAAAACAGTAATCCATTGACTCACCTGCACCCTGACCTGCTTGGAGCACACAGCGGAGGTTGGAAGCGGGACAGAGGCATACCGGCAGCTAAAGCAGGCACATGCGGCCTAGAGCACGACGGACGGGAGAAGCGGCCGATCTCCCAGACCGGAGCGGTTCAACAGCCCTGATAATGCTGAGAGCGCCCCGAAACCCCCTCCTCCCCCTTGGACCGGCGGGGGTTATCCCGATCCACCCGTGGGAGACTTGACCTACTGTACTGGACACAGAGAGCGAGACCACAGGGCCCGCGGGGAAACCAAGCATGGCGGACGCCACGTGGCCCCAAGATCCTGTTAAGGAGTAAAGCGACATAACGGCCAGACTCGACAGGATCTTCAATACATTTTGGCGAAGTCTGGAGAAGAGGATACATCACGCCACCTCCGAGCAGCCGAAAGCACACTCGCCTTCACAGCCAGCCGTGTGCCCACAGCGGACAGCCTCGTCAGAGGCCCCAAAATGGCGACGTAACAAGCCTTCACTTCGCCAAAGAAAACCGGCACACAAACGACATGTAACCCGAACCAAGGCTGGATCTCCAAGCGCACTACTGATCATATGCGGCTAACAGCGGGACGAGATACAGAGCTGCTGACCGGGAAAGCATCAACCTTACCCAT
Organism: Pelobates fuscus; assembly: GCF_036172605.1. Lineage (NCBI taxonomy): Eukaryota > Metazoa > Chordata > Amphibia > Anura > Pelobatidae > Pelobates > Pelobates fuscus. The sequence continues at coordinate 233,552,210 of NC_086317.1, forward strand.
CGAAAGATCCAGCCGACCCGCGCTCAGCCCTGTGGCATCGCAGCGTCCACAGCTGTACTGGGACTGGACTCTCTCCTGGGCTCATCTTGCTGAGTGGCTGCAGCCAGCAAACCAACGTGACACCATTGCTTCGACCAGACTGGACTTCGTCCTAACCGTAGCGTCACCGATCTGGAGTATCCAGTTCCAGAGACAAGGCAGATCCGGCATCGGCTGATCCCGGGGCCCTGCGGGTCATGGGGACGGATCCTGAACCCCCACAACATTTCTGGGACTGGGTTCATTGCGAGCAGACACCTCTCATAGACACACAGACTTGCTTGGCTTACTCTGTTTTATGTCATTTTATATGTGCACTCTAGGCATTGCTCTTCCCTGAGACAGTACCACAGTGACCCGGTTGATATCCCCCATATCTCCCATCCCTCTCGTCTCTCTAGCTAATCACTCCCACAGGCTAAGGGTCATGCTCTAAGCACACACTAGATCTTAATAACAAACCAGCACTGTATTCTCTATTCTCAATGATGCTACCATATGCCTCCACACACTAGTGAGCGTGTCCCTCTGGCCTGTTCTTCGAGTCTCCCACCATCATACACTTACCAAGCATGCTTTCAAACATTTAAAACGCTGAAACTATCCTGATAAACCATTTTGTTTCTGTATTATAAAAATGTGCAATGTTCTCTCATGACATTTTCAACTATGCTGCGTGATAGACAATTGAATATCCCTCATGAAATGTCTTACTAAACCTTTCTGTCTCACAAAGCACGCAAAAATAAAGAATTATAATAAAAAAAAAAAAAAAATTATATATATATATATATATATATATATATAAAAATCTGAAATTTGCTTTGAATTAACTTTGAATTCCTGACCATTCTCACGTTAGTAAATAACGCGTAGAGTGTTGAGTTTATTGGGAATTGTGGAACAGATGCATATATGACTTCCTTAAAATTAGTGGCTGGCTTTAGCGTTTCTTGCACAATCTGTTCCATCAGCACAGGATTTAAGCAAGAATTGTTTCTGAAAACCGATTTTAGGAAAATGTTTGGGTGATAATCCTGTTGCACCGGCTGCTGTGTATTGCTGGCATGCTTCCATACTAGCCTGTGTCAGTAATGGTTCCTGCCATGTGCCCCTGGCATGGTCTGATGCATCCATTGTTGGGATGTATAAAGTAGACTTGTGCAGAGCAAAAAAATTCAGTTTGTCTTGAGGACGGCTGGGCAGCCTCCTCAACTGATGGAAAATCTGTCAGTGCCCATTACCCGAGTGTGATTAGCTGACACTCTTACCCAATAGTTGTCCCTGCACGGCAAGATTTAGCTTAGTGAATCTAACAGAAGCTACTTGCACCAGTTTCCGGCTCCATGGGAGGCAGCTCTGTGGGCCCAACGGGACCACAGTAAGTTGTCACACCATTCTACAACAGCGGTAGTGGTTATCATGCTTGGAGTGTTTGTTTGGTATTTAATATATTTTTTTGTACGTTTTTTTTAAACAGACATGCTAAAATGTTACTGTTTTGATTTTTGCTTCAATGTGTACAATATAAACCGATTTTAAATACAGGTATCTACAGAAACTTAAACAAAAACACAGGTGGACATTTCTTATTTTCACCTTCCATTTCCTAAAAATCAGGTGGTAATATATTCCAGGTAAAACAGAGCTCAGAATTGGCATGTAATGTTTAATAATGGTTTGATGTTTATTGTATTTATTGACATTTCCTATATTCTAGTGTTCTCTATCTCCATGTCTGGAAAAAAAGAAAAGAAACATATACTGACACATAAATTCAAAGAGTTGAAGAAAGGACTCCTTGCCCAAAGGGCTTACCATTTAAGCAATATTCAATTACAAGTACAATGCAGTCTCTCCTGCACACGTGCCATTTCCCCAACACCTTGTCACAATGCATAATACAAGAGCTAAATCTTTCACTGTGATCTTTCCAAAGAAAACTGCGAGCTACAGACACACTGCCTGTGCTTTCTGTAATAAATGGAGCCTAATTATATTTCTCTTCTACGAAAAGGAATCAGTGTTATGCTTTAACTAGATTAGGTTGCCGTTTGTAGAGGAAATAAACGAAACTGCGGTCAGCAGCCGACATATAAATGTTTGAAGCTTTTATACATGCATTGTAAGCTTTCTACTGCTATTTGCTTTCATTTTAATTCATACAGAGTGTACGTATGAGCATGTTACACATGTAGTACATAGTAGTGCTATGGAGCATTGCAAGCACACGTATTAATACATAAATATCAATCACAGAAATGGTTAATCAAGAGGTTAAATAATAATAAATAAACGGATATGTGTTAATCATATGTGTGAAATCACCAGCTTTAATGGCTCTTGTTTAAAGGACCACTCTAGTGCCAGGAAAACATACTCGTTTTCCTGGCACTAGAGTGCCCTGAGGGTGCCCCCACCCTCAGGGACCCCCTCCCGCCCGGCTCTGGAAAGGGGAAAGTGTTTAAAACGTACCTTTTTCCAGCGGTGGGCGGGGAGCTCTCCTCCTCCGATCCTCCTCTTCTCCTCCCCGTCGGCTGAATGCGCACGCGCGGCAAGAGCTGCGCGCGCATTCAGCCGGTCACAGGGCCGTCTTTAACGCGGGGCAAACGGGGCAGCTGCCCTGGGCCCTGTCCCTGCTGGGGGGCCCAAGACAGCTGCTCCGTTTGCCCTCTGCCCGCAAACTATGGGGGCCCACCGGGTGGCCCATGCACTTAGGGCCACCCGGTGGGCCTGTGTCAGCAGGGGCCCGGTCGGGCGCTGTGGCGCTTTAACAGCGCGACTGGGCCCTTGCTTTTCGGCAGCCGGCTGGGAGGAAGTGACAGCCGCGCGTCACTTCCTCCCACAGAAAAAGGAGCCGCGCGGAGGAAGGAGGATCAGCTGTTCCGGAGGGGGCCAGGCCGGGAGAGAGCGAGATCTCAACTCCCAGCCAGCCCACTGGACCCCAGGGAAGCCACCCTCCAGGAAAAGGTAAGAAACTTTGCATGAGTGTCTGAGTGTGTGAGTATATATGTAAGTGTGTATGTCTGTTAGTGTGCCAGTATGTCTGTGTGTGTGTGATTCTGTCAGTGTCTGTGTGTATGTGTGTTTCAGTATATCTGTCTGTCTGTGTGTATGTGTGCCAGAATGTCTGTCAGTGTGTCAGTATGTCTGTGTTTGTAATGCGTTCATGTTCTCTTGCTTATGACAGGTGCCAATCACAGTATTGCCAAATATATAACAAATATTACAGAGGCATCAGACTCAATTGCATGTTTATGGTTGCTGATGAATTATTAACATAGTCAACAAAATCACAGTCGCACACGTCCAAGTGTTTGTTTGTTTTTTTAACACTTTTCACATTTGTAGTTTCACAAAAATTAAAGAAAGATCTTACAGATCCTATATTTTGCGTTACGCAAACAAGCTTAATCTCAATAATTTTGGAAAAGATTTATTGACATATTTCTCTCTAAAATTCAACTGTCAAAAATCAGTTGATAACTCACTGATACTCTTTTCAACAAATTAACTTATATCTGAAAATGAACTAATTTAAAAGTTTTGCAGTACGTGATGATAGATTATCTGATTCGTTGCTGATAACCATTAACCTGTGATGTTATCAAAAAGCCACCAAAAAACTCATTTGGACAATGATAAACATTAAACACAGTTATACGTTTTGATGATTTTTAATTCTGATGCGTAACTTTGTCAGAATTAATGGTAGAACGCAATATGTTTAGATTTTGAAATAGGCAATATTTTCAGAATTGATTATCCACCCCAAAAAACTGTCAGTGTCTGTGTGGTTCAGTATGTACCGTATATACTCGAGTATAAGCCGAGTTTTTCAGCACATTTTTTGTGCTGAAAAACCCCAACTCGGCTTATACTCGAGTCAATTGTCTGTATTATGGCAATTTGCATTGCCATAATACAGACTGGGGCTGTGGGGGCTGCAGAGAGATGTTACTTACCTTTCCTGCAGCTCCTGTCAGCTCTCTCCTCCTCCGCCGGTCCGTTCAGCTCTTCTGTCAGCTCATAGTGTAAATCTCGCGAGAGCCGCGGCTCTCGCGAGATTTACACTGGGAGCTGACCGAGGTGCTGAACGGACCGGCGGAGGAGGAGAGAGCTGACAGGAGCTGCAGGAAAGGTAAGTAACATCTCTGCAGCCCCCACAGCCCCCTCCTACACAGTGCCCATCCACTGGACCACCAGGGAAGGAGAGCCCCCCTCCCTGGCCAGCTAGCAAGCAGGGAGGGGGGACGAAAAAAATGTATATATATATATATTAATAATAATAAAAAAAATAAAAAAATAATAAAATAAAAATAATAATAAAATAAAAAATAATAATAAAATAAAAAAATAATAATAATAACAAAATTTAATGAAGCAAAAAAAATATTAAAATAATAACTAAAAAATAAAAATGCCCACCCCCCACCAAGGCTCTGCATCACACTCTGCATTACACACACACACACACACACTGCATTCATACACACACACACTGCATTCATACACACACACACTGCATTCATGCACACACACACTGCATTCATGCACACACTGCATTCATGCACACACACTGCATTCATACACACACACTGCATTCATACACACACACAGCACTCATACACACACTGCACTCATACACACAGCATTCATACACACACACTGTATTCATACACACACTGCATTCATACACACACTGCACTCATACACACACACACACTGCATTCATACACACAGCATTCTCATACACACACACTGCACTCATACACACAGCATTCTCATACACACACACTGCATTCATATACACACACTGCATTCATATACACACTGCACTCATATACACACTGCATTCTCATACACACACACTGCATTCTCATACACACACACTGCATTCTCATACACACACACTGCATTCTCATACACACACACACTGCATTCATACACACACACACTGCATTCATGCACACACACACTGCATTCATGCACACACACACTGCATTCATGCACACACACTGCATTCATGCACACACACACTGCATTCATGCACACACACACTGCATTCATGCACACACACTGCATTCATACACACACACTGCATTCATACACACACACTGCATTCATACACACACACTGCATTCATACACACACACAGCACTCATACACACACACTGCACTCATACACACAGCATTCATACACACAAACTGCATTCATACACACACTGCATTCATACACACACTGCATTCATACACACACTGCACTCATACACACACACACTGCATTCATACACACAGCATTCTCATACACACACACTGCACTCATACACACAGCATTCTCATACACACACACTGCATTCATATACACACACTGCATTCATATACACACTGCACTCATATACACACTGCATTCTCATACACACACACTGCATTCTCATACACACACACTGCATTCTCATACACACACACTGCATTCTCATACACACACTGCATTCATTATATACACACACTGTAAATAAATATTCAATTAATATAATTTTTTAAGGATCTAATTTTATTTAGAAATTTACCAGCAGCTGCTGCATTTCCCACCCTAGTCTTATACTCGAGTCAATAAGTTTTCCCAGTTTTTTGGGGTAAAATTAGGGGCCTCGGCTTATATTCGGGTCGGCTTATACTTGAGCATATACGGTATGTGTGTATGTGTGTTTCAGTATGGCTGTCTGTGAGTGTCAAAATGTCTGTATGTGTTTTTGTCTCTCAGTGTCTGTGTGTATGTGTGTTTCAGTATGTCTGTCTGTCTATGTGTATGTGTGCCAGAATGTCTGTCAGTGTGTCAGTATGTCTGTGTGTGCGTGTGTGTGTGTCTGTCAGTGTCTCTGTGGTTCAGTATGTATGTGTGTTTCAGTATGGCTGCCTGTGAGTGTCAAAATGTCTGTATGTGTGTATGTCTGTCAGTGTGTATGTGTGTATGTGTGTTCCAGTATGTGTGTATGTGTGACATAATGTCTATGTGTGAGTCTGTCAGTGTCCGTGTGGTTCTGTATGTCTGTGTTTGTCAATATTTCTGTCAGTGTCTGTGTGTTTCAGTATGTCCATCTGTCTGTGTGTATATGTGCCAGTATGTCTGTCAGTGTATCTGTATGTCTGTGTGTGTGAGTCCGTCAGTGTCTGTGTGGTTCAGTATGTCTTTGTGTATGTGTGTTTCAGTATGGCTGTCTGTGTCAGTACGTCTGTCAGAATGTGTCTCTGTATCTGTATATCTGTATGTGTCAGTGTTTGTATCTGTATATCTGCATGTGTCAGGTTGTGTACCTGTGTGTCTGTATGTGTGTCAGTGTGTGTGTCGGTGTATCTATATGTAGTCAGTGTGTGTACCTTTGTATCTGCATGTATGTCAGTGTTTGTGTGTGTGTGTGTGTCTGTGTGTATCTGTATGTTCTTGTGTGTATCTATATGCGGTCAGTGTGTATCTGCATGTGTGTCAAGTAGTGCATTTGTGTGTATCTATATGTAGTCAGGGGGGCCCAAGTAAATGCTTGCCCAGGGTCCAATCAAATTTAAAGACGGCCCTGGCCGGTCACATAGGAAAGCATTCATAATGCTTTCCTATGGACGCTTGCGTGCTCTCACTGTGATTTTCACAGTGAGAATCACGCAAGCGCCTCTAGCGGCTGTCAATGAGACAGCCACTAGAGGAAATAGGGGAAGGCTTAACCCATTCACAAACATAGCAGTTTCTCTGAAACTGCTATGTTTATGAAAAAATGGGTTAACCCTAGAAGGACCTGGCACCCAGACCACTTCATTAAGCTGAAGTGGTCTGGGTGCCTAGAGTGGTCCTTTAAGCACAGGTGGTCAATATGTGCAGTTGTCGGGTTATCATTGTTATTATTGTAAGCTTGGCAATTTTACAGTGGAGATAAAAAACAGCAAATAAAGGATACACATATTAAAGGAACACTAAAGCCTTAGGAATACATACCGTATATTCCTAATGTTTTAATGTCCCTTTACCTATTTAAAAACAGGTCCCCTCCTCCTTGTTTGCCATTTAAATGAATGCTTTTCCATCACATGGATTTTCTTAATCAGTTTTTTCTAAACCAATCAGTAGCTAGCCGTTTTGTGAATGGGAAGCTATTGATTTGCTTAGAGGCTTCCTGTTTCAAGTGGAAGGGCAGGGGCAGTTCTAAACAGAGCTGGATTCAAGACTTTGGGGTTAAACCCATTTAGTAAGATAATGCAAGAGACCTACTGGCACTACAACAACGTCATACCGATTAGGTTGTTATGGTTCCTGGAGTGTTCCTTTAAGTCACAAAACAATACACCTCAATATGCAGATATCTATGCTTATAAAAACAGCATGTACAGTGAGGGGAAAAAATATTTGATCCTCTGCTGATTTTGAACGTTTGCCCAATGACAAAGAAATGATCAGTCTATAAGTTTAATGGTAGGTGCATTTTAACAGTGAGAGAGAGAGAGTAACAAAAAAACAAAACCTGAAAAACGCATGTCAAAAAAGTTATAAATTGATTTGCATGTCAATGAGTGAAATAAGTATTTGATCCCTTTTCAATCCGCAAGATTTCTGACTCACAGGTGTCTTTTATACAGGTAACAAGTTAATCTTAGCTCGTTACCTGTATAAAAGACACCTGTCCACAGAAGCAATCAATAAGACTCCAAACTCTCCACCATGGCCAAGACCAAATAGCTGTCCAAGGATGTCAGTGACAAGATTGTAGACCTACACAAGGCTGGAATGGGCTACAAGACCATCGCCAAGCAGCTTGGTGAGAAGGTGACAACAGTTGGTGTGATTATTCGCAAATGGAAGAAACCCAAAATAACTGTCCATCTCCTTCGGTCTGGTGCTCCATGCAAGTTCTCACCTCGTGGAGTTTCAATGATCATGAGAACGGTGGGGAATCAGTCTAGAACTATACCGGAGGATCTTGTTAATGATCTCAAGGCAGCTGGGACCATAGTCACCAAGAAAACAATGGGTAACACACTACGTCATGAAGGACTGAAATCCTGCAGCTCAAGATAGCACATGTACAGGCCTGTCTGAAGTTTGCAGTGAACATCTGAATGATTCAGAGGAGAACTGGGTGAAAGTGTTGTGGTCAGATGAGACCAAAATCGAACTCTGTGGCATTAACTCAACTCGCCTTATTTGGAGGAGGAGGAATGCTTCCTATGACCCCAATAACACCATTCCCACCATCACACATGGAGGTGAAAACATTATGCTTTGGGGGGGGGGTTTCAACTAAGGGGACAGGACAACTGCACCGCATCAAAGGGACGACGGACCATCAAATCTTGTGTGAGAACATCCTTCCCTTTGCCAGGGCTTTGAAAATGGGTCGTGGATGGGTATTTCAGCATGACAATGACCCAAAACACACAGCCATGGCAGCAAAGGAGTGGCTCAAGAAGAAGTACATTAAGGTCCTGGAGTGACCAAGCCAGTCTCCAGACCTTAAGGGAGCTGAAGGTTTGAGTTGCCAAACGTCAGCCTCGAAACCTTAATGACTTGGAGAGGATCTTCAAAGAGGACTGGGACAAAATCCCTCCTGAGATGTGTGCAAACCTGGTGGGCAACTACAAGAAATGTATGACCTCTGTGATTGCCAGCAAGGGTTTTCCCACCAAGTACTAAGTACTAAGTCGAAGGGGTCAAATACTTATTTCACTCATTGACATGTATATCAATTTATAACTTTTTTGACATGCATTTTTCTGAATTTATTTTTATTTTTATTCTGTCTCTCACTGTTAAAATACACCTACCATTAAAATTACAGACTGATCATTTCTTTGTCAGTGGGCAAACGTTTAAAGTCAGCAGGGGATCAAATACTTTTTTCCCTAACTGTATATATAATATATGTTATCTCTTCCCTAGATCCTGATCAGTCTGATTCCTTTTTTATGTGTTCTTTTTGAGTGTTTTCCAGTAATATGTTTATTTTACAGCATATGTTTTCCAGCAGATAAGGCGTATTGGCTTTTATGTGCTACTGGCAAATGCAGAACTCTTGATATCCCTCCAACAAAGCCTGCCATTTCATAAGAGATTGACTGTCCTTGAAAGCCAATTAATGATGTTACCATTAGGTATTCACATTTTATATTTTTCTGATTAATGGAGCTTTTTGTTGCACACAATGTTATATGACTAAACTGAGCAGAATTTGGCTAAAACATCAGTTAATGTTTGTAAGCATGTTTGTGTTTTAGCTATATATGTAGGGAATTTAGTGCAAAATTTTGGATCTTTGACTGGGTGGAGGAAACTAAAATCACTAGCATACAAGGGAAAGAGTTGAGGAATGTCAGAAGGAGGAGGCAATCAGTGCACAAAGGAGGGCAGGTACGTTATTTGTCTGCTGTAAGTTTGGTGACAAAAAATAGTTTAACCCCTTAAGGACACATGACATGTGTGACATGTGATGATTCCTTTTTATTCCAGAAGTTTGGTCCTTAAGGGGTTAAAGTGGCACTGTCACCCCCCCATCCCCACCGCGTCCCCCAATAAATGGGTATTCCATTAAGTTAGAATCTTTATGAAATACTAATTTTCACTGAATTTTCACTCAAATTCCTATGTAATCAAGAGATATACAGAGACAAAGTGGGGACTACTTTGTCTGTTTATTTTTAAGGAATTGACTGTGTCTGTGGAGGATCCCGTGGTAATCAATGCTCAATGCTGTAGTGGTGCTGTCAGCTCTGAAAAGCACCTGCCGGATCAAGATGTCCTCACCTGTGAGGAGTTCATTCACAGGACACAGTGACAGTGCCACTTTAAGGTGGATGTTGTTAGCAATGTTTGGGCCTTCAACAGAAGCGTTTGAGAAGTAGTGGGTACATGTAATAGGATGATGAAGAAAGAGAGGATCAAGACATCCCAGCAAGCGTAAGATACTGGTGGGGGACCACCACTACACATGGACTACAGTTGGTTGGAGGAGATGATGTGGAAGGTCTGAAATCATGATAGGAGTTTCAGTAATGTAATTTGTACCACTGTTTACATTGCAGGGTTTAGTCCTCATCTAGAGGTTGTCGGTACTAGAGGCTCCTCCACTTCACTGACTGAGTAAAATTTGGTTATGTGAGGCGGAATCAACATAGCAAAATATTGATCGAATGCTTTCCTATGGAAAAGTTTGAATGCTTGCGCACTGCTTATCACGCAAATGCCTTAGGTCCCCAATGCATCATCATAAGGAACATTTTATTGAATCATGACGGCAGGTCATGCCTTCTCTGTGATGCCACGGGGTGAGGAGAGCTAAGCAGGAGCAAAAAGAGGTAAGGGTGACACTGTAATGTTAAAAATACAGATTTTTATTCCTAACATTATAGTGTTCCTTTAAAATTAATGTTAGTCCATTTGGCATACAATTGGTATTTATTTTGCAACAATCATTTTCAGTGAAATGGGAGAGCTAGTCACTTTACAATAAGAGGTACTGTATATGGTTTTGTCTAAAAATTGAAATAAATAGTTGGCTTTGCGTAATAAAAAGTAACCCAGAATAAACACTTTACAAATTGCAAAATTGGACAATGTTACACAGTTGGTTATATTTGGTGGCCAGCTCACCACAACTCAGTAATTAATAAATTAGTCTAATATGGCAAATTTAGAACCATCTCCTTTTAAACCAGCCATATTTTTGTCATGCTCATCTCTTGCCTTGAGTGCGTTTTATGTTCTTTGTGAATTGAAATAATATCTTCATGTGTGTAAGTGTTTCTGTTGGTATTTTCAAACATGTTTTATGACACCAAATAAATGATTACGTCTGTTGCTCAGAAAGAATCACTATTCACTTTCATCCGTGAGAACAATTTTGTTGAAACTGCTTTGTCTGTTGTTTCCCCAACTTCCACATAGAAAGACCCTAGCTCCCTCTAAAGTGATGGGGTGGGAGTTTTAAGGACTATAAACAGATTAGAAAATACATGTGATGTGCTTCAAAGATCAAGGAAGTGAGCTGATAAATGTTGTAGCAGAAGATTTGTGTAGGAGAGAGTGGCCACTGCCCTGAGTTTGTAGAACTGACACACTGAGCAGGGTCAGCGTCAGTTCATAAAATTCCTCTGAGGCCTGCATCCATAATGAAGATGCCTGCATGCTCTGATGTACGTTTTAATCATAATTTCTAGCATAGCTCTAGTTTCAGCCTCCTCGATCCAGGTACAGAAAGGTGGTAATATGTGCTTTCTTTAAAAAGGCACAGTTTGATAAGCACAAATGTAACACTGGGCAGAATGTCAGGTTTGTGCATAAACATGCGTAGATTGGATTCTTTTTTACGCCACAATGTGATACTCAAGTCAAACAAGGATCTGTGGTATACATCACTATTGTTTATTGTAGTTTTCTTTAGAGTGTGTGTACTTTTTTGCAGGGCCCTCTTCACCTACTATTACCTATGGGTAATATGTTTTGTTAGAATTAAATGTTTGCCTATTGTACAGCGCTGCGGAATATAATAGTGCTATATAAATAATTGTAATTGTAATTCCAGCTTTATTTGTCAGTGACACGTACATACATACATTTATAAAGACAGGTAGGCATTATCTAGCAGCCGACAAGGTGTTTATAAAAGAAATGTTTATAGCTAATCCTTCTTTGCTTAGTGCTGATTTAACATTGTACGTTGTTGCTTTTCAATCCATGGTATAATTCCTAATATATGTCAGTGCCGTGGCCTTTATTTCTACACAGGTTCAATTTACTCTAAGACTCATTAAAACACTAATAAGCCAAGGTATTGTAAACATTACATTGCAAACCACATCTGTATATCCTGATTTTTGTTAGTGTCTGTCAATGAAATCAGCTTAGTTAATGAAGCATCCCAAATATAGCATTATTGTATGTACCAGTATGATTATAATAATAATTACACAATAATTACATTATTTTACCAAACTACACTGAAAACATTATTGCTGGCACTTCTATCCGACATAAAATATTCCTCTTCCCTGCTCCCAAAAACATTATTTATAATGGCCACAATGTATATAACATTTCTGGTATATGCTTGTTTCATGCCTTCTAAAAATCTATGTTTGGCTTTTAAACATATCTTCCTAGGTCTTAAAGGACCACTCTAGGCACCCAGACCACTTCAGCTTAATGAGGTGGTCTGGGTGCCAGGTCCTTCTAGGGTTAACCCATGTTTTCATAAACATAGCAGTTTCAGAGAAACTACTATGTTTATGAATGGGTTAAGCCTTCCCCCTATGTCCTCTAGTGGCTGTCTCATTGACAGCCGCTAGAGGCGCTTGCGTGCTTCTCACTGTGATTTTCACAGTGAGAGCACGCCAGCGTCCATAGGAAAGCATTATGAATGCTTTCCTATGTGACCGGCTGAATGCGCGCGCAGCTCTTGCCGCGCGTGCGCATTCAGCCAACGGGGAGGAGAAGAGGCGGATCGGAGGAGGAGAGCAGGAGGAGAGCTCTCCGCCCAGCGCTGGAAAAAGGTAAGTTTTTACCCCTTTCCCCTTTCCAGAGCCGGGCGGGAGGGGGTCCCTGAGGGTGGGGGCACCCTCAGGGCACTCTAGTGCCAGGAAAACGAGTATGTTTTCCTGGCACTAGAGTGGTCCTTTAAACTGACACAACATCTCAGAACCTCAACAGCATCCTTTTCTCTGTCTTTAAAAAGAATAGTTTCTCTTTTGGACTCTGGTTTCTGGCCCTTTTCTATCATAGTGTACTTCCTTTCTAGAAATCTTACATCTACTTTAGGTTGACTAAAGTACCGTAGATGTAAGAGGGAAAGTGGAATATAATATTGACACATGAGAATACTAGAAGGACATAGGAAGAAACTGATGAGACAAAAGATCCCATGTATTGAGTAGAGGAGACATGAGAGTAGAGCAAAAGTAATTAGAAATAAGAGGGATAGAAGAGAAACCCCTAGAAAAGGATATGTCACTAAAATAAGTGGGTCTCTATAGGACAACAGGTAAAGCTAATATGTGAGTGGCCCAGCATTTTTCTATTATACACCATCCAAAATGTATGATGGTCACCCTGGTTCCAGAGTGGACAAGGCAAAAATTTTACTTGATTGATTTAAGAAATAATTAAATTTAGTTGGTCATTGTTGTATAGCATCCATACTGCATGGGTTTTTCCCCCCGATCATTTGGGAAACTGACAGAGATGTGGCGTTTTTACTTTGAAATTGTGTGTGGACATTCTTTTAAGAATCTGTAATACAAAGTCCTTTATCCCTTTATTAGTTTAGTACTTAAGCTTTGGACATTCGAAAGAAGCCTATCAGTGAAAATCAATTGAAATGCAGTTAGATGAAGTCCTGGTGCACTATGCGGAAGGCTTAGTCTCTGTGCAATAAAATCAATTAAAACCTTTCTAGCTACATGCCATGTTTTACCCATCCAATCACTTTTCACACGTTACCTCCATTAGCTCGGCTGCCGTTTTTTTTATAGGAATTATGATGAATGAGATCCTTGTTCTGAATTCATAGATGGATCATTTACTTTTCATAATCCATGCCTTCGTTCAATTATTACGTTTTAGATCCTTTCCCATCATTATATCATGGGCTCATCTGCCTAAAACTTTAACAGGAACTTTTCCGCTGCTATCCATTTCATAAAACTTCTTCTTTCTTCTTCTGTCTATGAAATTCCTTTTATCTCTCTTTATTTAAATCTTTTTTTTTTTTTGTTTGTTTTCAAACGTAGTGAAAAACCTATTCACAACTGAGCAGGAGCTTGTTTATTAGCCAAATATGCAGTATTAGGACATCTTTAGTATACTGTGGAGCCTTTTCCCTAAAGCCAGGTAAATGTGGCAAATACCTTTTATGTAAAGAATAAATGACATGTAGTTATGTTTCACGGTTTCACTTTCAAATGCTTATATTATTCTTACTATGGGAAAACGTGTGGGTAGCAAAGACATGCAAACATTTCAGATATGCTTGCTTCAATTCCTTTTAATTTTAGTATCAACTTGATATAACTATTTAATCTGTCCATGATTGTACTGGAAGTTTTTCTACATTAAATTAATTTGCTATTTCTCCAAAATAAATGCATGTAGAGAAGGAAGAGATGTTGTCCACATTAAACTAATAATACCAGATTATAATTCATAGGAGAGATCTAGCAAGGTATTAAATAGATCTCTGTGGGATTTCATAATGTATAGCTCAGAGGTATATATTATTAAAGGGACACTTCCAAATCATGTGTGCCCTTCTTGTCCCAATTGATACAAGTGAAAATTTCACTTCTCAAAGATAAATCTATTTATTAGATGTACAAATCAATTTGGCAATAGCCCACTGGCAGTCAAGCTGAAAGGCAAAAGGACTTTCTGGTTCACTCCGCTTGTATGATTGCTCAGTTCTTCCTTATAAGAATTTTAATGGACCAGTTGGATCACACAATTCATGGCAATCGTCACAAATGCGCCAGTTTTAACTGCACTGGAAGAGAAGACGTCCATCACTGCCAGTCTCTCCGTGGCGAAGTGAGAGGGAACTCACGAATGGAGATATATATATTTGTGCTCTGGAACCAAAGCTGAGTTTGTACCAAGTCGGTTGCAGTGTACCGGAACTGACGGTCAGGCTAGGCCTGTAAATAGAGAGTGCCTACCAGGAGAGTAAGATAATAGAGTTTAAGGGTGAGGAGGGTGAGATTTGTCCAGGTCGCCCACGGTACACTGTGCCGGGCCTTAGGAGTACAGCAACCCCTGATAACCAGCTGTAGATCACCAGGATACTAACGGTAGAGGCACCATCATGTCTCGGGAAAACAACAGGGGCAGGACTCACAGCGGTGCAAGCATTCTGTACCTATCACCTTGCAGAGCATGCTGTGATCCAGTTGCAATGCGCCCAGAAGTGGCGTTTTGACCAGGACGCCTGTGTTCTCGAGTTCGAGCCATGGGGCATATTTTAGGCCAGGTTAATTAACCCCTCTGACAAATACAGACCTACGGCCTTAACATATAGATAGATGGTTAGATATGTATACAGACATGCAAACATTCACATTAGTATCTCTCAGATTTTCTTTTCAGAGTTTCTTTTGAAAATATACAAAAGCAGTCTAAATTTCTATTATCTTTTTTGGTAGGGGGAGAATGTTGTTGTGTCTTTTGTTTAATGAGCTCAGATTACTTTCACTTATTACTATTTTATTTGTCAATTATGATTGTTTTCTCTGGTACATTTTCAATTGTTAGTATATTATTTTTAATGTTCTTCCTATTGTTATTATTTAAAGAATCAAACCAGCCTGTACCTTTAACGAGTTGAGAAATGCCAGTGTAATTAGAACATCCTCCATACAGTGCACAGTGTATGCAAATTAAGCTGTTAGCAAAAACAAGGCTCTGTGAAAATCTGCCCCAGCAAATTAGCGGAAAATGTGCCGCCACAAACAGCTGTTGCTTTTTAATCAAGCAGTGGCATAGTTATATTTGCTTTGTGTTTCAAATAATAATCACTCAGATTTTCATTTAATGCAGCTCTTTAGCTTGTGTAAGCGAGAAGCTGTCTGGAGTACATGTTAACCCTCTGAATGCTGGTGTGCTATATGGATTGCACCTTGCAACGCATGTTCTAAAGCAAATGTGCTGTCCAGGTCAGGACTAATTAATCTGCATAAAGATGCAGCGAATCACCGGATACAACTGGCATATGGGCTTACTGCATTCTTAATGAGAGCAGTGGTTTGTTTATTTGATTAATGCATTCAGAAATATTTTATCAGGAGGGATAATGTACATGTTTCCATTGCTTTGGTTATGATACAGAGATATAGTAAAAGAGTTCAGATGCCATTGTCAATGGCATAAATCAGTGAGATCTGACAGGCTATTAGCATTTGTATTATATTATTTGGTTGTTAAAATACAAATGTTTAGAAAGTGTGTGTAGTACACTTATCACCTGCATGACATTAGATCTGTGCCAAACCTTTATAAAGATATGTATTCAGAGCAATTATATGGCAAGCGGCCTAATGTAAAGCAAACTGTAGTAGCATCACTTTGGTTTCCATGGTAGCTGTTTTACTTTTAAAACTTTTCTCCGTGGTTAACCCGTAATGTGATTTTTTTTTTGATTTTTTTTTTTTTTAAGGTATCTTGGTTTATCAGTCAAGTGACACAATGCAAAGGGCTATAAAGAAAATTACATATATATCTTTATTTTTATGTATTTATTTTAATTAAATATTTTTTAATTTTTTTGTGGTGGATATTGGGAACGGAGCTTAAACGGAAAGTGGACTTGAAGGGTTAATAAACACCCTGAGCCGTGCTGATCTTATAGCTTTGGCAAGTCTTAATCTGTAAGCTTGATTACCTCCTAACCCCTAGTCGCCTGCCTCCCTCCTCTCCGCAGCAGGAGTTTTACGGCAGTATTAGTGGCATTTTGCCCAGCTTTGGCTTTAGGGAAATCATTCAGTGAGAAAAAAAACAGGAGGACAGGATCTGCCTAGTGCTGTAGGGTCATTAACACAACTCTATGGCAGGACATCATTCAAAGGCTTATATGAGGTGCCAGTGCTGACTGTTACACTCCAAATTCAATTGCATTGTCTGGCTCAATCAATGGTAGATTACCAGGTTTGATTGAGTGGTCACCATAAAGTCCTTAACCTGTACAAATATTTGATAATTGGGCACACAAGCCAAATTTGAGATGACCTAACGTTAAACACTCAGAGTGCCAGATTTGGTGACAACAAAAATCACAAGGTAACAATATCACCTTACGAGAAACCTAAATGTACTAGATTAAAAAACATTTTTATAGTCTATATTATATTAACAATAGGAATTTATAGAAAGAAACATGTCTGTTTGTTCACCTTGTTAACTGATTTTACAGTTGCAACGCAGTCTAAGAATTCTGAAGAACACATCAAGTGTAATAAGCATGTGAAATGCCAGAATTCCATATTGGTAAATCACATGACTGAAGTATGTGACGCATAAGGCAGTCAGTGTCTCGCTTGACAGACCATGCAGCAATATTTTAAAGGCCTCTGTAGTGCTACAAGTGTTAATGGCTTCTAGTGAGAAAAGAATACAGCTCTCAACGCAGACAGATTTTCCTTGGGATTCACTGTACTCTTCGTGCTGGCTGTGGCCAAAATCTGACCTCTCCAAATAAAAGTTAGGGGTCGGAAGCAAGCTTACTGACAGTTGCAAGAGTTGATATACTCTAGTTTAAATAGAATTGTCCTCAGTTAAAAATATGGTTCATCTATCGGTCAAGCAGTCCTTATTTTCCTTAATTCAATTAAGATGGCAAATGAGAGATGTAAGCAAGGGAGGAAAGAAAATTCTTTCACAAATCGCTGGTATTCTTTCCTTGGACAGTGTAAATCGAATCAATTAGAGATGTCAAAGCTTCTTTTACACGTACATAATTCTGAACCAGAGGCCTGCGTCTGCAACTGGAAATTCAAATCAGAGACGGAGTTATGAACTAAATTGTGAAATTACACATAATTTAATTTGTGTTTCAAAGAGATGGATGGACACATTACAAAGTTCGATTGTATCAAAGTTTTTGCACCGACAACAAACATTTGAGGACATAAGCCATAAGCTAAATGCATGGCGCCCTGTTTTTCTAATTTGATTGTCTTCCAGAAACATAGAAACCACATCAAGTAAAGAGGCATTGTATCTTGTTTGAAATGGAATAGGAAAAACAGAGAGATGTCTTTTATCCCTTTGTTGAAAACAACAAAAACTGATATACATATTTGACCAGATTGCATGTTTCATTTTCTTGTCATACCACATATTTTTTTTTTAAATCTGTTGCGTTCAGTAATAAATATTGCTAGCAATAAAAAATACCAATTGTAAAAATGTCTTTTATATTCTTTATTTATAGCGTGCAAGATAATACAAACAGGCTTGATATGCCACAACAGCATAGACAAGCATTTTAGGTAGATACACATGGTTACATTGTCAGTGTCATTGACATACATGTAAAACTCAAGAGTAACTCAATGCATGGAATGTGTCTCATAGTTAAGATAAGAAAGGGACATATGCACTGGATGCTTAGATATTAGTGCTCAATTTTTAAAAGACAAGCGAGTATTAGTATAGATTATTACAGAGAGGTTTCCCTAAGAGGTCCTTGGCTAGGTGCGTTGAGTGAGTTTTTTTTTTTTTTTTTTAAATTCTTTATTTTTGCATGTGCATATAAGTTACAGACAAGCGTGCAGGGCCACGACAGCAACTGCAGGCATATTCATAGCATTGCAATGAGTGGCTTGATGGTACAGCACATTTTTTTTTTTTTTTTTTTAACATGAACAGAAAGATTGCCGGCATATTTTTGTGTAAACGTTAGAGTGATGCTGAGTAGTTTTAAGTTTAGATAAAGTACAAGATTGTGTCTGCGAGTTTTAAACATGCTTGTGTAGCCACTGTTGGAAATACAGGCTAGTGTTACATATCAAGCATTTGAGTGGCACCAGCTAACAGCACTATATTTCGTAGAGTCAGCATAGTTTCCAGACAGTTAAACAAGCATGATAAGGGTGTCTAAAGCGTGAAACAGTTAGTTAATAGTTTTTTGAAAAAGATAAAACAAGCTAGGAACATTTTTAAGGCTTATGAATATATAGGCGAACTAAATAATGACCGCTAGAGCATACACATGAAATCACTGCGTGGCTGATAGGTACTGCAGATTTACAGTGCTCCCCTCTCACCACATAATCTCACTATAGCACAAAAGCACATATTTGAACTAGCAGAAGCATGTAAGCTTCCGTGGATAGGACTAAAAATAATATGCAACTCAGCCATATATCATTGGTAATGATGGGGTGGTCTGTCCTGGGAGTCAGCCTTGGGTGTCAGCATAGTCAGGCGGCCATTCATCCTATACCCCTGCTGGGCTGTGGGCTGCCATGTGGGGAAAGTTCATGCTGGACTTCCAGCTGCTTGTCCTGCGTCTGATACCATGCAGTTGGTGGTTGCTGATGCGCTCTGTTCCGTCTTGAGGGCCTGGGCTTTGCATGGGGGCCCGTCGCTGCTAAGGGGTTCTGTCTCCTGGGTGTCATTCGTCCTCGTGGATGCTTTCTCGTGGTTTCCCGGTGGGGTCGGCAGGTTAAGCGCCTCCGTGGTTGTGGTCTCGCTTTTCTACGCTTTGGGGAGGTGCGCCCCATGGTCTGTCGCCCTGTGGGAGCCTCCGTAGTTGCAGACTGTCGCAGGCCACTGTGTGGGTGAGTACAGGGCTGTGGTGGGGTCTGTTGGTGCATTAAACGTTCAAGTTTCGTCCAGAAATCTTGAAAGTGCTGATCCAGCCGGGTGAGGATGTCATCAGCGTCGGGGCTCGGGGGCCATGTGGCCGTCGCCATTTTGGCTAGGCCTCGGTCGACCTGTCGCGAGTTTGCGGTTTCAGCTCGCTGACCTGCCCGGTTTGGAGTGTCCTTCGTTAATGGACCGGGATCACCCCCGCCGGTCCTGGGGGGGGGGTAACGGGGCACCCGCATAGATGGGTGACTTCGCTTGCAGCGCCGGTTCAGCATTTTGGGCGCTGTCTCCGTCCGGCCTGTAGTAGGCCGCTTCTGCCTCGACGGGGCTTGCAGTTGTTCAGAGAGCCGCCGACCACCTCGCCACATCTCAGGTGGGTCAGGCAGCCTAAACCTCGCTTGATGTTGCCCCTGTCTAGGGCAATAGGGCTGTGAAAAGGCCGTTTTTAGCGAGAGTGTGGAGGAGCTCGTCCACAACACGTCTATCCTCCATTGCGGTCAGGCCCCGCCCCCGCGTTGAGTGAGTTTTAACTGCTATCAATTAATCAAATATACCACAAGAGGACATTAATAATAAAACAAAAGAATATAAAGAATAAAAATGTCCGGACTAAAAAAAGTCCGGTCTTCTAGCCCCAATGTAGCCCAGCGCTCGTAGCGATATAGCATGAGTGGGGTTTCCTTCAGTACCGCTGCCAGTTTGAGAGTCCTAAATTGCCTCAGTGCTTGTTTGTGTGTCATCTTGTATAACCGCGATGGCTGCTTCTTGCCCTTCCTCCATTTTGGGGTCTTGTTTGCTACCTGAGGCGTGGGTTGCAGGTGCCGAGTAATGATCTGCTGAGGTATGCGTTCAGCTGACTCTCATGGGTTAGTTTGCTGCATTCTGCTTTCTAGACGTTGCCAAAAGTCGTCAAAGATTCTGACTAGCTTGGACAAGATATCTTGGTTTGTTGTGGCGATACCGGAACTCCATGTGTCTTCCGCCATCTTGTTAGGGTTGCGAGACGTTGCATATAGAACATGCCCCTGCAGCCTCACTGCTCAATCCTCTGCCATTTAGGAGTTAAATCCATTTGTTTATGAACCCTAGTCACACCTCCATGCTTGTGACTTCCACAGCCTTCCATAAACACTTCCTGTAAAGAGAGTCCTATTTAGGCTTTCTTTATTGCAAGTTCTGTTTAATTAAGATTTTCTTATCCCCTGCTATGTTAATAGCTTGCTAGACCCTGCAAGAGCCTCCTGTATGTGATTAAAGTTAAATTTAGAGATTGAGATACAATTATTTAAGGTAAATTACATCTGTTTGAGAGTGAAACCAGTTTTTTTTTTTTTCATGCAGGCTCTGTCAATCATAGCCGGGGAGGTGTGGCTATGGCTGCATAAACAGAAACAAAGTGATTTAACTCCTAAATGACAGTGAATTGAGCAGTGCAATTGCAGGGGAATGATCTATACACTAAAACTGCTTTATTTAGCTAAATTTAGGTGACTATAGTGTTCCTTTAATGTTTATTTTTCATTATTTACAGTTCACTGAAGCATACCTCCCAACATTTCAAATTGACAAAGAGGGGCACTTTAATTTTAGGGGTGTGAGTTGGGAGGTGGCCAAATGATACAACTGTTCTGAGAAATTTTAGGTGGCTTACTGAGAACAATTTATGCTGCTAAAATGTAATTTATATACAAGAACAATATTCTGTGTCAGGTTCACACTTGCTGTCCACCGACCAAGGAGACAGTGTCCTGAGGGTGAGGAAGGTCTGTGACGCCATTTGGGCAGGGCCGTCTTTAACGCGGGGCAAACGGGGCAGCTGCCCAGGGCCCAGTTGCTCCTGGGGGGCCCAGAGCAGCTGCTCCGTGGGCCCCGCGATTTGCACAGCCCCTATTGACCGGGCGGTGCGGCTCCCGCACACTGAGGAGGCTCCCCGGGTGGCCCATGCACTAAGGGCCACCCGGGGAGCATGTGTCAGCAGGGGCCCGATCGGGGGCTGTGGCGCTTAAACAGCGCGACAGGGCCCCTTCCTGTTCTGCAGCCGGCTGGGAGGAAGTGATGTCACTTCCTCCCACCGGAGATAACAGCCGCGTGGGAGGAGGAAGGCAGGGAGGAGGGGAGTTCCAGAGGAGAACTCCCATCTGCCTCAGCCTGCCACCGGACCAGGGAAACCACCCTCCAGGAAAAGGTAAGTACCTGGAGGGTGGCTAAATGTCTGTCTGTGTGTGTGTGTGTCAGTATGTCTGTGTGTGTCAGTATGTATGTCTGTGTGTGTCAGTATGTCTGTCTGTGTGTGTCAGTATGTCTGTGTGTGTGTGTGTCAGTATGTGTGTGTGTGTGTGTCAGTATGTCTGTGTGTGTGTGTCAGTATGTCTGTGTGTGTCAGTCAGTATGTCTGTGTGTGTGTGTGTGTCAGTATGTCTGTGTGTGTCAGTCAGTATGTCTGTGTGTGTGTCAGTATGTCTCTGTGTGTGTGTGTCAGTCAGTATGTCTGTGTGTGTGTGTGTGTGTGTGTAAGTCAGTATGTATGTGTGTGTGTATGTAAGTATGTGTGTGTGTGTGTGTGTATGTAAGTATGTGTGTGTGTGTGTCAGTAGGCCTGTGTGTGTGTGTGTGTGTGTCAGTATGTGTGTGTGTCAGTATGTCTGTGTGTGTGTGTGTGTGTATGCATGTATGTGTGTGTGTCAGTATGTCTGCTAGGATATATTTGTGTGTCAGTGTATGTGTGTCAGTATGTGTCTGTGAATGTTTTAATGTCTGTCTGTGTGTATGTGCCAGTACGTCTGTCTGTGTGTATGTCAGTATGTCTCTGTGTGTGTCAGTGTGTATGTCAGTATGCCTGTGTGTGTCAGCATGTCTGTGTGTGTGTGTCAATATGTCTGTCAGTGTCTGTGTGTGTCAGTGTATCTGTCAGCGTATGTCTGTGTATGTATGTATGTGTGTGTCAGTATGTCTGCCAGTATATATTTGTGTGTCAGTGACTGTGTGTGTCAGTATGTATCTGTGAATGTTTTAATGTCTGTCTGTGTGTGTATGTGCCAGTACGTCTGTCAGTGTGATTGCGGGTTGGGCGTAATTGGGGGGTGAGGCGGTGGGAGGGGCAGGGCCCTGGGGGCCCAAGAAAATGCATTACCCAGGGTCCTAATTATATTATAGACGGCCCTGCATTTGCACACAGCGCGCCTTTTTAGGGCCATACATGATAGGAAGTCCCTTCGGTGGCCGTCTGAGTGACGGCCACTGGAGGTATTCCTATCAATCAATGTAAACACTGTATTTTCTCTGAAAATACAGTGTTTACATTAGATTGCCTGCAGGGAGCTATAGATCTCACCTGAACAACTACATTAAGCTGTAGTTGTTCAGGTGACTATAGTGTCCCTTTAACATTATTCTCACCTCTAACCTTTACCTTCACAAGTCACTAAATAGTTACATTGATGCAGTCTCTCTTTTCCCACATAATTCAGTGTATGGTTCTGATTGGCGTAATTTATATTGCAATCTTTGTTTGAAACTTGCAATATCTTTTTTTTTTTTTTTTTTTTTTGATGTTATTCAATGGAACTGATTAAAATATATTGTTTATATAATTATATTAATTACACTTAAAAACATTGCAGGGCTTCCTACCAGTGAATCGCGTAAATTAACTATATGTAAGACATAATCTAGGCCACAATAGTCCATCATTACTCCATAGGGAAAATTTGACAAGGCTTTATAGAGCTTGTTATGGTGTTATTTGGCTCTCAAGGGATGTGTGGTATATGTAGCAATGTTATAAAGTAGTTTAATGACTAGTATTAAAAACTGTGAAGTGCAAGGAAAATAACTAATAAATTAGGCACACTGGATTAAGTGTTTATAATGCATACCTATTTGACCCATTTGTCACTAAGAGGTTAATTGTATTATTTATAATATCCGTTGAAATTTGGGTAAATGTGGAATGGAAAAGTATTTTCCAGGGTGAAAATAAAAGATGATGCCCACTTTAAATATAAAGGATAACCTATGTAGGTTATTGAAAGGGACAGATCAGGTGCCTGGATTGGAAAAAAAATGCATCTATAAAGTTATGGAAAACACATTCTTTTTCTTTTATTTTCTATTTTTTTTTTTTTTTTTTATGGTGTCAGTTTTAAAACCCCAGTGCAGCATAGCTTTACCTCTTACTGTCTTACTTCTATAGGGAAATCATAGAAACTTAAAATTCTGAAACTAACTTTATATTTATCAGAATGGATATGTGGAATAGAATTGCTTGTGGTATCTTTTCTTTGATCTAAAATAATGAATGAAATAATGTTCATGTAATCAGAGGCGCAGGGACGGCCTTAGGCCATTAGGCCTTCACGGCGCCCCCACCCCCCATCAAGTTGCCTATATACAGTCATACACACAGACAAGCAGACAGTCAGACAAACAGTTACAAGCAGACAGTCAGACACGCTCAGTTACAGGCAGTCACACACAGGGCCGGCCTTTGGGGTGCGCGAGCTGTGCGGCCGCACAGGGCGCCATGCCAGTAGGGGGCGCCATGCTGCTGACACAGCTCACACATGGCCCCAGTGAAAGCTGTGAGTGAATGCTCAGAGTCAGAGCTCTCCCCTAATGCTGGTCACGCTGCAAAGCAAAACCAGCATTATAGGAGTGCTCTGAGCACCCCTAACACAGCACCCGGATTTTATTATCCTCCACTCTAGTGTATTAGAGCAGTGCTCCCCAACCTTTTTATCGCCGCGGACCGGTAAACATTTGATAATTTTTCCGTGGCCCGCTTGTTTTGATTTAATAAGACAAAAAAAAAAAACAGTCACATATATTAAAAAAACACGCAGACACATACATAGTCAGAAAATCACAAACACAGTCACATAAAGACATAGACTCAAAATTGTGTGTATGTGTGTGTGAGCGGTGCAGTGTGTATGTGAGGGTGGCAGTGTGTGTGAGAGTTGCAGTGTGTGTGTGTTTGGGGCGATGTGTGTATGGGGGGCAGTGTTTGCGGGGCAGTGTGTGTAGTGTGTGTATGGGGCAGTGTTTGGGGGCAGTGTGTGTAGTGTGTGTATGGGGCAGTGTTTGTGGGGCAGTGTGTGTAGTGTGTGTATGGGGGCAGTGTTTGCAGTGTGTGTATGGGGCAGTGTTTGGGGGCAGTGTGTGTATGGGTGCAGTGTGTGTAGTGTGTGTATGGGGGCAGTGTTTGGGGGCAGTGTGTGTAGTGTGTGTATGGGGGAGTGTTTGTGGGGCAGTGTGTGTAGTGTGTGTATGGGGCAGTGTTTGTGGGGCAGTGTGTGTAGTGTGTGTATGGGGGCAGTGTTTGCGGGGCAGTGTGTGTATGGGGCAGTGTTTGTGGGGCAGTGTGTGTAGTGTGTGTATGGGGCAGTGTTTGTGGGGCTGGGTGTGTAGTGTGTGTATGAGGGCAGTGTGTGTAGTGTGTGTATGGGGGCAGTGTGTGTAGTGTGTGTATGGGGCAGTGTTTGTGGGGCTGTGTGTGTATGGGGCAGTGTTTGTGGGGCAGTGTGTGTAGTGTGTGTATGGGGCAGTGTTTGTGGGGCTGTGTGTGTAGTGTGTGTATGGGGCAGTGTTTGTGGGGCTGTGTGTGTAGTGTGTGTATGGGGCAGTGTTTGTGGGGCAGTGTGTGTAGTGTGTGTATGGGGCAGTGTTTGGGGGCAGTGTGTGTAGTGTGTGTATGGGGGCTGTGTGTGTAGTGTGTGTATGGGGCAGTGTTTGGGGGCAGTGTGTGTAGTGTGTGTATGGGGGCAGTGTGTGTAGTGTGTGTATGGGGCAGTGTTTGTGGGGCTGTGTGTGTAGTGTGTGTATGGGGCAGTGTTTGTGGGGCTGTGTGTGTAGTGTGTGTATGGGGCAGTGTTTGTGGGGCAGTGTGTGTATGGCTGTGTGTGTAGTGTGTGTATGGGGCAGTGTGTGTAGTGTGTTTGTGGGGCAGTGTGTGTAGGGCTGTGTGTGTAGTGTGTGTATGGGGCAGTGTGTGTATGGGGGCAGTGTGTGTATGGGGGCAGTGTGTGTATGGGGGCAGTGTGTGTATGGGGAGTAAGGAGGGTAGGGAGGCTTTTTTTAATTTATTTAATTAAAAATAATATATTGATGTCCCCCCTCCCTTCTTACCTTTACTGGGAGGAGGGGGGACATTTCTTAGTCCCTGGTGGTCCGGTGGGGATTCCCTGGTGGTCCCAGTGGTGGTGAGATGAACTCTAGCCCAGTTACAGGGCTAGAGTTCACTCTCGCGAGATTTGGAGCGTTGCCGTGGTTACCGCGGCAACGCTCCAAATCTCGCGAGAGGAGGACCCGGAGGAGCTGCAGGTAAGAGCTCCCGGGTCCTCTCTCACTCCCTCCCCTGCCGGCTGTCAGCAATGTGCCTGCAGACCGGGGAGGGAGATCTCTGATCTCCCCTCCGGTCCGCAGGCACATTGCAGGGCTGGCACTTGGGCAATGCCAGCCCTGCATTAGCCGGCAGGCTCGCACACCCCTGGGCGGCCCGGTACCGTTTGATCCACGGACCGGTACCGGTCCGCGGCCCGGGGGTTGGGGAACACTGTATTAGAGAGTCGGGGGCGGAGCTACACGACCGGCGGGGGCGGAGCTACACACACTGAACCCTCTGCCTGGTAAGTGAGAGGGGGAAGCAGGAAGGAGTGCCTGCTCCCTCACATAGCTTCACACTGCCCTGCTCCCCCCACCTACCCACTGGGCTCCTGCTCCCCCCCACCTACCCACTGTGCCCCTGGGACTGTGTGCAGCACAAATATCACACACATATATGACACAATACAACCATTACAAATATTACACACAATCTACACGCCTATCGCACACAGACACCACGCACACTACATAATATTATTATGCACCTGGTAGAGGCGCCGACCAGATTCTTAGCATACTGAATCACCAGAGATCATCATGCCCCCCCTCCCTGCAAGGTAACAGGGAAGGGGGAATACATTTTTGTTTTTAAATAATTATTAATTTAATAAATATTATATATAAACATAACAAATATTGACACACACTACACATGGATGATGGGGTATGACTGGCAGAGGGGGGGGGGGGGGGGCGCGGTAATGAATTTTCGCACAGGGTGCCTAAAGGCCTAAGGCCGTCCCTGGTCACACAGTTACAGGCAGACAGTCACACAGTTACAGGCAGACAGTCACAGAGCCAAACACACAGTTAAAGGCAGACAGTCACACAAACAGTCACACATACTCCATCACAAGCAGACAGTCATACACACTCCGTTAGAGGCATGCAGACACTCACGCACGATGATTGGCTCACACACACACTCAGTTAAAGGCAGATAGTCACACATACAGGCACAGGCACACACAATGTCACAGCTACAGCGACACACACAATTGGAGTCAGACACAGGCAGAGAGTCACACACACACACACAGGCAGGCAGACAGTCACACACACAAACAGGCAGACACACACAAACACACACACAGGCAGGCAGATGCACACAAACCCAGGCAGACAGTCACACACATAGACACAGTCACACACACACAGGCAGACAGTCACACAGACAGGCAGTCACACACACACAGGCAGACAGTCACACACACACACACACACACACACAGGCAGGAAGTCACACACACACACACAGACTTCTTTTCATTATGGCTGGAAGGGGTAGTAGATGCAGTTGGTTGTTGGGGAAGCAGGGTAGGTGCATCTTTGGGTAGGTATTACCAGGGGCTTTGGTTATGTATAAGCCTCTGCCTCTTGATAAGCCCCACCCCCACGCTTGTTAAACCCCGCCCCGTCGCTCGTTTAGCCCCGCCCCTGCTGCCTCAATTTAAAAAAAAAGTGAACATTTGGCTGTGCGTGACTAAAGCAATAATGAAGAAAGCACGTAAAATAGGAAAACTGTCTTTATATTTGTGATGCAACATATATGTGCTGTTTTGTGCAATTTTTTTTCCTTTTTTTTCTTTTCAATAAACTTTATTGCCTGCAAAAGGGGGAAATTTGGGTACGACATTATTCATGCCTGCTGTTACTTAAAGGACCACTATAGGCACCCAGACCACTTCAGCTTAATGAAGTGATCTGGGTGCCAGGTCCATCTAGGATTAGCCCTTTCTGCTGTAAACATAGCAGTTTCAGAGAAACTGCTATGTTTACAAATTGGTTAAAGGGACACTCCAGGCACCCAGACCACTTCTGCCCATTGGAGTGGTCTGGGTGCTAACTCCTACTACTCTTAACCTGCAAGTTACCTTGCAGGGTTAACTCCACCTCTAGTGGCTGTCTATTAGACAGCCACAAGAGGTCACTTCCTGACTCATAGCACAGATTACCTGTGCTAGAGCGTTGCTGGACATCCTCATGCTATGTGAGGACCTCCAGTGTTGCTCATTTACTCATAGGAAAGCAGTGAAAATATTTTTCAATGCTTTCCTATGGGGAGCGCTAATGCGCATGCGCGGCATTGCCGCGCATGCGCATTAGGTCTCCTCAGTCGGTGGGCGGGATCAGTCTCGCCCACCGGCCGACGGAGACAGTAGGAGGAGCGGCGCCACGGAGTGGACAGCGACGAGGGACATCGTTGCTGCCTCAGGTAAGTGACTGAAGGGGTTTTCACCCCTTCAGCAACTGGGGATTGGGGGGTGGGAGGGAGAGGGAACCTCCAGTGCCAGGAAAACGGATTGTTTTCCTGGTGCTGGAGTTTTCCTTTAATCCGCCTCTAGTGGCTGTCTCATTGACAGCCGCTAGAGTTGCTTCCGCGCTTCTAACTGTGATTTTCAAAGGTGGGTTTTTAACCCCCTTCCTCTCCATTCAGCCCGGCGAGAGTGGGACCCTGAGGGTGGGGGCACCCTCAGGGCACTATAGTGCCAGGAAAACGAGTTTGTTATCCTGGTACTATAGTGGTCCTTTAATGGTTTTATTCATAAACGTCCCTTTAAATTATCACAGTCAGTATAAAAAACAAAACAGTGACTCATGTTTGAAGTTTACATGTTTTGGGATGTGTGTACATATTTACAACATTGCAATTGAAAATTAAAGTAACATGCCCCCTCTACCTCCCAAGTAAGCTCCTAAACATATTCTATCTCCAACACATTCTAAGCATTACTTCCAGATACATTCATGTCACATGGCATCTCTTTTTCAGCTCCATTGTACCGGTTCCTCGTATACACTAGAATGATATTCCTAATTGTGTCAATAACCTACAGAGTGCTCTTGCAATTTGCATTTCTGTATATTTCAATACATATATTCTTAATTTCTCGTAATGATCTTTACGCTTTGCTTTCCAAAATCCGAACAAAGTTACGGCTCTCTGTCTACAAGCACTCATATTAAGTTAATAATGAGCAACGTTTTGTTAACAATATGGCTGGGATAAATAAAAATAAAAAATGCACAAGGATAGATAAACACTAAAAAGCACAGCCAGTGTAAATCTTAGTATTTATCAATAAGACGGATGTATTGCAAGTAACATGACTAGGTATAAAAAGAATCTGCACTTTTCATTTCAGTTAATGACTTGATCAGTGTTTGCATTGTGAGTAGATCCCTCTCATTGACCCCCAGGGCCAGCAGTGCTGGTTGAACATAATTTTCGGAGCCCTCCTGGGATAGCACCTTGGAAGCAGATTAACAAACAGATTTGCTCTCATTTATTGATGACTTTGCCCCGTGGCAGTGTGAAATGGGAACACTTTTGCAAATAATTTTGCCTTGAGCAGTGAGAACCTAACAAGTTTGGCACTTTGTGTTTCCTTTATTTACACCACTGGCTGCATGCTCCTAAATAGAACCATTGGTTCCAAGTCAAAGGTCACCATGTAAGAACAACAGCAGAAGCTTCCACATCCATAACTAACCTAAACACGGTGCATCGTAATCTGCCAAGGCTTTTCACATACAGGGAATTCAAAGTGAATTTAAAATTTAAGGTGAAAGTAGACAGACTGCAAACAATTCTGTTTCTCTTGAGAACTGGGAAAAGATAGCTTTGGCCTTAATTTTAAATTTACGTTCGATTCCCAGAAATTCTCACTTTAGAGAATAACCCATACTTTTAGGGTTTTTTAAGCACTGACATATAGTTCTGATATATGAGTAGGCAAAACACATGCAGTTGATGACAAATATAGGCCCATAGGAGTAAGAGGTGCTGAGTGCTTTACTCATACACTCTTACAGACTAAAGGGTGGGGTATATGATAACTCAAAAGGAAAAATGATTTTTATACAGAAAGGATAGCCTTAGAGACATCCTGTGTAAGCATGAGGTGCGATATGAACAGCGGACAGATAAAGGTTATCTACAAAGCACAGGGATTTCTGTATGTCTTCTGCAGGTTAGTAGTACCTTGAAGGCACGTTAAGGTGTACATTAAAAATGTTGACTTAAAAAAATAAATGATTTATAAAATGTCAGGATAATAATGATGCTGCTGTTTATCCTCATTGTCATTAAAAAAAAGAAACTACTGTGATTTAAAAAGATCTAATTTAAGTTATATTGTGTGTTTTTTATGACTGGTGTTTGAGATTGGTGGTGCCATTTTAGAGATATGGGTTAAGCCTATGAGTTACGGTAAGCATTAATGTTGTAAGCATAATGGTTACAATGTTACATCATACCCGCTATCCAGGGGACAACCTGTTCTCTCACTTCCATGAGGAATGTGTAAAACCTTGTCATTTATCCTAGAAACCTATGCTGTCTAATCTGTCATATGAATCACTGTATTGTGACTTGCATGTGCACTGTGCTTATGGAATTGAAACAAGCCTTCATCTTCCTGTGTGTTAATGTTAAAATAAAAGCCTGGTATCGAGGGTTTTTTGTCTGTTTGCCACTTCACTTGTCGAGTGTGGTCGCATAGAAACTGCTACATTTATGAATACAGTTGTATTGTATTGCATTTTTAAAACACTTTATATGTTTATCTGATTAAAAAATAAATAGGTGATAAGTCCACCCAGGAGCATCTCTACAATGTACAATATTTTTGAAAACTGTCTAACTGAAGAATTGATGTGTATCCCTGATCCATCCATCATACAATTTGCCCATTCGCTGTTAAAAACATGCTCTATGCAACATTTTCCCTTCTTAATAATGTATATCTTTGCACTCTGGAATGTGTATGATTACGAGTTCAATAATTTGCATCAGATCAATTGCAGTGTCAGTTCAAAATGCTTTCTAGCCATTAAGAAAGCCTGCGTGTACTTTCCTCTTTAAAAGGTGCTGTTCCACTTACTCAGTCCAATTTTTTTAATTGCTTCTGCATTTTCATTTCTGTCAGGTACTTCATGAGAGCCTTTACTAGAGTAATATTGACTTAAGCAAATTATATTCGTGGGGCCTGAAAATTGCCAACATCGGGAATTGTCTGGCTGCCTTGAAAGCTGTGGAATTTTTACCATGTACAGTATAAACTGTAAATAGCAATATAAGCAGTGATATTTGGAGCAATTATTTTTTTTTTAAATGGTGGCACTTAATAATATTGTTTCTTCACAATATATCATCTATTTGTATTGATGGTCATTGGCTGTGCCTTTACCAGGAATCTAAAAACCCTTATGTTTCAAGAGATTCTACAATTGGTGTAATAACTAAGAGAGCTATCTCACCAACCCTTATACATAAGTTTTGTTCAAATGTAATTTAATCCTAAAACATTTGTTTCTTAATCATTGTATCATGTTTATGTAACATATATTTTTGCTTATAGTATTTATTAAACCTCCCTTCCGTTTCATTATTAGAGGAACACTATAATATCAGGAATACAAACATGTATTTGTTTAACTCCCCAGCCCCCTCAGATTGATGTGAAAATGTCTGAAACTTACCTTTTCTCACACACCGCGTCGGCCTAGCCACAGCTGGACCCACCTAAAAATTTATGATATCAGAAAATGCAATACTTTTGCATAGGAAATAATTGGGAGGCTATTGTGCATGCGCGTCAAAATACTGTGCTGACCCAGTCAACATCTCCTCATAGAGGTGCACTGAGTCAGTACATCCATATGGGGAACATTTAGCGTCTCCATGCAGAGCACGCTATGTAGCACTGGATTAGGAAGCACCTCTTGTAGTCGTATGAATGCTGACTAGTGACACCTCTAGCGAAAGCCAATGTAAACACTGCCATTTCTCTGAAAAGGCATTGTTTACAGTTCTAAGGCAGCAGAGACAAGCTATAGATGCCAGAAGCACTACATTAAACTTGGGATTATAGTGTCCCTGTAAGTGTCCTTTTAACTATTATTCACCCCCTAAAACTTATTTTCATAGTTCCATTTTTTTAAAATGAGATTTTCACATTGCTTCGTTTTCCTAATTCCTGAATAAATGTAGGTTGATTGGATGAGATTATTCATCTCATGTAAAACCTGACAAGGTCACAGTATTTGCCCTGGTGTGTCCAAGCTTCATGTGCCTTACATGTTGACACCAAAAAGCACATATTAAAACAGTGCTGAAAATCCACACAGTTGGTGTGGCCACTAATTTCCTGGGCCCTGCAAATCTGCCAGATGGTCCAGATATGTCTGTTATCCTCACCCTCACTAGACACATCCAGTCTAAAAAAAAAAGAAGATTGAACAGTGATTTCACAGATTTCTGTCTTTAGTTAATCTGGGTTAGCGAGGCTTCAAAGATCCCATCAGTTAATTCGCTCAACACTTGTGTACAATACTGGCGTGTTTTGTGCTGAAGCTGGATACAAAGCCAAGCTGCAGAACATGCTCATCCCAGCATCTGTCCCTTCACAAATGCTGTAAATCCTGTAGATCGTAAGCTCTTATGAACAGTACCCTATTTATCAATTAAATCCATTTTGTGATGTGGATGTTTTATATGACACGTCAACTACTGCTTTCTCTGGCTCTCTGTAGGTAGACAACTAAATGTGAAAATAGTTAATAAGTCAGAGTTGACCAATAGGTATATATCCAGCTGTTGTGGAACTCCAATGCCCATGATCCTTCACCACATCTACTCCGATCATTGGTAATTAAAGGGTGTGTGACCAACAAGTTGTTACTGGACTACAACTCTCATCAACCCTAGTCTACTTTATTCTATTACAATATTTTCTAAAGCACACAATGATAACTGAAAGAGCCTTGTAATACGTGGCCATGTTTCTGCTTTTCTTACCTTGCAATGGTTAACCTGGTTTTAACATACCTCCTTGGGATATATTTATCGGGGTCTAAAAAGAGAGGGGGAGGGTGGACAGTAATGGGTGGTGTGCCAAACATATCACTCACATAACTCGCATCAAAGCTGGAAAGGGGGTGTATCATACCTAGTGGATTAAATAACAGCCATGTAGACATGGCTACCTATAAACAGAGCACAATGGAATTGTTCTTGTTTGAGCAAAAATTACGTGGACCTACACTCGCTCTGCGTTTAATGTAATATTACTGAAGGTGGGACAGACTTTCCTGCATGATCCATCACAGTTGGAAGGCACATGTTCAATTCATTCCTGCATGAGACACGGTGCATTGTTCAATAATTAGTTTCCTATTTGTTGCCAGAATACACTTTTGTTAATGTGTGGTTTGAATTGCATCATCTGCAGCCTAAGGTGTTAATCATGGCCATGTTTTATCTAAGCTTAACCTGGCAGTGTTTTAGATTAAAACCCCCAGTTGCCATGAGTGTCTCAAGTTGAGTAATTCCATAGCTATAAGGCACCCCACCACATTATAAGGAACCCCCAACACGTTGGGCACAGTAGGGTAGCTGTCACTTGCTATAAATAATCTAAGTGGCTAGACCGCTTAAGACCAAAGAGCGGGTCACAGTGTGCAGTAAGTTCCTTAAAATGTGCTGTATATCTGAAATCTCCAGTCATTTTCTTAGAAATTTGTAATTTCCATGAAACACGCAAATCACTTTTTAAAAAAATCATTATTTTAGAGGTACCTAAAAAGAAATTGGTTCTTGAAGGAACACTGTAGACGCTATAACCATTCTAATGTATAAAAGTGGTTTTGGTGCCTGGAATCCGTGTTTGCTGGGTCCCACATCACTACTAAACAGTTTACTCTGCATTTAGTAAATATGTTTGGTCCCCTGCAATGACAAAATGGTGGAGGAGTACTTATTGTCTGCTTTATGTCAAACCAGGGGTTGGAGACAGTGGTACGCTGGGAAAGTTAGCTGGGTGATGTCAGCCAGTCACTGCCCCAGTTTAATTGCTGTTATGAATTGGTATGGTGAAGGTGGAAACATAGCTCCACATCTGCCATATCATCATTAGAGACCTGGCTTCAGGCTGCCGGCAACGAAGAATCTCTACTAAATGGTGAGGAGATCATTTTGTAATGATGTGGTACTTAGCGTCCACATACTTCAGGCACCATAACCACTTCCATCTGTTAAAGTGGTTGTGGTGGCTACAGTGTTCCTTTAATAAATACTATAACATATATATAATATTCCAATGTTAAAAGGACTGTCTGTCTTGGACTTCACAAACAATAAGTCCCTATATTCCATTCCAATTTCAGTCAGTGTTTCAATTATTTACTAAAGATCTTCTGTTTGCCACCGTTCTTATCATCACGCTTTTATATTGTAAGAACAGTTTTTTGGTAATTAAAGCCGAGAGGAACTAAGTAAATGATCCATGCAATATTATACCAATTTAATTCTCAAGTAGATGAAGCAGAAGAAAAAAAACAACTTTTTTCTTGGCCAAACAATGCGTCACTTTCACCTATGCAAACAGAGCTACTAAATAATGCAGATTCAGCTGCAATCTGTGAATTTGTGACTGCTCGTTAATTATTAATAATCATAAACCTTCTGTTTGGATAATTTTGGCACCACTTTAAGCGTTAACAGTAAATTTATTTTTAATTAAATCAGTGCATTGAGAATAAAAGAAGACTCTTCTGCATTCTAAACAGAACACAAGTGCCATCTTAACTTACTATCAATGAAGGCAATAATGCTTTTGGAGACCGCACAGGGCTGCCGTCCATTGTCTCTGTTCCATTTTATCTTCAACCTAAAGTGTCACTGACCATGGAAGATTCTCTTTCAATTATATCAACTCTCATCTACTGAGCCCTTGTAGGTACATCAGAACTACTGAAAACAACTGCTTTTCAGAACTTTGTTGCTAACCCATCTTGACACATCAGTGTTGGGAAACCCATGGGAGATCTCAGTCTTCTACTTAAATGTGAGTTGAGACATAGCAAGGGTGCTTCTCAAGCCAAGCATTGCCATGATCAGATGTCCGATTTGCTAGCTAATTCAAGTGACTCACCATGCAACCACCATAACCACTATAGCTTATTGTAATAATTTATAGGAGGCTATGGGAGCTTTCCATTATCCATAGTTCACCCCCTCACTTTGAGACATCGTAATGGAGGTTCCCTTCCTCATTAGCAAACAAATGTTTGTACAGAGTGAGCATTCATTGTGTCCTCGACGAATGTTGCGAGGTACGGTACACACTGGTTATTGAAGGATTTAATCATATTCATGAGTGATGCTAGGTGGGTAAAAGACCAAGGACTTTAGTCCAAAAATATATTCGATAGCCCCTTGAGCCTTCCCAATCTACATCTAATGCCTGCCCCACACTCTCCTGTTAAAAATGATATGTAAATATTAAAAAGTGGCACACAATGATGCAGGCACACAGTTACACATACATAAACGATGCTTACAAACACAAATGCAAATACTTTTACACATATACACAATCATACACTCACACATACACACATACACACAATTACACATATGCACCCACTATTACATATATACACACTCAAATGCTCACAGATCCACACAAACTGTTGCACATACTAACAGATACACACGTGCACACACTGTTACACATGCAAACACAATATTAAACATAAACATATTTAATGCAGGCACACACAAATTGCTACACAAGCTCACAAATACACACACTATTGCACATATACATACTTAGGCACTCACATAAAAATGCACACAAACTGTTACACATATTCTCACACACATTGTGGGCACCAGCTGGCTGACTATCTAACTCTGGTGGTCCAGTGTACTGCTCTGCACCTCAAGGATTTCTCTCACGAATTGCCGGCAATGCTCCGAAAGGCTAGAGGTCACATAGCCAAGCCATTTACACCCAGGTCTTTTCGGTGGCCAACTTGGGGCTCTAGCCTGGTCATCTCCCCTGCCAACATCATGCTGTATAACCACATCACCAAATCACTGTAAATCGTATTCATCCTAATGTCTCAATTTAAATAAGGGTGGACTTATGGTGCCAAGGAATCCCCAGGCTTTTGTTAATTCACCTGAAAATGGTTTGACACAAACCAGAGGAACCCCAGCTTTAACATCCAACATAATAACCAATACAGGATCTTTTGGTGGTAGCTAGGCTTTGTATATTTTGCAGATCATTTATTTTGGCCTAAAAATGCAATTCTTATGTCAGTTGTCCGAAATGTACAGATTAGCAAATAACAGAAAGTGTCCAAGCTGCAAGGAGAGTTTTTCTTTTGACTGACTGTTGTATGATAACTCCTATTTGATTTACTCCCGATAGTTTAAATACAGTACATGCACAACTATCACAGAAATCGAAATGTCATTCTATAGTACTTTTTCTAAAAATGCACATAATATATTTGAAGATTGGTTATTGTGATTTGCACTTTACAGATAGATTCTTCACGCATTACTTTAATTTGATCATAGTTATAAAATTGCCACAGTAAAAAATAACTGCAGAGTTGTGATCTTTTTTTTTTTTTTTTTATTCCTTTCACTGTTCTTCCCAGCAATGAAATGTGTGACATTAGCCCAAAGGGAAACACCGACCCATAGGATTTTACTGTGCATCCTTTGTGTTAGTTGTCAATGCATAAACATGTACGGCTGCCTGCTTAGCATGCTAGTCCAGCGAGGGTCAGCCACAGTCTGTGGCCGCTAAAAATGAAAAACATGCCCCAACCGGGGACAAGAGCAGGGTCAACAGCTGGCAGAGGATATGGCAATCATTTATATAAATATGCTTTCTCAAGCCCGCAAAAACAAAAAACCCAAAACCAAACAGCTGGGAAGGGTTGAAAGTAGCCCCAAGGCTGGTTAGTTTCCTTCCAGATGGGAAGGTTAGACTGGGGCTAGCCAGACTGCTCCACATAGACTTCCGATTCACATTAGAAATAAAAAGAGAGAAGGGAAGGGGAAAGGAAGAAAAGCTACAAGCGTGACTACTCCGTTTTTCACCTAACTTAATCAAATAAGTGAGGAGTTTCCGAGGCGGAAGACTTGCATGTAATGGTATTCAGCTTTTGCTCTTTTTTTTTTTGGTATTTACTATTATGTGATTCCCTCCCCTAGATTGTAATCGCTTCATTGGCCGACAGTTTTAGGTTTTCAGCTGTTTTCTGTGTGCTATAACTTCTATTCAACATACATTAGGGGTGAGTGTATGTATGTATGTATGTATGTATTATATATATATATATATATATATATATATATATATATATATATATACACACACACACACAAGTCCAGTCTATTTATATGCTCCCCCTGTAATATATATGATGCATAGTACACTTTTGTGTGTTGTGACCGAGTGACACCGAGTGCTTATTGTGTAGTTAAACACTGTGTGCTGTATCTAAATAGTGCATACCTTATAATGACGCTTTGTGTAGTGTCTGAATGATCCTGAGTGCATATCTTACAATGACGCTTTGTGTGTAGTGTCTGAGTGATCCTTAGTGCATACCTTATAATTACGCTTTGTGTGTAGTGTCTGAGTGATCCTTAGTGCATACCTTATAATTACGCTTTGGGTGTAGTGTCTGAGTGATCCTGAGTGCATACCTTATAATTATGCTTTGTGTGTAGTGTCTGAGTGATCTTCAGTGCATACCTTACAATTACGCTTTG
Organism: Pelobates fuscus; assembly: GCF_036172605.1. Lineage (NCBI taxonomy): Eukaryota > Metazoa > Chordata > Amphibia > Anura > Pelobatidae > Pelobates > Pelobates fuscus. Next base: position 233,589,553 of record NC_086317.1, read on the forward strand.
TGTGTAGTGTCTGAGTGATCCTGAGTGCATACCTTACAATGACGCTTTGTGTGTAGTGTCTGAGTGATCCTGAGTGCATACCTTATAATTACGCTTTGTGTGTAGTGTCTGAGTGATCCAGAGTGCATACCTTATATTGACGCTTTGTGTGTAGTGTCTGAATGATCATAATGTAACTTTTTGTGTAGTGTCTGAGTGATCCAAAGTGCATGTAAAAGTACTCACTGGGATCTGTACTAAAGAATCATAATATCTTTTCCAGTTTTCTTTTACATAGCATCCTAACTGTGTGACAATTTTTTATATAACACATAAAGTCTATCACCACAAGTACCATTTAGTATAAACCCAATTATGACAGTTTCTGCAGTAAGTGAGCTAACCCTTTTACAGAGTGTTTGTATTGGTATGTGGATGTTCCACCATAAAATGGCAAAATTATGCATATTGATTCATTAAATAAACAATAACACTAACTAGTTCTGAACAGTTTAAGATGGTAACGCTACTACAGAGTCTCTGATACCTGACAGAAACTTCTCCAATATCCTGACATACCCAGGACTATGTACAGTGGCCTTATTGTGACTCGTATTGTTCTCGATGTGACCAGTAAGGACAAAGCCATTAGTTCTTCAACATGCATTAATAACATTGCACTTAAGGATGGTAGGTCCGTAAGGCCTTTGTGCCAGAAGTGAGGCATTTTTCACTGGAATTATGAAATCTGACAGGTTAAAAGGTTTCTTTTTTTCCACCACTAAGAGCCCTTTTCAAAAAAAAGATTTTTTTTTCCTCATTTCTTGTGCCTATGGCAAAATACACGCTGAAAAGTCCTTCCCTTTTTCCAGCAAACAGCCTTTTGAAATCCAGTATTTCTAACACAGATGTTTTACTGAGCTGACACTACACTGCTTTCTGACTATTGACTAAGCCAGTCTTTCTCCTCCAGCTTGCTTTCTTTGTTTGTGCCTTGTGCTAATTATTGAACACAGAACACAAACAGTATCTCCCGAGGTAATACACAAATGTACCCTGTGATCCGAAGTTTGTTTTTATTGCCAGCTTGTATTTGTTGCAATATTCTTGAACAGATAACTCAAGTACACAGATCTATCCATCTGATGTTGTTACTGTCCTTGGCACTGTAGTTTCTGTCCTTTCTTCAGTGATGTATGCTAAGTGTGTGTCTATAAATATATTTATACATACACAGTAATTTGAAAAATAAAGTACACTGTCTTTGAATTCTGTGATCTTACATATCAGGACATAATAACAATCATCTGTTCCTTAGCAGGACTTAAAATTAGGTAAATACAACCTCAGAAGAACAACACATGACATATTACACTGTGTCATGATTTATTTAACAAAAATAAAGACAAAATGGAGAAGTTGTGTGTGAAGATAAAAAAAAATCCCTCTTCCATGGGAATTAAGAGACCAAGTAGCAGACAGGTGCTGCAAATCAAATGCCCTGGATAAATTGATAATTAGCAAGGGTGATCCCCTCTGTGAAAGCCAATGTTTTAGCAGTTTGCTGGTCTGGAGCATTCAGGTGTGGGCTAACACAATGCCAAGGAGGAAAGACGTCAGCAATGAGCTTAGAGAAGCAATTGTTGCTTCCCATCAAACTGGGAAGAGTTAAAATGCTGATTCCAAACAATTTAAAGTCCATCTTTCTAGTGTGATAGATTATTGAAAAGTGGAAAACATTGAAGACAGTTGCCAATCTTCCCAGGAGTGGACATGCCAGCAAATCCACCCCAATGTCAGACCGTGCAATGCTTAGAGAAATTGCAAAAAAAAAAAAAACAAGTGTTGCATCTTAGACTCTACAGGCCTCAGTTAATGTTAAGGTTCATGACAGAACAACTAGAAAAAGCACTGAACAGTATGGTTTGTTTGGAACAGTTGCAATGAAAAAGCCTCTACTCTCTAAAAAGAACATGGCAGCATGGTTTAGGTTTGCAACTTTGCATCTGAACAAACCACAAGACTTCTGGAGCAATGTCCTTTGGGCAGATGACACCAAAGTGGAGATGTTTGGCAAAAAAAACACCACAGCATATCAACAAAAACACTGCATACCAACTGTCAATCACGCTGGTTAAGGGGTGATCATTTCGGCTTGTTTTGCAGCCAGAGGACCTGGGAACCTTGCAGTCATTAAGTCAACCATGAACTCATCTGTATACCAAAATATTCTGGAGTCAATTGTGAGGCCAACTGTCCGACAACTCAAGCTTAAATTAAATTGGGTCATGCAATGATCCCAAGCCCACCAGTAAATCTACAACAGAATGGCTGAAAAAGAAAAGAATCAAGGTGTTGCAATGGCCCAGTCAAAGTCCAGACCTCAATCCACTTGAAATTATGCGGTGGGACCCTAAGAGAGCTGTACATAAATAAATGCCAGCAAACCTCAATGAGCTGAAGCAATGTTGAAAAGAAGAGTGGGCCAAAATTCCTCCACAATGATGTAGGAGACTGATAAAGTCACACAGAAAACAATTACTTCAAGTTATTGCTGCTAAAGGTGGTTCTATAAGCTATTGAATCACAAGGTGTACTTAGTTTTTCACACTTGGCTTCTACATTTTTGCTTTATTTTTATTAAATAAATCATGACACGGTGTAATATGTCATGTGTTGTTGTTCATCTGAAGTTGTAATGTTAAGACCCGCTAAATAACCGATGATTGTTATTATGCCATGATATGTAAAACCATAGAATTCAAAGTGGGTGTACTTTATTTTTCCCATGACTGTGTATGTTTGCATGTTTGCTGACATGGAAACTGGAATTTTCCTGTTCCATCCCGTATTTGGGGATGTATTCCTCCAAAGCTATATTGACATAGATATATAGTAACACACAAAACCATACAGGCACACAGTCACAGAGATATGCAGGCACACAATCAAACAGTCATAAAAACAAAGACATACAGATACACAAAGACACTATCATATAGAGAAATACAGACATAGTCATACAGAGATATACAAACACAGACATAGACGCAGTCATACAGAGACATAAAGATGTAGTCATACAGAGACATACAGGCATGCATACACAGACATATAGTCACACAGAGGTGTACAGAACAAGGCATACAAAAACATACGGACAGAGTCATATAGAGACATACAGACACAGGCATACATACACAGTCATACAGAGACATACATACAAAGGCATACAGAGCAGGGGTAGATCCAGAACCTAATCCAGGAGGGGGACTGGTAGTGGGTTGTAGTAGAGGGCTAGGGGCTGTAGTGGGGCAGGGCAGGGGCTGTAGTGGGGGAGGGCAAGGGCTGTAGTTGAAGGTTAAGGGCTCTAATTGGGGAATAGGGGCTGTAGTAGTAAGTTAGGGCATGAAGTAGGTTGATGGTAGTAAGGGGCTGCATGTGGGGGAATAGAGGCTGTAGTGGAAGGGATGTGTAGTAGTGGAGTTAGGGGCTCTAAAGGTGGGGAGAGGGGCAGTATGGTGGAGGCAGGGGCTGTAGAGGGGGCATGGGCTCTAGAGGGGGGACATGGGCCGCCGGGCGGGGGGGGCAGGGGCAGCATGTGGGGGACATGGGCAGCATGATGGGGACAAGGGCTGTAGAGGAGGACGACAGGGGCAGTATAATGGAGGCAGGGGCTGTAGAGGGGAGCAGGGGCTGTTGAGGGGCGACATGGGCCGCCGGGGAGGGGGGGCAGGGACAGCATATGGGGGACATGGGCTGCATGATGGGGACAGGGGCTGTAGAGGGCAAGACAGGGGCTGTAGAGGGGGGCAGGGGCTGTTCAGGGTGGGACATGGGCTGCCGGGGGGCAGCATATGAGGGACAGGGGCAGTATAATGGAGGCAAGGGCTGTAGAGGGGGGATAGGAACTATAGAGGGAGGCAGGGGCAGTATTATGGAGGCAGGGGCTGTAGAGGGAGCATGTACTCTAGAGGGGGGAAAGGGGCAGTATAATGGAAGCAGGGGCTGCAGAGGGGGGACATAGGTTGCAGGGGGGCATGAGCAGTAGGGTGCTAGGGCAGCATGGGTGGGACATGGGCAGCATGATCAGGGGCTGTAAAGGAGGACGACAGGGGCAGTATAATGCTGACATGGGGTGTATAATGGAGGAAGGGTCTGTAGAGGGGGCAGGGGCTCTAGATTGAGGGACAGGGGCAGTATAATGGAGGCAGGGACTGTAGAGGGGAGGACAGGGGCAGTATAATTGAGGCTGGGTCTGTAAAGGGGGGACAGGGGCTGTAGAGGGGGGTGCAGGGGCAGTATTATGGAGGCAGGGACTGTAGAGGGGAGGACAGGGGCAGTATAATGGAGGCTGGGTCTGTAAAGGGGGGACAGGGGCTGTAGAGGGGGGGTGCAGGGGCAGTATTATGAAGGCAGGGGCTGTAGAGGGGGCGGGGACAGGGGCAGTATAATAGAGGCAGGGCTGTAGAGGGCGAGGCAAGGGCTGTAGAGGGGGACAGGGGCAGTATTATGGAGGCAGGGGCTGTAGAGGGGGGACAGGGGCAGTATTATGGAGGCAGGGGCTGTAGAGGGGGGACAGGGGCAGTATAATGGAGGCAGGGCTGTAGAGGGGGGCAGGGGCTGTTGAGGGGGGACATGGGCCGCAGGGGCTGTTGAGGAGGGGCATGGGCAGAAGGGGGGCAGAGGCAGCATATGGGGGACATGAGCAGCGTGATGGGGACAGGGGCTGTAGAGGAATACGACAGAGGCAGTATAATAGAGGCAGGAGCTGTAGAGGGGTGGACAGGGGCTGTGGAGGGGGACAGGTGCAGTATTATGGAGGCAGGGCTGTAGAGGGGGGCAGGGGCTGTTGAGGGGGGACATGGGCCGCAGGGGGGGGCAGGGGCTGTTGAGGAGGGGCATGGGCAGAAGGAGGGCAGGGGCAGCATATGGGGGACATGGGCAGCATGATGGGGACAGGGGCTGTAGAGGAGGACAACAGGGGCTGTATAATGGAGACAGGGGCAGTAGAGGGGGGCAGGGGCTGTTGAGGGGGGGACATGGACAGCATATGGGGGACATGGGCAGCATAATGGGGACAGGGGCTGTAGAGGGGGCAGGGGTTGTTGAGGGGGGGGACATGGGCTGCCGGGGGGGGCTGTTGAGGGGGGACATGGGCTGCCGGGGGGGCAGCATATGGTGGACATGGGCAGCATGATGGGGACAGGGGCTGTAGAAGGGGCAGTATAATGGAGGCAGGGGCTGTAGAGGGGAGAACAGGGGCAGTATAATGGAGGCAGGATATGTAGAGGGGGATAGGGACTATAGAGGGGGGCAGTATTATGGAGGCAGGGGCTGTAGAGGACATGGGCTGCAGGGGGCATGAGCAGTAGGGGGCTAGGGCAGCATGATCAATGGATGTAAAGGAGGAGGACGGGGCAGTATAATGCTGACAGGGGCTGTATAATGGAGAAAGGTTATGAAGAGGGGACTCTAGAGCGGGGCAGGGGCAGTATTATGGAGGCAGGGCTCTAGAGGGGGGACAGGGTCAGTATTATGGAGGCAGGGGCTGTAGAGGGGGCAGGGGCTCTAGATGGAGGGACAGGGGCAGTATAATGGAGGCAGGGACTGTAGAGGGGAGGACCGGGGCAGTATAATGGAGGCAGGGCTGTAGAGGGCGAGGCAAGGGTTGTAGAGGGGACAGGGGCAGTATTATGGAGGCAGGGGCTGTAGAGGGGGGACAGGGGCAGAGGCAGCATACTTATTTTATGACTAACTGCACTGGATTTATTTCTTTAGAAAAAAGAAAAAAATGTGCAAATTTAGACCAAAGTATTATATTTCTTCATTCATTTCTAAACACTATTTATTATAGCTTAATGATTAAATTATCGTAAGCTTAATTTTTGTGAATTGAAATTTGCATAGGAGAAATGGCAGAGGAATTTGGGCACACAATGCAAACTGTTGCTTGGACTGTAACCAGGATAAACCTGAAAAAGATGTTGCCAGTTGTCTTGTGGTGTAAATCTGAAAGGCCATCTTTGAATCTGGACGCTGATGGGAGGGAGGTAAAGAGTCCGGACCAGTGCCACGATCAGCCCAGTTTATAGCAGGCCATCTTGGCAAGAATGCACACCAGGCTGCCTGTCAATCTTGCAGGCCGGCCCACTGAGTACCCTATTTCAGTGATCCCCTGCAGGGTCCTAGTGTCCTAACCATAGCGTGAGCGCATCTATTCATACGCTCATGCTTTGAATGTTTGTGTCCGGAATCTGGTTGGGAAGTGGTGCTGACCAATGCAGCAACCTCTATAGGGTGGAACCCAGAATGCAAGGAAACCAATATACTCACAAATCAAGGCAAACAATAAGCATATTGATATTTACAAGGCAGACAGTTATATAAAATACAAACACAGATAACTGAATGTAGGAGAATGGCCTATGGATACAGGGAACTCAGGAAGGGCCTCTGGATACAGGAAACTCAGGCAGGGCCTCTGGACAGGGAAATCAGGTAAAGCATCTAGATACAGGGAAGCGGCCAGCTCAGGAACACAAGGGGACAGCTAGCTCAGGAACACAGGGAAGCAGCCTGCTATCACAGGAACTCAGGACAAAAGGTCCAGACCAACCATATTTACATTAATGAACTAGCACAGGGTGAGGCTTAACTAAATAGGGAGAAGATCATTGTAAAGTAAGGCCAGCTGGGAGATCTCAGTCTGGGTGCAGCTGCCTGCAATAGCACTGCAGACAGTTAGTGGCACTGCATCAGACTGAGAATAAACCAAATCGTGACAGTTGGTGACACTAAGATAGCCATATAGGTGATGGAAGCGCACTCAACCCTTCGTCCTGGAATCCTGGGTGCTGTACTGGACAAGTCCCAGTACCAAAGGGGACCAAATGTGAAATTTGAATATAGAGAATAATCCAGGCACTCCAACGAATTCCAAACAAGGCAGTTTTATTGGAACCAAAGAACAGAAAGCAACGTTTTGATCCCTTAGGGTCTTTAGCTTGGCAAAGACCCTAAGGGGTTGAGACGGTGGTTTCTGTTCTTTGGTTCCAATAAAACTGCCTTGTTTGGAATTCGTTGGAGTGCCTGGATTATTCTCTATATTCAAGATGGTGACACTAAGGCGGGACAGAACTCGAAAATCAGGACTGTCCTGCCAACATCAGGATAGTTTTGAGGCATGCTGTTTTGGTAGTGTGATTGCCTCCAAATGTAAGTAAATGGGTTTAGTGTATAAAAAGACTGTGTAGCATACAAAAACATGAGAATTAAAAGGCACAAAACACCTTACATACATATTATCTTCATGAATTCACACAATGCAGCAATACATGGACAAGCCACAATCATGCACGTGGACATTCAACTAAAATTGCACACTTATGCTTGAACTTTCATTGACTCAATATAGGAATACATTTAAATGCTGAATGCAGCAATACAAACATACATTCCACATACAGATTCCATACACTACAGAACTGGACACTTTAGAGGTAGAACAGAATGTCTGATAAAGAAAGAATTGCTTTTCCTCCCCTTAATGCTGCATTAAAGCTCTTTATTAAGATATTATGGCCAGGCTGGTCATAGGCTTTGACTGCACTAGATCAACACACAGAATTGTTTTGTCTCCAGCAGCCTGGAATCCTATGTCTGTTCCATCCATTGTGGGTTTCCCCTGTTCACAGCGCAGTTTGCTGACATGGAAACTGGAAGCATACAAGTTTATGAAGCTGTGTGCTTTGAAGATTGTTTCATTTAACAAGTCAGTTACTGTTATCCAGATGTTTTATCCTGTAACTCCTCATTAAATCCAGTGAATAGTTAATCTTGTACTCTAGAATCTAAAGCAGAATTATTCCCTTTTCACTCCTTGCATTAGATTTCTGCTTTCATGCACAATCGTTGCAGTTTTCTAACCACTAAACCCTGTTTTTAAAGTAAGACGTGTCCGTTTTGAGTGAAAACACATCATTTCTGTAATGCTTTTTCAAAGGCTTGTATGGATGTATACATTTTTGGCATCAGTGCTGCACACCTTTTTCACATATCAAAAGGCAAACCCTTCCCTCCCAACACATGCCAAAATGTTAGAACTTAATGAAGAGAAAAACTTTAACTTATGCTCCCACAATGGTCATGGTCCTCACTGCTCACTGAATCTGCCTCTGTGTATTTTAAAGAGTAGCATCCATAATTAAGAACATAAAAATACTGTATCGAACAATACAAAGGTACTAAGTAACTCATGATCTCTAAGAATTTTATATATGCATCCCACAGTTATCCAAAACTTTTTTTAAATCATTTTTGCCAAATTTACAAAGTCTTCCAACAGTGACATCGCCGCTGGTGGTCCGGTGGTAGGAGAGGAGGGAAAAGGTGAGTTTACTTACTAACATGTCCCTCACAGGCGCCGCCATCCTGGTTTGTTACTGCTGTATTCTCGCGCACGCACACACTTTTCAGAAGACTTGTGTTGTGCCATTACTCATACATACATACATACATACGTCTACACTATTTAATTTATCAAATTAGACGAAAACTACAAACTGTATATATTTTAATTCAACTATCGTTGTCCCTGAACAGTAATCATTGCAAGAAATTCTTGTCTTGTCCTTATTTCACGTGCTTGCTATGCATCAACTCATTTTGTGAATTCATATTGCCAAGATAAATAGGAGTAGGTTTTATTCTTTGTTTGAAATGATTTACAACTTGATAACAGCAGGCGATTTGCATTATGTTTCTTAATAAAATGAGTGTGTACGTTGGCATACATATCTATGGAATATGTCTATGGGTTTGTGAAGTTCATACCAAATTCTGACCATATGGTGTGTCCCACTAGAATTGAGTTTCTTTAGACCCAGCAGTGGTTTTCTGTTCTTTAGCTGTCCGGTTTTGGTGATATTCTACCTGCGGTAGCCTCATCAGCATGTTTTTTTTTTTGTATTTGTTTATATACTACTTGTAGTTGCATTATATCATTAGAGTTGCTTTATTGCTATAAAGAGTGTGATATTCACGTTTTTGTGCCCTTTCTGTCTGGCTAGATTAGTGTGACCATTGGTCTCTGACCTCCCTTGGCAACACACAACTACTCCTCACTAGGTGGTTGGAGTGTATACAATAATTTTCTGCAAGCTACAGATGCTACAGTACATGAGGATCTTAAGAGAGCAACTGTGTCTGTCTCATTTTTGTTTGAAAAATAATCAAAATTTATGATCATGTGAACCCTTTATATACAGGTTATATACACAGTTTATTCAGCAATTCATTCACTAGCCTAATCCCTCTTCCATTGGGTGTAGAAAAGACTCTGTTCTTGGATCTCTGCTCTTCTCTCTCTCTCTCCAAACAGAACCTTTGTATCAATCACCTTTTCTGATGGCTGCACTATATGTTGTGGCATTCTTTCCCCCATGCTTCCACGCTCTAGGTGTAGACAAGATGCCACAAGGGTTCAGCTCTGAACACATCCATTATAGACAGTGCACTGGAAGCCTGTTCACTCATATGTTGAAGCCCGGAGAGTAAATATTCAAGTGTTTCCTTCACGAGTGCTATTAAGCACTTTATAGGCTTGGGTGTGAGTAAAATACTGATGTGCAGTACTTTTTTACTAATCCCTGAAAAATAAGGGCATTGGCGTCCGCAGGAATTTGTCCAGGGGGGAGGGGGGGACAATTATAATGACATCCATGTTTGGCCCCTTTGTGACAGTTTCATGAAGGGGAGGGGCATAGTGATTATCACATAAAGCCAGAGTGAATACCATTTTCACAACTATGGTGTCAGGAATACATGTATGTATTCCTGACTTTATAGTGTTCCTTTAATCATATTAAAGGAACATTCTGGTCACCATAACAACTTCATCTAAATGTAAATGCTATGATGCCAGGAGGCCCCTGGGTGCTCTCTTTCCTTTAAGGGGTTAAACCTCTCTCAAATTGTTTAACCCCAAAGACTTACTCCAGTTCCAGATCTCCAGGTCGCTCAGTGGAATTTGGCTTCTCAAACTGAGTGTGAGGAAGTGCAGATTGATGTCAGGCATGGGTGCCACTGATTGGCTAGAGTCAGCTGACGCTCTAAGCCAATCGCTAGTTCCCGGTTCATAAACATGTTTTACTTTTTAATGAATTTACTTTTTTATGAATTGGTTTAGAGTGCTTATGATTGGCTTAGAGTGCCAGCTGACTGCTCTAGCCAATCAGCGACACACCTACCCACTTCACTTGTCCTTCTTGCTCCAATCTCCTTTTCTTCTTCTTCATTTGACACAGTCTTCTTATTCTTCTGACTCTGTCTTCTCTTCTCCTTGGCTTTTTCTGCTCATTTACCTTTCTGCTACTTTCTGGTTCTTTTGCGCCCTTCTGCTCATTTCTCTTTCTGATACCTTTCTGCCCCTTGCAGACCCATACTGCTCCTTCTCCTACTTTACCTTTGTGCTCCTTCTCCCCTTCCGGCTCCTTGCTGCCCCTTTCTGCTCCTTGCTTGTCCATTCCTGCTCATTTCTGTTCCTTCTCCTTCCTGCTCCTTGCTGCCCTTTCTGCTCCTTGCTGGTTCTTTCTGCTCCTTCTCCTACTTTACCTTTGTGCTCCTTCTGATTCTTTCTGCTCCTTTACCTTCCTGCTCCTATTGTCCCTTTCTGCTCCATTATATTCCTTTCTGCTCCATTTCCTACTTTACCTTTGCACTCCTTCTGCCCCTTCCAGCTCCTTTCTACTCCTTGCTGCCCTTTCCAGCTCCTTGCTGTCCCTTTCTGCTCCTTCTTCTACTTAACTTTTTGTGCTCCTTCTGATTCTTTTTGCTACTTTACCTTTGTGTTCCTTCTGTCCTTTCCTGCCCCTTTATTCTCCTTGCTGACCATTCCTGCTCCATGCTGCCCCTTCCTGCTCCATGCTGCCCCTTCCAGCTTCTTGCTACCCCTTCCAGCTTCTTGTTGCCTCTTCCTGCTCCTTGCCGCCTCTTCCTGCTCCGTGCCACCCCTTCTTGTTTCTTGCTGCCCCTTCCTTCTCTTTGCAGACTCTTCTGGCTCCTTGCAGACCTTTCCTGATCCTTGCTGCCCCTTCTTGTTCATTTCTATTCCTTTCTGCTCCTTCTCCTACTGTACTTTTGTGCTCCTTTTGCCCCTTCCTGCCCCTTTCTACTCCATGCTGCCCTTTCTGCTCCTTCTTCTACTTTACCTTTGTGCTCCTTCTGATTCTTTCTGCTCCTTTATCTTTGTGCTTCTTTTGTCCCTTCCAGCCCCTTGCAGACCCTTCCTTCTCCTTGCAGACCCTTCCTTCTCCTTGCAGACCCTTACTGTGCCTTCCTGCAGCCCCTTCCTGCTCCTTGCTGACTCTTTCTGCTCCTTGCAGACCCTTCCTGCTCCTTGCAGACCCTTCCAGCTCATTGCTGACCCTTTCTGCTACTTGATGTCCCTTCCTGCTCATTTCTGTTCCTTCTCCTTTCTGCTCATTCTCCTACTTTACCTTTCTTCTCTTTGCTGACCCTTCCTGTATGTCCCCCCATCCCTCACTTACTTGATCTGTAGGCTGCCCCCCCATGCCTCACTTCCCTGATCTGTAGGCTGTCTCCCCATCCCTCACTTATCTGATCTGTAGGCTGCCCCCCCATGCCTCGATGACCTGATCTGTAGGCTGCCCCCCATCCCTCACTTACATAAGCTGTAGGCTGCACCCCATCCCATCTCTCACTTACCTGATCTGTAGGCTGCCACCCCATCCCTCACTTACCTGATCTGTTAGCTGTCTCTGCAGTCTGGAAGTTGCTGGCTGCACTCTGTGCTGCTCCCCCGCGGATTCAGTCAGCAGAGAGAAGCATGGATAAGCTGTAGCTTCTTATCCCTGCCTTTCTCCACACACAGCGCCACCTACTGGCCGGCACCGGTATTGCAGTGTATTATCACTCTCAAAAGAAAAATACCGGCACAAGCTTAAAAATCCAGGGAGGGCAAGTGCCACCCCTTGCCCCCCTTTGGGGACGCCCATGAATATGGGTTATAGCTACTGTGATGTCCCTGGTAGCAGAGAAGAAGCTGACCTGCGGTTGTGCTCAGTCGGAGTACGGGAGCTCTGCTACAGTTACCATATCCACCATGTTTTCAGGGACTCATATAATTTTGTCACATTTATGAAAACACATAAAAAGGGTTGCCCTGCAGTATGTGTAATGCATATTCAGCAGGATTCTTCAATGCCTAAGTACTTAATCTTATACACTTTCTTCTGAATTCTACATTCTACATGGTGTCCCTTTCCATGTGCTGCCCATCAATATGTATACGTGATATGTGTTGCTGAAAACATGGTAGATATAGTAAAACCCCTTCAGCAGCTTACCTTAATCCAGCGCCGGGCTCCCTCGGCGCTGGTGACATCTCCTCCCCCGCCGACATCAGCTCCCGAGTGGAGCAGAATGCGCATGCGCGGCACGTGCCACGCGCACATTCAAACTGTCAATAGGAAAGCATTTCTCAATGCTTTCCTATGGACGCTCTGTGCCATGGATGCGAAATTTGCATCCAGCATGCGCCTCTAGCGGCTGTCAGGAAGACAGCCACTAGAGGTTTGCTTAACCCTTAATGTAAACCTAGCAGTTTTCCTGAAACTGCTATATTTACATGTGAAGGGTTGAAACCTGAGGGACATTGCACCCAGACCACTTCATTGAGCTGTCCCTTTAAACAACAAAGCAACCCAGATTCTATTTTAATGCATTATTTGGATAGTACATTTTCAAATTGCATTATAAATATATATGACAATTCCTGAACATTATGCAATTTTCAAAAAAAGAAAAGATGATCAAAGCTAAACTTTGTTATATATGTTGTTTGATTGAAAATTATTTTAACAATTTCAGTCCTGGTGAGCTTAAAATGGCTTAGAATGAACATTGGAGATCAAATATACTCAACTCATATGGTTGATTATCATGCATAACAGTATAGATTTTTAAACAATGTTTGCCTTTAAAGTCACAATTTGCTGTAAATTGTGGCATAGCATGAAATGCCAAATCACACATTCTGCTACAATTGGTAAGAGAATCGGAATCAGTTGCTTTTGAATTTTTGTTCCACATGTTCCAGAGTCAGACTCCATCTGTTCTGGCCAACCCTTTCATTGCTTGTATGAGTCCTTGTCTCGCGTGGGTGTGTGAAAGTAAACAAAAGAAACAGTATTGTTATTCACGTTAAATGGCTGGATTAGTAGATATACGAAGCAGTCAAAAATAAGAGTTACCATTCCCCAGAAAGGAGAGCAGTGTGTTAGTTGTTTATAATGAGAGGGTCAATCTTTATCAGAATGTAAATAAACTAGTTATACTATAAACTATAAGGAGACAGCGTGGCAAGGCCTATTTGAGAGAAAAAAAAAATGGTCACCACATTGGTGCCTGGGGTAATAGCGTAAAAAAACATCCATTTATAAAGTTTAAAAAAAAGATACATTTATGGTCAAGACATGGTGTTAGCTCCTTGTGACCACAGGCAAATTGTGTTGTCTCTCTGTATCTCATGTACAAATGTGACCATTGTTAGTGAAACTGTAACCGCATGATATAGCCCTTCCACTAGTCAGAGATATTTGCTGTTTCCCATAGACTTTCATGGGAAGCTGATGGATTTTTTTTATATAGTTTTAGTTTATGACCTGGTCAGAGGTTATAGAGGAGGCTATGTGTCTATTTTGAACAGCCAGCTCTGTATCCATCGTTTGTTAAAAATAGTAAATCCAATCTGACATGTAAAAACTATAAATGTGATGATTAGAATAATAAAGTGCATTGACAGCCTTTATTTATTAATCATGGGACACTTGGGATTATTTTAAAACAATATTAAATAAAACAACTCTGTATTTGAATCAACTATAAATAATTATTTTGACTAATGCTAAAATAGAATGTTATCATTATCATCATTTGTAAAGCACCAATATATTCTGCAGCGTATTACAATTTTAGAAAGGGGTTATTTGAGAGGTGATGAAGGCCCTGCTCAAATAAAATTCCAATTCATGAATATTGATATTTATGGATACTACAAAGGTTCATTAAAGGGACACTATAGTCACCCAGACCACTTCAGCTCAATGAAGTGGTCTGGGTGCCTGGTCCGCCAGGTTTTAACCCTTCAGACAGCCGCTAGAGGCGCTTCTGCGACACTGAATGCGAAAATCGCATTCAGCGTGCAGAACGTCCATAGGGAAGCATTGGGAAATGCTTTCCTATGGACTGATTGAATGCACGCGTGGCTCTTGCCGCCTATGCGCATTCCGCTCCACTCAGGAGCCAACGTCGGAGTGGGAGAAGAGGTCACCAGAACCGAGGGAGCCCGGCGCTGGATTAAAGTAAGCTCCAAGGAAGGGGGTTCCTGAAGGTGGGGGGACCTAACTAGTTTGTTTTCCTGACACTATAGTGATCCTTTAAAGGACCACTCTAGTGCCAGGAAAACATACTCGTTTTCCTGGCACTAGAGTACCCTGAGGGTGCCCCCACCCTCAGGGACCCCCTCCCGCCGGGCTCTGGAGAGAGGAAGGGGTTAAACTTACCTCTTTTTCCAGCGCCGGGCGGGGAGCTTTCCTCCTCCTCTCCATCTTGATCGCGACGTCATCGGCTGAATGCGCATGCGCGGCAGGAGCCGCGCTCGCATTCAGCCGGTCGCATAGGAAAGCATTTACAATGCTTTCCTATGGACGCTTGCGTGCTCTCACTGTGATTTTCACAGTGAGAAGCACGCAAGCGCCTCTAGCGGCTGTCAATGAGACAGCCACTAGAGGATTTAGAGGCTGGATTAACCCTCATTATAAACATAGCAGTTTCTCTGAAACTGCTATGTTTATAAAAAAAAGGGTTAATCCTAGAGGTACCTGGCACCCAGACCACTTCATTAAGCTGAAGTCGTCTGGGTGCCTAGAGTGGTCCTTTAATATGTTTTTAAATGTACTACACAAAAAAGTTTTAAAAAACTACTCTCTAACAGTAAATATGCTACATACTATGTAACATACAACATTCAGCTATGTAGCGTCCATTTTATTACCCCTTATCCATCTTTAAAGAGACATATTGACAACCTTTGCAAAACTACATTAAAGTCATTGCAGTCACCCCACAAGTTGAACCCTCCATGTCTCTCCATCATCCTTGTATCATAGGCAGCATTTACTCTCTTTCTTGACTATACAAGATATATTCGCAACATAAACTAAACGAAAAACACAGGTGTGTTCAAGCAATCAGCTGTTTGCAAACGAATTGTTTTATAAAACTCACCTACACCCCTTTGTTGTGATAATGCAAGGGTTCATGAGAATTGTAATTCATAGCAACAGTAGAACATATATTTGATTTTACCTGGAATATAGCATCAGTTAAAGGGACACACTGTAAGTGCCTTGATCACTACAGCCATCCCACATTGTTTTCATATAGTTTGGAAGTTACCTGGGTAAGACCCCTTTTCACAGATATACTTAAAGCGGAAGGAAGTTCCCCTTCTGCAATAGCAATATTAATACTTTGGTTAACTTTGGATATAAGTGATCGGCTGACGAGCATCAACTGACAGGAGAAGGAGAACCCAGGTAAGTGTCAGATTGTTTCTAAACAGTTTGACTCAATAACAGTTGGTGTTATTGTGTTACTTGGATGGACTCAGGAATTAACTCTTTAAAGCATAACATAAAGATGTTTGTAGCTAAACTCCAACTCTGAAAAGACTTTGCCTATTACATATAGTTACTTGTAGGAAAACAAAGGCCACCATAGATCAATGTTAACTGTATTTAAATATAAATAAGATTAAAATGTCAATTGCATGGTTCCTTTTTAGAAGAGCCCTTTAATTGTCTGTTTCATAAAAGTGTCAGTTTGCATGCAGTTTTCTATTTTGTATTGTTTAATTCATATTGTGCATTTAGCGGAGTCTCACAAAATCTATATCTGGCAGAAGATCATAGTTTATCAACATCTGGAGAACTTCAGGATGACTACACTTTAACAGTTTGAGTACAAGTTCCCTGAAGGGTGAGCTTCAATTTGTTACTCAATGCATGAGAGACTTAAGGGTTTGAGAGTGTAGCATATATTAAATTGATTTAGTCACTTTTCATATTACCTATATCACTCGTAACTATAAATGACTAATAAACAAAGTGCTAAAATACTGTTTTGTATCAGCGCTGTGCAATATATTGATGCTATAAATAGTTACAAAAACGTGGTTGCTTTTTCGTGCTTATCTTTATCGGAATGATAGTTTTGCAGTTAGCACATAAGGTCCCAGGCTGCCACCAGAGGGAGAGCTGGGTCATTTAAGCCAAGTTTGGTAAGGGACAAAAGTCTCACTGCAACACATTTTGACTCGCTTCAAACACATGAACCCGACCTCACCTTCCTTCTAAAACCACATAAACCCTGGGAAAAAACCTTCATATAAATATATATATATATATATATATATATTTTAATTATAGTCCAATGATTATATTGGATATTTTTTTTTTTAAATATTGTATAAACAATTGAAACAGGATCATTTAAATGCAGTATAGTAATCAGTATAGCTGCATTGTCTTACTTTTTATTTTTATTTTTTTTGTAATTCTTTATTTTTGTTGTGCAATGAAATTACAGGCAAGCTTGCAGTGCCACAACAGCCATAACAAGCATGATTCAAGAGAGAGACAATTGTATGGCATTTTGACATTTCAGCACAATTTTATATGAACATAAAGATAGGCTATTAACATGACTAACAACAGGGGAAAATGTAGCATGCATGAGATATGTGCTTAAGAATCAGACGTGTTATGAGAGGTAAACAAGAGTAAATAGCATACGATATCATAACCTGAAACATTCTGCTTCATTTTCGTTGTGGGGTAGTGGTAGACAGGCTAGACAAAGCTTAGTTTCTTAGACTGCTGCCGCTAAGAATAAAAACTAAGTAATCGCTACTGAAATTAAATTAACCAGAAAAGAAAGCGCACATAAGAGCATATAATGGTGATTAGCCACCCTTGAAATACCCGGGACTCAGTGTCAAGGCTTAGCTCTGGTGGGGAGGTTGGTACCCAGCTCAGACGATCCCTGTGAGTGGTAGGATTAGAGTGCATTCCAGTGGGTTCATGTATGTAATCTCCCTGGAGTGCCTTAACAGCGGCCCCTTCCAATCCCAGGCCTGGATGAGGGCCCGCCCCATGATTCCATAGACTTGAGAGCGCATGTTTGCCAAGTCTTTTCCCCTGCTGGGGTAGTTTGAAAAACCTGATAAGTGCCTGTGTGGGCGGGAGGTCTTTGGTCGCTATGGTCGATGCTTGAGGACTGAGCCTCGGATGGCTCTCGGTCTAGTATGGGAGATCATCACTGGGGATGGAGTCAGTAGGGATTCGCCCTGAGGAGACACCCTCTTTCCTGGCACCACAGCGCTCCCTTCCATCATAGTAGTTTTCTGCAGTGGCTGGTGTGCTCGAGCCTGCAGTTTAGCCCAGAAAGCTGTATAGATTTCCTCTAGGAGCTGTGAGGATGCTCAGCTGAGCTGTGAGGTGGTGGTCGCATTAGGCCCAGGTCCCGCGTGTCGTATAGAGGGGTCGCCGCCATCTTGGAAGGTAGGAGTTGCTGTAGTGTGTCTCTGGGCTTAGACTTGGGTACCAAGGTAGCGTAGCATAATCAGAGTGTGTGTTTAGCAGGGATCAGGATATCTCCCGCCGGTCCAGATGGGGGTTAACAGGGCTTCAGAAGGTTAGTTTTGAGGTACATTGTCCGTAGCGTGAGAATGGCCGCCACTCCCAGCCGACAGGCCAACGCTCTCAGTAGGCCACACAGCCAAATGACAATGTCTAGGAAAGGTGATTGCTCTGCCGATTTCCGAGCCGCTTGTGGCGATTTAAGTTCGTTTTTTGTCAACTTAAGGCTCGTTCAGGCAGGAGCTTCTAGAGAACATGTCTGGCCTGCTTAACCCCTTAAGGACCAAACTTCTGGAATAAAAGAGAATAATGACGTGTCACACATGTCATGTGTCCTTAAGGGGTTAAGAGTCAGGCCCCATCCCCCCTTTCTTACATTTTCTTTAAGACAAAATTTACAATACACTTAATTGATTAAACCATGTTTGCAGTATTGAAGATGAGGTATTATTATTATTATTATTATTATTATTATTATTATTAAAGCTATGTTCTTTGTCTCTGTGCAAAGGGGAAATATAAGATATTATACAAGCCAATTAAGGTTATGAATGCCCTATGTAAACAAGCTGTCTGTCAATTTGTCCGTCCATCTATCCATCCATCCCTCTCCATAGCCTTACAATGTTGCAGTAAAACTAATCTTACATCCTGCAAAGCATTTTACTTTCAGTTTTTTTCATCATATAAGCTGTGCTTAGCGATGCTGAAGAGAAATCCAGAAATAATTGCAAATGTGTGTCATTACTCCATTAACTCTTTTAGAGCCGGGTCTGCGCTCAGCCCTCTGGCTCTCAGAAGGTTAAGGCCTGTGCTGTACTGCTACAAAAAATGCTGTTCATTCTTTGGTGATATCATTAATGATGACAGCGTGGCCAGATATTTCTTTTTTTTCTTAATTGTGCACATAGCACTAATTACTGAGTAGGCCTTTTTCGAATTGGTTTCCTATTCAGAAGTGACAACTTAATTTGAGTGGGTTCCTGTGATCCCTTTGGCTTTGTGTGTCCGTGTCTGCGCTATCTGTCTCACTGCCAGATCCTTTCTATTTTTCCTTTCAAGAAGCCAGTAAAAAAAGTGAGGTAATTTTACACTACCTGAAACCATCCTTCCAGACTTCCACCTTACTGTTACACCCTGAAGTCATCACCTCACGACCTTAAAGGTCATGGGTCTAGTGCTTTTTTATCCTGCATGATTCGTTAGTCTCTGCCCACTTCCTTTACAACATTAGGGCCTTGTTATATAAGGAAATTGGAAACACTAACAGACTTGACTGAGGCCAAGAATCCTTTTGAGAGATAAGATTTCCTCTCGGCTTCAAAATAGTTACCAGTGATACTTAAAAATAGATACTGCACTGCAAGTCAAATTGTTTTGTTTAGCCAGTAAAATAGGGTGACCTAAGAACTGACCAGTGCATAGGTATATTTATAGTTTCTTAATCTGTATATGTGGATAGAATATATATATAATAGTGAACCGTGTTTTATCTGAAATGAAATTGAGCTATCCTGCATGATTTTTTTTTGTGTTGTGTATTAAATAATATATTGTATTTATTTATTTCTGCATGATTTATGTGTTTTGTGTATTAAATGGTAAATTGTATTTACTTATTTATGTCTATATTCCCTAAATTGCCAAAGACAGGCTATTTTGTGCACAAATATACATACATACAGTGTTTGGGACAGCCTTCTCTACTGCAACTGTCACTCTAAGCAGCCTGTAGTTTACAATACGTTTCTGCTTGGATGCTGCTTCGATCATTCTTATTATTTTTCTGTACTTTACTGTTTACATATATGCTCCGTTAGGTGCCGGGGAATGAAAAACACAATGTCTTGCTCTCCACAGCACCATGTACAGCAGTCAGTCTAGGGACAGCTAAGGACAGACAGGCAGACGTGGTGAGTCTGCAGCCTGGATAGTGATTCCCATCAGTCTCAGGCAGACTGCAGTATGTATATTTGGGTACAAGACCATGAGTATAATAACTGGAGAATGGATATAAACCTAAAAAAATGGAGAAAAGAAAAGTTTTTTTAGGTTGATATTCTTTGTACAGCTTGTAATATTGTACAATATAATTTGTATTCATTTTTTTTCTTTTATTTCAATTTATAATACCTGGAGACACTGGCTTCCTAAGTGTCCTGAATTGGACAGGACAACATTCATTTGGGCTCATGTTTGCTCCCTGTTGTCCCACTTTTTGGGACATCAGGGGACTCTCCACAGAAAGCATAGCACAACAGCATTATTAGATGTGCTAGTGTTATTTTAAGGGCACTAGGACCATGTGTAGCATCTCCGCTCTGTGCATTGTCCGCTCTTTTAGGCAGCGCCAGTGATGCAGGCTGCACTTTAGGCTCACCTACCTGCTTTATGGGATACACGCTATTTTAAGCAATACTTAAAAAAAAACAAAAAACATTTTTATTTCAAGTTGCAATAAATAATCCAGGAAGCGAAACAGGCTTGCACAATATATTATAATCAAGTATGCAATTAAATTCAGAAAGAGAAAAACATTGTCACCAATCCTACCCCCAATGTTTCGGCATGATCCAATGCCTTTCTCAAGGGACACGTGTGTATATATTCTCCAAGCTAGTGTTATATACCCTGTATTGCTCCATCAGTCTGATTTGCCTCTCGGTTCGAATGTGATGTCATTCCCCGCCTGACTGCAAGAGAACACCTAAAGGAGAGCTCAAAATAAATATAAAACATGAATAATTCATTGTACTGCGATGCATCATCTTCAAATATGCAATGTATCCATAGTAATACAAATTGTAAACAATACAGTGTGTAGGAGTTATAGAGACAACAGGAAACATTTAACCCACAGCAAATATCTCCAGATTCTCAAAATGGCATAATTTGCATCAGCATTATTTATCTTTTATCTTATATAATTTTTTCATTTAGTGCTAATATTAGGTACAATATTAATCAGAAAGAAAACAGAAAGAGAGAGTGTGTCAAGATTGCTTCAAATGAAACTCAAATGAAAATCAAATGAAAATGTAAAACTGTGGGGTACATAGAATCTAAATATTATACCCACAGACTACTAGTACATAAGTAGCAATCCATAATGTAATAAAATATAACTTTTAATTGATAGTTTAAAACCAATAGTAGCACGGTCACTATGTATCAAAATAGCACAATCGCTATGTCCAAACTAAAATAAGATAGCAAAACGAGAGAAGGAGAGAGGAAAAGAGAAATAAATAGGATTGTGCCTTTTAAAATCGTGGCACAGGTAATGGGGGAAAGACAGGGTTAAATAAAGAGTAGAGCCAAATTGCCCAGCGTTGTCTCCCCACTCCCATCTCCCACTATCACCATATACTAAATTCCCTCAGTCTCTAATCGCTATCTGAAATCTGATGTTAGATAGAATAGATCTAATCTAACTACACGTCTAACACGTCTAATTAGTGATGTACCGAACTGTCCGCCGGCGAACAGTTCCCGGCGAAATTAGCGTGTTCGCGTTTGCCGCGGCGGGCGGACACATGTGCAGTTCGATCCGCCCCCTATTCGTCATCATTGGGCAAACTTTGACCCTGTGCCTCTCGTTCAGCAGACACATTCCAGCCAATCAGCAGCACTCCCTTCCACACCCTCCAACCTCCCTCCCAGCATCCATTTTCGATTCATTCGGAAGATGCATGCTTAGTGAGAGGAGGGAAAGTTTAGCTGCTGCTGATTAGATAGGGAAATTGATAGCTAGGCTAGGGTATTCAGTGTCCACTACAATCCTGAAGGACTCATCTGATCTCTGCTGTAAGGACAGCACCCCAAAAAGCCCTTTTTAGGGCTATAACATCAGGCTGCTTTTTTTTTTTTTCTGTGTAATGTAATTGCAGGTGCCTGCCTGCCAGCTTCTGTGTGAGGTTCACATTGGATACTGTGCCTATTTGCCCAGTGCCACCACTCATATCTGTTTTAACAATAGGTTAAGCTTTAGATTTAAAAGAAATAATTTTTTTTCACTGTAATAGAAGAGCAGTTGCCTGCCTGCCAGCTTCTGTGTGAGGTTGGATGCCTTGCCCATTTGCACAGTCAGTGCCACCACTCATATCTGTTTTAACAATTGGTTAAGCTTTAGATTTAAAATAAATATTTTTTTTTCACTGTAATAGAAGAGCAGTTGCCTGCCTGCCAGCTTCTGTGTGAGGTTGGATGCCTTGCCCATTTGCACAGTCAGTGCCACCACTCATATCTGTTTTAACAATTGGTTAAGCTTTAGATTTTAAATAAATCATTTTTTTCACTGTAATAGAAGAGCAGTTGCCTGCCTGCCAGCTTCTGTGTGAGGTTGGATGCCTTGCCCATTTGCACAGTCAGTGCCACCACTCATATCTGTTTTAACAATTGGTTAAGCTTTAGATTTTAAATAAATCATTTTTTTCACTGTAATAGAAGAGCAGTTGCCTGCCTGCCAGCTTCTGTGTGAGGTTGGATGCCTTGCCCATTTGCACAGTCAGTGCCACCACTCATATCTGTTTTAACAATTGGTTAAGCTTTAGATTTTAAATAAATCATTTTTTTCACTGTAATAGAAGAGCAGTTGCCTGCCTGCCAGCTTCTGTGTGAGGTTGGATGCCTTGCCCATTTGCACAGTCAGTGCCCCCACTCATATCTGTTTTAACAATTGGTTAAGCTTTAGATTTTAAATAAATCATTTTTTTCACTGTAATAGAAGAGCAGTTGCCTGCCTGCCAGCTTCTGTGTGAGGTTGGATGCCTTGCCCATTTGCACAGTCAGTGCCCCCACTCATATCTGTTTTAACAATTGGTTAAGCTTTAGATTTTAAATAAATCATTTTTTTCACTGTAATAGAAGAGCAGTTGCCTGCCTGCCAGCTTCTGTGTGAGGTTGGATGCCTTGCCCATTTGCACAGTCAGTGCCACCACTCATATCTGTTTTAACAATTGGTTAAGCTTTAGATTTTAAATAAATCATTTTTTTCACTGTAATAGAAGAGCAGTTGCCTGCCTGCCAGCTTCTGTGTGAGGTTCACATTGGATACTGTGCCCACTAGCCCAGTGCCACCACTCATATCTGTTTTAACAATTGGTTAAGCTTTAGATTTAAAATAAATATTTTTTTTTCACTGTAATAGAAGATCAGTTAGTTGTCTGCAAGCGTCTGGGTGTCAGGCCTACTTCAGCGTGTGCTCTGCAGACCTGTGCCAGCGTGCTTTGACAGTTGCCAATCATATCTGGTGTCTCTTTAGCGTGCCTTTACAAAGAAAAAAGGTTTCCAGTGTAAGCTAATAGCAGACAGTCAGTGTCCTTCAAGCGGCTCTGTCAGGCCTTCCTTCAGCGTGTGCCCTGCACAACCCTGCCAGCGTGCTTTGACAGTTGCCACTCATATCTTGTCTCTCTATAGCGTGCTTTTACAACCAAAATTTTGTTTCCACTGTAATAGAAGAGCAGTTGCCTGCCTGCCAGCTTCTGTGTGAGGTTCACATTGGATACTGTGCCCACTAGCCCAGTGCCACCACTCATATCTGTTTTAACAATTGGTTAAGCTTTAGATTTAAAATAAATATTTTTTTTTTCACTGTAATAGAAGAGCAGTTAGTTGTCTGCAAGCGTCTGTGTTTCAGGCCTACTTCAGCGTGTGCTCTGCAGACCTGTGCCAGCGTGCTTTGACAGTTGCCACTCATATCTTGTCTCTCTATAGCGTGCTTTTACAACCAAAATTGTGTTTCCACTGTAATAGAAGAGCAGTTGCCTGCCTGCCAGCTTCTGTGTGAGGTTCACATTGGATACTGTGCCCACTAGCCCAGTGCCACTACTCATATCTGTTTTAACAATTGGTTAAGCTTTAGATTTAAAATAAATATTTTTTTTTCACTGTAATAGAAGAGCAGTTAGTTGTCTGCAAGCGTCTGTGTTTCAGGCCTACTTCAGCGTGTGCTCTGAAGACCTGTGCCAGCGTGCTTTGACAGTTGCCACTCATATCTTGTCTCTCTATAGCGTGCTTTTACAACCAAAATTTTGTTTCCACTGTAAGAGAAGATCAGTTGCCTGCCTGCCAGCTTCTGTGTCAGGTTGGATGCCTTGCCCATTTGCACAGTCAGTGCCACCACTCATATCTGTTTTAACAATAGCTTAAGCTTTAGATTTTAAAGAAATCATTTTTTTTCACTGTAATAGAAGATCAGTTAGTTGTCTGCAAGCAAGCGTCTGGGTGTCAGGCCTACTTCAGCGTGTGCTCTGTAGACCTGTTCCAGCGTGCTTTGACAGTTGCCAATCATATTTGGTGTCTCTATAGCGTGCTTTTAAAACCAAAATTTGTTTTTCACTGTTATAGATTGAATAGCAGTTACTTGTCTTCAAGCGGGTGTCTCAGGCCTACAGTGTGTGCTCTGCAGAACTGTTCCAGTGCACATTGCCAATCATATCTGGTGTCTCTATAGCGTGCTTTTAAAACCAAAATTTGTTTTTCACTGTTATAGATTGAATAGCAGTTACTTGTCTTCAAGCGGGTGTCTCAGGCCTACATTGTGTGCTCTGCAGAACTGTTACAGTTCACATTGCCAATCATATCTGGTCTCACAGTAGCTTGCACGCATAGTACCACTAATCCCCCAAAAAATGACAGGCAGAGGCAGGCCACCCCGCAGGGGCCGTCGTGGTCGTGGTGCTGTGATTCCCTTTTGCCCTAGAATAATGCCCAGTTTTCAGAAGCCACGTACCCTGAACTTGAAAAGTTCTGAGGACTTAGTTGACTGGCTAACACAGGACACTCAATCTTGTACAGCCTCCGCTCGGAACCTTGACGCACCATCCTCCTCCAGCTTAGCTTCAGGCACCTCTCAAGATAGCACTCACCCGCCTGCCGCCACCACCAAAACTAGCACCACAGCCGCTTTACTTGGTATGTCAGAGGAGTTATTCACACACCCGTTTGAAGAAATGAGTGATGCGCAACCATTATTGCTAGAGGATGTAGATAACAGGGATATGTCTCAGGCAGGCAGCATTAAACACATGGAGGTACGATGATGATTATGTTGATGTTGTACCCGCTGCTGCTTCCTTTTCTGAGTTGTCAGATACAAGCGAAGCGGTTGATGATGACGATGCGTCCATGGATGTCACGTGGGTGCCCGCTCGGCAAGAAGAAGAACAGGGCGAAAGTTCAGATGGGGAGACAGAGAGGAGGAGGAGGAGACGAGTTGGAAGCAGGGGGGGGTCGTCGCAAGGAGCTAGTGGCACAGTCAGACAGCATGCATCGGCACCCGGGGTCAGCCCGACAGCACGCCAATCAACGCATGCTGTGTCCACCACCAGAATGCCGTCATTGCAGAGCTCAGCAGTGTGGCATTTTTTTTGTGTGTCTGCCTCGGACAACAGCGATGCCATTTGCAACCTGTGCCAAAGGAAACTGAGTCGTGGGAGGTCCAACACCCACCTAGGTACAACTGCTTTGCGTAGGCACATGATCTCACATCACAAACGCCTATGGGATCAACACATGAGTACAAGCAGCACGCCTACTCTAAGCCGCCATCCTCCTCCTGGTCCAGCATCTTCAGCCACGTCAACCACTGCTGTCCTTCTTGCCCCCTCTCAACCATCCGCCACTCCGTCTCCCGCCTTGAGCAGTTCCCGCTCATCTGCCCACAGTCATGTGTTTCTCTCAAGGACATGTTTGAGCGTAAGAAGCCAATGTCACCAAGTCACCCCCTTGCCCAGCGTCTGACAGCTGGCTTGTCCGAACTATTAGCCCGCCAGCTTTTACCATACAATCTGGTTGAGTCTGAGGCGTTCAAAAAATTTGTAGCTATTGGGACACCGCAGTGGAAGGTACCCGGCCAGAATTTCTTTTCACAAAAGGCAATCCCCAACTTGTACTCGATTGTGCAAAAGGAAGTCATGGCATGTCTGGCACACAGTGTTGGGGCAAGGGTCCATCTGACCACTGATACCTGGTCTGCAAAGCATGGTCAGGGCAGGTATATCACCTACACTGCGCATTGGGTAAACCTGCTGACGGCTGACAAGCAAGGAATGCGTGGCATTGCAGAGGAGTTGGTGACACCGCCACGAATTGCAGGCAGTCCTGCTGCCACCTCCTCTACTCCTCCTACTCCATCCTCTTCCATAACCTCCTCGGCTGAGTCCTCTTGTGCCGCTGCTTCTTGCTCCACATCAACGGCACCCCCCCAGCTCCCCAGGTACTATTCCACATCCCGGATACGGCAGTGTCACGCCGTCTTGGGTTTGACTTGCTTGAAAGCAGAGAGTCACACCGGACAAGCACTCCTGTCCGCCCTGAACGCACAGGTGGAAAAGTGGCTGACTCCGCAGCAACTGGATATCGGCAAAGTGGTGTGTGACAACAGAAAAAATTTGATAGCGGCATTGAAGTTGGGCAAGTTGACACATGTGCCGTGCATGGCACATGTGTGTAATCTGATCGTACAACGCTTTGTGCATAAGTACACAGGCTTACAGGACGTCCTGAAGCAGGCCAGGAAGGTGTGTGGCCATTTCAGGCGTTCCTACACGGCCATGGCTCACTTTGCCGATATCCAGCGGCGAAACAACATGCCAGTGAGGCGCTTGATTTGCGACAGCCCTACACGTTGGAATTCAACACTCCTAATGTTCGACCGCCTGCTCCAACAAGAAAAAGCTGTTAATGAATATTTGTATGACCGGGGTGCTAGGGCAGCCTCTGGGGAGCTGGGAATTTTTTTGCCACGTTACTGGACGCTCATGCGCAATGCCTGTAGGCTCATGCGTCCTTTTGAGGAGGTGACAAACCTAGTCAGTCGCAGTTGTGTGTGTGCGTGTGTATGGCTGTCTGCCTGTGTGTGTGTGACAGGGTGAAGATTTCTTGCACATGGGTGTGACAGGGTGAAGATTTCTTGCACAGGGCGCCCAAAGGCCTAAGGCTGGCCCTGCGCATGGGTCAGTGGCTCTGCACCAGACTTCCCTCCAATTGATCAAAGTTAAAGGATTTCAAGTGGACTGATTACAATTACAGGGCCTCTAAAGAGTCCTGTATTGTTATTTGTCGTCACTACCTTCCCGTGTCGGGAGTGGGTCATTTGCGCCCCTGCTGCCTTCCTTGCATGTGGTAGCTGTTTGTCAGGGATTTGTCAATCCATATCTGCCAAGTGACCCTATGACAGGGTGAAGATTTCTTGCACATGGGTGTGACAGGGTGAAGATTTCTTGCACAGGGCGCCCAAAAGCCTAAGGCTGGCCCTGCGCATGGGTCAGTGGCTCTGCACCAGACTTCCCTCCAATTGATCAAAGTTAAAGGATTTCAAGTGGACTGATTACAATTACAGGGCCTCTAAAGAGTCCTGTATTGTTATTTGTCGTCACTACCTTCCCGCGTCAGGAGTGGGTCATTTGCGCCCCTGCTGCCTTCCTTGCATGTGGTAGCTGTTTGTCAGGGATTTGTCAATCCATATCTGCCAAGTGACCCTATGTAGGGGTAACAGTCTCTATTCTGCTCTGTGTCAGTGTGTATCATGGTCTCTGTGGACGGTGAACAGTCTCTATTCTGCTCTGTGTCAGTGTGTATCAGGGGTTTTGAGGACAGGTGTCAATCCATATCTGCCAAGTGACCCTATGTATATCTGCTGTCAGTACACAGGAAAAGTTTAAATATTTCTTGTTCTACGTTCTCTGCAACTCCACGTACCGACTCATCCAATACGTGAAGATCTGGGGTTTCTCTGACTCTCCTCAGTAGTGTATCAAACAGAGTCTGCACTGTGGTAACACGGACATCTTCAGGACATAACTCAACTATTTGCAGATAGGCAGTCTGCAGCTTCTCTTTCACCTGTTCTCTTCTTTCTCTTATGCGTATTCTTGTCTATATGCAGGTGGTCTCTTGCCTTTCTTTTAACCAATTCGTTCCTTCCATATGGTTTCAAAAGATCTCTGGCATCATTACTTTCAACGCAAATAACGTCATCATAGTTAGTCTCCTCATTATTCACCGGGAAGAGAGTGTTTGCACTGACTACCCACAGCATGCTCTTGCCATTGCCTACTCCACCTTCAACGACAGGGTGCAAGTCCCAAGGAGAAGGATCATTCACTTTATTATCTCTCTTTATTTCACAAGTAGTGCCTGGAACATCCTCATGGGTCACAAGATGTAAATCTGGACTAATGTCAACCCCAGGGTCTGGAAAATCATCAATTTGAAATTTTTCGAATAATCCCAGTGGGCTGCCACATTCTTCCTCCTCTGATGGTATTAAAGTTTGCAGAGATTCACTATGGGGTGGTGTCAAGCATTTTGGAGAACAATTAAGCATCTCCATCCCAATACGTTTCAGATGTCCTATCAGCTCTTCCACCCTATGCGATACTATGGGCAGGCTACCCGTGACGTCATTACTCACGGCCCTATTTCACGCGGACACTCTGTGTCAGTGTGTATCATGGTGTCTGTGGACAGGGAACAGTCTCTATTCTGCTCTGTGTCAGTGTGTATCATGGTCTCTGTGGACGGTGAACAGTCTCTATTCTGCTCTGTGTCAGTGTGTATCATGGTCTCTGTGGACAGGGAACAGTCTCTATTCTGCTCTGTGTCAGTGTGTATCAGGGGTTTTGAGGACAGGTGTCAATCCATATCTGCCAAGTGACCCTATGTAGGGGGAACAGTCCCTATTCTGCTCTGTGTCAGTGTGTATCATGGTCTCTGTGGACGGTGAACAGTCTCTATTCTGCTCTGTGTCAGTGTGTATCATGGTCTCTGTGGACAGGGAACAGTCTCTATTCTGCTCTGTGTCAGTGTGTATCAGGGGTTTTGAGGACAGGTGTCAATCCATATCTGCCAAGTGACCCTATGTAGGGGTAACAGTCCCTATTCTGCTCTGTGTCAGTGTGTATCATGGTCTCTGTGGACGGTGAACAGTCTCTATTCTGCTCTGTGTCAGTGTGTATCATGGTCTCTGTGGACAGGGAACAGATACTATTCTGCTCTGTGTCAGTGTGTATCAGGGATCATTAGGATAGGTGTCAATCCATATCTGCCAAGTGACCCTATGTAGGGGGAACAGTCCCTATTCTGCTCTGTGTCAGTGTGTATCAGGGGTTTTGAGGACAGGTGTCAATCCATATCTGCCAAGTGACCCTATGTAGGAGGAACAGTCCCTATTCTGCTCTGTGTCAGTGTGTATCAGGGATCATTAGGATAGGTGTCAATCCATATCTGCCAAGTGACCCTATGTAGGGGGAACAGTCTCTATTCTGCTCTGTGTCAGTGTGTATCAGGGGTTTTGAGGACAGGTGTCAATCCATATCTGCCAAGTGACCCTATGTAGGAGGAACAGTCCCTATTCTGCTCTGTGTCAGTGTGTATCAGGGATCATTAGGATAGGTGTCAATCCATATCTGCCAAGTGACCCTATGTAGGGGGAACAGTCTCTATTCTGCTCTGTGTCAGTGTGTATCAGGGGTTTTGAGGACAGGTGTCAATCCATATCTGCCAAGTGACCCTATGTAGGGGGAACAATCTCTATTCTGCTCTGTGTCAGTGTGTATCAGGGATCATTAGGATAGGTGTCAATCCATATCTGCCAAGTGACCCTATGTAGGGGGAACAGTCCCTATTCTGCTCTGTGTCAGTGTGTATCAGGGGTTTTGAGGACAGGTGTCAATCCATATCTGCCAAGTGACCCTATGTAGGGGGAACAGTCTCTATTCTGCTCTGTGTCAGTGTGTATCAGGGCTGGGCTTTGAGGACAGGTGTCAATGTTAGGTGATTTCTGCCCTTTATGGATTAAAAGCAGACTCTGCATCAACTGTGCAATTTTCCATGGGAGTTTTGCCATGGATCCCCCTCTGGCATGCCACAGTCCAGGTGTTAGTCCCCTTGAAACAACTTTTCCATCACTATTGTGGCCAGAAAGAGTCCCTGTTGTTTTTAAAATTCGCCTGCCCATTGAAGTCAATGGCGGTTCGCGCGGTTCGACGGTTCGCGAACATTTGCGGAAGTTCGCGTATGCCGTTCGCGAACTGAAAATTTCGGGTTCGCGACAACACTACGTCTAATATAAAATCAAATGAAGTGGAGGGGTGGCTGTTCGAGTCTAACAATCTCTTAGCTTCAGAGTCGTCCCTGTCTGCCTCCCACACCCTCCACAGCACTAGTCCCGACGCCCGTTACGCCGAGAGTTGGCTTTTCAAGGGAACCGGGTAGGTAAGTAACCATCATTTAAATAGCCCGCCCTCTCTCCGGATTGGCTGATGGTCTAGCCGGAGTGGGAGAGGGGGGGAGGAGGGGGTTTATCGAAAACCTATCCTCCTTCACAGTTAACGCTTGATAGCCCGGTATCCTGTGAAGGGGGATAGGAAAAGATGAATATATCAGTGCAAAAAATCATTGTATTAATCATTTTAAATCAGGATGATAATAAATATAACTGAAATTAACAGATAGTAGATCTGTGCTATCCTAGTAGTAATAAAAAGGAAAACAAAGGGGAGGCACCCCAGGGAAGGAAAAATATATTTGCAATATAAATCCCTAGTGTGTCTATATCCAATTTAGAAATTTAGAAGGTACTTCTCAATCAACACAAAAAGTTTTGTGTGGGAAATCTACAAGATAAAGAAAAGTAGTTCATAAACCTTTTGCAACAGTGTTGTATCCAATATAAGTCCCTAGTGTATCTATATCAAATTTGGAAATGTGTGAAGGTACTTCTCAATCAACACAGAACGTTTTTGTTGGAAATCTACAAATGAAAGAAAAGTGGTTCATAAACCTTTTGCAACAGTGTTTTATCCAATATGTTGCTAATTAGGAGGTGAATACATATTTTAGATTTTCTCATACTGCACATATTTATGTTATTATAGATAGTTATCAGAGACTTAGTCAAGTAGTCATAATCATAAGAAAAAAACAAAATATATTCATCTCAATTGTCCTAGATCCCGATCTCGTAGGACCTTTCTCCTTATAATCAAGATCATAACCTGGATCCTTAGTGTCAAGGTTAAATTTACAAGTTAATTTTTTTTTATAACCCTATAGTTGTTATTGTAAATGTGTATAGACCAACTTGGTGGTATACCCCTTAAGTAACCAAAAAGGGAATAAGTCACTGAGTTTTCCTTCATGCATGAATAAATTGAGTAAAATTGAACTCCTCGTTCAGTCCTTTAGGATATAATGTTTGGAATAAATAAATCCAACGGGACTCAGCTTTTAAAAGGGCAATATTAATATCTCCCTTGCGGTGGTTCTGAAAGATTTTTTGAATCACCTGAAATTTTAGTACATTAGGTTTAGAGGCATGGTTTAGGCATACATGTTTGGCAATAGGTGTATCCATATGTGGATTCGTGATGGAATTAATATGTTGTAGAATCTGTCGACGTAGTTGCTGGTATGTTTTGCCGATGTACTGTAGCCCACATTCACATGTTATGAGGTAAATAACATTAGTGGAACTACAGTTGATGAACGAATTTACCACAGTGTCTTTTGAAGTTCTTTTGTTATGTACAGTTTTAGAGGGAAAAACAAAACCACAGGCCTTACAATGGCCACATTTAAAGAGACCTTTGGTTTGAAGCCATGTAGATGTAATTTGTGCTGGTTTTAAATGGCTATGTGTTAGGTGGTCTGCCAAATTTCTAGCTTTTCGATAGGTCATTGAGGGCTGTTTTGTGATGGTGTTTTTCAGGCATGTGCCGTACTGTAATACAGGCCAGTTTTTACTCAAAACCTGTAGTGCTTGGTTCCAATCTTTGTCATAAGTACCTATGAATCTCGTAACCCCTGGAGTTGTAGATTTCTTTTTAGGGGGTCTATGCAAGCTTTCTAGTCTATCCACAGCTTTAGTTCTTTGATAGGCTCTTTTTAATATTCTGTTGGGGTAGCCCAGATTTTTAAATCTATTTCTTAATTCCTTTGCCTCCTTTTCGTAGTCTTCTTGGTTTGAGCAGTTTCTTTTTGCTCTTAGATATTGGCCATAAGGTATATTGGCCTTGACATGATGTGGATGGAAACTCTGCCAGTGAAGCAAACTGTTAGTTGCCGTAAAAAAAGTATTTACCATTAAATGTAAAGTAATTGTGTGTTAACACAAATTTTAATATGACAAAATGAACCGTTGTTCCTGTTCATTGAAAGTCTCAGCCTTTTCTAGAAAGTAGGCAACACCTGCTAGTCCTTTGTCATGTGGAATATTATTGTACAGTGGACTGGCCAAAGACGTATATGGTGGCACTGTAAGATTTTCCAAAATTTTTTGGTCTATACACATTTACAATAACAACTATAGGGTTATAAAAAATGTTTAACTTGTAAATTTAACCTTGACACTAAGGATCCAGGTTATGATCTCGATTATAAGGAGAAAGGTCCTACGAGATCGGGATCTAGGACAATTGAGATGTATATAGTTTGGTTTTTTCTTATGATTATGACTACCGTACTTGACTAAGTCTCTAATAACTTTCTATAATAACATAAATATGGGCAGTATGAGAAAATCTAAAATATGTATTCACCTCCTAATTAGCAACATATTGGATACAACACTGTTGCAAAAGGTTTATGAACCACTTTTCTTTACTTTTTAGATTTCCCACACAAAACTTTTTGTGTTGATTGAGAAGTACCTTCTAAATTTCTAAATTGGATATAGACACACTAGGGATTTATATTGCAAAGATATTTTTCCTTCCCTGGGGTGCCTCTTCTTTGTTTTCCTTTTTATTACTACTAGGATAGCACGGATCTACTATCTGTTAAGTTCAGTTATATTTATTATCATCCTGGTTTAAAATGATTAATACAATGATTTCTTGCACTGATATATTCATCTTTTCCTATCCCCCTTCACAGCATACCGGGCTATCAAGCGTTAACTGTGAAGGAGGATAGGTTTTCGATAAACCCCCTCCTCCTCCCCTCTCCCACTCCGGCTAGACCATCAGCCAATCCGGAGAGAGGGCGGGCTATTTAAATGCCGGTTACTTACCTACCCGGTTCCCTTGAAAAGCCGACTCTCGGCGAAACGCGCGTCGGGACTAGTGCTGTGGAGGGCGTGGGAGGCAGACAGGGACGACTGATTTCAGATAGCGACTAGAGACGGAGGGAATTTAGTATATGGTGATAGTGGGAGACGGGAGTGGGGAGACAACGCTGGGCAATTTGGCTCTACTCTTTATTTAACCCTGTCTTTCCCTCATTACCTGTGCCACAATTTTAAAAGGCACGATCCTATTTATTTCTCTTTTCCTTTCTCTCTCTCTCCTTTTGCTATCTTATTTTAGTTTGGACATAGCGATTGTGCTATTTTGATACATAGTGACCGTGCTACTATTGGTTTTAAACTATCAATTAAAATTTATATTTTATTACATTATGGATTGCTACTTATGTACTAGTAGTCTGTGGGTATAATATTTAGATTCTATGTACCCCACAGTTTTACATGTACTTTCTCTCTAAAACTAATATTAGGTACACACACGTATACAGCCACAAATGCGCACGTCCGCCTACCTTCACATGCATAAAGATTCAACCTTGGTTGTTAGCAGCACCGGAACATAAACATCCTGAGATAAATGGGAGTCACACTGCCGAGCAGCAGCTGCTTTTTGTGGCTGCTACTGTTAATTCAGTCACTTCCCCCTTCCCGACAGGTTGGAAGAGATGCTGAGGAAAGAAAAGACACTCTTTTCTTCGTTTCATATTTGAGTACCGGTTCGGGGTAGGATAAAAGAAAAACACTTAAAACCCCTAAAGCACTTCTGCCTGATGACGTGATTTAGGTATAAACAGCATGTGTAATTTTTCTTAAAAAGTGTACATTTCCAGAGAAATTGGCACTTTTCATAAAAACCCACTACTAAGTAATTCTTAACGACTGGTTACATATTTTGTGATGGTTCCCCAAGTTTAAAATAATAATAAAATAACATGCCAATGTTTGAAAAAAAAAAAAACAACTTTTTATTTCTAATGTGACTCCTATTCATTTAAGACCAGTTGTAATAAACTGATGCTGATATTCACGGTGTAGTCACAAACCATGAAGTAGAAGGTTTTACAAAAATGATCTGATATTTTTCTATCTCTCTCTGTCTATTGAGGAGTGTGTTCATGTGACAGTGAGGGACACTGCTATTTTCATGTCACATATTGCTCTGAGCATCTAATGCAGAATCATTTTTTCTACATAAATCTCTAATATCTTATTTGTACAGAATATACATTATACGTTTGTAAGTCTGTGATCAATCTGTGTGATAAATCTTCACACTTCATTGGCGTGTCTTTCTGCTCTGTTACAAAGGAAACTGTGGAAATCTGCCAACTATGTCACTTTCAAAGCTGAGAGAATCATGACTTCATACAGTTTAGAGTGAAATAATATTATAGTTGATTGTCATATGGTAGATTGTAAAAGGGATTTTATGTATAAGTACCCTGTATAGCTTAAGGTATGTGGACACGTACTTGTCAAAATGCTCATTCCAAAACCATGGGCATTAATGTTTTGTTTGTACCCCCTTTACAGTTATTACATTTTTTTTATGTTCTCTAGGAAGGCTTTCCACTAGATTGTTGCAGGGATTTGCTTCCAGCCACAAGAACATTAAGGAGGTTGCTTGCTGATATTGGGTATTTAAATCTGGTTTGCGCTCGGCATTCCAGTTCATCTCCAAGGTGTTCCGTGGAGTTCAGTTTAAGGCTGTGTACAGGCCAGTCAAGTTTTCCACATTGATCTTGAAAACTGGAAGAGGCCTTCACAAAACTGCACAAAAGTTAAAGCACTGACAGTTCTACTGTCGTACTTCCATTTGAACCTAGGAACCTGGTAGAATTCATGAAAAGCCACTTTTGTCCATTATCTGTCCTCCACCATCTTTTACAGATGACGCTATTCATTCACCCATAATATTTTCTGTTGGCATCCATCAAACCAAATTCATCGATCAGAATGCCAAATGGTTATATATTTCCACTGCTTTTGATCTTCGTCTGCGGTGAACTTCACACCACTCAATTTAAGACAGTTTACATTGATATAACAGTGTCCACTTTTGCTATGTCCACTTCCACTTTTGAATCCTGACTTGGGCTGTCCTCTAGCCTTCTCCTTTCATCGTGGTCAACATCCACTTGATCCACAAAGCTATGGCCAAGTTTATTCCCTCTCCGCCTAGATTACAATCCTCTCCTTTCATGCCCATGTCACTTTCTCAAGGCACTCCCTCTGTAATGGTGTCACTTGCTAAATCCTCTCTCTTTCTAATTAAAGTCTTGACTGAAATGTATTTTTCAAAAATGGTCGGTAAATATCGTCCGTTTTCAGACAATATTGGATTTAATGCCAGCCAATATTCTAGCAGCTGAACCAGATAAACAGGCTGGCTGCTTTAAAAACACAATCAGATAAATGTGTTTCGGAGGCACGTTTTTGGCGCCGCATTTTTCTGCATTTTTTTATGGCTAACCCTATTAGTCATTTAAAAAGAAATGATACAAAAGGCTATGGCAGTCAATATGATCATATGTTAGTACAAGGGAGGTTCCACATGCCCCCACTCACCGTGCTGCAAATGGAGCATGTCCACTATGCAGCAAGCAGCCAGTGGCTCTTCACTGTTATAAAAGTCTAGCAACTGGGCAGCCATTAGTATCATGTGGGGGCTCAAATTTAATAAGCCCCTGGGGCCAACATAGTGTCTCCTCCCAGCCCTCACTGTCGGTGGGTGGGGACATTAATAATAATACTTACAATGCTGAATTAGATTACACTGACAAAAAAATCTCGCCTCTCTCAAGACTTGCATGGATATTTCCCATGACTTTCATGGAACCCCGAGCGATGGGGGTTGGTATGGACCATGGCATGTCCACCGCCCCTTCTATAGTTCAGGTCTTTCCCATGTGTTAACAGCGACTGGGCGGCAATAGTTACGCAACTTTTTTAAAACAGCGAGCGGCCACTGGCTATGCACTGTTTAGCAGATATGCCCCATTCAAGACATGGTGAGTGGGGGGAATGGGAGTCGTCTACCTTGTACTAATATAGGAATCATTGCCCTTGTATTCATATTGGATCATTGTTCGCTGGCTGCTTTTAGCTGTTAAATCCAAAGCCCACTTACTAGTTGCTATGAGATCATTAAATGGAATTGTATCTCAGAAGCCTATATATTCACTGTAAAATATAGTCTTTGGCTTATTTATTTGGGACGATATGTATCGAGGCCCATGTTGTTTACCTAATCTATTCATTCATTGCCTATCTCACTCCTCCTAGCTTTGTATATATTGATATTAATGCAGTTATCTGGTTTTTAACACGAAGTAATTTCACATCCATGCATCTAAATTGAAGTATATATTGTAAAGTATTTAAAATTTTAATTTTCAGTCCCAAGGGTACATTTAATACCAGTTTGCTGATTCCAAATTGGATTTTCTGTTCTCTTTTGTGCATCAATGTGACAATTGTGAATTCTATAAATACTGCATTTGTATTGCCACATTTTATTTTTAGTTACTCATTATGACCATGCAAATTGTTCATCCTGCAAGCCGTTAGCAAAGCTTCCTGCTGTTGTTTGCTTATACATTGGGATGACATTACTAAAATAGTTTGGAAGGCTAGATATAGTTCAATACCACGGAAGGAAGTGCATCGAAGTAGGTATTGTACCTTTTGCAACAGTAGAACTTAGCAAATCACTTAGCCAGCAGTTCCAAACTGATTAAAGAATGCCCAGTTCCCGTGCATTCCTGTGAAAGGACAACTCTTCATCCTTGCAAAGCATACCTGTATAATGTCAAACTAAGGTCTTAATTTTATATTGTTGGATAAGCTTTTAACTGAATTGTAGTATTTTTGTGTAAAATAATGGTTTCAAATATTAGAATATTAAAAAAGAAATCCATATAAGTTTCATAATGATAAATAATTGAAAAGTTTATCCAAAAAGATTAAATCATTTGAAAAACGTATCCAAAATTAGCCCAAATTATATACTTACAGTATGCTTTTTAATTCTTCTGAAGAAAGGCATACCATGCTGATCATATTAATGGGCAGACATTTGGAATAAAAAATTAGTTCTTTGAGCAGCATTCTTTGACCATTTATTTACTTGGCTGTAAAATAAGGGAGAAAGTATTTAGTTAAACTATCAATATATAGATATTCATATATGCTCTAAATATAATACAAACAAGTTCTAAATAAGATACATTTACTATTTTTATAATAAAACAAATTAGTTTCCTAATAGATGTCAAGTTCCCCTGGATCCTGTAGAGCAACGTTTCTCAATTGGGGTTCCGTGAGAGCACAAATAGGGCTCCGCCAAAATTTCAGTAAACAAAATGGCAGCTGAGATAATTAAGGCGGGCGTCGAGAAAGCACTCACACCTGCTCAGCTCCCTTGCGCGCACAGCAGTGATGCCAGAGCCGGAATATGACGTCACTGAGGCACTCGAGGGAGGTGAGCAGGAAGACCACTGCTCCCTTGCCGCCAGCCGCTCAGCCGCTCAGCCCCACTAGACCCAAGGAACTTCATGCCAGCTGCTCAGCCCAGCATCCCCACTGGACCCCAGGGACTGCTCGCCAGCCGCTCAGCAAAGCAGCCCCACTGGACCCCTAGTAAATAGAGACTCCATGCCAGCACTCTCGAAGGTAGGGAGGCTGGGTGGAGTGAAATTTAAAAAAATAAATACTTTGAGTGTGTCTGTTAAGGAGTTTGTATGTGTGTTTGTCAGTGAGTGTGTGTGTATGTGTGTTTGTCACTGAGAGTGTATGTGTGCTTGTCAGTGAGAGTGTATATGTGTTTGTATGTGTGTCTGTCAAAGAGTATGTGTGTTTGTCAGTGAAAGTGTATGTGTGTCAAAGACTGTGTATCTGTGTGTCAAGGTTTGTGTATGTGTAACTGTGTATCTGAGTGTGTGTATGTTCCGGTGTGTGTATCTGTGTGTCAGTGTGTATGAATCTGACACACTGATACACACACACAGATACACACTGTGTGTCAAGGTGTGTGTATCTGTGTGCCACTATGTGCGAGTCTGTGTGTCAGATACATAAATACACACACACACACAGATACACCTTGACACACAGACACAAACTGGCACATACTGGTGGGGTCCACGATGTTAATACACTATGTCAAAAGGGTTTCACTGGAAAAATTAATTGGGAACCCCTGCTGTAGAGTATGAGCTCACAAGTCAATAGTTTCCACATCTTTACAGCTATATCAATGCATAGATAAGCAGACTAAGATTTGTGAGATCTGAACATGACCATTTCACCCTGCTTAATACTTGTATCGAACAGTTTACATGCAGTTTAGAAGTGTCAGTGGAGGGGGGGGGGGGGGGGAGCACAATTAGGTGATAATAAGGTGGAAAGAAGTTATAAAAGTGATTTGTAGCACATGTTGGTCTGAGTGAATGCATCCCTAAGTGTGCTAGGACACAGAGCTAATTAAAAACTAAGTTTTGTGAAAGACTTGTTAAGCAAGTTTAAGCTGTCTATACAGACGCCCTGCTCACAGCTGGGGCTTTGGCAAAGTGTCATTCCCGCTGTTAAGCATGGTGACCTCGCTGTATTTGATTTACTAGCTGTTTTACAAACATTTCCTCGCTCTGTGAGGTTTGCTATATCCCTCAGCCTAATCCGAAGGGGTCTATTCCTCCCAGGACAAGGCCAAGCTTGCTTTTGTTTACAGCTTTTCCGGAAATTTTCATAGACACACACAAAAAAAAAACCTCTCTTCTCTATCCCCAATCTTTTATTTTGAAGTCAACACTGTGCTGAGTTTATTTGTACAGATATGAAATTCCAATGCAAGGTACTGCACCACATCCAAGTGGAAATGGGCGCCTCATCTAAAAATAAGACGGGGGTCGTGTGAACTAGATGTGGAAAGTGAAAAAGGAAAATATTTCACTGTGCCACTTTACAGGACCTTTATATTTGGTTTGTTAGTTTTTAAGGAGTCTGGATTTTCCCAAATACTTTTTCCCACGTCAGTGCCTATCATAAAGCATCAAGCAAAAGGCCGCTGAGAAATGAACAATGTCAAGAAATGTATCAATAAAAATAAATAAAAGAAAACACATTATTTATTATAAAGGGAGTGGTCTATATCAGCTGGTTTAACCCATTTACCTTGTACAAGATAAATATGTGTGCTGCCATAGGATATTTTTCCATCTTTTCATATGAAGTAGGAAGAGAACGACCCAATTACACATCTAAATTTTGATAAATGTGATTATTTCATTTATCTTTTGGTTTATATCACATTGTTTAAATGATCTATCTAGATCGATTGTGAGGATGGATTTGCTGGTAACAGGCAGTTTTACTCCTTAACCCCTTAAGGACCAAACTTCTGGAATAAAAGGGAATCATGACATGTCACACATGTCATGTGCCCTTAAGGGGTTAAACGAACACTTCAGTGTTAGGAATACACAGATGTATTCCGAACACTAGCATGTTCCTCTGCACCCGCAGCGCCCTCCCAGCATTGTAAGTGGTTAAATAATCCTTTTCACTTTCCCAATTCCAGGGCCAAGATCCCTCGGCACAGGGTTGCAGTCCGCCTCCTCCAACGTCATCCGATTGGAGGGACTTAATGCACAAGCGTGGCCAGCACCACGCACGCATTAGAAAAAGCTTTGCCTCAATGCTTTCCTATAGGGTTTTCTCTGAATCTGGATGTCCTCATGCAGAGGCAGTCTTAGTACAGCATTGTAGACATTGCAATTTCTCTAAAACAATAAAATCAGATGAAGTGGTCTGGGTGTCTACAGTGTCCCTTTAACCCCTTAAGGACCAAGCTTCTGGAATAAAAGGGAATCATGACATGTCACACACGTCATGTGTCCTTAAGGGGTTAAGCACAGAGGCACTTGTCTAAGTTCTGAACGAAAACAATACAGGTACTTCTCACTTACCGACCGGGTACCATTCCTACGACCCGGTCGGTAAGTAAGGAGTTAAGAGATTCCTTGCTCTGGTGCACTTGCCTATGTTCGGAGACACCATCATGGCATACCATTTGCAAAACTCGGCAACCCTGGGTATTCAAAATGGAGTACGTTCAGTCTTTTTAGTAGCAACTCAGTGACAAACCATGGTTAGTATCATTGTGATCACATGACTTGGATCAGCTGGTTTGGTTTCACGATCACCGTGGAGGGTATTTGGACTGGAGGGAGGGCCTCATCGTTAGGGTGTGCAGTACCACCTTAACAGCATTAAAGCCCTCCTTTTGTAGGATATAACTAATGTTGTGTTTCCTAAAGGTAGCAATCCTTGTTCTAACTGGCAGTGTTGGATTCCAACGAAGACTATTAATTATAAATAGAAATGAGCAAAAACAGGTTATTTTATTATATTGTGCATGAATATAGGACCCAGAAAAAGAAAGAATGTAAATAGAAACATAGAATGTGACGGCAGATAAGAACCATTCAGCCCATCTAGTCTGCCCAATATTTCTAAATACTTTCATTAGTCCCTGGCCTTATCTTATAGTTAGGATAGCCTTATGCCTATCCCACGCATGCTTAAACTCCTTCACTGTGTTAACCTCTACCACTTCAGCTGGAAGGCTATTCCATGCATCCACTACCCTCTCAGTAAAGTAATACTTCCTGATATTATTATTATTATTTTTATTTTTTTTCACTCTTTATTTTATTGAGGCTTTTGAGTAATACACAACAGAAAATAGCATTAGGAGCTATTGGCACATGAACAATAGATGCACTCAGGTTATATAGGCTCCAAGGAAAAACAGCCTCTCTTGTTTTTTTTTTTTTACAAGTAGATAATAACAATGCATGTGTGATGCATGAATAGAGGAGAACATAGGATAATAAATAGGATTGGAGCAGGATGTTAATGCCACTGGAGTTAACCACTAAATAAAGTATTATATATTCTAATTTTTCATTTAGCATTTCACAAAAAAGCTGATAATGGCTGGAACAGAGTATGGAGTGAATTTATAATGGGGCCCTGTCAGGGCCTTAAGACCCAAAGAGCACAAAGTCATAGGTGGTGTTTAGCCTATGCCCATTAGCCAGTGCAACCTGTCCATGGACCGCAGCCACTCCACCAGCCCCGGGCTCTTTCACAGTCCAGCACTCTTTTCTCACGGGTCCGGTCGCCTCCGTAGGTCTGGACAGGAACTCTGGAACTCCTCTCCGCTTGTGTTCTTCTCTCCTGCGTGCATGCGTTCCAAGGCTGTGAGCTGTGCTTGGGGGGATTACCCCTTGCAGACTGAGGCCCAGGTAAGTGGTGGCAGATTGCAGGGCAGCTGCATTGAAGCTGTGATGCTCTCTGTGTCATCACCCTCCGCCTCTGTATTTTCAGTACCGCGGGACAACGGGTCGACCTTGCTGCTTGTTCTTGCATCCTCGCAGTGTCTTTGTTCCAGAACTGGAATTCGGCAAAGGCCCTCTCAATGCGTTCCACATCGTAGGCCCCGCCTTTAGAGATCTGTACAGTGGCCATCTTGACTTTGATCAGCCCTGTGGGTCTCAACGCCTGGAGCAGCTCTCCACCTCTAGTTAGGCATGGAGCTCACAGTGAGTGGGGACCGGGATATCCCCCACTGGTCCAAAGAGGGGGGGGGGTGTCGGGGCATAACTGGTCTGCTTTGAGGCACGCTGCCAGCGGTGGGAGATCGGCTACCTCTCTCTACCACCAGGCCGCAGACCAGTTGTGTCGCAAGAACGGAGAAATCTTACCCTCCTGTCAGCTCAGAATAGCTCACTGGGGTCAAGGCATCAGTAAGGCACAAAGTTGTGTCGATAACAGAGTGGAGTCAGGCAAGAACCTAGGGTTTAGCAGTACAAAGATGAGGAGCCCTCCGCAAATGCGAATATCCGCCATGAAGGTTAGGCCATGCCTCCTGATATTATGTTTAAACCTTGCCCCTCTAATTTAAGACTATGTCCTCTGGTTGTGGTAGTTTTTCTTCTTTTAAATATAGTCTCCTCATTTACGGTGGTAATTCCCTTTATGTTTCTATCATATCCCCCCGTCTCGTCTTTCCTTCAAGCTATACATGTTAAGATCCTTTAACCTTTCCTTGTAAGTTTTATCCTACAATCCATGAACCAGTTTAGTAGCCCTTCTCTGAACTCTCTCCAAAGTATCAAGAACTCAAAAACTAATATAACGTATTGCATGTATATATGCTTTATAACTAGTTATACAACACGTGAAGACTTTCAGGCTTTTTAAATTAAGTGATTTAATCTTAAAACAAAGTATGTTGACATTTCATATCTCCACAAGTTGACTTTCATCTTGCTTAGGGACACTATAGTCACCAGAACAACTACAGCTTAATCTAGTTGTTCTGGTGTCTATAGCCTGGCCCTGCAGGCATTTTAATGTAAACACTGCCTTTTCAGAAAAGGCAGTGTTTACATTACTGCCTAGAATCTTGTGAAAGTCACTCAGACGGCCACTAGAGGTGCTTCCTGGGTCAGTACTGCACAATGTGCAGCACTGATGTTCAGCGTTGTGTCACTCTGCATGAAGGCGCTGAATATTTCTCATGGAGATGCACTGATTCAATGCATCTCTACGAGGAGATGCTGAATGGCATATTTTGCTGCGCATGTGCAATAACCTCCCAATGATAGCCTCCTATGGAAAAGCATTGGATCGGCTGAGATCATCAATTTCATGATCCACAGAGATCTCCATATATTTTTATTTTACTATCTGTGTATCTATCGATCTATAAATTGTCACAAACAAGTAAGATGGCCTAATAACAAGGATCCTCAGCGCGGGTTAACTTAAGTCCAAACAGTTTTAACCTTAACCCTAGGCCCTCCTAAGCCTGCAGTTTGGAGTCTGCTCCTTTGCTTTAATGTAAAAAGACTCCCAAGACTTTTTCAAGTTTTTTTTTTCTTATTTAAGGGTACGTACTGGAAAAGAAGGAAATTAGTACAGACACTCCTCACTTACTGACCGGGTTCTGTTCTTACGACCTGGTCGTAAAACTAATTGGACGCCATGCGCCATTGAGCATGTCTAAGTTCGGGGGAATTCCAGACCAGTTCACTAGCGCAAGAAATCAGGCGAATCTATGTTTTTGGAAAACTTCCCCGAATATAGATTAGCTCAATAGCACAGGGAATCGATGAAATCTATGTTCGGGGGAAAATTTCCCGAACATAAACCAGCTCTCTAAAATGGGGAATCCCACGCTAGAAAGCTGGTCGTAAGTGCAAGCCATCGTAAAGTGAGGACAACCTGTAACGAAAAGAGTGACAGGGGAATTGTGACTAAAATGGTGACTGTCCCTCTTTAACTAGGGCACTTGGGAGGTATTCATTCTATTTCCAAGATGCTGCAGCTGCTAATAGTATTACACTGAAACTTGCTTTGACGATTTCAGAGCATTGTGGTAGCAGCTAGAGAATTTCTCTGACGCTGATTAAGTAAAGTAAGTGTAAAAGTCATTCATCGGCAAAGATATTTATTAGTATTACTTTGCTTTGTTATAATTACAGCTCAGTACATGTTTTCAGATGTTTCAGTTGAGTTCTTATTTGGACACATACAACAAATGAATAATATTTTTCTGTTACTAAATTGATGAGTTAAGGATTCCGTTATTATACACATTTCTGCCTTTTCAATCTTACTTAATCCTCTGGAACAGCAGAGCCAGTATTAATACCCTGCTCTTAATTTCTAGTCCATTTGTTTAATAAAAATACAGCACCTGCTTCGTCCTGTTTTGCTTTACACCGCCCCACAAAAACATTTTAATGACCTTAAAATGTGGATTTATTTATTTAAATAGTAAACTGTATCAAACAAATCCTAATAGTAGAGTGTGATTAATGTTGTTTGATAGCAAAGGATTGTATGAATATTTAGCAAATGTTTCCAAATAATATATTACAATTATTTTAGCCTTTACATTTCTAAATCCAGTATTATAAAACGTTTCATGTTAGTATTGAAATGTTCAGCTGCAAGTAAA
Organism: Pelobates fuscus; assembly: GCF_036172605.1. Taxonomy (NCBI): domain Eukaryota; kingdom Metazoa; phylum Chordata; class Amphibia; order Anura; family Pelobatidae; genus Pelobates; species Pelobates fuscus. Next base: position 233,633,318 of record NC_086317.1, read on the forward strand.
TTAGATATTCTTTTTAAAAGCTCTTCATAAAGCACTTCTATCTCACTCTCTCTGTTTGCGTCTCTGTTCGCCTCTCTGTTCATTTGTCCACCAATCACTTATAAACTATTCACTTACTGTACTCTCCCTGCACAGCTCGCTCTCATGCTCTGCAGTGTGCCAACAGCTGGGATATAACTTCATCTCGGCATCACTGCAGGGCACAGATGGGAGCTGTGCAGGGAGAGCACAGTGATCACAGCAGCAACTACAGCCTACCAGGGAGGGGATCCACTCTAGCCCTCCCAGAGAAATGTAGGGAGGCTGCGTGGACTTTTAAATATTTTGTTTGTGTGTGTATATGACTGTTTCTATGATTGTATGTCTGTGATTATGTGTTTGTATGTCTTTGGTTATGTGTGTATATGGCTGTGATTGTGTGCATGTCTTTGTTGCGTGTGTATGCCTGTTAGTCTGCATGTCTGTGATTATGTGTGTTGTTATGTGGATATATGCCTGCAATTGTGTGTGTGTGTGTCTGTGGTTATGTGTGTAGACATGCGCTAGTAGTCATACATAGACAGAGTTAGTCAGAGTTAGACTTTCCGATGTCTAGCTTTGGAGAAGCAACGCATCTTTGTACCAGGCAAAACAATGCAGTGGTTAATTCACTCACATGGACATCTGTCTGTACGTTTTTTGCAGGGTTGCACTATGTTATACTCACAAAGACTTCATAGATTGAGTTATTAGAATAGATTGAAACCAAGATGGAAAAGAACTGAGGAATTAGGGTTTCAAAATTAAATTGTCCCTCCAAAAGAAGAGTACTTGGTGGTATATAAGTGGAACACTCTAAGCACGTAAAGCAATTCCTCTTTGTTGCATTTTATAAAAGTGCTATTGCCAAAAAAACTGGCACTATAAATTAACTATGTTACATATTCATCAGTGTAGGGACCAAATAGAATTAGTAAACTGGGGCAGCTTTTCATAATATTCTCAACCCCACATATGATCTTGGAATCTACACCAGATTTTCTTTGATATGAATCCCCCTTAGTTATTACACCTTTGTACATCTCCTTAGTTGTCAGCCAGCCAGACGGGTGGTGTCTCTTCTTCCTTGTTTAGCTCTGGAGAGCTAAAGTTGTTTTAGTATTTAGAGCAGGGGTGCCCAAAAAGGTAGATCCCCAGATGATTTAAAACCACAGCTCCCATAATGCTTTGTCATTCTAAAGACAATCTAAAGGCATGCAAGCATCATGGAGTTGTAGTTCTACAGCAAGCATTTCAAATCGAAAGGCTGACACGGGCCAAATAAACAAGGTTTAAGTTTATGTGGGCCGCTAAAAACCAAAAACTTCAGTTTTCATAGAAATATAGGTTTATTTAAAAAAGTAAAGTATAAAATGTTGCCTAACTTACACTGGACGTCCTCATGCTCGTCGGGCTTCAAAGTAAACAAAAGAACAAATTTATTTTAAGGAGATGTGCATTTGCATATAACCAATGTTTCAATCCCAACTATCTTGACATATTAAGATAAGTTTGATAATGGGACTGAAATAGTTAATGTATGCTGTTGCACGGCTGTAAAAAACAAATTACCGTATATACTCGAGTATAAGCCGAGTTTTTCAGCACATTTTTTGTGCTGAAAAACCCCAACTCGGCTTATACTCGAGTCAGAGTCTGTATTATGGCAATTTGCATTGCCATAATACAGACTGGGGGAGAGGGGAGCTGGCAGAACTGTACTTACCTTTCCTGCAGCTCCTGTCAGCTCTCTCCTCCTCCGCGCCCAGGGCCGGTGCAAGGATTTTTGCCGCCCTAGGCAAAAGTAAAGTTTGCCGCCCCCCATCCCCCCCCCCGATATGACATCACAATGCCCCATGTTAACTAACGCAAGTGCTGCAGTGCCACCGTGTTTACATTAAAAGGCCTGCAGGGACAGGCTATAGACACCAGAACCACTACATTAAGCTGCAGTGGTTCTGGGGACTAAAGTGTCCCTTTAATGTGAGGTAAATTAGAGATTAGTGCCACGAATAATATACTAGATTGCCTACTTACAATCAGATGAGGATGGTGATGGGCTCTACCTGCAGTCTGGCTCCACTGGTCTGGTGTAGAACAGGCTCTCTGGAGGCTGTTTGTGTTCTGGGAGAACAGGAAGAAGGCTCCATTTTTTTAAGGCCCTTTGCACAGCTCAAGGTCTGGGCCCCAGGGTCCACCTTCATGTTCCACCAATTAGTTTGTTCACAGGAGTAGGGGATGTCCTGATATATGTGTAAGGAATGCATTGTGTGAATCTGTGTTTGTATGTGTAAGGGCTGCAATGAGTGTTTCTGTGTATGTACGGGATGCAGTGTGTGCGTCTGTAAGGGGTGCATTGAGTGTGTGTAAGGAATGCATTGTGTGTTTCTGTGTGTGTAAGGGATGCATTGTGTGTAAGGGTTGAATTGCTTGTGTGTGTGTGTCTGTGTGTGTAATGCATTGTGTGTTTTTTCTGTGTGCAAGGGGTGCATTGTGTGTGTGTGATGGATGTCAATCTCTCCCCCCTCCCTTGTCACTCTCTTCTCCCCCTCTCCCTCCCTCGTCACTCTCTTCTCAACCCCCCTTGTCCCTCTCTTCTCCCCCCATGTCCCTCTCTTCTCCCCCCTCTTGTCCCTCTCTTCTCCCCCCTCCTCCCTTGTCACTCTCTTCTCCCCTGCGTGTCCCTCTCTTCTCCCCCTCCCTTGTCACTCTCGTCTCCCCCGTTGTCACTCTCTTCTCCCCTCCCCACTCTCATTCCCCCTCCTAATCCCGTCAATTCCCCTCCCTGTCAATTTATCCCCCCCTTTCAATTTATTCCCCCCACCCTGCCTGTCCATTTATTCCCCCACCCTGCCTGTCCATTCCCCCCCTCCCTGTCCATTTATCCCCCCCCTCCCTGTCCATTTATTCCCTCCCCCTCCCTGTCCATTTATTCCCTCCCCCTCCCTGTCCATTTATTTCCCCCCCCCCCTGTCCATTTATTTCCCCCCCTCCCTGTCCATTTATTCCCCCCCTGTCCATTTATCCCCCCCCTCCCTGTCCATTTATTCCCCCTTCCCTGTCTGTCCATTTATTCCCCCCTCCCTGTCTGTCCATTTATTCCCCCCACCCTGCCTGTCCATTTATTCCCCCCTCCCTGTCTTCCCCCCCCCTCCCTGTCCATTTATTTCCCCCCCTCCCTGTCCATTTATTTCTCCCCCCTCCCTGTCCATTTATTTCTCCCCCCCCCTCCCTCTTCATTGATTTCTCCTCCTCCCCTCCCTCTCCGTTTATTTCTCCTCCCCCCCCTCTCCATTTATTTCTCCCCCCCCCTCTTCATTGATTTCTCCTCCTTCCCTCCCTCTTCATTGATTTCTCCTCCTCCCCTCCCTCTCCATTTATTTATCTCCCCCCCCCTCTCTATTTATTCCCCCCACCCTCCCCTACCTCTATAGTAGCGTGGCCGAGCTCTGTATCATGGTCCGCGGGTACAGGGAGCTTTTGTTTCCTGTACCCGGCGGACTAACAGGAAGTGAACACCAGTGTTCACTTCCTGTTAGTCCGTCCGAGTACAGGAGACAGATGCTCCCTGTACCGGCGGACTATACTGCGCTCGGCCACGCTACAGTGAGGGAGTGACAGGAGGGAGCGCTGAGCGCTTCCCTCCTGTCAGCTCCTCTCTTCATGCTGCGCCCGGGCGGTGCGCCCTCATGGACGCACCAGCCCGGGCAAAGCTGCAGCCGCCTGAGGCTCTCTACAGAGCGCTCGGGCGGCTGCAGCATTAGGGGGGCCGGCGCTCCTGGCGGCGCCCCTTCCCAAGGGGCGCCCTAGGCGGCTGCCTAGTCCGCCTTACAGGTAGCGCCGGCCCTGTCCGCGCCGTCCGTTCAGCACCTCGGTCAGTTCCCAGTGTAAGTCTCGCGAGAGCCGCGGCTCTCGCGAGACTTACACTGGGAGCTGACAGAGGGAGCTGCACAGACCGCGCGGAGGAGGAGAGAGCTGACAGGAGCTGCAGGAAAGGTAAGTACAGCTCTGCCAGCACCCCTCTCCCCCCCACTGAACTACCAATGACACTGGACCACCAGGGAAGGAGCCCCCCTCCCTGCCATGTATCAAGCAGGGAGGGGGGACGAAAAAAAATATAATTAAAAAAATAAATAAAAATAATAATTAAATAATAATACAAAAAAAAAATAATAATATAAAAAATAAAAATAATAATTAATAATATATTAAATGCCCACCCCCACCAACACATACACAAACACACACTGCATCACACACACTGCATCACACACACTCACACTTCATTCATATACACACACTGCACTCACACACACTGCACTCACACACACTGCATTCATACACACACTGCACTCACACACACTGCACTCACACACACTGCATTCATACACACACTGCATTCATACACACACTGCACTCACACACACACTGCACTCACACACACTGCATCACACACAATCACACTTCATTCATATACACACACTGCACTCACACACTGCACTCACACACACTGCACTCACAGACACTGCACTCATAGACACTGCATTCATTATATACACAGACTGGAAATAAATATTCAATTAATATATACGCACACACACTGCACTCATACACGCACTGCACTCACACACTGCATTCATACACGCACTGCACTCATACACACACTGCACTCATACACGCACTGCACTCATACGCACTGCACTCATACGCACACACTGCATTCATTATATACACACACTGTAAATAAATATTCAATTAATATAATTTTTTTAGGATCTAATTTTATTTAGAAATTTACCAGTAGCTGCTGCATTTCCCACCCTAGTCTTATATTCGAGTCAATAAGTTTTCCCAGGTTTTTGGGGTAAAATTAGGGGCCTCGGCTTATATTCGGGTCGGCTTATACTCGAGTATATACGGTACATTATCTTGTAATTGTGTTCTTCACTTTACTAATACCCTGCCCCTTAATCTAATACATTGCCCTCCCACCCTCCACTCTAATACACTAACCATGAATATAATACACTGCCCCCCCAACTCTAATTGAATAAACTGCCCCCACTAGTTTAAAGGGACACACCAGTGCCAGGAAAACAATCAGTTTTCCTGGCACTGCAGGTACCCTCTCCCTCCCACCACCCATCCCATGTTGCTGAAGGGGTGAAAACCCCTTCAGTGACTTACCTGAGACCCACACCGATGTCCCTCGGCAGTGGTTTCGGGTCCGCCCACGCTACTTCCCCGCCGACATCATCCGAAAATGCTTTCAATCCTTTCCTATGGGGAATTGAGCGACACTGGAGGTCCTCACACAGCGTGAGGATGTCCAGTGACGCTCTAGCACAGAAAACCTAAGTCCCCTCTAGTGGCTGTCTAGTAGGCAGCCACTAGAGAAGGAGTTAATCTTGCAATGTAATTTTTGCAGTTTATGAAAACTGCAATATTTACAGCTGCAGGGTTAAGGGTAGTGGGAGTTGGCACCCAGACCACTCCAATGGGCATAAGTGGTCTGGGTGCCTGGAGTGTCCCTCTATTCTTTCCAGCTTGCAAATGTTACATTTCTAATTATTTGCTAGATGGGAATCCCAATTTTAACTTATTTAGTAGTTATTGTGTTGACAGCAACTTTGAGGATGTCTGCAGCACACTGATTGAAACCCACTGGTCTATACAGTATATTGAGTAAAAAGGGCAAAACTACTAGCTCTGCAGTATTTGACGACAATGACAGACAGTAGACTGGGTCATGCACTGGTTCGTGCATGCCAGGGATCATTTGGCCTGTTACCCAGTTCAGTTGACTGTAGACTCTCTTCCCTTTATTGTCTGATGCGTTATTAGTATCCCTTGTTCTTGCACAAGGTTATTCACAGTTCATTTAACCATTTGAGTGCTTGTGTGGATGGAGCAGTGTGTTTCCTTTTTTTCTACCAATCAAAAGACTAGCCTTTCATGCCCTTTAATTAATTCTGCTTTGTTCATGACAAAGGTAGCTTGGCTAGAAAAAAAAAAAATTTAAGCAAATATAATTATATTGATCAATCTTGGTTTTATTCCTCTGTTTTAAATAACAAAAACATGTCTCTGTGTTTGGTAGCCATCTTGCCTATCTAAATATAACTGGCCATAACTGAGCCCAAAGAATCTAAGAATCTAATTGTCTCTATTTACCATGGACAGTCCCCTCTGTCGATAATTTCTATCCTGATCAATCATGGCAGCATTTACTCATGGGTTAGCTCCTCCCCTTACAGCAGAAAGGACAGGAAATAGAACTCTGAAACTGGTATAAATAGATCCTCCCCTTTCCCATCAGGCATCCTATTGATTACTTGTTTGGCTTTTTTAAAGTCTTCTAAGGTTTATACAGCTCAATAATGGTTTTATAGCTATTAGCTGTTTTTGAACTCTGTCCCTCCCTCGATATATACTGCTTTGGTATTACCCATGAGTAAACGCTGCCATGATTGATCAGGAATATGGAAAATTGTTTCATACTTTTAATTTCCTGATCATTATTCATGGCAGCATTACGGTCCTACCCATATACTGCCTGAAGCTAGTTACAAAGACTGCCTGATGGGAAGGGGGAGGATCTATATATACCAGTTTCAGAGTTCTATTTCCTGTCCTTTCTGCTGTGAGGGGAGGAGCTAACCCATAACTAAATGCTGCCATGAATAATGATCAGGAAAAGAAAATCACGGTAAGTATGAAACAATTTTCCATAATCTTAATGTCCCTCTTTTCTAGAAGCTCATAGCTCATTATAGAGCTCCACAGCTATGCAGAATGATGTGCCTTTAAACTGCAACATATGTGTATATTTGATACAGTGTTCTTGCTCTAAATAATATTTTTTTATTCATAAATTATTATTAAAGGACCACTATAGGCACCCAGACCACTTCAGCTTAATGAGGTGGTCTGGGTGCCTGGTCCAGCTAGGGTTAACCCATTTTTCTATAAACATAGCAGTTTCAGGGAAACTGCTATGTTTATAAATGGGTTAATCCAGCCTCTAGTGGCTGTCTCATTGACAGCCGCTAGAGGGCTTCCGCGCTTCTCACTGTGAAAATCACAGTGAGAAGACGCCAGCGTCCATAGAAAAGCATTGATAATGCTTTCCTATGGACTGGCTGAATGTGCGCGCGGCTCTTGCCGCGCATGCGCATTCAGCCGAAGAGGAGGAGGAGAGCTCCCCCCCCCCGGTGCTGGAGAAAGTGGTAAGTTTATCCCCCTCCTCTCCATCCAGCCCGGCGGGAGGGGGACCCTGAGGGCAGGGCACCCTCAGGGCACTATAGTGCCAAGAAAGCACTATAGTGGTCGTTTAAGTAATCTAAATTTTAGCAGCACAGCCGCTCCCCGTTCCGTTTGATCTATGGTTAAATATATATTACTACTTGAACCCCTAATGAAAATATGCATACATTTAATTATGCTTTTTTTCATTAGTGGTATAAGTAAAAACAGCTAAAATCATGACATGCGCACAGTCGTTATTCGGCTTGTGGCATTTTCTTTCCCATAACCCACCAATAAACACAGACACCAATTTTCTGTTGGAAAATAAAAGTCCACAGCTTTATTTAAATTTTTCAATAAACAAGATAACAGATTGGGGTCATTGCCAAATAAATTAATTTACCCCCACCCCCATCCGTACAGCATTAACCCCGACAATGACCCCATACCATAAACAATATATATAACAATATAAATAACACATAAATATAACACACGGCCTACCAAAGAGGCCCCATAATTGTAACTTTATTAACTGTAGGGGCGTACCGAGACACCCCTACACCACCAGGTTCGGAGCCACCGATGAGCTCGAACCAACAGACCACTTCCAACTCTGGCCTAATTCAACTTAAGCTTAGCCTAGCCACTTGCTAATCCACTTCCATCCCAATTACCCTAGCCCTATCCCGCCGCTGTGACAAAACGGGACCTGCTAAAAAACCTAGGGAGGGTGGGAGGGACAATTAACAGGTAAGTGCGGATTCTGAATTAAAATGGCCGTTTGCTAAAATGGCCGCTTAATATACTCGCACTTTTCCACACCCTTTAGCATGCTCCACCCTAACCCCACCCCCGAATCTATAGCTCCACCTGCCTACTCCTTGGCTCTGTCAAGGCCCATTCCCCTGACTGCGCTGATCCATGGGCTTCATGACATGCGCACAGTCGTTATTCGGCTTGTGGCATTTTCTTTCCCATAACCCACCAATAAACACAGACACCAATTTTCTGTTGGAAAATAAAAGTCCACAGCTTTATTTAAATTTTTCAATAAACAAGATAACAGATTGGGGTCATTGCCAAATAAATTAATTTACCCCCACCCCCATCCGTACAGCATTAACCCCGACAATGACCCCATACCATAAACAATATATATAACAATATAAATAACACATAAATATAACACACGGCCTACCAAAGAGGCCCCATAATTGTAACTTTATTAACTGTAGGGGCGTACCGAGACACCCCTACACCACCAGGTTCGGAGCCACCGATGAGCTCGAACCAACAGACCACTTCCAACTCTGGCCTAATTCAACTTAAGCTTAGCCTAGCCACTTGCTAATCCACTTCCATCCCAATTACCCTAGCCCTATCCCGCCACAGCCCGAGACTTGATCCCTTAATGTCTCGAGCGCCCCCCACCACACAGAAATAGGGCCCGGGAGATCCCTTCCTGAAAACCGAGGTTTAGCAAGTCACAACCTACCTCCGAAAGGTGCACCCCATCCTTACGATAATACCCAGGTAACATACCCTCTAACTCCCAATGCCTTACCGGGACCCCGCCTGACCTCCTAACGAAAACTGACATGGCCTTATTAACCTTCCCCCGGCATCTCGACACCGCCGCTGTGTCCCTGGCGTGTCTCCAATTAAATCTAGGCACCATCTCAGACCACACTATAACCACTCCCGGCACCCGCTCCCGGATGCGATCCAAATCCCGTTTCATTCTCCTAATTAGCTCCCTCTGAGGGATAAGCCCCAAATCGTTACCCCCACCATGTATCAGTATTACGTCCGGGGAATTTCCTTCCAACAATTTACCAAAAATCAGTCCACTAATGCTCTGCCAACTGAAACCACGAAAACCAAACCATTGTAACTGTACAGTGTCCTGAAGAAAGCCCAGTTGTGCTCCATTCCTCCGAACTGCGGCCCTCTTCTGCGCCCAATAAACGTAGGAGTGACCCACCAACCATACAACCCGACCTGTAAAGAAACACAAGTTATAAACTAGCAGAGCATCGACACCACAACTCAACCCTAACCAGACACCCTTTTCAAACCAACTTATCTGTTCGTACATAAGTCCTAAAGCGCGCGGACTCCCACCGACCTATCTGCTTAATCCGTTCATCCCCGAGTCCGAGCCGTGCTGCTTCCGTTGCAGCCCCTATGCGAAATGAATGAGTCCCAAATTGTAAGGGATGCAAACCCAGTTGTTGCAGCCCCATGCGGAATACCCTGACAAATTGGAAGCGCGACAGCGCAAGACCATCCTCGTGAACGAGGAAGCACCCAGAGCTTTGAGGGCGCACGCCCAAGTATTTGTGCCCACACGCTACTGGGCAGACTACCGACCCCGGCAACGCAAACAAACTTATCGTCTTACCTCGCCCAAAGACGTCCGTCTTGGAGTGCCTCAGGCGTATCTCGACCTTGTCCTGTCCCAGCAACACATCCTCGAACCGGATCCCAGTCGCCCCGGACTTATTAGAACTGACCAGTTCGCCGATGCGGAATGCCCCAAAAAAACGCCCAAACAAAAGCTACGGTAAACAAGAGCACTTCAAACGCAGATGCGCAAACGTCATGCAGCCTGTCAACCAGGCCTTGTAGAATGTTAAACGACACAGGCCGTCTCGAGTCTACAGACCTACGTCCTTTACGAAAGCCTTTCAACACCTGCTTCACCAAAAAAGTTTTTGTAATATCCTCCTTACCCGTGAATTTAAACCAAAATGCCAATGCTGACATGTAACGGTCCACCTTCGCGGGAGAAGCCCCTCCCGCGAATAACCGACACAATAACCACAAAAGCGTGTCCAACCTACCTGCCGGCGAATTCGCCCCTCCAGACTGCCCCATCATCTCCTCCCATTCATACCATACCTTGGTGTACGCAGTCCACGTTCCGGGCGCCAGGGAACTTCTTATAAAGCCCCCAAGCAAGACGTCCCGAGCCGCCACATCTCCGCCGGGCATGACTGACCTGTCTCCTGAGCTCCCGGCGCCGCTGCCCGAAAACGTTCCCACTGCGAACGAGATAAGGCGTCAGCGATAACATTCAACAATCCCGGGACGTGTTTCGCCCTAAACACAATATTCCAAGACATGCACAGCAGCACCAAACGCCTCAACAACCATACCACAGGCAGCGAAGATGCCGAGATATTATTAATTGCCTGCACCACCGCCATGTTATCAGAATGAAAGATCACCTTCCTGTTCGCGAGCTCTGCGCCCAATAAAGATACCGCCACTACCACAGGAAAGAGTTCAAGGAAGGCCAGGTTCCTGATCAAGGCGTTTTCCTTCCACGCCTCTGGCCACTCTTCCGCGCACCATCTCCCAGCCAAGTAGGCCCCGAAACCTACGCTCCCGGAAGCGTCCGTATATAAGCCTATCGCTTCTGATGACGTCGCCTCCTCCCTAAAATATACCCGACCATTGAACTCCTGTAAGAAACACAACCAAACATCCAAATCCGCCTTCATCGCAGCGGAGACTCTGATATAATGACCTGGCAATCGCGCCCCGCAGGTTGCTCGAGCCATCTGCCTGCAAAAAACCCTCCCCATAGGGATCACCTTACAAGCAAAGTTCAAGCTCCCCAGCAGGGACTGCAACTGCCTCAAGGTCACCTTCTTCGAACCCCTGACTACCCCCACCCGCTGGCGGAGCGCTGTCAGTTTATCCAAAGGCAACCTACATTCACCCTTCACCGAATCTATTTCCAGCCCTAGGAAGCTCAAGCATACCGTCGGGCCTACCGTCTTCTCCGCCGCCAACGGGATCCCAAAGACCTGTGCCACCCATTGCAACACCCCTAGTATTTGCCCACAACGATCGGACCCTGCCGGACCTACGCACAAAAAGTCGTCCAGATAGTGCACTACTGCACCCCCAGCCGACTCCAGACGCACCACCCATTCAAAGAAAGAGCTGAACTTTTCAAAGTACGAGCAAGAAATAGAGCAGCCCATGGGCAAACACAGATCCACGAAAAAACCCTCATCAAAGAAACAACCCAGTAAGTGGTGACATGTCGGGTGAATAGGAAGCAACCTGAAAGCCGCCTCCACGTCCACCTTCGCCATCAACGCTCCCGGCCCCGCTCTCCGTACCAACTCCACCGCTTGATCGAATGACGCGTATGACACAGAGCACAGGGCCGCGTCAATGTCGTCGTTAACGGACGCCCCTTTTGGGTAAGACAAGTGGTGTATCAACCGAAATTTGCCTGGTTCCTTCTTGGGGACCACCCCCAACGGAGACACCCTCAAATTCGGCAAAGGTGGAACCGCATAGGGTCCCGCCATCCTGCCAAGCCGTACCTCCGCCATCAATTTGTCCCGCACCACCCCTGGGTGATCCCGCACGGAACGTAAATTCAAACATAAAGTCCCTGACCCTGTCCCTTTAAACGGTATCTTAAACCCCTCCGTGAATCCTTCCCTCAGAAATTCTGCGTCCGCCCGATTAGCGTAGCGCTTTAGCCATGGCAGCATCTCGCCTACCTTCACCGGAGTTGCCCCCAGTGGCAGCGGCAGGAGCCGTGGCGCCACTGGGACCTCCCCCGCTAGTCGATTTGCCTCTCTTGAAGCACCTATTGACTCCATGTGTACCGCCGCAACCGGAACACTCGTGTTTGAATCTGCACGACGAGCCCCATTTACATTGGCCCTCGTTGAAAAGCCAGCAGAAACCCTTCTTTTGTCCGGCCGGCGCCGCTCCTCCAGGTGCTGCACCGGCCGCCCCGTGAAAGGGCGCAGCCTTCTGCGCCATCATGAGCCGCATCCACAGGGGGAGATCCATCTGATCCCATCTCATGTTCGGGTTCGCTGCTAAACGTTGGCGGAACTGCTCATCGTATTTCCACCAAGCAATCCCACCATACGTCCGGTAAGCGTCCCCTATCCCATCCAAATAGCAAAAAAGTTGTGAACAGCGATCGGGAAACTTTTCCCCGATGACGCTGGCCAGTATGCAAAAAGCCCGCAACCAGTTCGCAAACGTCTTTGGTATCTTCCGATACCTACGCTTCTTCTCTTCTTCCTCCTTCTTCGCATTCTTTTTATCCTCATCCTTTAGATCGAGGAACTCCTCCAGAGGAAGGAGAGAAAAAACCTCTACGAACTCACCCTGCCAAATCCTGTCCTTCACCTCAGACTTCAGGTGACATCCCAAGGGGCCCGCGAAAGAGACATGTACATTCTGCCGCGCCGCGTCAGAAACCTCCCCTCCTCCCACCGAACTTAAGCCTGTCTTGTCGCCTGGTTCGGGCGTGCTCCGTCCGGAGACACCACTCACCGCCCCCTTCGCCTGCCCCGACGTCCCGGAACCTACTTCCGGAACCCATACCTTCGAAAATTGCGGTGAAGCCCCCTCCCCACCGCCCCATGAGTCTAACAATGATTTTAGGCAAGTTAGCATGGAATCAGAATGTGATGTGACAGGCAACTCACCGCCAGAGCCTCCGGCCGCGGAAGGCCGCGGGGTCGTTTTCCTTCCCTCCGCCGCGTGCGGCTCCGGGGTGTCCCTTTGACGCCGACTCCCTTCCGCCAGATCCCTCCGCGGGACCGTAGGTGTACCGCTCCGCGACCTGTAGGGAGAAGAACACCTGGGTAGTCTGTTCGAGTGCCCCTCTACCCGCCCTTCCTCCATACGTTCCCTATCGTCAACCCTGCGCCTCTCTCGCCTAGTAGCCAGGCCCTCTGGGCCGTAAGAACTGTCCGGCCGTCCTTGAGCGCTCCCGTCGGAGGACCCAGACTCGCAGCGCCGTTCCCCTCTCCTCCTGGCCCTGCAGACTGATCCCTGCCTACTGCACCCGTCAGTAGACGGGCTCCTCTCCCTGACACACCCTGCCCGGACTTGCCTGGCGCTTGTCCTGCGCCGCCTCTTGTATTCCGCAGGCCTAGGGTTGTCTCTGTAATCATGCCGTCCCCGGGAGCAACCTTTATGGCCCTCCCGTACACTCCTAACCCCGCTGTCAGAGTGTGTGTCGTACCCCTGGGACATTCCCTCACTGTCCGCTCCTCTGTCCACTGGGGAAGCGCTGCGCTGGCCCTGACAAACAGAAGCCCCTTCCGTTGTCGCCCTGACTCGGTCCTGCAGCCCTAGCTGGGTGACCTGTCCTGCTGTCCCCCCGCTGCCTTGCCTGGGCCTTGTCTCGCCCGCCTGATCAGGTCTCCCTCCGCTGGAATCCCTTGCTGCCCTCTGAGGTGGTGTCAGCCCGTCCTTCCCAATCCCCAGCGCCTTTCCTTGCCGCCCGGTATTTAAACCAGCGGCAGACTCACCGGGACGTGTCTGGGCTCTATCCACACCTCCGACATCCTCTGCGGTCCCGGTCTCCTCGGAGGCCGTCGCTACTTTCGCCGCCTTGCCGCCCGCCGTCCTGCGAGCAGCGCTCCTCGTGGTAGGCCGCGACACCGTGCCAGGCCTACTCTCCGCCCTTGCCTTACCGGCACCGCGTCGCACAGACGGGGCCGGCGGCGTTTGCGTTGGCTCCGACTGGCCAGCCTCCTTAACTGATGATCCGCTCGCCTCTCTGGAAGGACTCCGTCTCCGACGCGCTGCGGGCATCACGCCCGGGCTCAGCCGCTGGGGCGGTCTCGCCCTCCGCACCGATCGCCTTTCCACAGCCGCTGGGGGGTTACCGCTGGTCCCAGGAACCGCCAGTTGCTGCTGCAGCCAAGCCATCCCCCTGTCTCTCACTGCTGCTCTCACACCGTCCAGGATCTCTTCAAGCGAAGCCATCTGAAAAACAGAAGAAAAGAAACCCCACAACCTGCCAAAACAATTAACAGGTAAGTGCGGATTCTGAATTAAAATGGCCGTTTGCTAAAATGGCCGCTTAATATACTCGCACTTTTCCACACCCTTTAGCATGCTCCACCCTAACCCCACCCCCGAATCTATAGCTCCACCTGCCTACTCCTTGGCTCTGTCAAGGCCCATTCCCCTGACTGCGCTGATCCATGGGCTTCAGTTCTCTTGTCTGCAGCCCTACACTCTACACACACACAGGGCCAATGTAGCTCAATGAGCAGTCTTTTCAAGGAAAGTGCTGTGAGCAATTGGCTGCCTCTTAAGTTTAGTTCCACTGAGCTAAACTACCAGGAACTAACAGGACCAGTGTCTAATTGACAGCCAGAGGGGTTACAAGGTTACCTAATAAAACTGCTAATTTCTCTTATAACTTGCACCTTCTGCAAAATGAAAAAAGATGACACAGCCTTATTGCTTTAGGGGTCTGGAGTGCCCCTTTAATGATATCCTATTTGTTTGTGAACCAAAGTGGTTGAAATGTTATCTCTCCTACACTTTGCTTTGTGTGCTTTGTGCAATCTCTATGACATTAAATGGTTTCTCCAATCCTTTATCGATTCTATTAGAGTAATGCCCTATTGGCATTATTTTACAGGTACCACCCCTAAAAAAATGCTCAAAGAGCATTTTAAAATAAAGTTTACTTACCTTAATCCAGCACCACACTGAAGTTTCTCCGCCTGACATCACAGTAGCTGCACCACGGTCCAATCAAAGCCTTCTCATAGAGTCTTAATTAAACCATTTTATTGGCTAAAGGTGCATGTGGCGGTCTGACCTAGTGGAAGGAGGAAATGGAGTAAGGGGCGGGGGGGAGGGGGAAGACACTATCGGAAGAGATTAGAAGAAAGAGGGCTTCACTCCGTGTGGGAGGAAGAAAAGCAAGATAGGAGCTTTTCCCTTGCACGCTCTAACTGAAAGAGGGATGCTGTTACGTCTGTCAACAGCATGCAGTGTGTGCATGTGAGAGACATGAAATATGCACAAAATTTACATTAGGCAGGCTAGGACAGACCAGTAGTGTCAGTTACTCTGGATGTGCACTGCACATTTAGAGTCCGCCATGACTACTCCAAAAAGCAGAAGTGGTCATGGTGGTTGGAGTAACCCTTTAACCTAGTATGCAAGAGCTTAACCACTTTAAAGATTTTTGATTGGTTGGAGGTTCATACAAACGTCTGACATTTTTCTCACAAAGCAAAGTGGATAACACAATAAGCAAATTTCATATTTAGATTTTGCTTTTTTAAATTCTTATTTTGTACTTATTGTCATTAATGTATATTAGCTACACTTGATTGTTCTTAGCTGTCATTAATCATTGTGACTTCTGTGCCATTTATAAATTAGGAATTCAATTATATGAAGTCAATAAAATATCCACTGAGTGATAACCTCTTGTCTCATATGTAAAATACATTGCAGTCACTTTAATCAAATTCTCCCAATACAGAAAAAGCTTGCTGAAAATATATTTTATATTACACTAGCTCCATCCCTAGTTTATCTTGCAACCGGAACAAACGTAGATGAAGTTAATTCCTTTTTCTCTCCTCTTGGAGTCTCCAGTGATCACCACTGCTTGTATCCCTCTATTTACTCTTCATCACCAGAACCAATGTATAGATTACACGCATACCTACCTGAGATCCTAAATTCTTAAGAGCTGCTGTGTGCATATCACATTCTATGAAGATGAGCCTTTTAAAGAGACCATTATCTGTTACAATCTCTAAACTAGCCTTCCCATTACAATTCCTGCAGGGATGGGTCATGTGGGTGGACTCTGGAGGGGCACTGTCACATTATTTGTGGTATTACAGAGGATAGAAACATGTGTTTATGTTTGTGATATGTTCATATACACTGGACATACTGGGTGTCTCATTGCTCTGGTGGTCTACAATGCACAAAGTACTAATATTGTGAATTGTATTGCTATGCAGCCTTATAAGACAATCTTATACTCTGGAAATTTGAGTTGTACTGCTGTGTCTTTTGCCCCATCCATATATGATCATGTCATCTGCTTGCCTACCTTTTATTTTCTCCCCATATCAGTTGTCAGATTCTTTGCAACATATCATTTGCCCCATCCATCTCATTCGCCTTATACCTCTATCACCATATCATTTACTCCATCCCTCCCCATATCATCCCCCACTTCCGTCCCACCCTCCCCATACCATTTGTCTCATATCTCCCACCCTCCACATATCATTCGTCTCATTCCTCCCACCCTCCCCATATCTTTTGTCTCATTCCTCCCACCCTCCCCATATCTTTTGTCTCATCCCCCCCACCCTCCCCATATCTTTTGTCTCATCCCTCCCACCCTCTCCATATCTTTCGTCTCATCCCTCCCACCCTTCCTATATCATTCGCCTCATCCCTCCCACCCTCCCCATATAATTCGCCCCTGCCTTCCCATCCTCCCCATGTCATTCGCCCCATCCCTCCCAACCTCCCCATGTCATTCGCCCCATCCCTCCCAACCTCCCCATGTCATTCGCCCCATCCATCCCAACCTCCCCATGTCATTCGCCCCATCCCTCCCAACCTCCCCATGTCATTCGCCCCATCCCTTCCACCCCCCCCTTGTCATTCGTCTCAACCCTTCCACCCGCCCCATATCATTCGCCCCATCCCTTCCACCCTCCCCATATCATTCACCCCATCCCTTCCACCCTTTCCATATCATTCCCCCATCCCTCTCACATTCCCCATATCATTTGTCTCATCTCTCCCACCCTCCCCATATCATTCCCCCATCCCTCTCACCTTCCCCATATCATTCGTCTCATCCCTCCCACCCTTCCCATATCATTTGCCCCTACTACCCTCCCTTTATCATTCCTCTCATCCCCCTGACCTGCCCTATGTTGTTTGCCCCATCCCCCCGACCTGCCCTATATCAGTCACCTCATCCCTCCCACCCTCCCCATGTCATTCGCCCCATCCCTCCCAACCTCCCCATGTAATTCGCCCCATCCCTCCCAACCTCCCCATGGCATTCGCCCCATCCCTTCCACCCTCCCCATATGATTCGCCCCATCCCTTCCACCCTCCCTATGTCATTCGTCCCAACCCTTCCACCCTCCCCATATCATTCGCCCCATCCCTTCCACCCTCCCCATATGATTCGCCCCATCCCTTCCACCCTCCCCATATCATTCGCCCCATCCCTTCCACCCTTCCCATATCATTCGTCCCATCCCTCCCACCCTCCCCATATCATTCGTCCCATCCCTCCCACCCTCCCCATATCATTCGTCCCATCCCTCCCACCCTCCCCATATCAAAGATCTCCCTCACCGGCCCACTTGCACATACATGCGGCCACCGGCTGGGTAGGGAGGGAGAGAGGACCCTGCGGAGCTCTATCTTGCAGCTCCGCCGGGTTCCTCTTGCGAGATCCGGAGCGTTGCCATGGCAATGCCCCCCCATATCGCGAGAATAAACCCTAGCCCCACAGGTTCACTCACCACTAACACCACCAGGGATGGCAGCACGGTCCCCCACTCCCAGGCTAAAGGTAAGAAGAGAAGGGGGATATAATGCCTCACACACATCACTCTCACACACATCACTCTCACACACATCACTCTCACACACACAGCTCTCACACTCACACACATTACCCACACACACAGCTCCCTTTCAAACACACATTACTCTCTCACACACACACATACACTTCACCCCCAACACTCACTGTTCCCTCTCACACACACATTACCCTCACATACACATCACCCTCACACACACACATTTCACTCCTCACACTTGCAGCATCCATCACACACCATGCACCCCTCACACACACACATACACACATACTGCATCCCTCACATACACACTACACCCATCACACACACACCCACTGCACCCCTCATACACATACAGAACCCCCAACACACTGCACCACACACACACACAATACTTCCAAACATATATATATATATATATACTACAGCACCCCTCACATACATACTGCATCCCCTATGCACACTCTCTACTGCCCCTAGCCACACATATATTAAATTACACCACAAACACAACACGACTAAAACCGACCTTATTACACAATACCACATAATCAGCTCACTCTACACACACGCAATCCCACAAGCAGGCTCCAAAAACATGCACAAAGCTCTTTCCTTTCCCCTTTGTGTTTTGGTATCCCATTTAACGAGACACCAGAGACAAGTTGTAAGGAAACACAGCGCAAGCATGTTATTAAATTTGCTTGCACTGTGCAGAACAAATACAGGGCCTTTTTCTAATGCTAGAGCTCTTCAGCAGAGCTCTGCGCATGGTCTGCCCTGGAAGAGCATTGAACCAACATGCTCACTTTGTGATGGGGCATCACCCTATCTGCCCGGACCGAATGTTTTTCCTAGTCCGGCCCTGAGTATATCTTTTATAATTACAATTAGTAGTTTAAGCCAGCTTTTAAAATGCTGACCATATAATCCAAATATCTCTAAAAAAATTCATAAAAATTAAATAAAAAAATCCCCCCTACACTTTCTTCTCCTTCTTTCCTTCTTCCCCTAGTTTCAATTCTGAGACCTACAAAAATCCTATCACTTTTCTTTTCCCCATATATTTCCATTTTTTTCCCGTTTCTATTATAATAAACTGTTGTTCTTGATTGCCTGGTATTATGATAATTTAGTTCACTTATTAAGAGCAGTTTGCTTTAGAGCAATGATTTCATGATCTGCATTGTATAATGCTTGCTTTCTGTTTGATTATTGTGGACAGCATTTTATTTGCTCCTTAATAAAAAAATTATTGGGATTATTTCAATTTAAATTGCATTTATGCCATTTCAGAGCTAATATCACTGCCTTTACATTAACATTTTTTAATACAGTTTTAACACATTATCTAATGGGTTCTCTTATATATATATATATATATATATATATATATATATATATATATATATATATATATATATATATATATAATGTTCTAAAAGATGTTTGAGTGCTTTCTCTGTTTTCATAAGTGCATACCTATTGTATAAGTGTTTAAGCAGAGCAGTTTTGTTGCTAAGGAAAAGTGCTAAAAAGGTTGTGTCTCTTGTTTAACCTAAACCCTCTGGGTATTTAAAGCGCGTTTTGAGCTGAGGACACTACGAATTAGACTTGTACAACAATTGTAGAAGAAATGACAAACAAGAACGTTTTAAGAACTGGTTCGATTACCATTTTTTTTATATAATCCAAGTGGATCAGAAAATATCCTCACCTTGAGATTAAAGGACCTATATTTGCTGTGGCACGTGATATACTTTTCATTAAAGATCAATGCAATTTACTAAATGGCAGCCTCAAATTCAGAAAAAGCAATTGCTTCATCTTCTTTGTTCTAAGAACAGGATTGGTCCATGTCACCATCGTTCACTGAGTCTTCTCTCTAGATAATCATTTTAATAAAATGCAATTATCAGACTAATTAGCTTCTTGGACTGTTTGACTGCTCTTGTGTGTCCTCCTTTCTCTGAGGGCAGTAAGTCAAAGGATCAATATGTCATCATTGGAAGCCTGAAAGAAGGTAGTGAAAAAAAAAGTTGTTTGTGAAATGCACTAATATGCCCACTTCGCCGTTGGCAATAAATATGTAACATTGTAATACTGGGAAGGGTCTCAGCCAGTGCTTTCTTTCTTTTAAATGTCAAAGGCAGTGTAAAATGTATTTTTAAAATGTGTTTTGTATGGTTTTTACCCATTCGCAAAATGGTTAGAAGGCTTGAGACACCATTGTCCTCTGAGTAACTTTAAGGGGCTTTCAATGTGCTAAGTATCCGAAAGGCGACATTGAAAGACTGAGCGCTCATTGTTCTCGTGCGCCTCTGTAAAATCTGATTTGAAATTAGGACCTCGGGGCATTTTTGAGAATAGTCTGTTTTTATTTTCTGGCAGCATCTTAATCACTTCTACGTTCAAAATGGCTGACTAGCATAATGCCCTACTCTGTGATAGAAATACTCACATACTGGAAGTCATTTAACTGATTTAAGTGATATATGTTGGTCATGTGCTTAATATTGCATTTATGCCCTTCCTGACTAACAACGAAATTGCTATGCTCATAGCCAGTGTCCCATTCTGAATAAATTCACATAATGTCATGGCATGAAGTTTTTTTAATGCTAACATATTAGTTTTCGTAACTAATAATTAACTTTTTTATTTTATTTATAATTTAATACTTATGTCTTCTTCACCCATTTCATGTCCATTCATTGGTCTTTGTAAATGGAATGGAATGTGAGGGAGTTTACTTGTTAGAAAGTTACTGAGCAGAAAACCATGCATTAAAGAGAATAAATGCATTTCTTTTTCAATAATAATTTCCATTTTTTTAAAATCAATTGTTTTAAATGATATTATATACAGTGTGGAGACCGTTATGTAGAAATAAATCATTGTATTTCTCATAGATAAACTGTCAGCAGTTTTATTATAATAGTTAATCAGAAAGTTAGCAATTAGTTGTATATGTTTTGAAAACGATGCATTTTTTTATTTGTTGATTTGCTAAGACACACCAATGCATGCAATCTAAATATTTTTATGGAATAGATGTGTTAATTATTTTTACATATATGAGTACTTTAAAAAAATAAAAAATAAAAAACAACTATAACATGTAAACAGTGCTGTTTCTCTGGCAGTGGCTAGGCTGCTAGAGCAGCATATTTGTCCTAAATTCATTTCATTTTGATAAAGTGATTTTGTTGCTTAGACTGTCCTTTTAAGATTCCATGCACACAGCTCATGTGCTTGACAGTGTGCATCCATGGAAGCATGGGAAGATCATCCAAGATGGTGGTGTCTTAGTTATGATTCATGCAGGTCAGGTAGATAGATATGTTTTATCACAGCTGGCAAGTTTGTAAGTTGAATCTCAGTATAGAAAGAGCATTATCTTCCTTTTATTCCCACACTTGCGTGAGGAACCCTCGGTGTGGGTACCCCTAAAATATGTAAATAACTGGGAGTCAGAGTTGGAAGGGCCGCTTGAGAATGGGCAATGGGAGGAGATCTAGGAAGCAGCACCTAAAATATCTGTGTACTATCGCAGGAACAAATGTGAAGATAAGGAGGAATCTGACTGATCTCTGTTGGCAACTATGTAAGGCCATAAAGGTACATATCTACATATGTGGTAGGACTGCCTAAAGTTACATGAATTCTGGAAGAGAATGAGGGATCTTGCAGCTACAGTTCTTCAGAGGCCAACTAACCTCTCCCCTTGGGTGTTCTTCCTCTCGCAGCCAATTGGGGGTTAACCAAATGTGATCAAAAACTCTTGAATTTGATAATTCTTGCGGCTTGTAGAGGTCTAGCAGCTGGCAGGCTTAAAACAAACCAACTCCCATTGCGAGAAGTTATCGTGAAGATCGGCAAACTGACTTCAAAGGTCAGGGGCTCCACCTCCTTTTCAAAAGTTTGTGCTCCATGGAGAGAATATTTATTTAACTAAATATACAGTCTACCTTTAGGCTGGGGTTCACGCGTTGCGGTACTTCTATCTGCCTTTTGGTTGGAAGTAGAGTGAAATTCCAGCTATAGATACAGTTTTCAAATGGAATTTTCACACTCCAAATTTCTAAATGAATTATCTAGGTATTAGATTTCCAAAGGCATTGACTTAATCTCAGTGTGGGAATATTGTCCAATACTGAATGGACACCTGTACAACACCGCAGCCACGAGATTTGTTTAGTGTCACCCTTCTCAAATCTATACTTTTAAAACACAACTGCCACAAATGACTAAAAGTGTTTAAAATGAAGCTTGGTCTTAAAGATGCTTATGCTTTAGTAATGATTCTTAAATGTATGAAAGGTCATCAGTCGTCTGTTTCCAAAATACGAGCCTCCCTGTGCTCACAAATCACGTCTCGTTTTCCTTCCATCTTCTGTCTAAAAATTGTGGCTTTTGGCATATTTTTAGATTCATCTTCCAAATGTAACATCTATGAATAGCATTTTCTAAGGCTACTTATTGTGGGAAAGTTTTTCGCCAAAACGGGAGCAAAGCAAGAGGTTAATAAAGTCTGCTACTTCTCATCCAGCTCTTCATTCACATAAGAAATGTTGATGTGTGGGTGTCGACACAATGTGGGAAACTGTTTTCCATTGAAGGATCAGAATATTTTGTGTTGAAGTGAAGAGTCACAAATAATCGTTTCTGTAACACTGAAAAATGGAATAGGCCAGCCATTCTCTTCACACACTGAGGAACTATTGTTGTGACCCATTTGCTGGGTATTCTAGAAATATTCCAAACTTGACAGATTTGTATCCTAAATCTTTTGTTCCTCCAACACATACAATATAGTTTATATAGCAAAGCCCACATAACCCTTTCACTCCTGAAGGGTGGCGTACAAGAAACACAAGACTGTTCTCTTTGAGATGGTAATATTGCCTCTGACAAAAACAGGATGTCATGTTAACCAATGTTTAGGGGTTAAATAACAGATTTTGATTGGTTAAGCTACCTTAACCAAATTTTGTAATCCCCATATCTATTGCCCACAATTTCTGCTTTGTGAAAACATTTTTTAAATGTGTACATTTTAAAGGCTATCAGTGCGAAGAGCACATATTACATTTACTGTCAAGAAAAGAAAATGTTAATAAATAAAAGTATCCAGATATCCCAGATATGGTGATCCATAACCTATTTCTAGTAATTCTGTCACATGTAAAGTTATTTTTATAAAAGCAGTGCGCCTGAATGTACAAATGCAATGTTCAGCTTCGTGCTAGTTTTGGCATACTATATAATTTTTTTAGATTAATTTCGATATAACTTACTGCCATCCCCATATCCATGTAATGGGTTAAATACTGTGTGTCATTCTTGTTTTTTGTTGTCTGATTATTAAGAATCGTATCTGACTAAAGTTAGGTTTGCTTTTTTTTTTCTACATTAGGTTATGTTATGTTATGAATATATAGATTACATATATGATATCAAAGCACTTTATTTAATATTTTATTGGCTTTCTGATTGCCCTATGTTGACCTGCCCAAAATCTTAAGTTCCTGGCTCTCTGGAGATGCATTGTCAGTTCAGATTAAACAGAAGAGCATGAATTGTGTTCTTCATATTTCCCGTGAATAAGCTACATTCCAGCAGTCAGACACTCAACCCTGGCTTCAATAGTATGAAGGAAAAGGCATTGATTTAAGGGAGTCAATGCAAATATTTACACTAAAATATACATACTACTTCCGATCTATATTCAGTATACTCTATGTATGATATTGCCAAAAATGCCACTAGGACATATCAGTGAGCACTAGCTTGCAGTAACAATGAACTTTTCCATCAAGTAAATATAAAACAATTTGCTCAGTTTTAAGAATTGTATGCATTGATGAGGTTTTAATTAGTCATTTTTGTGACATTCAGATAATGACATGGTTCATTACTATTAAGCTTTAAATGTATAATTGATTATGCAGCTTTTCTTATTGTAGTTTATCATTTGTGAGCCTGTTTGGGTAAGGTCCTCAATAACTTATTTTTAAAGTTCTATATACCCATTTATATTTGCAAAACTTCACTGAAAATGTTGTTACTCTATTAAATTCAATAATAATAATAATAATAATAATAATAATAATAATAATAATAATCTAGAGTTAATGCCTTCAAAGAAAATAAAACATTTAATTAGTTGCAATGCACTGTAGTGTTGATGTCGTATAGTACAGCAGCATCAATTTTGCTACAATTTTACTATTTTGAGTGATATTGCAAAATTGTCTAGTATTATGTCATTCATTTGAGGTCCACCGACCAGTCATCGTAGTTAGATATAACAAGATGGCAGCCAATGCCCTTGAGGCCATATTCCCTCTGTTCTTATATTGATGGCAGCAAGCAAGATCAGTCCAGCTTGTGGTACCTAGCTAAGTAGGTGGTATGCAGCAAGGAAATGTGGTTAGTTCCGTAAGATGGTGTCATGATGGTGATCATAATCTTTATTGTTTAGCTTAGTGCTGTTTTTTTTGTTTTTTTCACAGAACTTTAAACAATTGAAGTTTTTTTTACAAGGAGATCAAAATTACTTGTGGGGTAACTAATATATAGCATACTTGTTATTTCAAAACCATTTTCAAATAATAACTCGTTTATTTAATTGATCATTTTGCAATTGATATACCTCAAATGTGAGTTTAAAGAACCTGTGATTAATCAATTCCCCACTCTACGGATATTATGCAGTCATGCTGTATGATTTTCTTGTATGGAAATATGCATGGTTTGAAGTATGCTTTATAAAAGGGGGTTCTACATTTTCTTAGATTATTTGTTCACCTTAAAGCAGAGAGATGTAACTATTCTCTTATAAAATAGTTGAATTATGTCCGATAATAGTTAATAAACCAGTAAGCCCTTATTAACCTAGACTTGCGTCTTTACCTTTATTCTGCATGCACACTGAATGTGAAATATCCTTATGCCAAATGTTATTCAAGTTTCTCTAACTAGTATTAAAATAACACTAAATCATTTTAAATCCTGTTATATACCTTCCACCCACATATGCATACAGATTTAATGCAGCCCCTAGATAAACACACAGTCCCGCTTTTAAATACACACACAACACCCCCTAGGCCCAGATACTCCACGGGCCCTATAAACACACACACACACACACACACACACACACACACACACACACATACACATAATTTACAGCTCAGAAACACACACTACAGCCCCTAGTCACACATAGTAGACTACAAAAGGAGCCCTTTATACACTACAACACAAACAGTCTCCTCTACACACATGCAACCCCACAAACAACTTTTAAACACATACAACAACAAAAGGACACATCCCCACACATGCACAATACACTTTAACAACCCTGTTCCGCTTTTGTTCTCTGGTATTCCACTACTGGGGACATCAGAGACTAGTCACTGGCAAACATAGCACATACTTGCATTGTGCAGAAAAAAAAAAGCACATTTTCTTCATCTGAGAACACAGGATGCTCCAGAGGGGCATCATGCTAATATACTTTTTGGAGGGGTGCTTGTCATTGGTAATGACATAACATACCCCTTTTCTGGCCCCCACCCTCTTTGTGGGCTGCTCTGATTTTAATTGTCTGGGATGATTTTTTGTCGCAGTCCACTACCTCCTTATAATGAATAGATGTGTCTTGAGTTGGTGAGAATATAGCAGAGGTTCTGTACTGTTGGTACTCAGAGTTTCACCTAAGTTAGCAGCTCTGTGAATTCAATATTCTCATGGTACCCTCACTAAAGTAATCTATGCTTAAATTTAAAAGTGCATAAAATATGCTCTAGTCTGGATGCATGTCAGCTTTTCATAATTTATTTTGTAAACTGATATATGTCTCTATAACATGTTCTTACTATATGTTATTTAAGTGTACTTTTATATTTTTGGATCTTTGGTAAAAAAAAAAAAAAAAAAGCTTCATTGCAATGTAATTATGTGAAAGAGGGTTATTACACAATGCATGAATGTGGTCTGTTGTGAGATTACAGGGCTTTTGACAGTAATGGATTGGGTAGCTTTCCACAGAAGGGTTAAATGCATTCTACAATGAATGTTACAAGATAGCATCACTCCACCCTCATTCTGTTAACAATATCCCCTATTCATAAAATGTGGTATGCTAGTGGCGAAAGCTCCAAACAGAATCCATGGCTTTATTCTTCTGCTTGGCTGTCCCAGTTTATGTCGCCTTATCTTGCCATACTGACAGAAAGCACAGGGACTAGTTGTTAGTTATTATCTATGGTTTTATTTGTTAATATCTGTGCCGCATGGTTCAGTCCTGCTGATAATTTATTTTTTACATCATTTCAGAATAATAATAATACTTTAGAGTAACTAACTCTTGTTCATGAATATGAGATGACCATATTTTAGCACTTCTAAAAATGCATTCTGTAATTTTTATTTACCCTGTTCAAACAGTGTGTAACCAATCCTCAACTTGAATGGTAATTATTTTTGAAGGTTGCACTGTAATTAACAGTGTGTGTAATTTCATATCTATGTTTCTTTTAGTGTTTTACGGTATCCATTTAGACATACCATTTTCAGATGATGCGCTCCCCCCAAAACATCACTTATTTTAGCAGACCGGTTTGTCCTACTTTGGCCAGTCTGTCCCCTATTTTGCCTCTAGTTTAGGAAGTAGGAGATCTCAATGAGGACTGCCTTGGGAATGTTCCCAGATATGTAACTGTGACAAGGGGACATTAAAACTGTTTTCAATGGAAGTTACTAACAATTTTTAAGAAACAAATAGAGATTTGTTCCTAAAAACTTTTTTTAGACACTGTATTAAGATGATAAAATTAAGGCAGGAATAGTGTTTCTTCTAATTGCAGCACAAGCGTGCTTTGGTCCTCCTTTGGTTAGTACATTCTGTAAAGCTTCATCTCACCCAAAAGTTCATAAGCATGTGTGTATGTCATTAGATTAAATGGATACTCAATGTTTTAAAGTGGTTATGGTGTTTGGAGTCTGCCACTGTAAGTCCACTTCTAGCAACATGTTTAGCATTCTTTTCGACAGACATTTAATGGTGGCACGGTCCCCTTCCAGGCTGGCCAATTCTCTGAGATTTCTCTCCTTCTGCATTGAGGGGGAGTGACGTTATTGGAGGATGATCGGGCTAGAGGGAGACCTTGACCTTAACTAAAACACTGTTTTTATTTGGAGTAACCCTCTAACTCATAGAAAACTTGCCATTCATATGTTATTGATAAGATGACCTAGAATTTTGAAATCAACTGTTATTGCATATTGCCAGAGTCCAATGTGTCCCTGCTGATGTAAATTCAAAATATATCGCATATCAGTTTCCCTAATATCATCCCTTGGGTTTTTGAGTCAGACTTCTTACACCTTTTGTATACTTCTAGTTTAATAAGTAAGTGCAATGCTTAGTATTGAGAATGAATACTATGAAATCTGAAACTGTTTTAAAGGGTAAAACATTTGTAAATAGTATTAAATGCATATACCAGGAACAAGGACTTTTAACCCGTGTAAGGCTTATCGGGAAAACATATTTCTATTTATGAATTCAATTTGTTGTAATTGACAATATTACTTTTGTCAGTAACAAGGTGTTTTCTCGTGTGTGCTTCTAAACATTGTGATAGTTTGTCCTCCAGACTGCAGGAGATATTTCCGTATTAACACTGCTATTTTTTGCTCAATTTAATACGGTTTGGCTATTCACTGTCTACATAGCTGATGCCATCTGGTCCCGTGAGAGATGCATTCTTCAAACATTTTTGGTTATGCTGTCAAGCTAGACCCTGATAGGTTGAAGAATCTTGATCTGATTAAGACTAATGGTTGGAAAAAAAATTAGAAGACAGGGATCAAATTCAAATTAATAATTTTTGGATTGCATTACTGTATTAATCACTGGGTAGAGAGACGTCTGCCTGCATCATGCTTAAATCATCGCATACCGTAATAGCTTGTCTGTATATTTTTGATTATTTTCATTGAAAAACGGAAAAAACCCAAACAATAACTTTTTAGAAGTGCACGCCTTTACCTTACTTGTAGCCAAAGTATGCACATTTACATGTAAGAGTACCAGAAGTAGAATGCCATGGTAAAATAGCATTATATAGTCACTGAACTATTCCCTTTTTTATTGACTGTCTCATAATGAGTTGTGATTGTAAAGATTTTTTTTTTTTTTTAGAACTGCTCATGAAATAACTATAAAGAACCAGTGTTTTACATTTTGAGCTATTTCCTACCCAAGTTGTGTTTTAGTAAATAATCTCTACATTTCTGTTCATTATTTTTTTAATTGAGATGTCCAATTTTTAACATTTATAATCTTGAGTGTGGAGTTTAACTTCATAATCTGGGTGACGAGGGTGCTTAGAGTTCCCTTGTAATACACACTTCTGTTTATCAAGTACATGTTGTACATTTTAATACGATGGATTCTTCTTATAGACAATGATCAGCCACAGAGACAAATTTATTTCAGTTTTGTAATATGACTCAGGACGAATGTCTTTAGCTTTGTTTAAAATGCATTGGCCTAAAAAATAGTTTCAAGTGATTTATGAGAAAATTTCTAAAGGCAAATAATCTGTCATATTGGCTACTGTAACACACGTTTTTACTATGGTGATGGTGAGCGAATGCCCCATTAATAAGCATTCGGTCAAAGGTCATACAGTTTGGAATAACAGTTTCCATCTCTTGAGTCTGCCCACACTGCGCTTTCCTTTGCTGCTCTGGGAGGTTATGAAATTTTGATGAAGAAATTAGGTTGTTGCTCATCTTGCACCTCTTTGCTCATAGTATTGACAGTACCACTGAACTGCTTGAGGCAGATAGTATCTCGGTGATCACTGTGCTATCTCAGCTCTCCTCTGCTGACAACATCAGAAGTGTTTTAACAGCGTTTTAATGGGCTGGCTCTGCGACTCCTTAGAGGTTTGCAAATAGCTGCCATGAAAAGGCCTTTTCTGCCGCTGTGAATTGACGTGCCCTCCTTTTTGCTTCCAGCTGCTGTATGTTTGCATGACTTGCTGTGCTGGTGACAAGCGTAGCACCTCCAAATCAACCTGAATCAGGTGACCTGGCAAATAGGGTGCAATCAAAGACAATCTATATAAAACCTATTTACGATGTTCTGTTTTGTCTTGGTTTTTTTTTTCTCGTCTAATAATATCACATTTTTTTGTTGGTGTATATCTTCAGTGCGTTGCATACATACTTAATACATCTTTAATGCTATTAGAGGTCAATCCACTGACATTCTTAAGGAAGGAGGCTTTTTCGATTTGACATTCACTAGTAATGATACCCACTACTCAAAGTTCTGGTGCTCTATGGTCTCTTCCCAATTCTATACTATTTTTGTAAGCTTATAGATTTTCAAGCTGCTTATTCTAGTATGCTCACTCCCCCCCTCCCACATTTTTTTTTGAAGCTCCTATTTAAAGCTATTTTATACCATGATGTTAATTCACTTTTAGGTGAAAAATGACAATGCTGTGAATCATGTGATTGTTCGGGGTATATAGAATAAGTTGAAATGCATGTTACATCTTATATCTTATAATTGAAGATTGATACCTTCATTTGATCAAAATGGACGACTTATAATAGTAAAGCATTGCTGGTTATATGAATCCCTATGTTTTACATACAGACTGAAATGAATCAAAGAGCATGTCTGGTAACACACTCCCATTTAATGTATCTTGGTCAGAAATACAAATATGGAAAAATAAAAAAACCAATACTTTGCATGGCACCATTTTAATGCAGTTCCCCAGAATGTGAATAGAGCAGAAAGTGACTGAGACATATGCGCCTAACCTGGCCTTTTTATTGAATTGAGAAGGAAAAGTACAGTAGCCATAATAGGAGCAGGTAATGCTGTACAAATTCCTGTAGCAGGAAACACACAGACAGTGCAGTTTCTTCTCATATTTGAAGTGATATGAATGGGGAGCACTTTTCTGGACAGCAATGATTTCTAAAGTTTACATGCTTGCTATGTAACCTAGGTTTAAAAATAAAATAAAAATCTCATTGTAATTATATATTTTAATTCATTGTTTAAGATGTTAGTCTATTCCAAGCCTTTTCTTTGGGGGCCATCACCAGTATTAAAGCACCACTCTAGCAACATAACAAGCTGATTGTAATAAATTGTTATGGTACGTACCCCTTTCACTTAGTTTCGTGAATGCCGAGCTAGTGATGGTCTGAGAACATCAGCTGGTGATCTCAGCCTTTCAGGGGCCCTGTCAGTTTGAGGCTTTGTGACTGACGCCATCGGAGGAAGTTGTTGGGCAGAATGAAGAGCCACCATCTTTAAAAGATGGTGCTGGGAACACTTGGCACCATAACAACGTCATTGCGATGTACTTTAAGTTCTGTTTACCATCTTTAAATCACAATGAACTAGCAGTATTTACTCCAAATAGAGCTCTTGTTCATAAATTCTAAAGCTGTGCTGAGTTGTTTATCTTTTGTACCTTGTTAAATTAACATTTTCAACTTTTCGTCTTCCAACAATTGCATTTCAAAAAAGCCACTGTTTTTGTTTAATGAAAGAGCATGTCACTGCTGGCAGCCTGTACAGGTCACGTAAATCCCTGGCAGTACCTGCAAACTTTTTCGCTAATGTTTTCCAAAATTCAAGGCACTCTTTCCCAACTGATGATGTCATTTTATTTTGAGCACTCATGAATCTCCGGGATTTTAAGTCCGCTACTGTAGTATAGGTTTCATGTTATAAATGAGATTGTAGCTATGCCAGGGTAATAGAAATACTACGCCATTTCATTGGGTGCTGGCCGACTGCCAGGTACGTCTAATGAAAATATTTAGGATGGATGGGCACTGGACTCCACTTTAAAGCACAGTGCTGTATCTCTCTGCCTGTAGATGTCTTCCTTTTAACATCGAGACGGTTTAAGTAAAAAGGAACCTCTCATGACAGGATCACTATTCTGGTTTATATTTCCTTATGCAATGAATATCATTATTCAGAAATGTAAATTCTGAAGTATGTTACTTTAGGAATTAGCAATGCTGCTATACTGGTTTCCGCCCTTACACTTGTTTTGTCCTACCTGCCCACCTCCTATCGCTGTGGCCCTACTTGGGAAGCCTTTCCAAAGAGGGTGCATCTCCCCTACCTTATGGCTTCATTGACAGTGCATCACATGTGAACAGAAGGGCGTCTGTCTATCCGTTTCTATATTCCTCTGTCAAATAATCATGACAACACTGCCGTGTGCACTGTAGTTTCTGTGAAAATAATCACTTAATTTTCATCTACCATTGATGTAGTGTGTAATAATAGTGTTAACACAATGTGCGGAAGTAATATGATGCACTTTAAAATGTCACAAAGCCTCCTCCACAGTTCGGTTCCACCTAGTTAGCCCCCATGTTACGGCAGCACTCACACCCCCGAGGAGCTGCCATCATCCTGCAGACCCTACCCCACACCAGTAGAGCTTGGAGAACATTATGACCCAGTAATATTCCCCTATCCCGTTAGTGTTGCTCGACCGACCCAAGCGAAATATGGGGAACATGGGGTCACATACACCATACACCCATGCCAGCTTACCTAATCAGCGAGTTGACTCCCAAGCAGCCATCCACATCGACTCTTTCTCCACTGCCTCTGCTCACCAGCAAAAGATACGCATTAATGGTAATGGAATTACAGCTTAATATCGCAATGTTTACTAATAATTTATTGTACACAATTGACATGTTGTGACTCGATGTTTACTCACCACTGTTCATGTAATTTTGTTACAAAAATAAAACAAAAATAAAGAGTTAAAGAAAAAAAAATTGACACAAAGCTATTTTTCGTGTGCCAAGGGCATTTCAATGAAATGATCACAGGGGCACCTGTAGTCTGTTCACTAAACAAAGACTTGTGGTGAACCGATGCACAACGTGCAAACATAGCAGTTTTTCCCTTACTTTTCTCTTATTGCCTAATTTAATAGCAACCCACTAAGACGCACTAACAAATGCCGAAGGCTTCCGTTTACTTGTGCAAGTTATTCTATTTATTTCAGCAATTGAAATGTTGATCACTGCTGAATTTCACATTTACAGATGTATAAATACTGGAAATCTGTTGTGAAAACAGGGGGATTCTGTATAATCTACATTTATATGCTTTTGGTGGGAGTGAGGTGTTTGGTTTTTTTTTGTTTTTTTTTTACATTCTATGCTGAACTATGCATCCAATATCATTCAAACCAAAATGTCATTCAATTCTGTTCCTGCTTCCTTTCTATTGCCATGTCATATAATGCATGACCTGAAAAGGCAATATTCTAAACTTGCTAAAAAAAAAAAGCAATATTATAAACATCCTAAAGCTTTCTAGGTTTGTTTTATGTGGTAAGCAAGCTGACAACAATAAATAGTTTGATACTTCCTTCCTTTACCATGCTTTTTCACTTACATAATGAATTCCACAGGAGACGCGGCACCTTTTTCAAGTAATTCCATTTCACGAAGGAATGTGTCATAAATCATGTAGGTTCAGCTTCAAAATGTGCATAAGCAATTTCTAGTGATGGTTCCACTTTACATTTAGAATCATAAAAAAGTAAGTATATGCGTTAGGTCTACTTCATCTGTAAGTCTCATGATGAATACAGTAGTATGGATACATTCAATGAATTGCTTGTTTTTTTTTTTTTTATGACCACACTAAGCAATGCTGCATCAAAAAATTAAAAAAAAAATCCTTAAAGATTTGTCCTTTGTCCTAATGTCATTTGTTTTCAGGTTAGAATCTGCTCAGTTTGAATACGCACACTTAAATAAAATCATTTAAATATATATATATATATATATATATATATATATATATATATATAATATAAAGTGATTTCTGTGGGAAAAGCAAGGCTTATGGCATGACTGGTGTGCAGATGTTTGTTTACCATTGTGTTAACTATCCACAGACTTCAGGTGGAAGGGGTTTTTAATCACAGTTTTTTGTCCACCATAACCTTTTTGGTTTTTGAGATATATATATATATATATATTTTTTTTTTTTCTTTCCAATAAGTTTATATATATATATATATTGAAGAGGTGGATTTATTAGAGTCTGTACAGATGTTTAAAGTGCAACTGGATAAATACTTGTAAAAGCATAATATTCAGGCATATAATGTTTAATTAGTAGAGCAATAGCTTTTTGATTCAAGGAGATATCTGACTGCGATTCTGTTTTTTTCCCCCCCCTAGTTTGTTGCACAATTGCAAGTGCATCAAACTAGGTTTTTGCCTTCTTTTGGATCAACAGCAAAAACTGATGTGAGAAAGGCTGAACTTGATGGATGCTTGTCTCTTTTGTCATTTATATATACATATATATAAAAAATATATACTTTTTTTTTTTTTTTTTACTGATTTCGTTTATCCCCAAATCAGTGTACAGCATCAAAAGAATTGCTTTCTCACTCTCCCACCCCTCAGCCCTTTGAGACATGCATTGAGACCCCTGGGATTTCAAATTTACCACTTTAACATCGCAGTGCAGGCCTACAGGGTTTCTTCTTAAAAAACTGTTTACAGCTGTATATCTTTAGTATGGTTCACTGGGAATACAGTAAAAAAATGAGCTTTCACACACTTTGCTTCTAACACAAATACCACAAGAAAGCATATTCCCACAGTAATATGGTTTCCACAGGAATAGCTAAAGAAAGTCTTTTTTTTTCTCTGTGTCATTTTTTTTCCTGGGAGAATGGCGAAAAAACAGTGTAAACAAATAAGATGATAAAAACAAGTTCCTTCTGGAAATGGCATACTTTAGATACGATGTCCTGTGCAGTTTTTAGTATCACTACCGCCTTTCACATGGAATCCTCGAGCTGAAACGACTATGGCATGTACTAGAATTCTCGGTGACTTGCTTCTCCATTTACCAGTTGCCCTTTAATTAATTTAGGCCGTGTAGTCTCACAGAATGTCCTCACTGTGACATCCTTCTGTACAATGAATTCTCTGGCTAATCGGACCCCCGGGCAAATTTAAATCAGAGAATATTTTCTTATAGGCAAATTTGTCAGTTTATATAGTTTTTCCAAAGCATCCTTTGTGACTGCTCAGATGATGCTGAATATCTGGATGAAACATGGAATACAAATTACTCAACATTCTTCTTAAAATAATCGCATATTTATTATGTATCTTATCATTTATACATATTTATTATTTATTAATGACCAGGGAATTCCAGACAACTTTTTCAATGGATTAAATATGTATTGATTAAAAAGTCTGTTGATTCACGATGACAAAACTCTCAAATAAAACCTTTCAAATAAAAATCTAATGAATAAATAAAAATATGTATTGATAAAATAGCAATATATTCTAAAAAAGTTATAACTAAAATATTGATTACAAAAATGATCGCCTTGTGCTTCGATGAACTGTGAATAAAAAATTGAAAAAGCAAGAATGATTAGTGTTTGCAATCTAGATTTATTTATTTTTTACAGAAAAAGATTGACTTGCATTGCTGGCAGGAGTGCCAGCATTGTTATCTACATTTTATACATGACATCTTAGGATAACTTGTGGCAGGTTGATGATGTATTTATGTAACAATTTATATAATATATGCATACCAACACAAGTATAGCATGTAATAGTACCAGAATTAACATATAATAGGCACAGACAAATAATACATCTAAACATAGGACTTCATCATAATATTAATAAGAAGATATGAAAGTATTTTTATTTTCATGAAGTTTATATTATTATATTATTATATTATATATCAGAAATCAATGTACTGAAACCCCTGCTGGAATTTTCCAGTTTGTTAGGAATGTATTAGAAGTAACTAATTTGACAAGAAGCAAGACTGGTTTGTGCTAGTGACTGAATGGAATGACGTGGAATTTGCCAGTAATGGATGGCATCCAAGTGGTATTAAAAATGTGTATAGGTTATTGTTTGTTGAATTTCTGTTGGAAGGAATGCAACATTAATGTGTTTTTGTAAATTTGAAGGAATATTTCCCCATCTGCATCTGATGTTTGTAGAAGTACCATATCTGCGCCAGCTCACGGTATCAAGATGATATGTCCTGATTGTTCATGTTATTATGAAAGTCAACTAACAGTGCATTATATAACAGACTGAACAGCTACCATGTAAAATCAGGTGTGCATAATGACATGTATTTAGAAGGAATGCATCCAATTCTTGCATAGATTTGCCAATTGGGAAAGTAGGCACATGCCAAGAGGCAGGTATCCAACAAATATGCATTATTTGAATTATAATTTTTTATAGGTTTTTTTAATATACTTTTTGCATTTTTCTGATTTGCAGAAGCAGTGAGGTCTCTTTTATACATCTGCCAAATCATGTAACACGTAATAGTAAACTAAACTTGCTATTTTTAGGGGAGCTTGAAACACCCAACAATGATGTGCCCTCAGGTTCCTCAAGATGCAAGTCCAGACCTGATTAAACACATTGCATTTTGCACTTTGTAAAAGCAATCCTGGCTAAAAAGGAAATGTTGCCACCATATCCCCTTTATCCGTCTAAAATATTAAGAGGCCCATCTCTTTCATCTAATATGAGCTATGTGGATGCAAATTCAATTGAGAAAATTGTGATTTTGCCTTCGTTACTCATGACAAGACCTTTTGTCTTGATTTAATATATTTAATAGCTGATGCTTTGCTTAGCTGTGAAAAATCTGACTGATAGATATGCATATTGTAAAACAAATTTCTGCCATAGCAGCTGGATTGAGCTTCACTAATTCCTGCTCATTTTCAAAATCAACTGTCTCTTGTTTGATTAAATCGCACTCAGTGCACAAAGGACATTCCATTAAAATGAGATGTTGTGATGCACGCTAATGACTAGCCTGAACATGATACATTAACATATTGCACTTTTTAAAATAATTACTATGAAATCACTTACCTATTAAAATAGAAAGATATACAATGGGGAAAACAGATTTGCGGACCGCGTTAAAAATCAGCTTAGGTCTCTTCCTTTCTCCCTTGTTTAAAGGGACACTATAGTCACCAGAACAAATACAGCTTAATGTAGTTGTTCTGGGGAGTATATTCATTGCCTTCAGGCATTTTCATGTAAACACTGCTTTTGGCGCTGGAAATAAGGTGAGTTTTTCATGCTTTTAAGTGTGATAGGGGGCTGTGGGGGGAGCTACCTTAATGGTGGATTTTGCACTTTAGTGTCAGGAATACATGTTTGTGTTCCTTACCCTATATTGTTCCTTTAACCACACTTTGGCATTCGTGTAAAGACTTCATTACACTGATTTCGAAGTGTGATTATTATTATTATTTTTTTGGCATGAGTAATCGGTGATATAATATATTTTCTTACTCTTTATGTTTCTTAATGTTGTGGTTTGAAAGACCTACTAGTTTGCGGTAACTTATTTTCACCCCTCCATACTGTTAAACGGTTATCAATGGAGATAAATAATATATGCCGTTTGTTTTTGTTTTTTAAGGAAGAACAGAGTATTTACCCATCAGTGAATGGGCATTGAGGCTTGTGGTTTTCTGTCAATGCCAGAGCCATCATGCAAGACCTGATAGTGTCTAAACTGTATTTTGCTTGTAAACTAAAACTGCATAGAATGTTTGCCTTTACGATAACTTCCATCAGGTCCAAGAGAGTTGGCAGCCTATGATATAATTAGGGATGGGCCTGCTGAAAATGGGAAAGATAATCTGGCCACCCCCACACAGGGATGCGCATGTGCAGAGAACAGCTAAAGTGCTTTTTCATTGGCTCGTTGCTCTTTTATTATAATTATTAATACTGTCATTTATAAACAGCCAACGCATTCTGCCGCTATGTATAATTGGGAGAAAGACAGGACAATATAAACAGACCAATACAAAAGCCAGTGAGCTCAAATCTAGCATTTAATTTGTCTGTTTTATACAGTGTACATAGCTAGATAGGCCATGAGCTTACAATCTAAAAGTTAAAATGATGAGTTGATGCTAGATGTAGAAGGGGGAATTTGAAAGGTGATGGCCAGAGAGAATTAACACATATTTGCAACCACTGATACAATGTAAAGGAAGTTGGCGAGATAAATGTGTGAGATCTCAAACAGCTGGGGAAGAATCCTCCTTTTAAATTGGTTAAATACAGGGTAGGCGGCATAGTGCTCAGTGAAAATTGTTTTCTCTTTTGTTGGGTGGTTTGATGTCTGGAAGGCCTCTGAAAGTTTAATTCCTAAGAGCTCTTTATATGATCATCAGTACATCTCATGCTCATACTACATTATTTGTGTCCCCAAAAGCAGAACACCATAGATATCCTGGGACAGTCTCAAATTTGGGACTGTCCTGTAAAATCCAGGATTGGTGGGAAATGTATACCTACACAATCTATAAAAAAAAATATATATAAAAAAAAAAAAAAACACAAATAGTGTAATATTGTATGCCACCAAAAAATTGAAATTGGTAATTACTGCACTCACAAAAGTATGTAAAATTCAGGCTCATAGTAATGTTATATCGTTTGTGTCCTTCTTGCAGCCTCTTTTCCCTTATTCCCTGCAGAAAGGGAACATGAAAGGGACAAAGACATAGTGTAACATTTTCAACACAAAATAATGACTTTATTTAGGTTACACTGACAAGATAAAAATTCATCCATGTCAACAGACTCCTGCTGTGAAATGGATGTAGAAGTTCACAGGAACGGTTCTGCAGCAATAAAACAAATCAAATAAATTAAAACAATAAGTACTATGTAAGTCCCAAAGCCCTACGTGTTTCATCCATTATTGAACTTCCTCAGGGGCATCCAAAGGGTGTATGAAGGTTCTCCTTCTCGTTTAAAAAGCCTTATTTCGCACCGTCCCGAAATCCAATAAACCAATTGGAATCTGTGGCTTCATGCAGACCCATCTAAACTCAATGATTGCGTCTCCAAACTCGTTCGCGGTCAAGCGGGTGACGTACTTCCGGGATTGCAGGAAACGCTGAATGCGTTTCAACTTGCATTCCATGTAGTATGGTGACTTACTTCCGGGTTTATGGGGGACGCTGGTTTACGTTCCTACCAGCGATGTATGCATTGATGTCCAATATTACTCAAAATAAAAATGAAAATAGAAAGGAGAAAGGATGCATAGAAAAAATCTCACAAAAAATCTCAATAATTGCATTTCAATAATGCAATAATACTATAATTAAGATAATAATCCAACACCTTACTAGAAAAAGATGATAAGATATGAAAATAAAAATAGGCTAATAATGTAGTAGAGAGAGGGGGAGCCTGTGGATCAAAAAACCAACATGTCAAGAGACGTTAAATATCAAACAATGGAATAAATAAAATTAAGAATAAAATGGAATAAACAATTATAAATTAAAAACCATATCAACATCTACATTCAATCCAGCTGGATGTAGTGTCTTTAAAACATAAGTCCAAAACCCCTCTCTATGTCTGAGCCTCATCACCAAATATTACCTCTCTCATCCAATGATACCTTTTTAATGCCAGTGCACATGAAAGTTGTAAAACTAAAACATGTTTCCTGTGATCCCGGAAGTAAGTCACCCGCAGGACCTCGAATGAGGCTTGAGACGCAATCATTGAGTTCAAATGGGTCTGCACGAAGCCGCCGATCCCAATTGGTTTATTATTAATAAGGCTATTTAAACGAGAAGATAGGAGAACCTTCGGATGACCCTGAGGAAGTTCAATATTGGACGAAACACGTAGGGCTTTGGGACTTACATAGTACTTATTGTTTTTATTTTATTTGTTTTATTGCTGCAGAACCGTTCCTGTGAACTTCTACATCCATTTCACAGCAAGAGTCTATTTACGTGCCTTACATGAATTTTTATCTTGTGAGTGTGACCTAAATTAAGTCATTGTTTTGTATTGAAAATGTTACACTATGTCTATCCCTTAACTTTTCCCTTTCTGCATAGAATAAGTGAAAAGAGGCTGCAAGAAGGACACAAACGATATAACCTTACTATGTGCCTGAATTTTACGTACTTTTGTGAGTGCAATATTTACCAATTTCTCTTTTTTGGTGACATACAATGTTACACTATTTGTGTTATTTATTTTTATAGATTTTTTATAGATTGCATAGCTGTACATTTTTCACAGACGATAAGAGGTATCTTCTTATCTTCTTACAATCTATCTTGTCTGATAAAAGGGTAAACTATTTCCTTGTAAATTTTACCAGTTTTGTGGTGTGCATCTTGTTGCGTATATAGTGTATTTTGCTGTATTTTGTAGGATTGGTGGAAGTTATGCTTTGTACCAACTTTACAATTATGTGTTGATATTTCAAGTAATATTTTTATTGTATTTTTGACCATCACATCTGCGTGACATTCTGTTTACATTAATTTTTCTCTTTATTATTCTACTTACATTTTTTTTTTTTGGTCACTATATAAACTATTTGGTTAAAATATATTTGATGGTACATGTCAACACAGCAGTAACATAAATAAGTATAGGTGGTTCGGTGGATATGTTTTATGGCTCTTTGGTGGGGGTTGGTTCTTTATGATGCATATGAGGATTACTGTTTCTGTCATATACATTTTCTAAGCATAAAAAGTTTCATGCTGTTCAGTATCATGTTCTCAGTTGGATCTGTGTTCCTTAATCTTTGAAAAAAATATTTCCATAACTTTGGGAATTTTCTCTCATTCGTGATTTAGAGCCTTCTCTTTTTGCAACCAGCATTAAACTTGATGGTAGCATTTCTGTGGTTTCCAAAACCTGTTATATTCAGGCATATATGCTTTTATTTTAAGTTACATTTCCTATTGGTTTATACATTCTTCAGAGTTTCTTCATACATATAATCCAGCAGTTTTAAAATTTTGGGAAATTTTTTTTTTTTTTTTTTTGGAAAAATGACAAAAACAAAGCATTATGTCTATCAATGTAATGTATCGCCTGAACAAAACTACCATTTAAAGAAATAATATGAATAACTAACAACTGGATGGCTACTCCACCAAGACCCCACAATTTTATACACCCAAACACCGTGCCTTAATTTATGCAGTCTCTGCAGTTTTTCTCCACATGGCCCTATCCTCCTTTGGTCTTTCCTAGTGTAGGGTACCTTTTGTGTTGGCAAAGGCTGTGCCACACTCTAGACATCCTGCAGGTGGAAGGGGACCTTTCCAGAAGTCCCTCTCTTCTTTCCAGTGGTCCTCACGCCAGCCACGATAGTACCGCCCCTTTTTATGGCGCGGCACGAGCGCGCCGATGTCATGACGCTAATAACGTCACGGCTTGCCAAAACGTGCAAATTCAATAAGTTTGGGGGCGTGGTTACAAATTAAAGGAACACAGCATATAAGGGGAGTTCAAGACATGTGTCATTGCCCTGTTGTGGGTTTATATAGTCCCAATAGCGCATTATATATTGATATCTCTTGGTTCTGACTTTGGCTATGTTTAACTATTCTACCTTCTGTATTCCTTTGACTTGGCTCTTGTACTCTAGCTGTTCTTGATTTCTGGCTCCTCTGATCGCGGCTTGTTCCTAAATACTCTCTGTCCTTGTGACGTTAGCCCGGCCATTCTAAGTTCCGGTATACGTTACTATTCTCTCTGCATGTTGGATCCATATATATTCCTGACACCTATATGCTGACAATCAAAAATATAAAACTAGCAGCACCTTGTACCACAAGCAAATAACTGCTCACTGACACACACACACATGATTATCCACAATTACTCACATACAAATTAAAATACAGAAAGACACCAGCGCATACATACATACATACGTACATACCTCCTACTCATGCTGACTGCCACTGTGATTCTAAATCTCCCATATACCCCATTCCCCTTTGTAACTGCTGGAGAGACACTTGTGTAGGACACGTTTTAAGCCTGCAAATACCCTATGTCAGTCTCTCTCTCAACTCAGTCTATCCTTCAAGCCCCGCAGCAGTTTTCTCCTGTCTTTTACTAATCACAAAATCCCTTGTTCACTCATCTCCTTGCCTTCTTACTAGCAGGAGGAAGCTTGCTCCTAGGAAGTAGTCTGGAACAGAGAAAGAGATTAATGTAGTATTAAAGGAAATATGCCACACTTCCACCTGATGACAAGAGGATGTTGGGCTGCACATCCCTCTTAAATTCTTGTTCTCCATTCCCTCGGCACAACATGTAAGAGCATGATCATGTGAGTAGCAGGTTGGCCTATGCCCTATACCATGGGCATACACTTGGAGCTGCAGCTACATTAGCCTCTATGTTAATCCAGCCCTACTGTCCTAGCAATGATTACACTCCAGGCTACAGAAACCCCCTGACAGGATTTTTATAAAGCTATCGCTGCATATTTCCCAACATCCTGGGCTGCAGAGTCTAGGCAGGCCCCTGAGGGGGCATCGCTAGTGACACTGTCCATGTCACTAATAATGGAGCCCATCTGGAAACAGGGGGTGGACCCGCCCACTGACAGCCTGCCTTGCCAGCCTTTAGGACCATGCTAGAAGCACTCCTCGCATGGCCCTACTACCTACTGGACAGTGTGTCATCTCTGCTACCTGTGGAAACCTCCCTTGTGCCCCCAGATGTGGGGCACCAGTGAACTGAACTGGAATGGGAACTCAAAACAGGGATTGTCCTGCTGAAAATGGGACTGTTGGGAGGCTGGCTATTGTATGTAAGAAAAAAATGTACTTACATTTCAGGCCTTGTGTGAAATATTAAAGTTAAAGAACAATGTATAAGTTTTTTATTTCCCAAATAATTTTATAAAGGATGCATGAATAAATTAAAAATAAAGAAAACTGTGTAAATATATACATGCTTCTAATAAATATTATGCTATTTTTACAATCAACAAGTGAAGGGGTTAATGCTGGATAGTTACTATGTGGTCTATCTACCATTGTCTGATCATTTGATACCTGTCTTTTGGTGGAAAGCTATCAGAAACTATCTCCAGCTTAGGGCGGTCTATTCAATTATTTGTTCTGTGATTTCCAACCAGCATGATGGCTCTAACTAGGCTGAATTTCTGTTCAATTAAAAATCAAAATTTGCTCAGTTGCTGAACTGTGTGAACCAGCAGAGTTGGTTGCGTGTTTTCCCACAAGTTTCAGAAATTATATCCAGTTTTGTACTGAACTCAACACCATCCAATTCCAAACAAATAAGAGGTGCTCCTTTAGATGCCAACTAAAGCCAGATTTATGATGTGTTTAGTTTAGGATGTTCTCCAAAGATCTTAAGAAAAGTCGGCATATATAGATGATTGTTCTTACTACTTCTTAAAAATGCATATGCTGATGAAATTTGCAAGAAAAAGAAATTCATAACTACCTATCTCTCTCTTTTACTTTTGATTGAACCTGTGGTTTAATCCTCTTTCTTTTAGGTATCTCTTCTTAATACAGTCAACCCGCCACCCTTTGTTAAAGAGGACATTGTCTTTAGGTGTTACCTAGGAAATATGTTTCTTGCTACAGTCATCAACAAAATCACAACGCGGTATTCTAATATCAGTTAGTACAGAGATATTACGGACCAGGGGTTAGGTGGGTTAGTAGTATTTTGTTAACCTTTTTAACCAAGTCAAGGCATCATCAAAATATCACGAGGAATCACCCTTCTCAGCAAATTATTCTCGTCTAGTTTCTGGGAATCTTGGAAAGACTACAAACTCCAGTATTTTCCATCACTTTTCAGCACGATAAAGTAGTTAACATACTCATATGAGATTCTCATCAGTGCAGGACAGCAAAGTGATTTATTATTAGAAAACAAGATGTTCAGTGGAGTTTGAAACGATTTCTGCTTTACAGTGAAGTGAGGAAATTACTATGAACATGAAATAAACCAAAACCTTCCCACTCGTAAAATTCATCTTTAATTTGTGTGTAGTGGTGTAAAATCAGGAATCATCTTCAGTTAATCCCATTTCGGTTGCAAATCAGCTCTGGTATATCTGTAATCATGTAAAGTTCCAGAAAACAAAAAATGAAAAAAAGTTGCTCATCTAAATTTGGATTCAGGATATTATATTCTCTAACAGTGTTAGTGTTTGCAGATGACCCAAAATTAAACAGTATGAGCAGGATATTACTTCTGTACAGATTAGAGAGGTGGACATTCAAGTGACATTTGAGCTTCCATGTAGATAAATCCAAAGTTATGATTTGAGCAAATTAATACCGTATTGGTATGGAGTTAGGGAAATCAATAAGAGAAGGCCAATGGACAATATCAGTCAGCTTGATAAATCCCGTAAGGAAGTTGAGTGGGAATATGATTTTATAC
The DNA here is from genome assembly GCF_036172605.1 of Pelobates fuscus. Classification (NCBI taxonomy): domain Eukaryota; kingdom Metazoa; phylum Chordata; class Amphibia; order Anura; family Pelobatidae; genus Pelobates; species Pelobates fuscus. Next base: position 233,676,370 of record NC_086317.1, read on the forward strand.
CATGTCCCCCCTTCTTATACTCTCACTGCACAGCTGATGGATGTCAGAACAATAGTGGAAAATTCTGCCAGACAAAACAGCCCTCACTACCAGAACTTCCAAATGTTGCAAATCAGATGTGCTACTAGAGGCAGGGCACAAGGAGGCTGTATGGTTACTCTGTGAGAAAAGATGATGGCGAGACATGAGTGAGATTTTATTTATTTATTTATTTATAACATATTTTACCAGGAAAGATACATTGAGATTTCTCTCGTTTTCAAGCATGTCCTGGGTCCAAAAATCATTGCATTGTTACTATTAGGGTACAATAAAATACAAAAACAATATTAATACACAAATACAAAATTTAACATAGAACAGGTCAGGTAGGAAATATATAATCAACCATGACAGGTGCATTCTGTTTTGAGGTATGTAGAGAGGGATCTCTTAAAGGACTTTAGGCTTAGGGAAGATTTTAAATTGTGTGGGAGGTCGTTCCACAATTGCGGTTCTCTGTAGGAGAAGGAGGATCGGGCTGCTTTCTTTTTGTATGGAGGTAGACTAAGTAAAGTGTTGGTACTGGATCGGAGGTTATAGGAAGTGGGAACAGCCGGGGAAAGCATTGTGTTCAGGTAGGGTGGGAGTTTCCCAGAAAAGCTCTTGAACACAAGGCTGGAAAGATGAAGGGTGCGTCTGGATTCCAGCGACAGCCAGTTTAGTTTTTTTTAGCATGTCACAATGGTGGGAAGCGGAGCAGTGAAATACACACTAGTATTCTAAACTTACACTTTGTTCACATACACTAACACATGACAGAAAAACTCACCTAAACTCACACACACATGGAACATGAACCAACACTCTACTCAGATTGACCTTATTTGCACAGGCATTCCATACAGATACACCCATGCACACACCAACATACTGGACAAGTACACACCTGCCTTTATGCACCTTATTTAAACAGTGGAAGTCTAACTTCTGCCCCAAACCTTCAATACACAATGCTCTTCCGGTGTGTAATGTGTGTGATCAATGTATTTAATGTATGTTAAATGTACATTCTAGTGTATATGTATATAATAAAAAAGGAGAGAGTGAGGGTCCAACAGGTCGAACCTGAATTATACCATGGTTTTGTATTTACACCAATCCAATTGCTTTGTAGAACCTCAGGACTTATTTACCAACACTTTATATTGGTTATCTACTATTGTTTATGATTGTGATATTAATATGAAGTATAACAAAGTATAGCATCCAGAGGCATATCAAACTTTATTTTAGACATTCTGTTAAATGTACTGACCATGCCTCTACAGTTATCGACCAATGTTAATTAAACTTGATTGTTCTCTGTTTAATCCATTGTCATTGTTGCTATGTACTATGCCCTGACCATGCTTTTTCTCCTTGATAAAAATTGATTTAAAACAACAACAAAAAAAAACATTCTTACTTAATATGTCATCTTAGAGAGAAGAGACAGGCTCTTTTTGAGAAGCATGTACTAAAATAAAAGAAAAAACAAGAGTGTATTGCTCTGACCACTTAACTACAGTGGGAGTGGGCGGTCCCCCCAGGTGAATGCCAGGAAGGAGTGCTGAGAACAGAATTGTGCTACACAACCATCTATAAGTTAGGTAGAATGGCTGGATCATATTGAATACCTGACCATGCAATATGGACCTTGTTTCCAGTTATACTTCCATTGAGATCCTGGAGAGCATCAGCATCATAATGTTCATGGGTAGAGAGGTCAGGACACAACACAGAAAGGTGGGGATATGTCATGACATATGCTAATCTCTTTGATACTCTAGTAGTCATTGGGGTTTCATTTGGACTCAAGCCTAAGGTATTTCTAGACCCTAGCAACACTCTCTGGGATAATATTAGTTACTAATTTAAAACAACTCTTTGTAGAGCCAGAGAGGATGGAGATGTCCATATAAGTTGTTTGCATGGAGTTGGACAGATCTCGGATTACAAAGGAGGAAATTAAATTCTTGCTTTGACTTCACTGATTGTGGTTGCTGATTATTGTTGCCGAGATTTTTACAAATCAATAAACCACAATATACTTTGAAAGAGGAACTCTATGCACTGTAACCTTTGTATAGCTGTTACGGTGCTTGGAGTGACCCTTTTAAAGCAGCTATTGAAACTTTGTTTCCGAGTTATTATTATTATTGTGTTTTTGACTAGAGGTCGACTGACTACCATTTGAAGTTTATTATTACAAAAAAAAATAAAAAATGGTTCTTTAGGGATTCTGTAAAATACATACAACATTTTCTGTTTTGTCCATTGCAGCCAGAATGATGTATCTTTCCAAAGTCCAAAATGTCCCTTTCCACTGTAAAAGTAAAATATACATTTGCGAAATGCTGCTAAAAGATCCATTTATATTCTTATTCAAGCCTTCTACAAATGTTATTTTACATAACCACTGGATGATTCCATATCGTAGTTTGTGGTCTGAATGTTTAAGACAAAGGGGTTTTGGCCCTTGTAAGTGAAACAGCTGCTTTGAACATTGTTGACTGGCATTAGCCAGCTTAGTGGCAGACAACATAATCCTTTCATTCTGCTCGGCAATATTCGTTATAGTAAAAGGGTTAAGGCAGACCTGAGAATTGTGGTGTTTCTGCTATTTAAATTGATGTTCTGACTTTTCCATTAAGATCATCTGTACTCTCATATTCTTGTAGATATTTTGTCCATGTCTTGGGAGTTAGATTCCTTCTACTGAGCTTTTCAAGGATCGTAAACTATCCTAGAATCTCACTATTGTTCTGTTAGCTTTCTTCATCTGATACCTTATGAATGAACACAATTATAATGTCTGTTCTTTTCCCAGTGTCATACATTTCAATGAACAACTCACATTTGACTTTCTACAGCTGCCAATTTTTGAATACTACCCTGATTTTTTTTCTCTAACCCAAGCACACACATTCTTCAGTCTACCACATGATTTGGGAGTTGACATGCAAACGCAACTTCTTGCTGATCACATTTTGGGCTCATTTCTTTTTCTAGTTAATCTGCAGGACTAAACAGTTTGTTAAGCTAAACATAAGTCAAAAGCCAGAAACCCATTCAACGGCAGGCTTATGTTATTTTATTTCAGCCATGTGGATTTGAAATAGGTTATAATATCATTACAGAAATCTGATATAGCTCCAAAAATAACACGAATATCTTCTCTTGTGTGTCATGAGGGGAAACACCAGGACACAATCTTATTTGAAAAGAAAAGTGTGTGTTCAAACCAATAAAAAAAAAAAATCTTGATTGTTTTACTGTAATGATTATTTTGGACTGGCTGAGAATTATAGGAAATGTATTTTACTAAGACCTCTGCAGTGCTAAGGCTAGATATCAGAGGTCAATACCATCATCGAAAACCTTTTTGTAATGTAAAGTGTTCTATAATTACTGTCTTTATCAATCCAAACAACAGGTGGCACTATTTTTGTTTGGGCAACTTGCTCTCATCATTTGTAAGTGTGTTCATGAGTGACAAGTTATCTGTGCTATAAATTTCAAAATGTTAATTCATACACATCCAATTCTGACAAAGGAGTTCATATATAAAGCAAATCTATTACTCGGACATGGACTGTAAGATCTGTTTTATCAAATGGGATCTAAACATTGATATGATTTATAGATAGGTCGGTACTGCTTTGGCATCTGTATGTCTGCATCCCATGCTTCCATGTTATAAGGATTTTTTTTCTTAATGACTAGTGGATGGATCATATCAAAACTAATTATGCTTCCTGTGAACTTATGAATACGTTTCATACATTAGTTGAACTGAAAGCATGTGCACTTCGCTGCTCAGCCCTCCCTATTCAAGAAAAGAAAAAAACCAGAGGGAAATTAGTATCATCTCTCTCTGATTTACTTTCATCTTTTCGTCTTATGTTTCCATGTGCTGAGGTTTGGCAGAGTCGGACGTAGCTATATTATTTATTACATGTAACGTTTACACTACACCCGTTATTACAAGTCTGCATTCTTAGCACTGAAATGGCTTCCAATTGGCGCGACTTTGCTATTAATGTTACCTTTTATGTGCATGTTTGTTCCGACAGAACGGCCACTAGCGCAGACAACATGAACTTGTATCACCCATAAACTAACAAGTCTGGAGCCACACGTTTATCATTATCCTTTCAGTGTTTCTGATTTAATTTTGCAGATGTGGATTAATAAAACTGGAACACTTTTTTTTCTTTCTTTCTAATGGTCAACAAACGATTATGACAATGAGAGCAAAGCACAGAATGGGGAGATTTAAGAGGAGGCAAGGGGGGGGTAAAGAAGATGTGGATTTCATCAGCTTCGTAGGCATTTTCGTCTTTGAGTTTTTCTATAAATATGTCTTTATGGATGTTGTTTTACTAGCTTAAAAACATCTAATTGAAACCAGTTGACTAAATCTCTTTGGATCAAGGAACAGTAATAAGCAAAGAAAGTATCTTATCCCCACAATCCAGAAATGCTTAGTGACTGGTATACTTGATGCATATGTAATCAGTTTACTTTGACAATCTTGTCTTTTTTTTAATACCTTGTTTCTTGCACTGTGATCATTTGTGTATGTGTGTGGTTTCTTATTGGAACCTATGAGGCGTAAAATATTGAATTAATAATGCATTTGGTTGCCATAATGAACTGTATATATATTTATATATTTGGCTATATTGTCATAATAAATTATCATATGTGCCTGATCCCATCTGGATTTCAAGTAGGTATATTCACTAAAGTGAGAATTCAAAGTGAATTTTAAATTAAGGGTAAAAAAAGCTGAATTGGACTAATTCTCTAAGTGAGCTATGCTTCCAGTTCAGCTACTTTGGCCTTCAATTTAAAATTGTTTTAGAATTCACTTTAGTAAATAGCCCTGTATGTCTAATCTAGAGTATATTTTCTAGGTCCATCACTTATCAAATAATTTAATTTGTAGTATTGGATGCTGTTTGTTAGAGACTTAACTATAGCACCCCCTGTCCCTGCAAGCCTGAACTTAGGGAATACTGTGTGGTGGTTATAGAAGGAAGCAGTGATTAAATGGGTTAACCAGAAAGGAAATGAGGAGGTAATTAAAAGTCACTGAAGTCACTAGACATTCGGTTTTACTATAACCCAATAACTTGATTATATGAGGTTATCAAACAGTGGATTGTTTCACTCGTGTTTTTCTGTTAAATAATATATCACGGCATAAAGTCAACTAAGTTAACAGATGATATCCTTTACTGTGTAATTATGTCTTTATTGCTTCTCTTCGTGTATTTTTCTTTTTAAATGTATTTGATTTACTTTAGGAAAAATAGTCTAACAAAGAATTTACATATTTCACATATTTTAAAATCAACCTTCAAGACCATTAACACCTGGAATGCTATGTTTGTTTTGCTTAGAAAGAAAATGTGTCATATATTTGACACTTATTTGGCATATATTTGAAATATTACAGGGACACTTAAAGCACCAGAAGCAGGGCCGCCACCAGAAATGTTGGGGCCCCTAACTCAGCTCAGGGTCTGGGCCCCCTGGGGCCCGCCTCCAAATACCGCCCACTGGGTCCACACACAGACACAAACGCACACACTGATACAAAAGGACACAGATACATACTAACAGACACACATACTGAAACAGACATACAGGCATACATACTGACACACATATACTGAGACATACACACAGGCATACATAGTGACAGACAGACACATACTAACATACATAGAGACACACATGCAAGAGGACATAAAGACACATACATACATACAGACACCGACATACATACATACACACACACACACATTCATACATACAGACACTGACATCCATACACACATACATTCATAATGGCATACAGACATACATTCATAATGACATACAGACATACAGACATACATACATACATACAGACTGACATACATGCATATATACAGACATACTGACAGACATACATGCATACAGACATCCATACACACATACACACAGACCTACGTTCATAATGATATGCAGACATACATTCATACAGACATACATATATACATATATAATGACATAGACATACATATATACATACATAGACATACATGCATACAGACATACAGACATACACAAACATACATAGACAGACATACATACATACATGCATGCAGGCAGACAGACATAGGCATACACACAGACATACATACAGACATACACACAGACATGCATCCAGACATACATGCATACATACATACAGACATACATACATACAGACACATACATACATACATAGACATACACACAGACATACACACAGACATGCATGCATACATACAGACATACATAGACATACAGACAGACATACATGCATGCAGACAGACAGACATACATACACATACATGCATCCAGACACACAGACATACATGCATACAGACATACACGCATACAGACAGACATAGACATACAGACAGACATGCATGCATCCAGACAGACATACATACATAGACATACATGCATACAAACAGACAGACAGACATACACATACATGCATACAGACACACAGACATACATACAGACATAGACATACACACAGACATGCATGCATCCAGACAGACATACAGACATACACATACAGACAGACAGACATGCATACAGACATACACATACAGACAGACATACATACACAGACAGACATACATACACATGCATGCATCCATCCATCCAGACACACATACAGACAGCCATGCATCCAGACAGACATACATGCATACAGACATACACATACATGCATACAGACACACATACAGACATAGACATACACCCAGATATACAGACATACATGCATACAGACATACACATACATACATACATACATAGACATACATGCATGCATACAGACAGACATACACAGACAGACATACATACATACAGACACACACAGACATACATACATACATACATGCATGCACACACACAGCTCATTTTCCAGCCACCCTCCTGTCTCTTACCTTTTCTTTGCAGGAGGGTGGCTGGGGATGATGGGAGTCGGCGCTGCTCCCTCTTCACTGCCTGGCTCTCCCTCTTCACGGCTGGGCGCGCGCGCTCCTCCCACGCGGAGTGAGCTGGGAGGAAGTGACCACTTCCTCCCAGCAGCACTTGCGGCTGCTTTTTTTTTTTTTTAAAGGGGCCCAGTCGCGCTATACAACGGCCACAGCGCTGACCGGGCCCCTGAAGGAGGGGGCTCATCGGGTGGCCCTAAGTGTGTGGGTTGTCACCCCCTGATGGCGGCCCTGACCAGAAGTACTACAGCTTACTGTAGTTGCTCTGGGACAAGTAGAATGTTCCAGCAGTTTCAGCAGTTTCTGCCTTTTCTCAGAATGTTTACATTGCCTGCTATAACTCTCCTCTAGTGACTTGTCACTCTGATACTCAAAAGAGATGCTTCCTGGTTGTGGTTCTGCAAAGATTGCAGGACTGACATTCACCTTCTTTATACTCTGTATGAGGACACCAAGTGTTCCCCAAAGAGATGCACTGAGTCAATGGATCCCTGTAAGGAGATACTGATTGATGTAGAACAGGAGTTGCTGCACATGCACATTAACCCTCCACCTGTAGCATTATGTTGGCTGATAACTGATAACCTCATCCTAAGAAGGAGCGGCATTCCCTTATGACATTGGCCCTGTAGTTTTAATCCTTACAATCCTGTAAGTATTGTGAAACCAAATGCAGCTCATGGGGTAGCTTTGAATTGTATGCTTTCTTATGAGAAGCATTAGATTGGATGTGCAGGCAGTGATTGCCGAGCATGCGCATCATGTCCCAAATGCTCATTATTGGATTGGACTATGTAGAGTAGGGGTAGGCAATCCTTAGCACTCCAGATCTTGTTAACTATATCAAGGACCGACTTTGGAAAAAATCTGTCCTGGGCATTTTTTTTATTAAAGCTGCCCAGGGGGTTGAGGGTGTGTCTGGGTGGGGAGAGGTGGGGGGAAGGTGGCTGTTATGTCATTACCAATGATCAAAGTCAACCTCATTTTGCTTCACTGCTCTTCTAGTGCAACCTATGCGCAGAGCCTTGCTGATGTGCACTTGCATGAGAAAAAGGCCCTGCATTTGTACACACATACTGCCCCCATACACACACACTGCTCCCCATACACACACTGCCCCCATACACACACACTCTACACACATACACTACCCCCATACACACACACTGCTCCCCATACACACACACACTGCCCCATAAACACATTGCCATACACATACACTGCTGCCCCATACACACACATTGCCCACACTCACACATACACTGCAATCCTCACACACACACACACACACACACTGCACCTGTTACACACACATACTGTCCCACACATACACTGCATCCCTGACATACACTGCCACCCTCACTCACACACTACAACCTTCACACACACACACACACACACTGCTCACACACTGTCCCCCTCAAACACACACACACTGCACCCTTACACATTGCACCACTCACACACACCACTGCTCCGATGCACTACTACAGCCCCATTTCCCAGCAGACCTCAGGTAAGTTGTCAAACTGTTCTTAAACGGTTTGACTACTTACTCTCGGAGGGGGTCCCGGCACTATTGACACCATAACCACTACACTGAGCTGTAGTGGTTATTGTGTCTGGATTATTTCTTTAAATAATCTACAAGTGCCCCTCCCGAGATCAGGCTCTGGATCCGCCACTGTAGAGGATGCAGAGAGTGTGTATAAGAGTCTAATAGGCATGCAGTGTGTATGATCAGTGCAGTGTGTGTGTGAGGGGGCAATGTGTGTGAGGGGTTTCATGTGTGCGTGAGGGATGCAGTGTGTGTGTGTGAGGGGTGCATTGTGTATGTAACGGGTACAGTTTGTGACCATTTTGAATGGTATAGGGCAGGCATAGGCAACCTTCGGCACTGCAGATGTTTTTGACTACACCTCCCATGATGCTTTGCCAGCATTATGGGTATCAGAGCATTATGCGGGATGTAGTCCAGAACAGCTGGAGTGCTGAATGTTGCCTACCCCTGGTAAAGGGCATATATATTGTGTGTGGGGATATGAATACATTTTTTACAAATATTTTTATTATTTTTTTTCTCAAGGGAATCATTGCAAGCCCTGGTGGTCCATTTGGGTTGAGTAGCTCTATCCTGCAGCTCCTCTGGCTGCAGGCAGAGTTCACAACTCTCACAAGCTCCTCCAACCCATGTCAACTCTTTAAATTGGCCAGCTTGTGGGAGGAACATTGAGTCTTGGCTCCTCCTCTCCCCTCACTCCTCTCTCTGCCTCCGTTAAGTGCATGTGGGTCAGGGAGGGAGATCTCTGATCTCCCTCACTGGTCAGTTATGGCACACAGCAGGGCCGGCGCCTCTATAGTGCCTGCATGGGCCGGCCGGGGAGATCCCTGACTACACCTCCCATAATGCTCTTACAGCCATAATGCTGGCAATGCAATAAGGGAGATGTAGTCCACAACATCTGGAGTGCTGACTGTTGCCTACCCCTGGCCTAGAGAATGACTACTGTTGGATGATGTTGCAGGAGCAGGCAGCAGCACTGAGAGAGTTTCAGTGCTAGATAAAAGGTAAGTAAATTGTTTTATTTTAATCATTTTATTTGCAGTTGGGGGATGCCCTCTAATATAACTATGGACTAGGGCACTCCAGCAATAGGAATACTGGTTTGTACTCCTAACGCTATAGTGTTCTTTTATTTGAAAAGACTAACATTTTTAGTCCTGCTCAATCTTTTTTTTCTTTAATTCTTTATTTATACGACAGGTTAACAAATAAATACAACATACAGAGACATAGATAAACAATGGTGTATCCCGTCCAGATTTTCATGCAAAAACACACAGGAAAACATCACTTTTTTTAACTTCCATTTTCAATCCTCCAGTTGATAAGTAGAGCTAAATTAACATTTAGATTTCCACACTGCAACATTGTTCTCTTCAGTAATAAACTTCAATAATTGTAAAAAATATGTGCAGGATACGTGTGTACCCTAGGAGATTATAAATATATGTTTTTATTTTTTGTGGCATTATCTGGAGTTACAGGCATCTGATTTTACCCTTGAATGATATACTGAGTACATAATGTGCTTCAGCTAACTCCTTTACATAAAGGAATTAAAATCATAATAGATGGCATAGAAGAATACTGGAGCGTGTCTTCCTCCAAGTAAAGAACAGGAATATTTTATGCACACATTAACCAATAGTGATGTCCCGAACAGTTCGACGGGAACCGTTCGCCGGCGAACATAGTGTGTTCACAGTCGCGAACACGCGCGATGTTCGGTCCGCCCCCTATTCGTCATGGAGGTGGGAGGGTCTGGGAGGGAGGGTCTGCTCCTGATTGGCTGGAATGTGTCTGCTGACTGTGAGGTACAGGGTCAAAGTTTACTCAATGATGACGAATAGGAAGTTCCCGGCGAACTGTTCGGGACATCACTATTAACCAATATACATTTGCATTTTAACACTTTTAGGCATATTGATTCGGGACCAGCATTGGCTGGTATATTAATACGTATTAGAAGATTTTCTTATTCATGGTTTAACTTATTAACTGATTTCTGTATATCAATATTCTGGGCAGTCTCTTAAAAAGATGTCCTATATATTTATAGTTTGTCATTCAATTATACTATTCATAGATTAAAATTTGCATTTGTAATTTTGTTAATAGAATTTGCAGCAAAATAGTGGGGATTATAACACGGATACTGACAAAATGCTTGTGTATGCAATTAAATCTGCTTAACAGTAGCCGTTTGGTTGAAGAGCGGCTCAGAGTGACTGGATGTATGAGATAGAGATAAAGGCATCATGTGCTCACAATCCAATGTACTGAATAGTAGTGTTTTGCATGGCACAGAATATCCGAGAAAACTGAAGCTGAGTTTAGAGCGGAATACATTGCCAAAGGCATGTTGTGCCCATATATGCAAATAGGCTCTGCTCTATAGATGCTTTGAAAGCCACACACAATCTTACTTAATTAGTCCCTAGACACACATACATTTCTAATTAAGTATATCATTTGCTAATTAGCCCATACACGCATGCAATAATTAATCCGGCTCCCTTTCACAAATCATTTTGTCAGAAGTAAGAGCTTTCTGTAATTTGCAAATGGGGGAGTGATTTAATAGGAGGCGCAGCCCACCTTTTATATACTTTGTTTTTACAGGGAGATTGCATTTAAAATTCAAGCACCCGCGATTTGTAATACAGAAACTGAAAAAAAGGAATAGACTGCCCAGTCCCTTCTAGCCGTCTATATTGTAAAGGGTGTGGTAATTGCATATATCCTGTGATTCTGGCTATATGAGGAACAGGTTATAGCTGCTCCTGTGTGAATTCTCTGTCTTTGTATTTTGGCCTCAGCCATCTTCTTTTTTTTTTTTTTTTCTAATTTACTAAACTGTACAATAAATTTTTATTTACTGGATTATCTTAACATTATTTCTTAAGGGTGTACTATAGGCATCAAAACAACTCTAGCGTAATGAAGCCGTTTGTGTGTATAGATCATGTCCCTGCAGTATCACTGCTCAATTATCTGCAATTTAGGAGTAAAATCACTTTTATTTCTATGTATGCAGCACTAGCCACACCTCCCTCGGCTGTGCCTAACACAACCAGCATGAAAAAATGGTTTCATTTTCAATCAGATGTTAATTTACCTTAGAAGTTTTTTAACTCCTGCTCTGTGAATTTAACTTTTATCACACACTGGAGGCTCCTGCAAGGTCTAGAAAGCTATTAACATGCAAAAGAAAATAAACTTGAAATAAAGCAGAATGTGCAGGCAAGGAAGTGTTTAGGAAGTCTGTGCAAGTTATAAGCTGGGAGTTGTGACTATGGCTATAATAACCACGTGATTTAATTCCTAAATGGCAGAGAATTGTGCAGAAGCATGATCTATACACCAAAACTGCTTCATTAAGATAAAGTTGTTTTGGTACATGCTATTTTCCCATGTCTTATTTTGAATTGTTCCTCAAACAATACCCAAAGTTAATGCACAGGTTTCAGTAATCCATCAATATCTAAAAGCATGTGGTAAAGGGAACTAAAAAACTTGAAAATAAATATCACAGCCAATAGCTTCTGTAACTTTTACATGGGTTTTCACTAAAGTGCATACATCCCAACTTCAGCGACATGTCACTGTCTCTGCTCAAAGGGGGGCGGACTAGCCCTGTAGAACTGATTGGTTAGCCTAGCGTGAATGCATACCATGCTGCCTGCCAATCAAGTAGGCTGGCCCATCAATGGTGGACCATGAAGAGAGCACAGTTTCACTGCTTTTTGTAGAGGCTTAATGTTCTGAGCATAGCACGAACTTGTCTAATGATACGCTCCTTTTGTTGGGGGACTCCAGGGAACAAATGTGGGAAAGGACCTGAAAATCAGGACTGCCCCTCAGAAAGCTTGAGGGTCATAATGGCTGAAAGTGAGAATTGTCAGAAATTCCAAATTATAGACAAAAAGAGCCAAACCAAAAGCATAGCTGAACTGTATACATTTTCCAATTCAGTCATTTGAAATTTGGAATTTACTTTGATTTCACGGCATTTCTCACTTTATTAAATAAACTTGCTAGTTTTAGTTCTAGGCAAATCTGACAATTCCTTCTAAGCTTAGTTCTAAACTGGCCTGGTTTTCCGATAATGGGGCAAAACATTCAATAATGATTTGCCTTCGTACTTACTTAACTGCCAGGTACCAAATTATTATTAATATTATTATTATTGCCATTTATATAGCGCCAACAGATTCCGTAGCGCTTTACAATATTATGAGAGGGGATTTAACTATAAATAGGACAATTACAAATAAACTTACAGGAACAATAGGTTGAAGAGGACCCTGCTCAAATTAGCTTACATTCTATAGGAGGTGGGGTGTAAAACACATTAGGACAGGATCTTCTTTCCTGTTGGGTGACCTTTGGATGAAAGCATCTTTTTACATTTTGTGTATGAAGATGTGCACAGAATTTATATTAGGCAGCCCGGTAGTCCTGATGATGTCCCAATGAAAGGGGTTTAACTCTGTATGCGCTGTGTTTAATACTGAATCATGGCACATACAGACTCGCACCATGACCATTTCAAATCTAACTCTACCTATTTCCACAAGGAAACTATATGTTTCAGGTGACCACATGGAACTGAACGCATTAATGATGACAAACAAGCTTCAACATATGATCCACAGACTCAGTCTCTCCACACGTTTGTTCACTTCATGAGATAAGATGTGTTAAAACTTTAACAGAGAACTGGCAAATTTCGATTTCCCATGTGTCCTTTAAAATAGCCTGCATGTGTGCTTGTGCGTTAAGTTGTCTCAAGCTTCTCTTAATATATTGCGTGGGAAGAAGCAGACCAGTTAAATATATCAGAGGAAACTTAGTCCACAGCATATCAAAGAGGACAATGTAATTATTGAGGGAATAATCATGGTGATTAATATTAGTAAGGGAAAATTGTTCAAAGTTATTCAGAGGTCATTAAAATAGCACAGGGAAGATCAGGAGAAGTTCAATGTAGTGCTGATTTTTCATGAGACAGGCAGGCCTTAGTATATAGTTTATTCAGCATATAATGAGCCCATTCAGCCAAGGGGTGTAACTAGGAACCACTCTGGCCCAGTGTAAAAATAAAAGAAAGGCTCTCCTTGTCACTCCCCCTTACCAGCCAACTTTTTTGATTTGTGTGTTTTTCATATTGACAATGCTTATTATAGTTAAAATGTAAGCATAGTGTATAGAAAACCTGGACTTCAGATTCTGAATTCAGATTCAATGAATAGAGTAATATAGTGTACATATTTCCTGTATTGTTTGTACACCAACCCACTTACTCTGGTGCATGTAATGATCTGTGTGTGTGTTTTTACTGTATATTGTTGTAAATGAACACTATTATATGCTATCCCTCATGCCAATAAACCTTGAAGTTTCAAAAGATTGAATAAACATAGTGGGTGTTTAACTCAGTAGCATGAGGCAAGTTGTAGATCCATGGGTCCAATCATAGTCATTTTTGGCAGGTAAATATTGGGCATTTCCCCTGTGACAGACCGCCTGGCACTCCGACCGGGTACCTCCATCAGTCGCTGCTTCCTAGTACTTGCGAGCACCATAGGCACTGCACTGGAACACCACAACCACTGCAAACCCCACAAACTGCCGCAGCTTGGTTGGGGTCTCGCTGTCCTCCACCCACCCTGGACCCAAGACCAGGATCCAGCTTCCAGTGGGTAGACCTCTCCTAGTCCAGAGAGCGAAGCAGGCTGCTCTTACAAGAGCAATCATTTTCATCCAAGGGAGTAAAGTGATTATATATGTCTCCAATCCCCAAACATGAGCCAAGACTTCATGAAGGGGTAAACTGTTCTGTTTAATGGCTGCCACTATTGGCCTTTTATGACAGTCCCCATCCAAGGGGCACTCCCCCCTGGACCTGAGAGTAGACTTCAGTAAAAACATACACACAATTGCATTGGCTCTCAGGTCCAGGATACTTCCATACAAAACAAAACAATCCCTCCCCTATGCCTGGGAAATAGTTGAGTCAGGAATGTAACTAACTCAATTATCTCCAGGCACAAAAAACATAACTTTTAACAACACCCCAAAAGTACCCCGAAAACCCATGGAAACCCCACAAAAGTTACATCCCATCATAGCCCCGATCTAGGTGACCAACATATCCAAAAATCACCCAGATCGGTTCAGGGGTTCGGAAGTCATAATTTTGGCCAACCGTGCACATGGTCCTATGCCCAAAACAGTTCCATGGAATCAGGGCTAACTGTCGGTCTCTCTGTCTGGAGTACAAAAGTAGCCTTTTAAAGTGCATTGGGCAATGTATATTGCAGGGCCCATAGTCCTGAGGCAAGAGGCTGGCCAGTAGGCCCCTCCAAGAACCCGTGACGAGTTTCAGTTCGTCACAACCCCCAATATACAGATGATCCTCACTTATCGAAAGGTCGTAAAAACAAATTGGTCATTCAGTGAAGATGAGCTAGAGAGCATGCAGTAGAGAGCATGTCTATGTTCCGGGAAATTACCCCAAACATAAACAAGCTCTCTAGTGCAGGGAAATCCCTTTAAATCTATGTTCGGGGGAAATTCCCTAAACATAGATCTGCTCTCTAACGTGGGGAATCCCTTGAATCACCGTGCTAGAGAGATGGTCGTAAGTGTGAGCCCTCGTTATGCCGGTAAGTCGCAAAGTGAGGACTACCTTACCCACTTTATCAATTTATAGTCACCTAGCCACCAAGGTGACAAGATACTGTACTATCCTAGAAATTATACTTATTTTGGGTGTGGCACTAAAGGTGTGTTTTGACTAGTCCAGATCCTGCCTTGTTGTGTTCATAATGGTTACCATACCCATAAAAGTACCAATTGCTTTAAAAATCCCTTTTAAGGACTGGAAATGTACATTTCTGAGGAATTGGTGATTTCAATGAGTCTAACTAATCTGTGTTTTTGGAAAACGTCACAGCGATACAGTGTCTTTTTATTTTACCTTCGCTACACAAAGCACATATTCATAAATGTGTTCTAGCTATCCTATGGAAGTAGATTCTTATAGTGGAGCCAATCGTTAGCCAGTGATATGTTTGTACAGCATCCTGAAGAATAGGCCATAACCTTCATTGCATGGGAAGTGTTAATAGATGAGCAAACACAGTCTTACTACAAGATGTTTCCTTATATGTCTATTTTTCATTATTTTTTTTAAAATGTCTGATCTTTGAGAAATGAGCTTCTGGAAGTGGCCACCACCATATTCTCACAAACTTGACTATTCCTGTAACAGCTATTTTAATATTCACTAAAAGAGCAGCTGTGTTTTTTCTCTAGCAGTGCGTAATACAGAATAGTTTCTGATCTGCTCCCTCTCTGTAAGTGAATGTTTCTTTAATTATCTGGCGCAGAGTGTTCAAATTTCCTGGTGCTAAACAGTTGTGCAGCCTACCTGGGCGTCTGCTTTGGCGGTGAGTGCAGAGAAATCCCGATGCTGCTTACCACATCTTGGCGCCTGCTGTGATGGCATGTCCTGTTGCCAGAAGGGGGTCACTTGGCACATACATGTGGAAGTATCTGTTTAATACGTTTAGCACAAAGAACGCCAGCCCATTTCTTACTTTTAAACCAATTTCTTGTTTCCATGAGCTACAGCTTGCAGGAGAAGGTTAGCCATTACAATTCATCTGCTAAATCACTTCTCTGATGACAGAGGTAGAGCTACTGTATACTTCTGATGTTAACAGCGTACCAGGCAAGGGAAAGGAAGAATCACCCGTAAAAAGTTATAGGCATCAGCTGTTGAAAAGAAAAACATTCATATTCAGATTAAGAAAGGACTTTTAGGTTTATTGTATTGCTGTGGTTGTACAGTTTTTGTTTATAATTTCACAGCTTGAAATTCATTCTTATAGGAAACATTACTTTGTTACTAGGCCTTAATATTTTAGTGACGGAAAACTTGATTTTTTTTCCCACTTGGTTTCCAAACATGTTAAATTATCACTTGGGCTTACATATTCTTCAGAAGGAAATAAATGTAAACGTTGTGTGCCAAGTTCGTGAGAGTTTTTTTCAGCAACCGGTATTTTGGATAGCTGCTTCTTACCCAGGAGGAATGGACCACGCAGAGACACTAAATCATAGCAGAAAAGTGGAGTCTTGTTTGACTGTTCAATGTATTATTGATGCTATTCTGACTTGTTGTATACCATGCTGATCCAAGCAAGGTTTATTTGTTGTATGTTGTATAAATGTAATTTAGGCTGCTTAAATCACTTTCACTATTCTCATTTTATTCTGCTTTCCTACATAGACTTTAAGAGCTACTCAACTACTTACTGTCACGGTACCTGGACCATTTCAGTCGAAGCTGTGCATTTCTTTAGTGACCGCATTGACGCCATGCGACATTCACTCGTCAATATTGATGCACGGCTCCTGCTCCTATAGTGATGCTGAGCATTATTCTGGTACGAATTATATCAAATTCATTTTAGTAGGGTAGAGTCAGTCTAACGAGAATGGGCCACAAAAGAACAAGAGTTTTAAAACATTGTAAAGTTAAACAAAGTAGAAATTCATCAGAATCATCAAAATATGTGTTACTTAAATTCCCTTCATTCTTCTGTTTAAAGAAAATCATTATTATACGCCTTGTTTGCCATATCTACATCATTGGCAAAGATTGATGAGACTATCCAACACATGAAGCACTACTTTTTGAAGATGCGTTTGAATTTTTATTATATTGAAAAGAATTTTGTTACAAGGCACCTGTAAATTGTAAATGTAACTATAATGTTAAACACAATCTGATCTTGCGACTTTTGCCAGGAAATATATATATATGCCATTGCCTCTACCCATTTTTGAATCTGTGATAGACTCCAATGACCAAAAATAGAGTTGGAAGACCAAACCTAGAGACCTGGCTCTGGTTTGTGCATATCAAACATACTCCAATAATACTTCAGTTCTAGGATGCCTGCAATCTACTGCAGATCCTCCATTAATAGGGCAGCCATCACCCAACACCCAATCTCTTAAATACATTTACTCAAATGTACAAAACTGCCAAGAAAAACATTTGATTTCAAATATAAAGAAAAGAGGAAATAAAAAGTATGTTTCATATGTTTTTAATCGAGTATGATGAACTGGTGCTCTAACAAATGCTCAGTAAAACATTTGAATTTCTGATGTTATTGCTATTTTACTTTTTTATATTGTAATAATATAAGGTATTTATAGAGCACTTCTCATTTCCAAAACACTTTACAATTATGCTTATTATTCTCAAGAGGATTCATTCCTGGCCTTCCGGTCTGCAAGGCAGAATGAAACAATGATATTATTATTGTAAGTTCTACCAAGTACAGATGGGCAAGGTGAGGCACACAGGAACATAAAGTGCTAAGCATACCATCCCATAAGTGAAATTGTAAATTAACCTCTGTGCTCATGTTTCCAGTCTCAATATAATTAACCGTTTTGCTGAGCGAGATCAGGCACACTCTGTGTTCCTTGTTATAGGCCCTCACTGAGAATAAGAGTTAAACGAAATATCTTGCTATGGGCTGGTTCTCCATTACCCAGTGTACATTGAATGTGGGGTTTCTGCTTAGTGCTTTCTCACAGACATTTCACAGTTAAATACTACTATACATATTAATGGAGCAAAAGGTTACAGGAATGTGTGTGGTTGATAATTGATTTGCTATGGTATTAAAAAATACTTCAAGAATATTTCCACCTTACATTTGATGTAAATGTATGTGTATATTAAGGCACCTGGATATTGAGAAACTGGCGTTCCATTGGGAATACGACAGAGAAAAGAAGAATGTTTGAGAAAGGGGTTTAGGGAAAGTCAAATAGATGAGGCAAGTACTGATGGATATTAAAATGAAAATATAGTATTCGCCAGCATTGACGGTAGTATTTCTCCAAGGCCTTGCTGTACATTTATATGCTAATTATGCCTTGAGCCCAGCATTGGTCTCAACTGAAAAAAACAAACAAATAACATGTACTGTTTAGTATATACCACACAGTGAAAACATGTATAGACATATTTTGCCTGCATATCTAAAACCAGTTTAAATAGCTGCCCATGTCTTCAAATTCAGCTCATGAGAAGTGTTTGTAAGGCAGGTGCTCTGGGCAATTGCTGCGTCCTTAATTTTTGCTCCACTAAGTTAACCAAACCAGGACGTAACTGGACCTGTTGTCTAATTGAAAGTTACGGGGGTGCAACCAGGTTAATTTATAAAATGCCAATTTATATGAAAATCTGCTCTTTTTGTAAATAAAAAAAGAAAACACACTTTTCACACATAAAGCACTTCAGCCACTTTAAGTGCTTTAAGGGTCTGGAGTGTCCCTTTAATGAATTGATAGAAAGGTGGGAGCATAACATTAAGAGGCAGGAACATACCATGACCCACCTTTTCTGTAATGTACTCGCCAATGTGCACAGTCAGTAGGATTTCTTGGCAGTCACATCGACCATGCTACCACAGTAATTGCTAATATGAGTAATGAGACCTAAGGGGTGTTAAAGAGAGGAGGAGAGATAAAAGGGAGGTTTGGGAGTTGAGGACAAGAGGCACAAGATTGGTTAGTAAAGATGGGTACATAGATTCGGAACTGGTTAGAGGCAAG
This sequence comes from Pelobates fuscus, assembly GCF_036172605.1. NCBI lineage: Eukaryota > Metazoa > Chordata > Amphibia > Anura > Pelobatidae > Pelobates > Pelobates fuscus. The sequence continues at coordinate 233,695,660 of NC_086317.1, forward strand.
TGAAAGGCACAAGTAAGTTGAGGAGGTTAGAAGAAAGAGAATCAAGGGGACTGATAGCTGATAGAGAGGCACAAGAGGTTTGAGGGAAGATCGAGAGACACACACGGAAATAGGGTAAGGAATGCAGGGGATACAGATATGGTATTAGGGATGGGTCTTGGGTGTGACCTTGAGGAAGAGGTCATTCGGTTTTGCTTTGGAAAATGCCAGGTGAATTTGAAAACTAGCTACAACCGGTTTAAAAAGACTTGTCTAATGGATTTTTACCCATGAGTTGCTATTTTAATGTCATGCAAATAAAGTGCTGGGAATGTATTCTTAGTAGTATCTTACATATGCTATATTTAAGGTGATCTGGAGCATGCATGTTTTTAATTCTAGGTGGAATGCTTGCTTTAAGGACATAAGAAAATTGATCTGTTGTCATTTATTTGCCAACGGAGATAAACAATTATATTCAATCACTTCAACAGTTGTATTTGAGCCCAAGAGGAACTGCTCACCCAGTGGATGATTGCATTATTGCAACGCCTTATACTAAGGCAGCAGCTCCATTTTAACAATGTAGTTGATCACACTGAAAGCAGTCAGGTTTAAACATTCTACCATTCTTTAGAGCACTAACTTCCTTCACTTACTGAGGCAAGAATCAAGCGTGTGTACCTTGGATCAGCAGGGAATTCGCTGGAATTTGCTTCCATCGGAAAAGATTTCCAGATGGCAGTGTGCTACTTATGTGCACATGTCTTCCAAAACCTGTATCTGAGGATTACACAAAAAAGGAGACAATATGTTTTCTAGAATTCAGCATGAAGCATTCTAACTGCGAAGCAGACAAGCCATGTAAAAGTGAAGTTTCGGTGGAGAGACTAGGTTTTCTGTCAGGTTTGAACCCAGTAAAAACCAATGGTAAAGCACTTGCTAAGGATCAGATAAAGTTCAGGAGGTTCAAATGAACAAGTTCATGTCTAATGCCATTTGTGTCTTCACACCTTGATGTCTCAGTGGTGAAATCTGAACCCTGCTTTTTACAGGTTTTACTGTAAAATCTGAACCTTGCAGGACTCTTGAAGTCTAATGGATTTTGCAGGCAGAATTTTACTACCGTGGATGTCCATTAGCAGTTTGGATTTTAGTTAATATTTTTTTGGAAACCTAAACAACTGTTACATGCAATTTGGTGCTAGTTAAATATTTTCAAGAGGTGTTTAGAACAAAGTGGTTTTATTCTGTAACATTTATGGTAATTTTAAAAGTACTTCAAAAAGTAAAATACATTCGGAGTACATTGTAAATGCTTTTTTATATCTCATTCTAAAATGCATATCACATGTTACGCACTAACATTCTTTCCCAAGTGTGAATTTAAATAGAAAACCTTTCAAGATATTAAGTTCCAATTTTTTTTTTATTTTGCCTATAAAGACTAACAATTGCACAATGTTTTTTTCCCCTCTTGATATATATGTGTTGGTGAGAAGGTTTATCTGATTCTAGTCTATTGGACATATTGAACTTATTGAACACATAGTGGACAAATTGAATTACTGCGTATGTCTGTCCATCTGTCTGTCTGTCTGCCTGTCCATCCATGCACCCATCTATCCATCATATATATTACTATCAGGGCTAAAATATTGTACTCGTTACTAGCCTTTGGTGAGTGAAAATATATTCCCGGCCAGTAGAGCATAAGTACTACATAAGAAATATTAAATATATAAATAAATGACAACTTTCATATGTCAAAGCTATGTCAAACTAAGAATGGGAGACATGTTTTTTTAAGTTTAATTAAAATGTAATTCTAATTACAAGTAGAATATAAATAAGTCATTAGTACAAACATAGACTTACAGTGTTCACTAATACTGGATTGTGGTCATAGACAAAATTCAGTGAAAATGTCTGAATTCCGACCAGAATGTAATTCACACATTTACTGACGCCAATTCTGGTCTAGATTTGGTTAATCCGACTAAATGTCATTCGGTCAAAAGCATTCAGTGTCTGGTTTAAAAACAGTGCTTTATCGCATTGGAACCCTATGTAAAGTATAGGAGTTGGAATATGCACAAAGTACCAGTTTTAAACAGAATAAGGACAGAATGCATCTAGCAAGACATTCACTAGTTACTGTTACTGTTCACTTGCCTCTGCAAACAAATGACAAGTACTATTTGCCCCATATAACTATATAGATAAATCTACCCTATAGGGTAGATAAATCTCACTTCTCTTGAGATTTGCCTGAGAACATTCCCATGGCAGGTTTCAAGAGAAGCAAGACTTGTCTGTCAGTGCCCTCTGATTGGTTTTCTCTACTAAGCTTTCATAGCCATTTTTCACCGTGAAAGCTCATTCTACGTGGAGTCCATGCTAGGCTAAATGGATTCATTTTTGTTTTGTCAATGTTTTATTTTTGGGGTTTGTATTTTGTAAATCATGCCCTCTTTTGGAGTGTAGTAACATAGGGAATTCATTTTGGATAATGACCACATTTTTTGGGGAGTGGACATGAGTAAGTCCACCCTCCTCGTATATTTATTTTAAAAAAAAACACAGACCATCCATTGGTGGGGGCATAGAGGCACATTCAGTCCATCTATTATTAAAGTAATAGCTCCCACCAACTGCCCATGGTGGGGTTTAGGGGCGGGACATTGGTCTCCTTGGCTATTAACAGCCACCACCCATAGGTTGGTACTGGGGGGACATTAGGTTTCCCTCCAATTACTATAAAAGTATTAGGCCCTCCCTGCAAGCACAGGCTACCCACGGCATGGTTAACCATGGCAGCATTTGGTCCTGTTTAAATCCAGACCAACTGCTAAATAGTCAGTATAATGTCTGGATTTTGCAGGCTGAATGACCATGTAGAATTCGGAATGGTTTTGACACACTCATACAGGCCATTCAGTCTTTAGTAAATAACATTGGTAGTGTTTACAATGAGAAGACATGTCACTTAAAGGTCCATTTAACATAGAAAGTGTGCTGTTTTGTTTTTCTCAAACCACCCGGTTTCCAAACACCTCTGACCACGACCATTATACCCTGAGTAGCAGATTGGGAGGCCAAGTGGTAACCAGTAGGTAACGGATCGACGGGCACCCCGACTGGGTACCTCCGTTGAAGGATGCTCCTAGCGCTTACTGAGGACTCCAAGCACTGCAGCAGACACCATAACCACCGTAGACTCCTCCAGAGAGCAAAGCCGGAACAAGCTCTTACCAGAGCTTAACAATGATTTAGCAAGGGAGTATGACAAGCATAGCAATCCCTTGTAGCAGATTCCCCCAATAAGAGACGGCACTCCAAATTGAGGGTGAAGTAGAACTCAGGTTTAATGACACACACTCTGCTTTTATGCAATTCTCCCCTGCAAGGGAGACTCCCACATACAATTATACATTACCCAATCACACAATGGTTACATCCCACAGATTCCCTCCCCTTAGCCTGAGAGGTAACCCAATTATACGTACAATTTAAACATACTTTTTACCCAACTTTCATAACTCTAAAACCATACATCCAATATTAATAAGTTACATATTATTAATCAGCACATTCCAAATACAAACATACCCAAAAATCATTCGAATCAGTCCAGCCGTTCGGGAGATAAGTATAAGTCACTTTTGACCGACCGCAAGCACATTTTCATGCCCAAAACAGTTCCATGGATTTGGGCTGTGCGGACGGTCTATTTTACAATGAGAAAATGACTAAGTCCCATTTGAACAAGCGTTCGAATCTTCGAATGGGACTTAGTCTCCAGCCGCGGTGTCGAAGAAGGTACGGGTCAGCGGTGTTCGTGCAATTGGGTAGCTGCAAACAGTTCCATAGATTTGGCTGCACACACCGCTGACCGTGTTCGAATAGGTTAAAATGGCCGCCACCACGTGTTCGTTTGTCGAATGGCGGCCACTTCGGCACTTCGACTGCATCCGAAGTGCCAGTTTAAAAGTTGTAACACTGCTCCACATTATTTAAAGGGCCAGGAACAGCATACAAAAACCCATTGTGCCCAAATACAGTTCTTAAAGGGTTAATACACCCCAGGGCCATAGTCGCAGGGCAGGAGGCAAGCAACCAGGCTTCTCCAGTGCACAGTGGCGAGGTTGGTTCCGCCACACAGTATTTAGGTGATCCACTGGCACTCAGAACCTGAAAATCCTCAAAATAGAGTTCTTGAGAAAATAGGGACATACAGGTTACACAAGAGGGGAGTACAACATTGTTGTCTTAAATTAGGATAGCTAATCTGATCACAGTTTTGCGCAAGATTTACTAATTTATTCTCCAGTGCCTGATGTTTTTAACACATTCAATCTAACAAATGCTGATTCTGTTTTGGTGTCAATTCAAAACCCCAAGAGATCCAGCATGATTTTGCAGTTAAAATAAATTGTGAGACCTAGTGAGAATTCTTTAGTGAATACTTTCCGGACTTGCTCTGGTACAAATCATATTTAGAGATATCTGACTTCTCGAGATCTGTAAAACTCTATGGTTGCATACCACTTGGAAAAATTACGTTGTAATGCATATGAATTACAACTGTATTAATGAGAGCAAGTAAAAGCAACTGATCTTTTTAAAATGTAGGAGAGAAGTTACATTTAAAGTTTATACTCCTATACAAAGCAATAATACTCTTGTCCGTGGAGGATGTTTAGTTCCAAGTTGATCAACTACTAAGTGTATTTGTCTCTTTGTTAAAGGGAATTCCTAAATATATTGGCAGTTAAATTATGAGTTATATTATAATAACCAGCAATTGGCATATAGGAAAACCAGAAATATATTGGAGAACCTACTGTAGAAATGCAATTGCTATTAGTCACTTTTTATAGGCTTCCTTGCTGTGGGGATTGCATACTCTTCCCACTGGACCATTGCTATGATATAAATTAACATAAAGAGCTTTGGTTTTCAGGGCTGAAAATCTCATCAGTCTAGCTGGGGTGTGAAGGAAGAGGCGGAGGTGCAGACAGGGGAACAGCCGACCTAGAATCCAGTCATTTGAACAAAGATTTTAATTCCAAACCTGCAGAAGCAGAAATGTGTGCTTAATGGAGCACAATGTGTGTCTTGGAGAAAATGAAAAAAAAAATCTGCTTTCCAATCAACAACAGTACAGATTAAAAAGAGAGAGAACAAAACACGTCTTATATAGAAAAGGAAATTTCAACAACTTGGCATAGACGTATGTCGATTCTAGTACAAATACAGATGCATTTTCTTTCTATTACATTAAAAACATTTTTTTACTTGATTAAGGCACACTTTTAAGATGTTTAGAGGAATAACCTTAAAAAGATTAATGTCTGTCATTGTCATCGTCCTTTCTGGAACATGAGCCAGTGTATTTATGGATTTACCCTTTGAGTGCCAACAACATATGTCCTATAGGAATTGGCAAACTTGAAAATCCATCCTTTCGTACGTAGGACACTTTTAGGCTCTCCTCCCCCTCCCAACTGGTTTGGCAGTCATTAGACTGACTTTTTTTTTTTTTTTTTTTAAGAACGAAGGGATATGAATTAATAAACAGTAAATAGATTTATTTATTTTTTCTTTAAAAAAAAAAAAAGTTTTTTTTTTTTTACGACTTTCATTGATTTACTTAATTAATGTGTGGAACCCATCCTCCTACTCCTGTTTCAGATTTCCGCATGGCAGTGGGAATCAGGTGACTGCCTCTTCTTGCTGACAGGCTAATGCATCTGTCACATGTGTTAGCATTGTAACAGTATAACTTATAACACCGTCTGTCTGAGGTCTGATGTATGCATCAGCCTACCAGCCACTCACTCCAATTCTCACCCCCATGATCAGATTGCACAACTGTAGAATAACTGTATATTTTGCACTGATCACAAATTTGCATGGCCTTTTTTCTCTCCATCTAGCTCCTCCTGCTCATAATATTTGCATGCTGATGAGTTATCCAGCAAACAAGACCTGGAAGTAACTGCTTTATTAGTGCATGTTTAGCGTACAATAACGTCACTAGTTCAGAAATCTGTATATTTATTTGTTGTCCATTGGTTTGTTATAGTTCTTATTGATATTTCATGGATAATGGAATTCTATGTGTGTGGAATTTGACACTACTTCCCAGAACGTGAAAAAATCCAGGTTTTAGTGGTTTGGGTTTTGTGCAAATCACTTGGGAGTAAACATAGTTTGTTTTCAAATTCACTCCAACCCCACGTATCCCCATTTTTCATATATATCAGATCATACTAAACTTCCGTCTCAAGTACTCTCACATGATATTATGCCATTCTTAATCTCAAACTACCGTGCACCTCAAACCATTTACTTTACCTCATTGAGTGGCCCTCCATATTAGTCCCCTTGATCTTCAGCATTTAGTTCTGAGTGCTAGGGTTTCCGACGTGTATGCATTGGTCATGACTGTTGAACGGAATGCTTCATTCATTTTATTCCCTATTGAGAGATTTTTGACTCCACAACATGTGTAAAGATTGAATGAAAAAGTATGTTACAAATATGTAATCTTACATGTTGAGAAGACTTGTAAACAACTGTATGTGTCCATAATACTTTGTCAGTACTTTGTTGTACGTATGTGTGTTGCTGCTTTCAAATGAGTATTTTATGTTTCACCATACACATCAAATTGAAGATAGCACATATTTGTGAAAAAAAACGGTAATGTATTATACTGACATCCAAATTTGGGGAAATTTGGTTATTCTGTTGGTCCATCTGTTCAACATGCTCCAAAGGAATCTTCTTTAGCCTTTCACCTTTAAACTCTGTTTGAACTTCAGAAGAGGGCTTGACAAGTTTAATAAGTATATAAGGAGAGAGAGTAGGTATTTGTGTTCAGACATGACAGGCCGAACATCTTAAATGTAATACATGGAGAGGAAGCGGGTTGTAGTGTGCTGAAACTAATGTACATTTAAGTCTGTGAATGAAGGCTCACCTTAGAGTAAATTCATTTTCAAATTATTATTTTTTTAAATTTAGAGTTTAATCACTCGATTGCCACCATGCCAACTCTTCCCACAACTCAATGCTGCCCATAGCTCAATGCTTTAAAGTCTTCCCATTTGTGGTTGGGGACAACAGATTGAAGCTATCAAGCTTATACATGGGAAAAATGTGTTGTTATAGATAGAGAAAAGTGAAAAAATATAATAATAATAATAACCAAAACATGATATAAGTCTAAGGACATATGAATGTTAATAATAAGAATGTATGAGTGGCAGATAAGCTTGGCTACCTGATTAGCTGAATGATATTGTAAGTTGAAGAACTGTAAAAGCCTGAGGGTTGTAAAATGTTACCAAAGTAGGGAGTTACAACTTCTTAGTTTCTAGACATGAACTATAAAGCCCACGAGATTCACGTAACTGAACTAGGTTAGTAAGAGTATATTAGCTCATATTGTGTCTAACCCAAATGCTGGCTGGCCTAATCTGTGCTTAGTAGCGAAGAAAGTAAACTAGGCTTGGTGACTAGTGAAGCTCTGCTAGTTGCCAAGTGGCATTGAGACGTTTTACCTATTATATGCGTTATGGGGTGTCTTATACCAAACATTATCACAGGGAGCGGGCATGTTGGTTACACTTGCAAAGTCTTAAGATATATTGACCATGACAAGCAGTTAACCAATTAAGTTATGTCCCATAATCATAGGCCTGCGCACGGGGTGTGCCTGGGCACACCCTTATCCCTGCGGCCTGAGCTATGTGCCCCCATGGGCCGGTGGGGGAGATCTCCCTCACCAGCCCACAGGCATGGAGGCAGGAGAGGACCCGGGGAGCTCTAGCCAGCAGCTCCGCCAGGTTCCTCTAGCGAGGTCGGAGCGTTGCCGCAGTTGACTCGGCAACTCTCAGATCTCGCAAGAGTGAACTCTAGCCCCGCAGGCTAGAGTTCACTCACCACACTGGACCACCAGGGATGGCAGCAGCACGGTCCCCTCCCTACTAAAGGTAAGAAGGGAGGGGGGGGGGGCTATTTCCTAAACGCCCCCCCCACAGTCCCTCCAAACAAATACACACAAACAGCACCCTTACACACACAGCACCCTTACACACACAGCTCCCTCACACACAGCTCCCTCACACACAGCTCCCTCACACACACAGCTCCCTCACACACACAGCACCCTCACACAAACAGCTCTCTCTCACACACAGCACCCTCACACAAACAGCTACCTTACACACACAGCACCCTTTCACACACACAGCACCCTTACACACACACACACACACCACCCTCACAAACACAAAAACACAGCACCCTCAAAAACACACACACACAGCGCCCTCACACGCACACACAGCGCCCTATCACACACAACACCCTTACACACACAGCGCCCTCACACACACAACACCCTTACACACACACCACCCTCACAAACACACACACACACACAGAGCACCCTCACACACACACACACACACCGCACCCTTACACACACACAGCAGTGTGTGTGTCTGTGTATATATATATATATATATATATTTGTGTTAAGGGCTCATGATAGTACAGAAGATACAAACACTGATAAGTGTAGGATGGTATTAAAAGAGCAAGTCGGTTGTGGTGTGCCGGAACCGACGATGAGGTAGGCCTGTAAATAAAGAGGGCCCACCAAGAAGAAATGTAAAGAGAAAAGGAGTTAATAATGAGGAGTGGGTGGGAGGGTGATGCAGCGCTGACCTCGAACGATATAGAGCCAGGTAAGGGGTGTCCCTTAAGTAGGGAAGAGGTGTGTCATACGCCCCTCCCACAATTACAGGCCAAAAGGCCTTAATACTTGTGTTAAGGGCTCATGATAGTACAGAAGATACAAACACTGATAAGTGTAGGATGGTATTAAAAGAGCAAGTCGGTTGTGGTGTGCCGGAACCGACGATGAGGTAGGCCTGTAAATAAAGAGGGCAAAAGTAGAAAATCAAATTTATTACATAACAGCAATATACATACTTTAACCAGACATGTCTTGAAAGGCATTTCTTACTTCTTGTACCGGGTTAGGTATGTATCTAGAGTAAGCCGATGATTTCCAGCGCCCTAGTGACTTGATAACATGAACTGGAATGTTTGCACTGGATGCTGTGGAGGCCGCTCCTATGCGGAAGGAGTGGCCCGAATAGTTAGCTGATTTGAGGCCCAGCTGTGTAAGTAAAGACCTGACGTGTGTCATAAAGGTGGTAGTAGTGAGTACCGAACCTTGTAGACTGAAAGTGGTTGAGATGGTGGTTCGTTGTTATGCTGGGTATATGAGTCCAGTAGTTTGACGGGGCTCCACCTGTTGTGAGTAGGATAGTACTTAACCTCTACTGAAAGTGCATGTTGACTGGTTTTGGAGTGAGGCAGAGTCAAAATATAATAGTCCATGTGTTTTGTTAAGTGTGAATGAAGTAGGATGTGAGTGGACTGTGTTGTGCTGATGGCGGTAAATTCTCTTGGTCTCAAGAAACCATAAACAAGGCTACGTATATGGCGGTTTTAACGATGAGGTTTGTGTTGTTGGCAAAGGGTTTAAATCTAGTGAATTGTATAAGTCTTTAAAAATATGGAAATCTATGGGTAGCCTCTGGGCCGTACGTGGGGGTTCGGATCTCTGAATACCCCTAAGGATGTTCTTAATTGGTAGGAGGACACTTGATTTGTCTGGTTGTAAAGTTAGCATGTGATGTTGGATGCCTGTCAGATATGGTTTGATTGTGTTGTATGATAGTTTGAGTTTGAGGTGGCAAAAAGAAGCAAAGCCCAACCAGGATGTCACGATGAAAGGTTGTAAGATGTTGTGTTCAGAAAGGAATCTTTAAATCAAATGAAAGCTCTATCGTAAGTTTCCCGGGTATTAGTAGACAGTGCTAATTGGGACAATGTTCTGCTATGTTGCATAATAGCATCTAGTCCATTACTAGATGGTGGAATAGTGGGGTGTTCGTGACTGTGAGTGCGGCTGACGGGAGTATTTGACGAAAAGCCTGGAAATTAAAGCGAGACAAATTGCCAGCAGCAGTGTTACATACACCTGGAACATGAATACAAAACAAGAGAAAATTATGACATGCAGCCAGCCAAGTGAGTTTCCTCAAGAATCTCATAATAGTCAGTGATTTGGATCGGCCTTGTTTATAATGTGACAAGTTACTTGGTTGTCTGAGTAGCAACGTACAGACGAACCTGCCCATAAATGCACCCATGCCACGGCAACCGTCACGATGGGATATATCTCAAACAGAGCTGAGGTAGTGGAAAAACCCTCCAGGTCCTGAACTTCTGAAGGCCAGCTGCCCCAAAGCCATTCGTTCCTGAAAAATTGCTGCAAAACCTGTGGTAGACGCCGCGTCTGACCAAATGGTAGGTGAGGAGTCAGACAATTTTGGAAGGAACATGCTTTTACCATTCAAGGTGGTTAAAAAATTTCTCCACATAATTACACCTTCCGTGGCTTGGGTATCCAGGGGTGACCTGTGTCCATCATGTCTAAAAGTGGGAAACATGTAAAGGAGTTGTGAGATGAAAGCCCGGCCTTGAGGTATGATGCGAATGGCAAAATTCAGTGACCCAAGCAGAGACTGTAATTCTTGCGGTTGCAAGTACCGAGTTGTATGTAGAGATTATGTTGATCAGAATGTTTTCTACCTTGGGCGTGGCAGGCTAGCTTGCATGGTGGCTGAGTCTAGTATGATACCCAGGAATGTGATGAAGGTATCTGGTCCTTCAGTCTTGGTGGAGGAGACTGGGACACCCACCTGTTCGAATAGACTGATGGTTTCTTTTAGGCTACTGGGAGGGGAAATATTCTCCTCGACCAGTAAGAAATCATCCAGATAATGTATAACTGTAGGGCATCTGGCTATATTTAATAAAACCAGCATAGGGTTTCGGCGAATACGTCGAAAATGGCCGGACTACTTTGGAACCTAAATGTTAAACGTGAGCAAAATAGTAGTTCCCTGCCCACTTGATACCATGCAGGTGACACAGTGTAGGGTGGATAGGCAGTAACTTGAAAGCATTGTGATATCAGTCTTACTGAGCCATGCTCCGGCCCCTGCCTGCATGATAGCCGTAATGGCGTGATCTATGGTGGAATATTGCAGTGAAAATTCCTCAGAGGGTATGAGGGAGTTCAAACTAGGAGTGGCAGAGGTGTGAGGTGTTGATAGATCAATGATAAGTCTCTGTTTGTGAGAAGATTTCCCTGTGACAATACCGATGGGGTTTGTCTGCTATGTGGTGAACGGAGGGGACTGGAAGGGCCCCCATAGGAAGTCCTCTGCCACTTCCTGGCTATGAGTGTCTCCACCGCTGTAGGGTTTGTTGTGCGGATTGTAAATTAGGACATTCCAGGATTCCGGAAGGCATGTGTATGAGGCCTGTGTGAATCCTTCTGATAGACCCGAGATAATGAATTCCACCAAATGTCTAGATGGATGATGTGGCAGTAATGTCGTAAGTACAGAAATGTTTATTGATGTTAAGTATAGTTTTGGGATACATTTTATTTGGACACAGATTTAGCATGTGCCCTGAAACAGATGGCTGGAGAAAGTGATTGCAACTCAACCAGTGCTGGAGGGGTCGCAGCGGCCGACCCAGCCATGGTAAGGGGTGTAGTGACCGATTCCCCAGGGGTGATACTGGCAGGCTAACTAGGCCTGAAAGGCGAAAAATTAATCTTGTTTAGTGACAGGTGAGGCCCTGCTAGTTGCCAAGTGGCTATGAGAGGCTCTGTCTATGAGTTGGCGCGAGGGGTTATTGAGGCCACCCGTCGTAGTGGCAGGAATCGTAGGCCTCTCGGTGATAGTAAAAGAAAACAGGGGGAGGGAGTGACAGGTGAGGCCCTCTCTATAATATTGCGAGGCGGCTAACTCACGTGTGGCCCGATGGCGTTTGCCTCCGAAACGTTGAGGCGGGGTGTTGGCCTCGCGGACCACTAAACGATAGGCCGAAATGCCAAGAAGGGAGGTACCTATTTGGGCCTATACCCCTAACTTGCCAGTACTCTATGGCCTAGAAGAATGAAACGTATGTGAACTACAACGTGAGCAGGCTTACGTACCTGGTAGTATGTATGAAGTTTTGAGATTCGACAGGTATGAAAACCTGGATAAACCTAAAAAGGGACAGAGTGAGAATGGATCCTGTGAGACCTGTGTAATCTGTATAGGCTGGGATTAGGGCTTCTAGCAGTATGTGTGGGAGGTGTAAAATCTATGAGTATGATAGTGACATGACTGCCCATGCTTGGTGACAAGCGTTACGCTGAGTCCGATACCTGGCAGCAGGGGATTGGCCGTGTAATGTGTATATATGGAAGGTGATCAGATGATATGCATGTCACTAAACTGATCTTGGTAGGCAAGGGACTTTTTAATGTGAAGTGACAATATGCAGAATCATAAATGTTGCTGTAAAGTGACGTATGAATGTATGAACCAGAACGTGTGATTCAAAAACCAAAAGTCTTGTGAGACGTATATGCCGTGTTCTTGAATACTCGTGTTACGTCGTCTGAGTGTGTCAAGAAAAGGCCTGAGTTTGTAAATGCCATGTGAAATTATGTGAAATGACAATCTATGCAGAAAATGTTGTAACGTGACGTATGAGTGGTTGAACCAATGCGTGTGATTCAACCCGAAACCCTCTGTGGAAGGTAGGACCGTGTTCTTATATACTCGTGGTATATCGTATGAGCATGATAAGAAATGGCCTGAATAGTTAGTGCCATGTAATCGTAATGTACATTGTTGTAATAACATCATATCTCCATTATACTCTTTGAAAATAGGACCGTGTCCTTGAACTCGTGGTATGTCGTACGAGCATGACAGAAAAAGGAGCCGTAATGTAGGCTAACCATAACAGTAATATACATGTAATATCTGCATTGTAAAATAAAATAACTATTATTATTAAAACCATATATATATAATAAGCAAACTGAAACAAAATAGACAACCTAAGATCGTGTAAAATAAGTATTTGAAAGTTTAACCGATTACTGTGCAGGAAACGTATGATTGGTTGGATCAGTACGTGTAATTCAACCCGAGTATGCATGAAAAGGAATTAAATCCTTGTGTCATGGTTAACAACAAAGAAATGAGGCCTGTAACGTAGGCTGATTTAATTGTAATGAAATGGATAATTATATTAAAAAAAAAACAAAAAACTCCAGTAAGCGTGGGAGTCCAATGTCTATACAGAAATGTTAGCTGGTTTCATACCCTTGATGTAATAAGTGATACCTTAAAAATAGCATGAAAATGGTCTGTCTATTTAACCAAGCAACTTTTTAACTAAATGTAAATACATGAAATGGTGAAATGTAACTCAAGAAAAGATCTATGTGAATACATAGCAGAATAACCGAATCTTAGTATGAAGGGAAACAGAAGTTAGCATGAATAGCTTAACCGTGTGCATTTTAATGCGAACAGCAATCGTGCATAGAATATACTATGAATAAGTGCCGACCAGAAAACACAAAACGAAATGACAATCGTTTAAATGAAGCAAGGTTGGTTTTTACATGAAATGCAATAATGTCTGAGAAGCCTGTAGTACACTGAATGACCGGTAGGGGTCAGTGTGTAGGCGAAAATGCAGTGGTTCGATGGTTTGTACATGAAATGCAATAATGTCTGAGAAGCCTGTAGTACACCGAATGACCGGTAGGGGTCAGTGTGTAGGCGAAAATGCAGTGGTTCGTTGGTTTGTACATGAAATGGGATAATGTCTAAGAAGCCTGTAGTACACCCAAAGACCGGTAGGGGGTTTAAACGAATGCTATGCATGAACATGCAATGGTTTTAGAACAGACTTAGACAAAATGCAGCCGTAAAGTGAGGACCTGACCCGTGCATGGTGCCGTGGGACTGATGCCTGGCATAACGGGTAGGTTGACTTACAGTTTGTGAGTCACTTGGACACCATCCACGGCGATGGATTGAAGAAAGAAGGTGGTAGGCCGGAAAAGCCTGTGGCTGGATTCCTGACACAGCTCTGCTTAAAAAACCTCATGGAGTAATCAGGTAAAATGGCGTCTGGATGACCCGGACGTGGAAATGATGCAGCGCTGACCTCGAACGATATAGAGCCAGGTAAGGGGTGTCCCTTAAGTAGGGAAGAGGTGTGTCATACGCCCCTCCCACAATTACAGGCCAAAAGGCCTTAATACATATGCGGCGTGTGTGTTTGTGCTTTAGGGTACACGCCCTTATGCAATAGGCTGCGCACGCCTATGCCCATAATCTATAGTTCACTCTTACTACATATCTCTGTCTATCTATCCATACATGGACCGTTGAAATATTAGGATAACAGCAGTATTGATAAATGATCCTTCCGCTGCGTATGTTCTGCTACTGCAGACTGTGTAATATGCTCACATGACATGCCCAGAGGTTAATGCTGGCCTTTGCTTTTGTGGTATATATTTAAACAAAGGGTGATTATCCAAACAAGAATTTGGACAGAATCAACCGGACCATTTAAATTATAGTTAGTAAAACTTGGCGCCTTCTGAGCATGGAATGTTACAATTAGAGTTGGACTCACATTTCCTAGGCAGCCTCACAAAATAATAGAACTGTAGATTTGTATCTTTTCTGGAAAAAGATTAACTGTTTGCAGGGAAAAGTAAAGGATATGAAAAAATAATAAATGCATAAGAAATAATATTGTTCTAATGAAAGTTGATCATATACTTTGTGAGTAATCACCACTGACAAACCAGAAGTGAGTTTTGTGAGCTTTTTTTTTTACATTTCATATTTTTTGTATATAATATATAAGGATTGTTTTAGTTTTAAAATGCATTTCTAGGTGTAGAAGTTGGTTAGTTTTAAGCCTTGCTGAAAAAAAAAAAAAAAAAACAATCTGTATCATATTATGTCTTAAAGGCAAAAACCGCCATGAGACTGAAGACTTTTAAAAAAACTTTTCAAGGCATTAAAAACCTTTTTCTTTTTTCTTAATTTTTGTACAATGATAGCTCAACTGAACATGTGATGACTGCATCACAGTACATTGACCCCTGGCTGTGAAATCTGGTCTACTTACATGTCATGTGCATTGGACCATAGTATACCCACAACAATATATACTATCCCTCTTTTCAAGCTGTACATAGAACCAAGATCTTGAAAACTGGATATAATATACCCAAATAAAGATCTTGGTGTCAGACCAGTCAGACTCACTTCTTTATATCAGAAAGGAACCTAGAACAACAGTTTAGCATGGTGCTATTCTAGTGTCTATGACATTTAATTTAATGGGATGGTTTTGTTATTTCCCATCTATGTGTATATATTTATACTATTAACTATCTAAACAAGAATGCTTTACATCAGGCACAGACCAATCGTTCACATTTTCTAGACACATGCCTAGGGTACCTTGCCAACTTAGACCATGTGCCTTTTCTGGCCCTATCAATAAAAAGAGTAAGTGGATAAGAGGCCATTCACTTCTCTTAGTCAACTAAACTGTGAATTTAAAGTGTTACAGAAAAGTGTATTTTCACAAGGAATCACTCAACTTTTCTGTTACTTACTGGTTAGAAGTTATACTGTTGTTATCATAAGGTTTCCTTCTGGTTTCATGTGTATGTAAACAATCTATATTTACATGATCCCTTGGGATAGTTCACACATTTTCAAAGAAGCTACTTTCAGTTCCAAGTAATGTTGCTGTTTTTTTTTTTTTTTTTAAACGGTTAAAGTTGTAACCCAATAAGTATTTTATCATAGAGTTAAAACTACATACCTTAAGGTCCCTGAACAACATCATCCAATTTTGAATGTGATTGTTTCTTGTGATAGCAGCTACAGTCATAAGTATATGGGCATGGCGATGTGCTGTAATTGTTATGGTGCCAGGACTACACTGGAGCTCCCTCATTATTAGGCATTTCAGTGCCTAACTCCAGCCAGAAGCTCTCTGTTCTGAGCTAAGCGGCTTTGCTTGGAGCTGTTCGTAGAGGTGGTGACCAGCACCATGTAGATCCCTAGTAAGAGGTTAAACATCACACAGTTTAACTACTTGTACTGGCCAGAGGTGTTAGAGCACTCTTGGCACCATAAATACTACAACGTTCTAGGTACGGTTCTTGTAATGTTCCTTTAAAATTCTTTATTTTTTAATGTTAACACATTAAAGCTTGTTTTGCCACAACAGCTTAGGCAAGTGCCACATCATCGTACAGTAAAAACTTTGAACTTGGCATTTAAACAATAGCACGCAGGGCCGGACTGGGGATACAAAGCAGCCCTGGGAAAAAAAATCTATGCCAGCCCCATAAGTCATTGCCCCATATATTGCCGTATGTAATATGTAAGGCTATGTCTTGCCACCCCAGATGATTGAGTAATTATATTATATATATATATATATATATATTGCTTTTTCTAATATAATATATTGGTCCTTTCAGAGTAAAACATTTAATTATACAGTAAGCATACTCACATGCAGACACAGACAATCTCACTGACACACACAAGCTCATTGATACACAGCCTCATAGACAAACAATTTCACTAATATACATAAGCTCATTGACATAAAAACACAAGCTCACTCACTAGCAGACACACACACACACACACACATGCAAGCAAGCAAACTCACTAGCAGGCGCACACACACACAGCTTAATGTAGTGGTTCTGGTGTCTATAGCCTGTCCCTGCAGGCTTTTGAATGTAAACACTGACTTTTCAGAGAAAAGGCAGTGTTTACTTTGCTTCCTAGTGACACCTCTAGTGACAGACACTCAGACGGTCACTAGAGGCGCTTCCTGTGTCAGTGCGGATTGGCTGAGATCATCAAGCTTGATGATCTCAGTCATAGAGGCAGAGACCAGCATGACATTGGAAAAAAAATTTGAGTAAAACACTATTTTTACAAACACACACAGACACTACGACTGACACACACACACCATGACACAGACACACACCATGATACAGACACACAGTGACACACACACACAGCATGACACACACACACACACAGCATGACACACACACACACACACACACACAGCATGACACAGACACACACACACAGCATGACAGACACACACACAGCGTGACACAGACAGACACACACACAGCATGACACAGACAGACACACTCCCACTGACATACATACTTGTTGTTACCTGTGTGTGTGGGTGGGTGGGTGGGCAGACTGATAGGTGCCCCTCCCCTTCTGTGCCCTCTTTTGCCCCCTGTCCTCCTGTGTGCTTTTTAGCCCCTTCCCCTCCTGTGCCCTTATGTAGCACCCTCCCTTCCTGTGCCCTCTTTAGCCCCCTCCCGTGCCCTCTTTAGCCACCTCCCTTCCTGTGCCCTCTTTAGCCCCCCTTCCGACTTGTACCCTCTTCAGCCCCTTTTGTGCTCATCTTTTGGCCCCTCTCCCCTTCCTGTGACCTCTTAGCCCCCTCCCCTCCTGTGCTCATCTTTTGGCCCCTCTCCCCTTCCTGTGACCTCTTAGCCCCCTCCCCTCCTGTGCCCTTTGTTACCCCCTCCCCTTCCTGTGACCTCTTAGCCCCCTCCCCTCCTGTGCCCTTTGTTAACCCCTCCCCTTCCTGTGACCTCTTAGCCCCCTCCCCTCCTGTGCCCTTTGTTACCCCCCACCCTCCCCTCCTGTGCCCTTTGTTACCCCCCACCCTCCCCTCCTGTGCCCTTTGTTACCCCCCACCCTCCCCTCCTGTGCCCTGTTACCCCCCACCCTCCCCTTCCTGTGACCTTTGTTACCCCCGCACCCCACCCCCTCCCCTCCCCTCCACTCCCCTCCTGTGCTCACCTTCCAGCCCAGCCAGCCTTCCTGAAGCTCTTCTTGCGGCCGCAGGGGAAGCTCTCCTTGCGGCCGCAGGGGAAGCTCTTCTGGCGGCCGCTGGGGGAGCAGGCTGTTCTGTCTCTGCTCCCCCTCCCTCGCGCGCAGCTTAATGAGACCGGGGCCGGAATATGACGTCATATTCCGGCCCCGGTCTCATTAAGCTGCGCGCGAGGGCGGGGGAGCAGAGACAGAACAGCCTGCTCCCCCAGCGGCCGCCAGAAGAGCTTCCCCTGCGGCCGCAAGGAGAGCTTCCCCTGCGGCCGCCATCCAAGCTCTCCATGCGGCCGCAGGACACCCACATTTCTCCCCGGCCCCAGGTGCCGACGGCCCACCGGGAAATTTCCCGGTATCCCGGTGGGCCAGTCCGGCCCTGATAGCACGTTTTAAAGTGAAAATATACAGATACGGGTTACGTGCACATAAGTATTCTTGTCACCTAGTAATGGTAGGTAATCAGGCGTAGCTCGCGACTGGTCGGGCATTGCTGGAATGGTATTTGGACCGAATTACTCAGAAGGTAAGTTGCGTAGGGCGAATGGTCCTAGTGACATAGATAAAGAGTCAGTGCCTGTATCGCAGAATTATACATTTGACAGAGACAAGAATGTATGTGCTGGTCATAAACTCAGAAGAATTGAAAAATGGGAAATCACAGATAGATCTCTGGGCCTTTAAGGGTACGGTTGGTTGTCCATCCCCTGTGATATGTGTGTGTAGACCCGTGTTTGTTTGTCTATATTCAACCATGCCCCTGTGTGTTGCAGGTGCAGGCATAGTAAGTATGAGTCTAAGTCCCTGGCTTTATGTGAAGTGTAACAGGCGTGTGTGGCATGCTTGCTACTCATGAGTGGGTAGCGTTGCTGTGGGCCCCCCTCTTATCTAAGTGCCAGTGCTAGTAATGTGGTGCAGTGTAGAAAGAGCAGGGGTTCCCATGAACACGGCTCGTTTCTTACCCTCCAGGCTTGTATACATGTCATGCAGTTAGAATTTCGGGAGGCTCTGATCTTTCCGGCAGCCCTAGGACTCGGAGGAATGGGTCCGTTTATAATGGCAAAGTGAGTTTCAGGGTGGCACCATTGTGCTTAGTTGTTAAAGCCCTTGGTAGTGTCCATCTGTAGTCTATCTGTGCTTGTTAGAGATGGCGTGTTATGGGTCTCAGGGATTGTCGCCACAATACAGTACTGCGTATTAGGTCCTGAAAGAATAAGACTTGTGACAACTCAAAGTCTAATGGTAATTTGCCTTTCACCGCGGCCATTGTGTGTTGTTTATCTGTCAGGGATTGAAATCTTATTATCACGTCTCGGGTAGCTGTTTTAGGTGCTTGTCTGGGTTTGTTTATGCGGAAGAAACCGTCAAGTACCATTTTCTTTGCATAAGCATGCAACATCAGCATTGCCATGAGCCTCCTGAGGTAATGGGGAAGTTCAAGATTGACCTTGATAGACATTTTTTCAACCAAGATTACATTGTAACTATGTAATGTGACTATGTATTGGAAATAAATAAGCCATTATACAGTATAAGTGTACAGCTATAACACGAGTACTTGTTTGTGGATGAATGTATTCAGACATTTTATGTGTATTGTATGCAAGGATACGGTCATTGTTTATTTCTAGACTCTCATCATGTTCATGTGTTTATTTAATGTTCATGATAAACTAAAATAAGCCTCATTGTTGCATCAAGAAACCTAATAGCAAGTACATCCTTTTACTGAGATGTAGCAGTACATTTGGTGCCATCATACTGCCCTGTTGTCATTATAGGAGGTATCAATAATTTGTGTATATGGATACTTAATTGTGGGAAATATAATTTGGATTAAAATAGCATTTTATAATGTTATTTATTTTATTTATCTATTTATAATATTCAATTTTTTAAGCATTCTGTGTTTGTTTTGTACTTTTGTCATAAAAAAACAGGGTACAGAGAACCACATTAACAAAGTATGGTGCTTACAACATGCGCCCAGTTATTGCAGAACACAGTGTGATCAAAGAGAGACCAGCAGGATTTCTGGATGTACATTTGTGTGTTGCAGCCGTCAGACCTAAGGCAATAGTAGTTATCGTTTGACACGTTTGATACCACGGTGTTTCGATCAGACCATGCATATGTATGGTTGGTTGTTTGTTGGTATCCCTAAGTCCATTCTGTAGTCTCCTGTGTGGGTCTCTTTGCAAATTTATTTCTACCAGGTTTACTGGACGCATCAACTCTTGATAATGGTGGCTATCAACGTCGAACCGGGTTATGGAGGGTAAAGGTTAGTATTATTTATAATATTTTTGTATATTCTTTCCTTATATATATATTATGGATGCTATGTTGTTGTACAAGAGGTATAAGTGTGTTAATATACCCCTACAAGCTGCTGTTCTGGAAATATAAAGGTGCTCACTGATGTCCCAATTACTTGATGTATTATTGCTTTAAGACTTTGTTTGAGAACAATGTTAAAATATACAAGACACTCAAATCGCTAGTGGGAAATATATATAAAGGGATACAAATATTTACCCTCATATAACCTTGAAATTTGTGGATATAACAAAGCTCCTCTAATTCTTCCCAAGTATAATAAAAAAGACAGAAATATTTACAAATGCAAAATAGACAGGACATAGAGCAATATTGTATAAACACCAAAGGTGTGTTTGTGAACTATTGCATTCATTAGTAGTAATTTGATTGTAGGTATACCTCCCAAAGTGGGTCTAGCCATCTCTAGTTTACTTAAGCTCGTCCCCAAAGGAGTTGTGGTTCCAAATACTTGCAACAATCCATAAAAATATGGAGCGAACTTGGTGCCCATGGCAGCTCCTTTCAACTGTAAGAAAAAATCTCCATCAAAGCAAAAATATTAATTTAATTGAACTTATTAAAACTTCTTCAAAGAAAGGATTCAAGTCTTTGGTTCCTCAGGTGAGCCTCAGGTGGACAAACAATGAAGCAGATTGGCTCACAGCTATTCACTGATGATTTAAAAGGTGGAGCATGAACTATTAAGGTTCTTTTGAAGGACGTTATAATTGATTCCCCTAAGAAGTCCAAGCGTTTGCACAAAAACTAATAGGGCTGCTTATTATATTTGCACATCATTTGTATTCACTTGGTAAAAAAGAGTTTTGTGGTCCTGGTCTCCTTGGATGACTGGGTTGGTGCTTCTGATTAACAACTATACTGATGAGGTGCCTATATTTACTTTCATTCCTTTAAATGCAATCTAGGTTAAAAGAGTGATTTTGATCTGGGGGCTTTACACTATGTGTTTTGTTTGTCCCTCTTCTGCTTTTATGTGCTTAAGTAGCTGGAGAACGTTGGAGAATTACCATATCCATTTTGGGGGATATACCTACACTAAAATTACTATTTGTGACTGCAATAGTTCATGAACACCTTTGGTATTTATACAATATTGCCCTATGTTCTGCCTATTTTGTATTTGTAGGGATTTCTGTTTTTTTATTATATTTGTTAAAAAAACAGGTGGCTTCCTAGGTTGATGAGTGTGAGCTATATATTTTATTCTAATACTCCACACCAGAAGTAGTATGCATAGCTCTCACTTTCACAGTTTACATGTTTGGAAGGAAATTCTTTATTCCAAAGACAATAACTGAACAATTTGGAATTAACACAATTACATGTTCAAGATGCAAGAGCAAATAAAAAAAACAATGTTTATTTAGTAATAGGAGGAAATAAGTTCGCTCCTGTTAAAAAAAAGTATTTTTAGATTTTCAATCAAGATAACATAACTTCTAAGCATGACACCAACTTTTTAAAGGAAAGACCTAAGGAGAAACTCATGGTTAATGTTTACCCTTTTTACAAGTATTTTAATGAAACACTTAACAATACCAAGGTGCTTTGAACTTGAAATTCTTCTCAGTGAAAGTTATTGGTTTTACAGGTTGTCCATGTTTATCATATCTGATCTCCAAATAGGTTTAGGAAATTATATGCAAGAACAAAAGAAACAGAACAAATTATATACAATCTAAAGTTAGTGTCTGAGGAAGGGGGGGGGATAGAAAGTAGGCGCTAGGGATATATTTGTGCAACTTACTATGGAGGGAAGAGGTTGGGTATCGTGTGTGTGTTTGACAGTGTGAGTGTGTGTGTGTGTGCTATGGCTGTGTATGTTTGTGTGCCTGATATTGTCGATCTTTGTATGTTTGCGTACCTGACATTGTGTGTCTGTGTGTGACATTGTGTACGTGTGGTCAGTAGTGTGTATCTGCGTGTGGCAAGAATAGTACATCAGTGGTGTTGGTGGTGGGGTGAGCCCGGCCAATTTAAAAAAAAATAAAAAAAATTTTTTTAAGGGGCCTAAGATTTCTGATAGTAGCCCTGAATCCAGTGTAGTTGAGCTGACTTTGCCAAATACTGCCCATGTCCTGGATTCTTTTATGTGGAACTTTGTCTGAGGGGCTATTGAAGACATTCATGCACAAATATATAGAGCTATATGTGCACATGCAAACTATTGTACATGAGCAGTTGACTGTCTGTGCTGTTGAAACACATAGCATTCTATACAACTCACTGGGAACAAATGCCAGAGGCAGGAAATATCCACCAACAACCAGGTGTATAGGCTCAATATAACATTAGGGAAATGACTTACCACTAACTATATTTAGATATTTTATTAATAAAAAAATAGCTGAGGTCTGTATGTACTGTAACTCTCAATTATGGCCAGTGATAGGCTAAGCGCCTTATGCCCTTAGGCAGTCTCCACCTCCCAAGCAGAAAATAGGAAGAAGTGTAGCAGCTGCGACGTGGAGCACGGGAGACAAGACAGGCATGACATGCACTGGGGATGCAACTTTGGGGTTAAACAATTTAAAAAAATGTTTATCTGATTGGGAGCACCCAGGGACTGCCCACTTTAAGACAATTTGATTAAGTTGAGGTTGTTTTGAGGGAGGGGAAAAACTTTTAAAGTGGTTCTGTCTCCCGAATATCTTTGTTTGTGTAATTTCAGCAAATGTAAAGATTACTGTGTGAACCTAGTTGAGGTTTGCTTCAACCTTAACATTTAAGATCTCCAGAGTGAATGTTAGCAGAATATCCAAGTATCCACTTGCCCTTCTAACCATAGATGCTTACGGTAGCATTGTAGAATACCTAACATGGTAGAATTGTGGCTTGTCACACGTTAAATTGTGTAAGGACATGGATGGATAGACTTTGGTAGCCATATCTATAGGCTTTTATTTTGACAGCATAGACAAAATATAGAAATATCTTTTGATCCATACAGTCCTAACAATTTGTATAATATAATGTATAACTAAAATTCTATGGTCTATAGGTTATATCACTTGGGTAAATAAAATGATGATATGTTGGCCGAGTGGGAATTATAGTTCCAGTTCAATAGGAGTCCCAGTTCACAGTAGCTGGACTACCAATGGCATCTTATGCCGTGTGTTAAGATAGAGATAATTAAAATAATAATTATTAGAGATAATTAAAATAATAATTATTATTTTTACAAATGGCACATGCATGAAAAAGATTTAATAATGATCAATAAATGGATAATTATTCAACCCAAACCATTAAACGTCCCCATAGTAGAAATCTGCAGTTTCTATTGTGTAAAAATATTCTAGAGCCGTTCCCTGTAAAGATCAAACTGATTTTATAATTTTAATTGCACTCTGGCACTTTAACCCCTATAGTGTAAGGAAAGTAATAATGACTCAGGGTGACAGATCTGGTTTCAGCTACATAAAATGATAAATTGTCTTACTTTTGTCTGTACTTTAATGTAATTTTGGTGAATATGTTTGATACATGTGGATGATTCTGTCATTTGTACTCTTCAACCTATTTTAGGGTATGGGCGGTGTTTTATTAATGTGCACCTGAGGAAGACCCTTGGTTTGGTTGAAACGCGTTGTGTTTTTGATATTATTATTTATTTTTTAATTATAGTTTTATTAAATGTTTTCTTTTGTTGTACATAGTATGCAATAATGAGAAAACAAGACAACATATCAGCAATTGGGTACAAAAGAAAAATAGGGAAAGTTATAAGGGGAACACATTGTGCCAAAAGCTTTCCTATAGTTAAACAGGTTGTACACAGAGTCGTAAAACAGGTCAAGTATATTCTATCATATGTATACTAATCAGCCTGCCGCTTAACAGGGAAAGGATTTTGTATTCATATTTGTTTTTATTCACTTACTTGTGGTAATAAAAGTTGCAAAATACTTCAACTGGTTCCTGATTATTTTCAAAAGGATTACTGCTACTTTCTGGGGGTCCTGATGTTTGAAGCTACTGCAACTGTGACTACTGATATGCCATTACAGTGTAGAACCAACTTATAATTGGCTCTTAAACTTGTAAATATTCCAAGTTATCTCACTATTTCATATTATTGTTACATAAAGCACCATATGATGGTTTTTATCTTTATTTTGCGTTAGAGTCAATGTCCTCATCCAATGCGAGAGGACACCAAACTTTACAGAGCCAATTTGGGTGCGCGTCTGGAAGCACCCTCTAGTGGCTGTCAGGGAGTGACTGTGGGTGAAAAACGACAGAACCACTTCATGAAAGTGAAGTGGTCTGGGTGATCATAGTGGTCCATTATGTAGCTTTAAATGTATTGTACATTACGTTTTTCAATATTGTACATATATCTAGTGTACAATATTGTACACATATGTTGTGCACGATATTATTATTAATATTTATAAAGCGCCAACAAATTCCGCCGCGCTGTACAATGCGTGGACTAACAGATAAGTATTTGCAACAAGAGAGTTGGATGCACAGGAGCAGAGTGTGTTATGGGACATAGGCCCTACTTAAACATATTATGCCTTCCCCTCCAAGTTGTGAGTTGTGTTTAGGCAGAATCCTTAAAACCATGTGTATTTTTTCCACTGTATATCAAATCATCACTGTTACTATCCTTCACGAGTAGCATTTTTGTCCTGCAAAATTTGTTGTTATTCTATAAATAAATGACAATAATAAATAAAAATAATCCGCATTGATTGTCTATCCATAAAATATATGGACACAGGAAATGGCAACCAAGATCGAGCAGCTAATACAGCTTTAAAACTCTGATGCGGATGTGAATGGCTTTTTTATATTTATGTTGCTGACCTGGTCATACAGTTTGCTGCTAGAGATTAGTATTTGAGATAATAAAAACGTTATCTCTCAATGGTATGTTATTCAGGAAGTTTTCCCACTAAACACATTTTAAAATAACAAGTTGTGAGCTATTCTTTTGCAGATGTTTTTGCAGTAATGTTGGTTGGACCTCATAGCTTTTCATTGTTGATATTTCCAGATGCAGTTATAATAAACACCATCATTTTTGGCTGAGCTGCAGTTTAAATTTTAACAGGATATTATTTATAACTATAAAATTGCTTATTTTGTTTTGTAAAAATTCCATTAGAATTCCAGGTCATCGGTTCTTTATGATCATCTGCAACTCATGCACACGCTAAAAATAAATGATAGAAAAGGAAAGATTTTAGCTCTCTTAACAGTATATCTTGTGGAGTTTTCTGATTTGCAGCTCGACAAACACACACTGGAGAGAGTAAGTTCCAGAACAGGGGTAGGCAACATTTGGCACTCCAGATGATGGGGGGGTTAGGAGACCACTAATGGTAGAAGAAAAAACCAAAAGCATTAAAAGAATGACAAATAGGTGATACAATATTCATTCAAGGGAAACGAGAAATGGCAGTAAGATGCATAAAAGGGGCACAAGGATGGGTAAGGGGAGCAAATAGGAGATTAAGAAATTAAGGCGAATTTTGGGGTTGGAAAAATGTGTCTTCGCCGGTCCTGATTAGGAATACAAACCAGTATTCCTAAAGCTACAGTGTTCTCCTCTTTATTTAGATTTATTTGATTTAGAGGCCCCCTAAATCTAATTGGGGGGGGGGGGGGATAGTACTTACCCTCTTTCCAGTCACAAGATTGAGTCCCTACAACTACACACTAACACTTCTAAATGCCCAATCTAATGCTCCTCATAGAATAGCATTGGGGAACAAAAACAGATGTGCAGCAGAGCTGAAAGGAAAACACAATTTAGGGGGACTTGATCAATAGTTTCCCTTATAAGTAACTCCTCTTACATATATTGTCACAAATTTTTTTTTTTTCTGCGTATCTTCCTGCTTTGCATTTTTATCCATTAAATCTCTCTGTTAGATCTAGATGGGGAATACAAGACAGGAAAATAGGAGTCTATTCACTTATCAGGTCAATATTGACTTAAAAATGCGAACCACATAACAGAGCCACAGCCACCCTTACACAATTTGAAAAAGCCTGTTCACATACCCTGATACAAAAAGATAAATATCCGCAATCTACTCCTTCCTGAATTCTACCGCTCCTGTTGGCGCCCTCTCATATGTGTCGGCTTGGGAGAGAGATCTGAGCCCACCAGAAGACTCCTCTGACTGGAAGGATGTTTGGGAAGCCACAGCATCGATTACCGTTTGTGTGAATCACAAAGAGCAAGCAGATAAAACGATGATGCACTGGTACCTCACTCCTCTCATTCTCAAACAAATAAATCACTCACACAACGACCTTTGCTGGAAAGGACGTAGACTTAAGGGAACTTATCTCCACCTTTGGTGGGAATGCACAACAATTTCTCAGCTTTAGCTTAGCATTCCCAACGTACCTCTAGAATTCTACAAGCTGAACTACCAATTAATCCCTGGATTTGGCCACTCTCTAAACCTCACAGTGACCTAACCAGAGTGCAAAACAAACTAGTGTCCACAAGACGAGCAAAAGTGGAACAATGGGGAAACAACTCCAAACCCTCCTTAGCAGCAGTAATATGGAAAGTGGGTGACGCCATGGAAATAGATAAGCTATTCGTCCAAATTCATAAGACAATGAAACACTTCCACAAAGTTTGGGATCATTGGCTCCTGGAGAACCAAGGCCTACCGTAAAAGGGAGAAAGTTAGGGCCAGGGGTCCTAGGGAGTGGCGGGGAGGGGAATATCTCTAAATCTTTTGCTTGACGTCTCCCTCCTTGTTTTCTCCGCCCCTCATTCTTCTTTTCTTCCCGTCCTTCTTCCATACCCATCCAACTACAACACTACACTGGATACAGTGTACATCGACTATAGAATCGCAACACATAGGCTCCATTCTCTATACCTTTTATCGCGCAACACACATGGTCTAAGACATGATGTCCACAGAAAATGTGATGCTATCTGCAATTGTTACCACCGCACTTTAGAGCAACACAATGACACTGTGCCGAAACACACTCTCAAACAACATTAACATCTTCCCTTCGTCTTAACCTACCTATATGTAGCTCGTTTATCCTGTTATTACAATTGCACCTTATGTTCTAAGTTACGAGGCTACAAATGAGCTCTGAATTGTATTCTTATCTCCTGTGTTCCTTATCTCTCTCATGCTATCTATAAGCCATATGTCAAGCTCTTATACTCTGTACCATACTCACCTACTTGTACCGGCTTGATGCTAATTGTATGTTACTACATAAAATGAAAACTCAAAAATAAAGAATTAAAAAATATGCAGGCGGGCTGCAAGGGAGCACTGATGTCTGTGTTCTTTCAGCACTGCTCCCTCGTGCCCTGCGGTGATGCCAGAAGCAGGGCTTCTACGTTACTCCCTGGTATCACTAAGCAGTGCACAAGTGAGCAGTGCTGGAAGAACACAAAGAAGACCACAGTCACACTAGACCCCAGGGAGGCTTCCAATGGTAGGGAGGTTGGGTGTACTTAAATAAAAATAGAAAACAATTGTAAAAAATAATAATTTTTGAGTGTATGTGAGAGAATGAGTATGTACCTGTCAGTGAATATGTGTGTCTGTCAGTGTGTGTCAAATCAGTGAGTGTATCTGTCAGTGTATGTGTGTGTGTGTCTGTCAGTGAATGTGTGTGTGTCAGTAAGTGTATCTGTCAGCGTGTGTCAAGTCAGTCAGTGAATGTGCGTTTGTCAATAAGTGTGCTTGTCAGTGTTTGTCAAATCAGTGAGAGTGGGTCAGTGAGTGTATGTAAATCTGTGTGTGTCAATGTAAATGTTTGTGTGTGTGACTCAGTGTTGGTGTCCTCTGCGTGTAAATGTGTGTGTTGGTGTCTTTTGTGTGTAACTATTCAGTGTGTATTGTATTTTCATTTTGTGACTTTTAAACTTCAGATTACTAGTTCATACGCTCATTAAATAGACAATATTCACATTATGTCATATTTATTTTTAAAATATTCTTTACTACCTTTAATCAGTCTTTTCCTCCAATATGGGATTGACTTAAATATCAGCGTGTACACGTTTCATTTGGAATTTTAATTTTTTTTTTAATTTTAGACCCGCAGGAGTACTTCTCCGTTAAAGGTTGAGAAACACTAAGTTAAACCACTATCATACAAACCCAAAACAATGATAAACATTTACATTTATTTCTCCGAAAGTGGGGGATCTATGCACCACATGGTAAAATATTGCTGATAAATAGAAACAATGCAGCTGTTTTGAAAGCTTTAAAATGAAGTTGGAAACTGAAACATTAAAGTGATAGCACAGTCTTTCCTGTCTGCTTCCCATATCAATGTAATCTACAATCATCACATGTAAAATGAGTGAGATGCTTTGTGGCTCCTGAGATCTGAGCTCACACAAAATTGCTACACTTATACACCAGCATCTTTTGAAATTTGTATATATATTTCATATATTGGACTTGCGTTTTCCTATAAGCAGCTTCCTTGTTGATTCTGTTATTCTTAAGGGTTTCATAATGTATTATCCAGAATAGCTGTATTTTACTTATATTTAGAACTATATATATATATATATGGGTATATAATTCCAGTTTATTAGTACTTTAGTTACAGAGGCAGAATCTATTCCAATAACTCACTAACATTTAACAGAGACATAATGAGAGAATATACCACCAACTTCTGTATATGTTATTCAGCAAATGTATTAAACAATAAGCATATTTAATACCCCACTGGGTGTAATTGCATTACCATGCTTCTGTATTGCAGCTGTCATTTTAGAGTAAAACCTCAAAATAATTTGAAATCAAATTTAAATTACTGCAATAGTCAAAGGAGAACGTCACTCAACGTACGTACTCTCTACGGCACGATGCAGTGGTTATGGTTCCAGAAGTCCACTGTTGCAGTTTCCCAGTTAAGAGTCAAACTATTTTCCATATTTGAAGAGGGATTAGATGGGTGGGTACCTGAGCAACCCAGGTAAGTGTCAAACTATTCAAAAGCTGTAAGACTCTCAACAGTGGGGCAGCGCCTGAAGACTCCTGGCACCATAACCACTACAGCGTGCTCTAGAGAGTACGTTTAGTAGAGTACTCTCTTAAATGTTTACTGGTGACTTTTTAATTAATATATATATTTAATTTTTTACGTTAAAATTATTTTGAGATTCTACTCTAAAATGATAGTTGCAGTATAGCAGCAGTATAATAAGTTAATACACCCATTGGAATATTATGCATCAGTAGTGTTTTTGTGAGGAAAAATACCTGAGTTGTGATGTAATGAGTGCATGTGCCTCTGCATAAAATTATTGTTTCCAGAAACAGGGGCAGAAATTTAATATTATGTGTTAATGTTATCGCAGTTGGTCTATAAAAATAGGCGCACATTGTTTAATATTTAGTTCTTTCACTTCAGTTTTCGATCCTGTTCATGCAATTCTTTGCGATGTGTGCAATAAAGAGTCACAATTGGTTTTCCCTTCTGTCTTTTGTTGGGCTTTTATATATAGATACATTTGTTTTTAAATGCTATTCTGTAATTAAGTATGCAATATATATTTTTCCAATGTAATCCTAAGTAAACTTTAGGAAATATACTTGCTTTCATTCCTACTTAGATGACAAACGTGCCTTTTCTTACACTTTGCCAGTGCCATTTTGTCTGTTAGTGTAGTTCTTGTTTCTTGCAGTAATAGTGTATGTACTAAGTGTGAATGCAATAACATGTCTCAAGAAAAAAAAAAACATTATACAAATTATTTTATATCTGCCCATTTTAGAAACAAATGTATAGATGTAAAGTTTAAAGCCAAACTTGAGCATATTAGCACTGCACATGATTCTCTGTGATCTGTAACCAAGTTTAAGATCATAGATTTAGGATTATTTGTGTTTTTCGTGAAGGTTCAGCACAACGTGCACTACTGTACTATGGGTAAACAAAACTTCCAAGTAAATGTGACAGAACATGTTTGGGATGCAGCAACAAGAGTTGGCAAGAGTCCTGCTCCTACTGACCTATAGGCTAAAGGATGATTGTGATGACCGCTAACGTAGGATCCGAGTACTTTTGATTTAGTTCTTTATTAACAGATTTACATAAAACACCAAAATTATTTTGTTCTGCTTATTTGCAGAGCACCAACATAGGATGCAGTTGTGATGATTTTATATATTTTCTGTACTTTTGCTGTGCTGAAATCATTTTTTCCCCCCTTTTATAAACATTTGTATCAGTGTTTCTGGTTTCGAATTCCGCTACAAGTAAAACACATTAGTTTGGAGCACACACATATTGCTTGATGGGCAGTATGCTCTCATTGAGCGTACCACACATTGCGAGAAACGTATTAAGACTGTTAATAAATAAGGTTGTGCTGAGTGCTGGGTCACGTATCAAGTGACACAAAGCAGCTTTCTGTCACTTTTCTCCTTGTTGCTTCAATATATAGAGCCGATTTGTTGATACCTCCATAGGTCACGACTTGTGTATGAATCTGTTAAATATCATGCTCATAGCGTCCTCTAAAATCTTTCCCAGAGGAGGAAACACTTGTGGATTATTTCTGTCAACAGGAACTCTTCAATCATACCAAGTTAGTGCGGAGGTCACTCTACAGGGACATAGGAAGACATATTTTTGTTAACACTTTTCTATACTTAACTCTGAAGTTCATTATCCATTTTCTGATATTACTTTGTACAAACTTTCCCATGTTTCATTCGTAATCCACCCTAAATGCAATTGCTAATTACAAAACAAAGTATATTGCAGCATTGTATCCTGCTACTGTGTGTAAAAAGCAACTATTAATATTTCGAAAGACTTCATTGTACAGAGATAATGACAGGCATGTGAGAGGTGCAGATATACAGCTGATATAGCAGAGATTTGCAGGAGCCAGTGCTTTTTTAAGGCACTTTTATACTCCGTTATAAAAACGAGTGTGCTCCCTCTGCACATGTAACGCACTGTTGCATCTGACAATTTAGCAGAATCTATAGCTAATAAGTTCCCTAAAGATTGTACTTTTAAAATAAAAAAATTGAGAGAAATTTTATATATATATATATATATATATAGTATGTTTTTTTTATTTTAGCGATTCATAAGGCTGTTAAAGCTCAGCAAGATATGCGTTAAAAATGTCTGTATTCCCATTATAGAATGTGTGTGGTCCAGTGAATAATTTCATTGTGAGATGAATGTTGAGCTTACTTGTGCATTTCATATTTTTCATATATTTACTTTGGTTCTCTCCTCTATAATGTTTATTGGGGAGAATCTGGAAATGTAACTGTCAGAAATGACAGTTCCTCTTTAGTAAACAACAATTGTTCTTATTTACGTTATTTTCAGATCACAGCCATGCAGTGATATTAAATGCTTTGGAGCAAATGTGTTAGTAAATTAGCATATTATTGCATTGTAGTAAAATATTCATTTTTTGTAATCAATCTCTTTTAATTTTTATTTTTTTGTGACAAGGCAGCCATAAATCAAACTTCCCATTGGTAGATATTTATTGCATATTATATGTAAGATACTATGCACGTTTTTGTATTACAATCTTAATTATCAGATTATCTGTTAGCTAGAAAAATCTAAAATCTAGGAAGGATTTTGGCCTTTGGAAGGTTATTGTAGAAAACAAATAATTTTGATATTGATTATGGAAGGGAAAAAATTCTCCCTATTCATTTTTTTTTTTTTTTACACAAAGGTATTATTTAAACTACAGGAGGAACTGTCACAGAAACGGTATGTATGAAGTTGATCTGTAAAGTCATTCATTTTACATGTATAAATATTATTCTTTCTTCTGCAACAAATGGGTCACATTGGGTCATATACATAGAATTATTTTGTATGTCATAATAAAATATAATGCAATTTAATGAAGATTTATTCTTCTTGCATTAAGCATACAAATCAGTTTATATCATTTGCTAACCTTTGGTTAAACTATGCTTTGATGTATCTTTTTTTCTTTAAAAGAAAATGAAATAAAATGCAAAATAAATATTTTGGTGTTTTTGGCAAGTATTTATTCCTCTTTTTTTTCCATGCAAAACTGACATGAAGCATAAACCCAGTATACCTAAATTACGGGAAGCTATGGACATATAGTTATCACAGTCACACAAAGAAAACATGAATGCAGACTCAATATTAGAATAGTCACAGAAAACGTGGTCACTATCATCAATGTATTAGCTGTCCATTTTATGAAAACCTTTATATCGAGATTTATATATATATATATATACACACACATATATAAAATGTGACGGTCTGGCACTCATGTACCGTTTGGCCAGGACATGAGACTCTGCTAGGAACAGTACTCGGGGGACTTCTTATGGTGAAAACTTCTGGAGTTATTTATTGGCATTTCAGTTTTTGAACAAAAGTGTAATATACATCTGACATGTATAAAAAAAGTCAATTTATTTATAAAAGAACAGAAGAAGAGCTACTTTTATGTTCTAAATAATATATTAACCCCTTAAGGACCAAACTTCTGGAATAAAAGGGAATCATGATATGTCACACATGTCATGTGTCCTTAAGGGGTTAAACTCCATATGAACACAGAAATTGAAAAGATTCTAGTCACTGCCATCAACAAGTTTCTTGGGAAGTTAAGAAGAAAAATTAGTAACCTATAGTTCAGCTTCCTGGCAAAAGTAGCATGTTTATCATTTCACTGATGCTGTAAACGATTGTGTGACCTTTGCACATTCATGATGAATGTAGAAAGTTGTAATGTATTAAGAACCAATTTGATCACGGACATTTATCATCCACCCAGTTATGGTATAAATATATACATTACAATTATGCATGTGTTTATATCCTGTGACCGAGTCATTCTGGGGAGTTATATCAATGATAAATGTGAATACGGTCTAATCTAGAGAAAGTTCTGCAAAAGTTATTATTTTTAACCCCTATATATACTAGGCCAGAGATGAATTGTTTATGGTATTTGTAAATTTTAAATTAAATGGAAAATATTCATTGCTAATATAGTTGTGCAGATTGGGTACCAGGCAGTGAATTTAATAGCAGTAGCTGATTCCTAAATGATTGCTGGGCACAGTAACTGTAGTTATTTTGATTTAAACAGAAGAGGATTAAGTGCAGATTTTCCGCAACATCCATCAACATCATACTTTACATTTAAGAGGAAACATTTGTGCATATGTATTTATATACACAGTGTTTTATGCACCTGGACTTAGTGTTTTGTGCAAAAAGAGGCAATTTTTCATCCTCTTCTTGTGCAGCTAATTATTGGAAAATTGAAAAGCTTTTTCATTGGTCAAACTTTTTGTTGTTAATTACCTAGCTTTTTAATCAGCTATCCTGTTTAAATGACTAATTTAAAGAGCAGGACCTTTCTTGAAAGTGGAGGGTGTAAATAAGCTGTTTATTATGCTGCATGTTGTGGCAGAGAGTGCCGTTTAACCAGTCGTATATCAGAAAATGATCCGGAAGAGCCTTCCAATAATTGTACTTTAGGAGAAAAGAGGAAAAAAAAGACTCATAAAAATAGCTGAGATCATTCAGCAGTTATCAAGAACCAGATTCTGCAGTTTTATAACACCAAGCACTAAATGTATATGCACTCTTAAAAGGCAATTAAAACGTATACTTAAAAACTATAAAACATTTTCTTTTCATCTGGAACATTGGAGGGCAGATTACTACACATTAATAACGTTTTGTTTAAAGTTCAGTTTTTGATGGCTTCCAAATGCAGTCTGTGTAGATTAACCAGAAGTAGTCCAGTTCTCTTTTAACAGAACTTGTAAAGGAAAGCAGTGTGGTAAGATTGTTATGAAAAGCTAGTGTATTTAGGAAATAGCACTTAGCAGGGTCTCTCTGAATGTTTGCCAGGTCAGGAAGCTGAAGTGCAAGGTTTGGCCCTAATTCAGGCCCCCCCAGACCTAGCTTCTTGACCACACAGTACGTCAGGATCATGGCACAGACAAGCCAAGGGAGAGCTGCCACGTCTATGGACCAGCTTGGCACAGATATTTTCACATAACCCAGCGATCCAGAAATGAGGGAGTAAGGCATATCTTGGCCAAAACAACAGATTAGTTTCCAAAATAGAAAGTCATAAATAATAATTTAAAAGGGAGTATGGGAATAAAGGCCGTTTTAAATTGTATACCACTTTTTACCAGATCCAAAGATCCGCACCCAAACTTTTCTTGATAAAAGGGAGTTTGAGAACATTGTGAATGATTTTGTTGGACACATCAGACACATAATCTAAGTAATAGGCTTTCTGCAATAACATACATTATAAAATTCCCTTTTTATTATCTGGTCTATATTAAATGATTCTGTAGTCTAGTGGCAAATAGATATAAGCCAGGAGTTGACAAATTTGCTTGGAATCTAGGAGCCAGTTAAAAAGGTTAGGAGCCAGGCTTTTCAACAACACAAATACAATTCTTAAATGACACTTTAGTCAACATAACCACTACAGCTTAATGTAGTTGTTCTGGTGTCTATAGCCTGTCCCTGCACACTTTTTAATGTTCACACTGCCTAGTAACATATTTAGTGACAGTCACTCAGATGCTTCCTAACCAGTACTGCACAATGTGTAGAATCTATGTTCAGCATCTCCATGCTCTGGATATAGGTGCTAAATGTTCCCCGTAGAGATGCATTGATTGAATGCATCTCTATAAGAAGATGATGATTGGCACATTGTGGCATGCGCCTCCCAATGCTTTCTTATGGGAGGATTGCTGATCTCAGCCATGGTGAGATATGCACAGTGTGGTAAAAAGGTGAGGGTCAAGTGGAGCTGCTCTGATCATCTTCAATCTCTTCTAGCTCTGCTCCCTTGCTCTGTTTATTGCTGCTGGGGCCAGAGTGACGTCATATTCCGATTTCCGGCATCACTGCAGGGTGCATAGCAAAAAGATTATTATTCCCTTGCCACCTACACCCTCTCTGAGCCAGCCAGCCACCTCTACTCTACCTGAGCTGGTCACCTCGGGGGCTGAACAGGTTATCAAACACTTAGGCCCTGATATAAGCCAATATACATTCTATTGCAGTTGTGCTACATATGTTCCATTCATATTTTAATATATCTGCTCCTTTGAATACAAGAAGTATCAACATAACTTTTCATTATCACTGATGAGCAATGCCCTCATAGTAATCTGGTCTGTAAAGATTCTATTTGAGAATGGAATGTTTCACTTCTTCTGCCAGTGGCGGAACTGACCTAGCGAGGGCCTTGGTGTAAGATTTTTTTGGGGGGTTTCCTTATAGCACGGGTGGCCAAACGTTGATCCCCATCTGCTGTACAAATCCCACAGTGCTTTGCCAGCTGGGCAGGGCCAGATTAAGAGCCCAGTGGGCCTGGTGCTGACAATTATGATGGGCCTAATTACAAAACCTTATTGACCAAAAAGAATAAAACAGTCCTACCTTCTAAGCATCATGTATCTGATGGAGATGGTGCTGGAGGGAAACTCATAGGATGCAGCTATGAGAAAACACATACCCTATGCTAATCTCACGCTTTCAAGTAAACCCATACCCTCTAACAGCAGTGTCCAGTAAAGCAGGAAGTCTATGGATGGGGTAAAAGGGTGGGCCACTGACACAAATCACATAACCAGAACTGCTGAAAGGAACAAACATACACAATAAGGGGGCATTTCTGTGTCCCCATGTCTCCCAGTCCCTTAGTGTCTGTGTCCCCATGTATCCCAGTGTCCCCATGTCACTAGGACACTAGGGGACATTCAGAGACATTGGGACACTGGGAGACCTGGGGATACTGAGATACTAGGTAACACTAGGAGACATGGGGACTCTGGGTGACTTTGAGACATGAGGGGACACTGGGAGACATAGGGCACTGAGACAATGTCATAGGGTACACTGATATATAGGGGACACTGGAGACTTGATAAAGACCTGGGTACAGGTCAAAACGTTGCAGTGTCCAATAAACCTGCTTAAATCTATCACAGTGAGTGCCTGAGATTTTTTTTCTTTTATACTAGGTGACACAGACACTTGGGGGCACTGTGCGACATGGGGGCACTGTGAGACTAGGGGACGCTGAGACACTAAGGACACCGAGACACACCAGGGGCACTGGGAGAGATAGGGCACTGAGACACTCTGATACATAGGGGACACTGGAGACTTGATAAAGACCTGGGTACAGGTCAAAACTTGTGGTGTCCAATAAACCTGCATAAATATATCACAGTGAGTGCCTGAGATTTTTTTTCTTTTATACTAGGGGACACTGAGACACTTGGTGACACTGAGACACTAAGGATACTGAGACACACCAGGGACACTGGGAGAGATGGGGCACTGAGACACTCTGATACATAGGGGACACTGGAGACTTGATAAAGACCTGGGTACAGGTAAAAACTTGCAGTGTCCAATAAAGCTGCTTAAATCTATCACAGTGAGTGCCTGAGATTTTTTTCTTTTGTGCTAGAGGACACTGAGACACTTGGGGGCACTGTGAGACTTGGGGACACTGAGACACTAAGGACACTGAGACACACCAGGGACACTGGGAGAGATGGGGCACTGAGACACTCTGATACATAGGGGACACTGGAGACTTGATAAAGACCTGGGTACAGGTCAAAACTTGTGGTGTCCAATAAACCTGCTTAAATCTATCACAGTGAGTGCCTGAGATTTTTTCTTTTATACTAGGGGACACTGAGACACTAGGAGACATGGGGACACTGGGATACATTGGGGACTTTGGGAGACTAGGAAACACTGAGACACTAGGGACACTGGCACACTACAGACACCGAGCCACCAGGGATACTGAGATACTAGGGACAGTGGCTGGGAGACATGGGGACACAAGTATCAAGGGAAGTGCTTTGTTTGCCTCACGTCCTGTAGGCGGGCGGCGAGGGAGCGCAGTCCTCTGAGCTCTTCCTGCCCCCTTGTGCGCCCTTCTATGATGCCAGGAGCCGGAATATGACGTCACTCCGGCCCCGGCGCACGGGGGCAGAGCAGGAAAAATTCAGTTTCCTCGCCACCTCTATTAAGCGACGGTTCGCCCGCGCACCCACCCAGCCAAGCCCGCAGAAGCCAGCGGCCTCGGGAGTCTGTCTGCCCAGCCCCAACCCCAGCAAGGAGCCAAGCAACGGTGAGTGTATGATAAAGTGTGTGTGTGTGTGTGTGTGTGTGGATGCCAGTGTGTGTGGATGTCAGTGAGTGTATGTATGTCAGTGTGTGTGTGTGTCTGTCAGTGAGTGTGTGTATGTCAGTGTGTGTCTGTGAGTGAGTGAGTGAATGTGTGTGCCTGTCAGAGTGTGTCAAATCAGTGAGCTTGTTTGTGTCAGTGTGTGTCTTTCAGTGAGTGTATGTCAGTGTATGTATATCTGAGAGTGTGTGCCTGTCAGTGAGTGTTTGTGTGGGTTGTTTAAACAATGTGTGTGCCAATGACTGTGTATCTGTCAGTGAGTGTATGTCAGGGCATGCATCGGTCAGTCAAAAAAGTGGCCTTGACATGAAGTGGTGCAAATTTAGATTATGGGGGTGCCTGAATTTAGTAGTGCCTAGGGCAGAACAAATCAAAGATACACCACTGGGTATGATCAAGATGAGCATACAAAAATCTCAAAAAAATCCAAAGGATCATATTTTAAATTAAAAAGGGACACATTAAGGACATTTTCATTAGCCTGTATACTATAGGCAACGCTGGAACTAATGTTATAAATATTATTACAATCTTATATTATGTTGTTTAATATTCTTCAATGTTGTTCAATATGAGTGTGGGGTTGTTTATACAAAAATGCATTCATGTGTACAAATACAGTAAACATGAAAGACATACTGAGGTACTTTAATTGTTCAATTATATACATATATTTAAAAACAGGTCATTTGTAAACAAATAATTTACTTTAGTACAATATCAATAAAACCAGAAAAATGTAAATTAGAATAGTCTCTGATAAAGAAATTAGAAGACGTCAATGCCTAGAATAAACCATATTTTATATGAGACGAGAAATAAGGTTGATGCCATTTCTCAAGTTTGGCGTTCGCACTGTTCTAAATTTGTACGGTGGTAACTTTTTGCCTATCACATATAAGAACAATTCTGAAAAGCACAATACGTAAACTGGATTGATGATCATGACATGGATGCACACTTTAGAGTTTGCACCATAAATAAACCTTGTGAAGACTGTGGAAGCATGAAGTTTCAAGATTTGTGTGAATTCTAATAAATCAAAGAATGTAAGCGAGGACATTTTTTTTTTTTTT
This sequence comes from Pelobates fuscus, assembly GCF_036172605.1. Taxonomy (NCBI): domain Eukaryota; kingdom Metazoa; phylum Chordata; class Amphibia; order Anura; family Pelobatidae; genus Pelobates; species Pelobates fuscus. Next base: position 233,734,167 of record NC_086317.1, read on the forward strand.
TTTCCTGTTATCACCTGCACTCCATACCTCTGTGGCACTACAACTCATTTTTGCAGAGAGGGTGTAAGGAATGTAATCATTTCTGGTGTCTACTCCTTCCCCCCGACATTATTATTATAGTACACATAGCTGATGCCAGGATTTTTGTCTACACAAACAGAGATTAATTTTACTGCCCTCTCTCACCCTCATACTTTACACATAGCTTGAGCACTGTCGGCAGACAGTTCTGATTTTCTGTTCCTGTCCGCCATCCCGACTTTGATACCTGGTGTCCCACTTTCACTTATTCCCGTTGATAAGCAGCAGTGACTTGCTAAGAGTATTGACAGGTATTTTAGCAAGTACCAGCTGGTCAGAAAAATGTGACTAAATCGAGTACTCGTGTAGAGGTGGTCCAGACAGTGCATGTGCAAGCCATTTTCATATCTATATGCAGGGGCGGACTGAGAACCCTCAGGGCCCCCGGGCAAAATAAATCAAGGGCCCCCTTACAGGCCCCACCCATACTCCGCAGCAAGCGCCACCCATGTCCCGCCTCCATGCACCTCCTCCAGCCACACCCTACACAATCTTTAGACACAAGGAACAAAAGTGCAATAATCCCTTCGAGGCCCCAGTAGAGACTACAATTGAGGGCTAATGGGCCATGGAGGGGGATCTTTCTAGCAGAGGCTATCTCAGTGTCCTTTAGAGAGAGTGTTAGAAAGAATCCCCTCCAGGCCCTATTGGAGACTACAATGCAGTCTAATAGGCTTGGAAGGGGGTCTTTCTAACAGAGGCCATCTCAGTGTCCCTGCTGGAAACAGTCGCCTCCAGGCCCCAGTAGAGACTACAATTGAGGGCTAATGGGCCATGGAGGGGGGGTAGCATTCTAGCAGAGGCTATCTCAGTGTCCTTTAGAGAGTGTGTTAGAAAGAATTTCCTATAGGTCCCATTAGAGACTACAATGGAGTCTAATGGGGCCTGGAGGGGGGTCTCTCCAACACTCTGGTTCCTATTCACAATATAGCAACACAACATAGCTCGCTGATACCTAGGCCAAGTTGGCTCCTCTTACCTTAATTACTGTTGCAGGCTGGCAGTCTGTGGGCTTGCTGGAAGGCTGTGGGCTTACTGGCTGCGGCTGGCAGGCTGTGGGCTTGCTGGCAGGCTGTGGGCTTGCTGGCAGGCTGTGGGCTTGCTGGCTACTGCTGGCAGGCTGTGGGCTTGCTGGCTGCGGCTGGCAGGCTGTTGGCTTGCTGGCTGCGGCTGGCAGGCTGTGGCTTGCTGGCTGTGGCTTGCTGGCTGGCAGGCTGTGGCTTGCTGGCTGCGGTTGGCAGGCTGGTGGCCTGTGGGCTGGCTGGCTACTGGCCAGCCTGTGGGCTGGCTGGCTGGCTGGCCGGCCTGTGGGCTGGCTGGCTGGCCTGTGGGCTGGCTGGCTTACTGGCTACTGGGGCACTTGTAGATTATTTAAAGAAATAATCCATGCACAATAACCACTACTGCTCTGTGTAGTCGTTATGGTGCCAGGAGGGATGGGCCCCCTCCCAGAGTAAGTAGTCAAACCGTTTAAGAACAGTTGACAACTTACCTGGGGTCTGCTGGGATATGAGGCTGTAGTAGGGTATAGGAGCAGTGGTGCAATGTGTAAGGGGTGCAGTGTGTGTGAAGGGGTGTAGTGTGTGAATGTGTAGGGTGTGTGGGGCAATGTGTGTATTAGGGGGCTGTGTATGTGTGTGGCAATGTTAGTATGGGGGGGCTGTGTGTGTATGGGTGGGCAGTGTATGTGTGTGTGTGTGTGAGGCAATGTGTGTAAATGTGTATGGTGTGTGTGGGGGCAGTGTGTGTGTATGGGGGGCAGTGTGTGAATGTGTATTGTGTGTGGGGTCAGTGTGTTTATGGGGCTAGAGTTCACTCTCACCACTGCGACCACCAGGAATCCCTGGTGGTCACAGTGTTGAGAGTGAACTCTACCCCGTAGCTCCAGGGCTAGAGTTTACTCTCGCAAGAGCCGTAACGTTGCCGTGGTAACTGCAGCAACGATCTGTGCTCGCGCAAGAAGGACCCAGAGGAGCTGCAGGCTGAGCTCCCGGGTCCTCTCTTCCTCCCTCCCCTGCCGGCTGCCCGCACGGTGCCTGCGGACAGGGGAGGGGGCAATTGCCCTCCTCTTACTCCCCCCTCCCCCTCTTCTTACCCCCTTCCCCCTCTTCTTACTCCCCCCTACCTCTTTTTACTCCCCCTCCCCCTCTTTTTACTCCCCCTCCCCCTCTTCTTACTCCCTTCTTACTCCCCCCCTCTCTTCTTACTCCCTCCTCTTTTTACCCCTACCCCTCTTCTCACTCCCCCTCTTCTTACCCCCCTCCCCCCTCTTCTTACCCCCCTCCCCCTCTTTTTACCCCCTTCTTACTCCCCCCTCCCTTCTTACTCCCCCCTCCCCCTCTTCTTACCCCCTTCTTACTCCCCCTCTCTTCTTACTCCCCCTCTCTTCTTACTCCCCCTCCTCTCTTCTTACCCCCCGTCTCTCTTCTTACTCCCCCTCCCTCTCTTCTTACCCCTTCTTACTCCCCCTTCCTCTTTTTACTCCCCCCTCCCCCTCTTCTTACCCCCTTCTTACTCCCCCCTCTTCTTACCCCCCTCCCCCCTCTTCTTACCCCCTCCCCCCTCTTCTTACTCCCCCCTCTTCTTACTCTTCCCCCCTCTTCTTACTCCCCCTCCCCCTCTTCTTACCCCCTTCTTACTCCCCCCTCCCTTCTTACTCCCCCCTCCCCCTCTTCTTACCCCCTTATTACCCCCTTCTTACTCCCTCTCTCTTCTTACTCCCCCCCTCTCTCTTCTTACCCCCCCTCCTTCTCTCTTCTTACCCCCCCTCCCTCTCTCTTCTTACCCCCCCTCCCTCTCTCTTCTTACCCCCCCTCTCTCTTCTTACCCCCCCTCCCTCTCTCTTCTTACCCCCTCCCCTGTAGCGTGTCCGAGCTGCTCTCTGGTCCGCGATGCCCGGCTGTAGTGATAGGAAGGTGCACGCTCAGTGTGCTCCTTCCTGTCAGTCCGGCCGGGTACAGGAAACAGAAACGCCGCGCGGAACAGGAGTTTCTGTTTCCTGTACCCGGCTCAGTGTGCACCTTCCTATCACTCCGGCCGGGCACCGCGGACCGGAGAGCAGCTCGGCCACGCTACAGGGGAGGGGAGGTGAGAAGCTGCAGCTCTTAAGAGAGCGCTCAGACGGCTGCAGCATTTAAAGGGGCGGCCGGCCCCCTCAGAGTGTGCTGCCGGCCCCCCTGATGGCGGCCCCCCCTCCCGGCCGGGCCCTCGGACCGTGTCCGAAGTGCCCGACCGGTCAGTCCACCCCTGTCTATATGGAATCATTGCACATGTTTCCCATAGCAATTAATATTACCCTAGGGATTGGTTGAAGCTTTGTAGCCGTTTCATAGTTGAGGAGGTCATCATTGAAGAAGCGTTAAAGTCAAATGGATTTGCTTCAAGCGAGACAACTACTAGATCTGTGTCTTTCATTATTATTTTTTATTTTAAATGTTGTATGTACATAATACTTTGAAAGCAGTGATCAATTCTACCCTGTTATGTTTTGTTAAAGGAACAATTTCTTATCAAAGCCATTTTTTGTCAATGAAGTGGTCATGGTGCCTTGATTCCACCTGTACCTTAATATTGAACTGTTTTCAAAAGGTTTAACAGTAAGTTGAATTAGGTGCTAGTCTGGCTTCCTCTCTGACGACTCCTCTCAAATGTGGATACGATGAGATTGTCAGCTGATGCTCACTAGCTGCCTTAAAGAGTAATGCTTTGAAAATATGCGTACATTTTTGAAGCACTACTCATTAGGGATGGCCAGAGAGTGTCAGGTGATCTTAGCCTATCACTGCTACTCAAGCAAATACCTGCACATTTTCATCCAGCCAGAAGCGAGGAATCCAAAATGGTACTTGAGGACTTCAATAACAGTTAAAACTAAGAAGGTGCTGGTTGACTCTGGGTACTATACCAACTTTATTTACGTGAAGTGGTATTGGTGTTGTGGGTGTTCCTTTAATGTATAGTCACTGTATTTCCCCAGTAATTTATTTGTTGGTTAATGCATAATTTTAGTGGTTTGGAGCAATATAGCACGTGGTTATTCCTGTGATTAAGCTTTGGGTTTTCTTTGTGTTGACCTATACTACTTTCTGTGTTGGGAATTTCTTAAAGCGCTAATTATTTCTGCCCAGCAATTTCCTTTTTGGTGAAACGTTCGATTCACAAGATGCCTGCTTGATTTATGAAAGTGGGATCTTAAATATATGTGGAACTGTAATATGTTTACTTATTTTGTTACTGAATAAAAGAGGAACGTTCAAAGCAATAATGATCAAGAATATTTAAGCTCTTTCATTGTTAGCCACAATGCCATTATAGAGCTTTTTGGTCACCATTACAGATATAGCATGTCTTATTTATTTATTTTTTTGTTGGCAACACAAATATCCTTTTCATAGTTTGTGGCATGGCAGTTTCCAGAGAGTGGGTTTGTTTAAAACTGCTACATTGCAGATAGGCTGATAGGTTGTGCTCTTGAGGATATTGTTAATTAACCCCTAAGCATAAGGGGAAGAGTACTCATAAGCCCTAGTTAACAGTGGAAACAATCAAATAAAGCATTCCTTAGGAACTCAAATGATTATCTTGGTCATGTGACTCATGTCCTTACAGTATGTGGAATAGGGATACCTTAATCACTAAAGACAGCATACCACACACATACATAACACCTCACATGTGAAAGAGGGTATTATTCTATTTTAGATTAAAGGGACACTATGGTCACCAGAACAACTACAGCTTAATGTATTTATTTTGGTGAGCATAATCATTCCCTTCAGGCTTTAACTCCATGGCTACTAGAGGTGCTTCCTGGGTCAGTGCTGCCATTCATTGTATCCACCCTCCGCATTCAGATACTGAACTTTCCTCATAGAGATACATTGATTCAAATTATCTCTATGAGGTCAGGGCTGTGTTTGACTCTGATCTGCATACAGTCTCAGCCAATCTTATGGGATTGGCTCAGACCAGCACTTCTGATGATGTCAGCAGACAACAGGCAGATCAGGGGCAGACGCAGCATCTGCAGACTTGAATAGAAGTAATACTTTCCTATATTTAAGGAGGCAATTGGGTGCTAGATTGTGGTTTTAACACTATAGGGTCAGGAATACATATTTGTGTTCCTGACCCTATAGTGTTCCTTTAAGGTTCTAACTCCCAATCGAGGTATCAGAAGATTGCCATAAGAACTGCAATGACCTGTCAACTAGGTGTCTTTTAGGGTGTTCAATGCTCTAAAACGTTTCTTTAGATCCCCTTGTAAATGGAGTACATTTGTGCTATGGTTACTCTCTGATGCTGATAGTGCGGGCTAGATCTTATAGGAATGGAGTGACTAACATCACTGTATTCAGATGCTGGCATACTGGCAAGGAAACTAGGCTTTCGGTGTCATGGAGGATGATTGCCGTGCTTGGGGACATATCAAATCAAACAACAGAATGGGTGGAGTGTAGGGGATCGTTGGTGGATGTTCCAATTGTGTATTTCTAAAAAGATGTATTTGATGCATTAGAAGGGTATATGTTAAAGTGTATGTATCGTGACAGCTTCGCTTTAATTGTACAAGCACAAAAACCTAAAAATGGCTTTAATACCACGGGTGTTAGATGGCTTAAAGAACAAAAAAAATGCATATAAGCAGTGCACAGAAGGCAGGACGAGTGTAAAATGGGATCACATATAAAGCAGCCAAAATAGTAAAGAACAGTGCATATATGATTGAAAGTTTTGAAAGTAAAACATCACCCTGGAAACCAATTAAATTATCCTCCTGATTAAATTACATTTAGAATTTTGCCTTATAATTGTTCTTAGATGAAAAAAAACAACAAAAAAAGCTATTTTTATCTTTCTTTCCTATGTGCTGAGAATTGCAGAGAATTATTTTGTGAATGTACAGGACCTCGTTTTTGACGTGCGATACACAAATGTAGTTTTGCTTCCTTTGATAATGTGTGTGTGTGTGTGTGTGTGTGTGTATATATATATATATATATATATATATATATATATATGTTCATATGTGTATATCCTCCTTTTTTAAAGTAGCAGAGAATTAATTTTATCAACAAGGTTAGTTTAGAAAAAAGATACATTCCAAATGATTCAGGATTTCGTTTTAACCACACTAAGTTAATTTATTATTAACCACATCCTTGGTTCGGTCTGGAAAATTGACTGCCCTAGGAATTTTTTGTTACATTTTCCTTGTTTTTTTTTTAAATGTAAATATTTATAATTGTAACTTTTTTCATTTAAAGGGAAAGTAATATTTATTAATAAAGATAATATAACTGAAAATATACATATATATTTTAACATAATGTTTAGAGACATTGTATATCACATCATATATAAGACCAATGCTGACCTATAGGTTAGAATTAAGTCCCATTTGTATAAATTGTGCATTGAATTTACAAGTTCCCATTGGCACAATGACCACAGATTTCTTACTTTATTATACGCTGTGTAACTTGAACGATGCATGGTAACAAATTTACAACAATTTTTCCTTGGGGTGATAAATTCTAACTAGTGTCCATTGTAGGCTTTTTAATTTTTTTTTTGCAGAAGAGACTGTGAGCTATCAGACATTCACAGTTACATTAATAGCTTGATGTCACTATGATATTAACAAGAATATACTGCAACCGGTATTGCATCTTATGCAAGAGTAGGACCAATCAATGTAGGTTCAAAGGATACTAAATTTGTTATTCATTATATCTATTATAAATATATAATATAAATATATATATTTAAAAAAATAGGGTGCGCCCGAAGGTCTTCAAATCGAATTGTGTTTTATTAAATAACAAAATGACATCTGCCCAATCAAGGTTTTGACCCATTTGGGTCTTTCTGAAGATCAACAGTGAATTGATATACACATATAATTATACATACTTCTTTAAAAAAAAAAAAAGTACAAATATAGCAAAAATAAATGGTCATCTGCAAAGTGTTTGCTGTAAACACTAATTGTTCTGGAATGAACCCTCTCAAGAATAGAACCTGGTTAAAATTTTAGGCATATCCTGTAAACATTGTCCAAGCAAGAGTTTATTGCATTTGTAGTTCTGCACTCCAAAGCAATTTAATTCATGAAAAGGCATGTGAAACTGCTGCTTATGTTAGTACATGTGCAGATTATTTTGGTTTCTTGCATCTCTTCATTCATTGTTTTTGTGAATGGAGTTTTTGGCAGTAACACACAAATTCTACGAGGAAAAATCTCAGAGCGGCACTTATAGATGCTGAGAATTTCACACTGCAGGATCAATCTATAGAAGTAGAGTACCAACCATAAATATGTATATAAACCACTTAATACACAATACACGGCACCACAATCACAAGGTGGGATGATATAATTACCACTTGGATGCAGAATATCCTCATAAAAAAGATAAAAGAGAGCATAGAAAAGTGTGTGGCCATTTTTTTATCTTATCTACACCAACTAAAGTTTTAAAATACTACACTATTGTGTTTCCCTTTTTTTCCTTTTTAGATCCCTATGAGGACTATTTAGGTGCTGCACCTACCTCCTGTTCTTTAATCAGCTATTGATTGCTGTGTTGCTTGGAGTGTCCCTTGGCGAGTATTATTTACATAATAACAATGGCTTACATGTATGTGCATAAACCTATATCAAAGTATCCCTATCTATCCGTACTAATTCATATACCATAACATAATCAAAGCAAGGAATCCTGTTTGACAATTTCTCAGATACAAAAAAACAAACTGGACTGAGAAAATGTTTTAATACATTCTGCCAGTGTCATTTCCCTTGGGATTTCCAATGGGAGACATGAAGGCTGACAACTCTCTTCCTGTTATAGGTCAGAGCTTAAAGGAACTCTGTAATCTTCCCACCAACTCTCCTGGAACTCACGGTTAAAATTAGATGCTGGTTGAACTTTTGTTGCTCATTTTGGAACTCTTTAGAAATAAAGTAGAACGAAGAAGCTTTTTTTCTCACAGGATTTTATAGGGTTATACATAAACTCTTTGAGAGAAGCTACACAAAACAAGTTGGCTGACAGGTTGTGCTGTCACTTTAGTGCCTGGATTAATGAAATCCGGGTTAGTAGGGAACTCAATCTGAGTACTATGCATGGGCTGAGAATTGGCGGAGCCACTTTGTATAACGCTAAGAAACAATATAGAGCTTTATAAATTAAAAATGGGAAAAGTTTCTACTTCTATACCACCAATATTGGGGTACTGTGACAGTGCTGGGCTTTATATGATATCGCTATATGGTGGAACTAAATCCACATATTTGTTTGCTACGATAGGTGATTGTAAGTAGTCTTGCAAAACTTGAAACCTGTATTTTGTGTATGTGTGCGCGCACTGTTCCTTTTCATCTGTGGTTTATCTGTTTTTTGTATAAATCTTGGTCTTTTCTGTGTATATTTGGAATCCAGAACTTTTGGGTTGAGCACCCCACCCCTCACTATAGGTGCCACTTTGAAGGTGACCATAGATTTGAGGTGAATCCCTGGAAGCCCTTTAGGCAGTAGGTATTGTGGTTGGCAAGTTTGTCTCCAATGTTGGAATTGGTGTGGGGCCCACTGATATTGGACAATTGTGACATAGTGGTGTGCTTAACACAATATGGCCATATGGTGGAACTGAATCCATGTATATTTGTTTACTAAGATATGTGATTTCAAGTAGCCTTGTAAAATTTCAAGTTGCATTTTTTGTGTGTGCTTGCTGTTCCTTAATCTTTATTTTCTACTTATCTAACAACACCCCAGTTTTAATATAGGCTTATGATTGACCTGTCTTTGTAGCTCTTTATATAAATCAAATTCCTAGTGCAGGGGTACTGAACAGGTAGACCCCTAGAACTACAACTCCCAGGATGCTTTGCCTTTAAACAATTTGTGGGTCTACCTTTTTGGCACCCCTATCCTAGAGTATTAAATTACCTATTTAGACTGTTTGCCCTCCCCCCACTCCACATCTAAAATACTTCATTGCAGTGAAAAATGAATTGCACACTTTTGTTAACAATAACTACGTTTGTAAAAAAAAAAAAAAAAAAAAAAAAAAAGAATTCAACACAGCCATAGGCGCCGCTTTATTTCACATAAAATGTTGTTCTTTAACTTTCAGTTCACTACAATGTTTAGTAAGTAGACCCAGTGAGTGCCCTCATAGTGAAGTCAACTGCTTGCCTGTAATTCACTTGCCGAGTAAAATGTCACTAATAGCAGGAAAAAGGGAACGGGTGACCAAGTACATGCTGTATTTGCCGTCACAGTAGAAGAGATGTACTTTTGAAGAAGAAAAAAAAAAAGACTTTTAACACTTCAGGGTTACAAAATAACATTTAAACCACAGACAGTGCTAAATTAAACATAAAACATGCTTTTCTTCGTAAAACAAGTGAAGAAACAAAGGTGGACTTAAATGACCATGTTTAGACGACACATTATGCCGGTTATGCACTGCACAGCAATTATAATGAAATATGTTACTGGGTGTTAGAATTATAATTTGTCCCTTGATACATTACTCCAGCATTTCCTCAATTTGTCCTATAATGGGTTTCTTTTCCCCAGTTTACTGGTAAATCTTTATGCATTGTGCAGTATAACAATCCCCATCTTGCATTATTCTGGACTGTACTTTTGGTAGTACCGTAAATATGCTACAAAATGTGCTCTTATTTGACTTCCTAACTCCCTTTTCTGGGATCAGACTACGAATAAGAAATGCATTAGGTCTTGGCTCTGCTTAGAGGAAATGTAATAGGCAAATTAAATGCAGGGACTAGCCAGGCAAATTCACAAGCTCAACTTTATGTAAGGTGAATTATTAACTGTCATCTCCAAAATTAGGCAGGCCCTGCTATAATAGGGACATGCCAACATAGGATACTTGAGACGCCATGTACAGTAAAGGTGTTCTGCTTAGTCTCTTACACAGGACGGAGCACCTTCACCATTTATATGTCAGTTCTACTTGATTACACTTCTGATTCTAGATTCCCAACAGCTTGTAAATGTTTTTATCATTCTTACCCAGAGTACAGGGGTGTGTGCAATGTCAGTGCTTGCTTTTCTCTAACATCTGTTTCCCAGCCTTGTTACTTTAATGTTATAATGTTAATAAAAAAAATATATATATATATATGCACAGGGTTGGTTATACCATGCTACACACACGTATTTTTCCATGTTACTATAGTTCAGCTTTTATTGGAATATTTTGGAAAGTTTCAGAAATTGTGGCGTATAGGTTAGTAGTAAATACATTATTCATCTGCCTTCGTTAGGCAATTAGAAAAACAGCTTGGTCACAGTGCTCAACTAAAGCTGGGAGGGTCACAGCCAACTCAGAGGTGGCCAAACGAAATCTGAGCTGGATACAGAGGCAATGCATTTACCTATGTAGTAAATGTGTCTATAACTGCACTTCTATAACCCAGCTGTTAGTTCTGGCTCGGAACTCCTATTACATTTTGTGTATGACAGTTCAATTTTATTCAACCCATTGAACACAATTTCACTATTTGATGAGGGGAAATCTGCAGCAGCGCTAAGTAAATCTTGTTTGATCAAGGCCCCCTTTGTTCAAGGGCAGATTTCCTAAAAAGCCTCTGAGGCCATGGCCTCGGGGTGGCGTCCAGGAGTGGGGCGCAAAGCTGCCCCCCCCCCCCCCTGGCTTGCTCCTGCATGGCCTGCACATGAGTAGAGAGGGGGCTCCATGGCCTTTGAGGAAATCAAAGATCTCTCATACTGGGCAGGCTGCCCTAATACTTCTACTGTATAAGAAGAGCATTGACATAGGTTACCATAGCAAAATTATGATACATTCCTCTGGCGCCAACCAGAAGTAGTTGTCTGCACCCACCAGGGACACAGACAAGCAGCATCTCCCACCACACCATAATAACTTCATGCACAGGTAAGACAAGGATATATCTAGAAAAAATTCTTAGTGTGGCATTTTTAGTATGTATTTTGTCTTCCAACAATTAGGACACTATTTGCTACACTGATTCTTCATAATGGATAGTAAAATATTTTGTCAAGTCTCTGAGGTATATTTTTGTTTACATTTTGTTTTGAATCCCCTCCCCCCCATTATTTTCTCTTGTAAATGCAGGAAGTATACCTCAAGATATCTTCAACTCTTTTAGTATATTAGTCTGTACCACCTTTGCTTGGAGTTTATTATATTAGTATTACAGGGACAATAAAATCACCTGTGAAGCAGATCTGGTGTATAGAACATGCCCCTTCAGTCTCACTGCTCAATTCTCTGCCACTGAGGAGTTAAGTGACTTTGTTTATACAGCCCTAGTCAAACCTCCCTACATGTTACATACACAGCCTTCCTAAACATTTTCTGTAAGGTAAGATCTAATGTTTACACTTCCCTGATTGCAAATTCTGTTTTATTTAAATTTTTTATCTCCTGCACTGTTAATAGCTTGCAAGGCCTTGCAGGAGCCTCCTGCAAGTGAATACATTTTCATTTGTAGAGCAGGGGATAAAAACGTCTACTTCACTATTTCAGTGCTCCCTGCAGAGTCCAAGTGCCATGAACATAGCGCTGGCACATCTAATGATCCCCTTGTGCTATGCTTGTTGGGGACAGTTCCCTGTTGTCGCCAAAGCAGGACACCAGGAAACTAAGTTGGGACAGAACACATAAATCAGGACTGTTCCAGCGAAATCAGAATGGTTGGGAGCAGTGTTAATTTTGGCAGGACATTTCAATTTAATTTTAGTCACAGGCTTTTGACTAAAACCCATTTTAGTTTTAGTGGTATTTTAGTCATCTGAATTGTTTTAGTCGTATTTTAGTCGACTGAATCTCCAGTAGATTTTAATTGACCGAATCTCCAGTAGATTTTTAGTCGACTAAATCTGCAGGAGATTTTAGTCGACACAACTAAAATCTAATGGGTTTAGTTAAAACTTCTGTCTCTTTTGCCCCTTCCCCAGCCCCTTTGTGTAGTGATAATTTTGGCGGCAAATTTCTACTTAGTTTTAGTCATAGTCTTTTGATTAAAATGACATTTTAATGTTAGTCATCTGAATTGTTTTAGTTTTTAAACTAGTTTTAGTCGATTAAATCTCAAAATTTTAGTAGAGACAAATTTGACTAAAATTCTTAGTCGACAAAATGAACACTGGTTGGGAGGCTTGACAAATTCAGCTCAGCCAGTGAACGATCATTGTGTGCTGAGTTGCTAGCAGTGGCGTACATACCGGGGTCGCGGCTGCGACCGGGCCCGGCCCACCAGGGGGCCCGGCCGCCCTGCGACCCAGGTATGTACCCACAGGGCCAGCCTCTTCTGCTGGGGGGCCCAGGAGCTGGCCACCTCAGGGCCCCCCGAGGCTGGCCCTGCTGTCACCTGGCTGGCGGGCGCGCGAGGGAGCATTGTCCCCTGAGTGCTCCCTCTTCAGCTCCCTCGCGCACCGCACTGAAACCGGCGCCGGAAGATGACGTCATCTTCCGGCTCCGGCATCAGTACGCGGCGCGCGAGGGAGCTGAAGCGGGAGCACTCAGGGGACAGTGCTCCCTCGCGCGCCAGCCGGGTGACAGCAGGGCCAGCAACACCACTGGACCGCAGGGAATCCCCTCAGCTCTCCCACAGGTAAGGAGGCTGGGGGGATTAAATTTAAAACAAAAAGAAAACGTGTGTTAGTGTGTTAGTGTGTTAGTATTAGTGAGTGTGTTAGTGTTAGTGAGTGTGTTAGTGTGTGTGTGTTAGTGTGTTTGTTAGTGTATGTGTGTGTTAGGTTTAGTGTGTGTGTGTGTTAGTGTTAGTGTGTTAGTTGGTGTGTTAGTGTTAGTGTGTTAGTTTTTGTGTGTGTGTTAGTGAGTGTGTGTGTGTGTGTTAGTGTTAGTGTGAGTGTGTTAGTGAGTGTGTGTGTGTTAGTATGTGTGTTAGTGTGTGTGTTAGTGAGTGTGTTAGTGTTAGAGTGTGTGTGTGTGTGTGTTTGTGTGTGTTAGTGTGAGTGTGTGTTAGTGAGTGTGTGTGTTAGTATGTGTGTGTTAGTGTTAGAGTGTGTGTGTTAGTGTGTGTTAGTGTTAAAGTGTGTGTGTGTTAGTGTATGTGTTAGTGTGTGTGTGTCTGTTACTGAGTATGTTTGTGTGCGTCTGTCACTGAGTGTGTGTCTGTCAGTAAATGTGTGCGTCTGTTCATGAGAGTGTGTGTGTGTCTTAAGCACTTACCTTTCTCCAGCGCCGGACTCCCTTGGCGCTGGGGATCTCTCCGTCCCGATCCGCCTCTCAGCTCCGAATGCACATGCGTGGCAAGAGCCACGCGCGCATTCAAACCGCCCATAGGAAAGCATTACTCAATGCTTTCCTATGGACGTTCAGCGTCTTCTCACTGTGATTTTCACAGTGAGAATCACAGAAAATCCTCTAGCGGCTGTCAATGAGACAGCCACTAGAGGCTAGATTAACCCTCAGTGAAACATAGCAGCAGAAACTGCTATGTTTTCAGCTGCAGGGTTAAAACTAGAGAGACCTGGCACCCAGACCACTTCATTGAGCTGATTTGATCTGGGTGTCTGTAGTTGTCCTGTGGTATGTGTGGTATGTGTTTCTGCATGCACTGGCGTACAAACCGCCGTCGCACGGGTCACAGCCCTGCGACCAGGTGCCCGCCGCCATGTGTTGCGGCCCCAGCCCGCGCAGAGTACTCTGCGCGCGGGGGGGGGGGGGGGGCACGGATCAGTTTTCGCACCGGGGCCCCATGGGTTTTGTGTACGCCACTGGTTGCTAGCATGACTTCACCTCTCAGCCAATATCTGTCATCTTGATAATTGGCCTTTTTCTCCCTAGCACTGCTAAATACTATGCAGATAATAAGAGGACAGCGATTGGCTGTAAGGATTAGTCAAGTTATTAGCTGAAGTTACAATGATCTTTTAATGGCAAGTTACATTGAGTGCCTTTCAATCAAGCAGATATGTTGTGAAAACAGAAGGATTATTTAAATAGGTGGGATTCTCATTTATTGTTTAACAGTTTTGATTTATTGCAATCAAATGGCAAATGGCAACCATACTTGCTTAAATTAGTTGTGTGTAAATTACATCATAACCATATGTATTTAGTACAGTTGTAAATGAGGTTACTGGAATGCTAATGGATCTTTTGACTGCAAATATAAAAAATAAATTTAGCTGGCTGGAATAATTTTATTGTAAGTATTGTGGTAAGTACTAATCTATTATCCTTTCATCTTTTGGATGTACTATTCTTCAGGAATACTAAAAAAGTTAAATCTCAAAGTTACAGTTCAGAGATAAGAAGTACTTAAAAAATGCTTTTGTAATGGCATTGATGTCGTATGAACATTGTGGCATTAGTTTGACATAATTTTGACAGTGAACCTAAAAGTGCTATATTTTGGGATGCTACTTTGAAAGGATAACAGGATTGCTTTTAGGAATTAGGATTAGTCACTAGTGTGTGGCATTAAAAATATAGGTTAGGCTTAGTTATTAGGTTACAAATGACTTAACATGGGTTTAACATGAAAACATTCTTAATGTTTTTAGATTGCTAAAGATACATATAAACATTTTACCATTGTCTGGTATTTATTTTAACTCCTTCACAACCAAAAGATTATAATCATTTTTATTTTCATGTATTTTGCAGTATGAAATGTAGTAAATTAAGCCTCATTCAACCTCATCTATACTCTAGTTATGATTACCAGTTATCAATTTTGAATTCTTACTTTAAGAATGAGAAAGTGAAGTGTTATAGTGTATATGCACTCACTCTCTGCAATCAAACGGAAAATATCAGCTACTTAAAGGCAGGGCTAGCTTTTCCAAACAACCCAAACAAGTTTTGGTCAAGAACAGTTACCTTTCTGTGCAGAAATTGATATCCCTGGGTGTGAAGAAATCACAAAGTTCTTTTATTTCTTTTTCTTTCATTTGGTATTTGTAACTACCGAACAGAGACCAACCCCCTGACTCATTAACTTCAAAGCATACCTTCAATTAAGCCCTCTCCCTGTGCAGCCGCCATTCGTATTGTCGAACGCCACGTGGCTGAGAAAACGTCGGCCATCTTGTTTGTGCGAACAAAGGCAAGATGTGTCTGGAACTAAAATCGGACACTCAACTTCCCGAACACCATTCCCAAACACACGAAAGCTGGATCTTCATTTCCCGAACAGCTAGGAGAGCGCTGTTTGGTACTTTTGTTCATTCGTATGAGAGGAACAATCACTGCCAGGAGCCAGGGAGAACCGTTCGTGGATTTATTCGGTCACCTAAGACTTCCATAGAATTCGAAAACCCCTGAACTGATCTGGGTGATTTTTGGATATGTTGGTCACCCAGATCAGGGCTATCAGTGGATATGACTTTTGTGAGGATACCTTATGTTTTAAGGGGTGTTCTGAAAGTTGGGTAAAATTTTACTTTTTCTGCCTGCAGATAATGAAGTTACTACTTTATCAGACTTAATTATCTCCAGGGCTAGGGGAGGGAATTATATGTTTGCATTGGGAGTGTTTAACTATTTCTCTGTTCCTGATTGGTTATATGATTTATGTCTTGTGGGTGGTCCCCTTGCACGGGACTTGCATAAAAGCCAGTGTTGCATCATTAAAGCTCAGCTTAGTGTACTGCAAAATTGGAAAGGAGGAGCAGTAAAAAAAATTTATATATATTTATGAATGATTCAATTTATACATTTAGATATGTTTCTCTACTGTTTCTTCTCCCCACCCCTATTAATCACTTTTTACTTGAACTGTAAAAATGTTTTTCAAATTTAGTGTCTGTCCCCTAGCCTTCAATCATCATCAAGTTATCTTTTTTTTCATGCCACAAACAGAACTATAACTTGTGAAACAAATGAACCGCTTGTTCATTCCTCAATTAGTTACTTTCATCATTTGTTCATATCCTGATTTGGAGTTAGGAAATTCAGACAACTTGACGACCTCCTAAAACTTGGAGGAATCATTCCTTTTTAACTGAATGCACAAGGCTTATGGTTTTCACAAATTTGAGTTTGGACAAGCTAAAGTTTTCTCAGCAGTTACATACTTTCCTCTTGTCTGTGCCTTTTACATATATGTATTCTTGTGATGGCCAACCTGGTGGTTTTTGTGGTCTGGGAACTGCCTGGAAGGGAGACAGTATTTTTGGCATTGTATGCAGTTAATACGTTTTATGTGTGTATGTATATATATATATATATATATATACACACACCCACACACTATCTGCTTTTAGGATTAGGGTGCAAGAGATAATTGACAACAAAATTACAACCTGCTCTGTTGTCAAATATACCTCTAATTGTGAAACAGATGATTGTTGTATTCCATATATAATAAGCTCACATGCATCTAGAGAAAGGCTAAGTTTACAATATACATCTTATACTCCGGATACCAATGTCTGTAATATGTTTCAAGGAAAAAGCACTTACGTGTAATTGAATTTGTAGCTTTATTAGCATTTCCTGTTTGCAGGATGTTTTGGTCATATCCCATATGATCATTACAAGTCAATATGACGGATAAAACAATATATGAGTAATTCTAGAGGTGATGGTAAGAACACATTTATTTCAGGACACTGGACTAGCTTTGTACTGAACTGTTATCATCTTCCTCAAATGCTAGTTATTGTGGCATGTTTCTCAACCATATGGCTACAGTCCTTAAGCAGTGCCAGGATTTTTAGAAATGTTACATATGCTTCGGAAGCAGCTGGAACAAGATTTGGATGGTGCTTCTTGACATTGCATTCTTTGAAGAAGACCGAAAACTGTCTCTTAATTAGGCCTGTCAAAAATGTGGTTCTGTCTGACACCATTTTGAAATGGATGTAATGGAATTCCCAGCAATTCCACGAGAGATGGAATTATATCTGTTCCTTGTCAGGGACACAATTATTAAAAAATATATATATATATATATATAATTGTATAATAGTACCCCTGTGTGAGAACATTTGACTTATCTGTTAATCTCATAAGAATCCCATAAGAAAAATTAGAGAGAAAAGTATGTAGCACAAAAAAATATAGGTATCAATTGTCTATTGATACCTATATTATTTTGTACTAGATTGTGATCTGATTTTCATGTAAACCCTAATCATAAATAGAATCTGAATAATAATATTTTTTTTATTGAATATGCTAACACTCACTAGCTGTCTCTGACTGGAAAAATCTCCATTTTTCTAGAGGCGAAGACTGTCTGTAATGTTTTTCCAATACCTGCTGATTTGTTATTACACCAAGAGATATATTTGCCTGTCCTGTATGTACAATTTCTACAAGTCACTTTTTTTTCTTTGTCTTGCGGGAACTGCTAACTTCAGGGCATGCCAGAATATTTCAATATAGTATATAATGTCTCATTTCTATATTCATAACAAACTAAGAACAGAAGACATGATCATCAGATCCTGAGGTGAATGTAGAATATTTAAAATAATCCAGTAGAATATAAAGAAAAAGTGATAAAACGGTACAAAAAATCAAGCCAGAAAAAAAGGGGAACCACAAAACATGAGGTCACTCAGCAAGACGTCTAATATATCTAACTCAGCAAGGATGACAGAAGTGTCGTCTTTAATAAAATACTAAATAGTCAAAAAAACTCCTCTTAATCCAAATCTGGACACAGTCAAATCCAACATTCTACACTTCACCGTCAAAAAAAAGAAACAAACGTAGCATTTGTGAGACAGTAGTAAAATAGAAACCATTCCTCATGAAGGACATAAATACTTGCCTAAGGTTTGACAAAAAATGCAACTCATTTGATTCCTGTCCCTAGGCCTAATGCCAGTTAAAACCTAATCAATATAATGGCAAACAAACCTGCCTTACGTCAATATGACTAAACATGCTCAAAACTTCCAAGTGGGCAGAGAGGCATGTTACACGATTTTATATGGCCAAAAGCTCTCTATGAAGGTATGCTTCCCGTGGTAGCTCTAACACAGTCCTGTCAGTGCTGCAGCTAAGAGTAGCCATCTCTGTGTTCAGTTGCAGCACTAAATAAACATGCATAAATATAATATATACAAAATATCACTAATGATTTGTAGGACTCCAAAATAACTAGAGAGCAAAACCTTTATTATATTACCATATAGCTCAACAAATAGCTTCTTTCTTTCTTTCTCCACATGTCCAGTGAGACGGAAGCTAGTGATAACCACACACGACCACTGAATGCCTCTATCCTCCCTGCCGTGGATTAGGTTGTACCCAAGACCTCTTGTCCACCTATGAAATGTTGAAAGGCCTAATACCTAAATATTCTATTGCTAAATGCCTCTATCCTCCCTGGCATGGATTACGATGAACCCAAGACCTTTAGTCCACCTATGAAATGTTGAAAGGCCTAGTACTTAAATACTCTATGGCTAAGAGCAGCCTTGTCCCTAAACCTGTTTGTTTCTAAATATGTCAATGGATTTACTGGTGGGGGATCATTAGAGAAATACTAAATATGTTTAAAATACTATAAAAATGTAATTTAACTTTAGAAAATGTTTTGGGTAAAAAAAAAAAATATATAAAAAAAGGCTTTACAAGTAAATAAATGATGTAGGAAATAAAAATGAATTCTGACCGTCCAAGCTGATGGCTAGTATGTTGCTCTGGGCTGAGAAGAGCCTTGATCCGATACACACGCTCTCTCTCTAAACATACAATGAAACATATTGTGGTCCATTACACATATGCCCACTATAAAATCAGTAGATGTGTAAGTACCTTTTAGTACATTGTACTAAGCTCTGCAGAGTTAGATTGAAGATGCAAATATCTCACTGATTATCCGTACAAGGCTTCACAGTGCACGGTGATTGGGGTGGATTATTGGTCAGCTGCGCCATGAACGTCTTTAATTCTCACCTGAAAAATATGCTGAAAATGGAACAGATAACTAGAAATGTTACTCTGACAGATTACTTTAATTAAGACATATGAGACTTGGAGTAAATAATGCTGGAGACCTAATTGACTGTGATTAAGTGCAAATTAAGATCTCACTTGTGCTGAGGTGGGTGATTTACATTCCAAATCCCTGTCAGCCAAGTGTGTTGGGGCTGATAAGATTTGTTTACTGTGAGCAGTGGAATCAGTGTGTTGGAGGTCTGGAGAGCCTCATTGCTGTCACATTAGTAAAGTGAGAAGTGCATACAAAACTAATTTTCTTCTGATAGCATATTACTGTCATATTATCTTACCTTAGGTAAGTATGGTGAATCCCATGCTAAGCAAGCATAATATAACAGCATTAGAGTGTTCTTATATGGTTTCATTATGTTTGTACATGGTTAGCCACACAATATTGTTGTTTAAATTTAAAGTAATAACTAGACTCGGGGTTATAGTACTCTATCCTGTGCCAAAGTACCTCTGTGCATCTTATTCATAGAGTAACCTATACTGAAGAATAGATTTAAATGAACAGTAATATCTTACATTTTTTCACTTTACAGAAAAAAAGAGAACATTTAGAAGGGCAGATATGTTTGTGCGAAAGTCCTAGAATTTGCCATTAGTATATTCCCATTGTGGAATCTCCGACTACTGTCCATGATTTCAATTGATATTTATTCTGATTAGCTGAAAGCATCAACTGCCAATCAGAATACAACTTTGATTTCAAGTAAGATAGTTTTCGCTCCTCTATCTCCAGAGCCTCTCTCGACAATTTAAGGATATTTTATAGCACTAAAATTCATAACAGCTTACCTTCGTGTGATAATGTATTTTAACTAGTAAAGTTTAAATAATGGAGTTTTTCTTCAAATTCAGGTATTTAAGATTTTACATTTTTACGCTACTTTATCTCCTCTAAGTAAAAAGCGGAGGATCTGCTAAACCGGGTATGTTGCTAATGCAGCTAAAACAAGCCTAAGTACCAAAACAAGTTTATTATAATCATGGGAGTTTATTGACTTGGAACTCCTAAGCTCAATAGTCACACTATTTCAACTGACATCTTGCTGCTTTTCTGGATTATGTGTGGGAGGTATGGCGCAAAGATCAAAGTTTTAGAGCTGAATACACTAGAATGTGTGTTTGACATCATCCACTGACAGATTACAGTATTTGATCCCAAAACGAGGTAGAGGATATCACAGAGTCTGTGACACTAAGAGCAAACATAGAAAGTTCAATAGTGTTCATTCAGAAATTTGATTTGAAATTACTTGATATGCGCCAAGGAACAGTTTAACTATTTGAATGATACTTATAAGCGATACTTCCACACATTCTGGACAGTCAACAAAATTTTTTATTAATGAATTGTTGCAGCTTCCAGTCAGACAACAAGAAAGCTCTATCCGTTTTATGTTTCATATACATATCATATAGCTGCAAAAAGGTTCTAAGCTTCAGATCTGTATCTGATTTTTCCTTTTTTTTGTGCTGTATATAAACCTAATATTCAATATATTTAATTATCGCCATGAAATGTATTATGTCTCCAGAACATTTTTAGTACATACATGTTTTTATGCACTTGTAATACGTTGTAGTATTGTTTTTTTTTTTACGTGTGCTAGTAATAAAAAGCACACGTAAAAAAAAAGTTTTACTTAAAATGTATTTTTTTTTTTTCAAAAATTACTTTAACTGTACAAAACTTAACACACACAAAAAAAAGCTGATTAAAATATTCTGGGTCACGATTAAAAATAAATAAATAAATAAAAAATAGAATGGAGATTGAGGTCTGTAACTAAAGAACAAAGCTACCTGGCTTGTTTTTATTGTGTCCGCTTTCTGTTAAGATTTGTTTATAGAGTATATGCATTGTGGAGGCGTATGACAGAGTTGTAGTAATACAGTGTGTGTGGCACATAAGTACAAATCCACCCTGTCACCGAGGTCATCTGATGACTACATACTAAAAATCCACATATATATTATATAGCTAGCAGATATATATCACCCACTGCCAGGTTATCATCGTCACACCAATTGCATTGCTTTTGTGCTTGTTTCGGGCGTCACTCTGCCTTTCTGTAGTTACCCTTATCAACTGAGGCTGTTTTAAACACAGGTTTGTGATCTAAAAGGACCAGTGACTTGTTACCTTCCATGGAATGCACAGTTTCATCCTTTAGGGTCTCATTGGCATGGTGTCGATGTGGTCTGGAAGTTGAAGTCTGTTTGAGACCAACATTTCAAATGGAAGGACATTGGGGAGTGGCCAATGATGGGGCTGATCAATTTTAGGTGACTTACCAATAACAATTTATGAAACTCATCTGTAATGAAGAACAAGAACAATGTATTTTACTTACACAGACTGATTTCTAAACACATTTTTTTGCTTGAAAGATGCATTACTAGTATTAGTTAGTAGTGGGGAAAGTAATGGAAACCATCTAAAAACACATGAATTTCAAGATCAGAGACAACATGGGTTTACTTTAGAGTGATCATGCCAAACTAATCCTATTGATTTTTTTTATTGGGTAACTAAAATTATAGATCAGGGTGGTGCAGTAGACATTGCTTGGTTGTATAGGGAGAGGAATTAGCAGTAGAAACAGTGATGTGCATATGCCATGGTACAGAGCACTGGTGAGACCTCACTTGGAGTATTGTACGCAGTACTGGAGACTGTATGTCCAGAAGGATAATGATACTGTAGAGAGAGTTCAGAGAAGGGCTACTAAACTGGTTCATGGATTGCAGGATAAAACTTACAAGGAAAGGTTAAAGGATCTTAACATGTATAGCTTGAAAGAAAGACGAGACAGGGGGGATATGATAGAAACATTTAAAAACATAAATGGGGGGGTGGAGCCGAACTGTCAAACTGACTGTAACTGCACGTTACATGAGCTCCTGCAGTGAGGGCCCAAAATCTCTGAATAAATCGAGAATAACTTGAGATTAAATGCTGTCATTTACCCACAACTCAGCTCACTGAAAAGACGATGCAGCCACAAAACTGCCGATACCATTCACGAAACCCGACTCGAACAGGAACCGCAGCAGTATGAGGCCTAGCGGAGGCATGGGGGAAGGACGGCTGCCTTCCCGCTAGATGCTAAACGCAACACGCGGGCATCGTGGACCGGTGGGGGTTATCACGGTCCCCGCCAGGCGCAGTGCTCCGAACCCCGCACCAAACGACAGGCACAACAACCTCCCTAAACAAAGCGGAGACGGGAGCTCCCAAGATGGCGGATCACTCTGACACGACAGTGTCGGACAAGCGACGGCAACAACATGTTATAGCGGACACCAGGAACCACGCAAGAGACTCCATCACATTAATCTTTGACCACTTCTGGGCCAAGATAAAGGCTTGCATACAGTCTGAAGCACCATGCCAAAAACTGCCCACGTAGGTCAGAGCCGAAGGCGGATGGAAGACTGGGGATACTCATCAGGGCATCTCTCTGACCCACGCTCCAAACTCCCACGTCCAAGGCCCTCTCGGGCTGAGAACGTCAAGGGGCATGTCCCAGAGGTGCTGGCCACACTGGTGGAGAGCAGTAAAACAAATACCTAAGCGATCGGCTAAAACTCCCCGCACCACCCCGAAAGGGGCGACCCTGGACCACGTAGGTTCCCAGGCTCGTGGCCTACAAGCACCAGCTCTCACACAGCCCCGGGCAAGGGAGGATTCATACCTCTAGGACGACGCGGCTCTACCCAGATGAGACAGAACCCAGGCGTGAGACCCAAACCTGGAAGGCAATTGACACTCGGCAGTCACCGGAACCGCAGCAGCAGTACTGCGATCCCGGTACACGCTAGAGGAGGGAGCTCCACTACATGCCGCATCCGCACGGACACCTATCCTCATGGACCGTGCCCATGAGTCAAACCACGTCTCATCTGATCGTACCAGACTCGACTATATTTGGCACAGACCAGCATGAGGGCCAAAGGAGACACCATGCCGAGCTATAAAAGGGACTACCCATTAAAACACATTAGCGGCATTGGATGAAGATTTGCAGCTGCCCCCGCTCCGGCCAACAGCCTGTTCAAAGTGCAGGACTTAATTAGCTGAACGCCCAGAGTTAGAACCGTACCTTTACATTTAATTAGTTATATTCATTTAACTTGTTTTATAAGTTGATGCTCAGTTAACCTTAACCTTGTTCCAACACCCTGAGCATACCATGCCATTAACCCTCGCTGCATTGCTTAGCCTGATCCTATCAGCTCCTACCTTACAAGTATTATGACTTAGCATTACCTGAACCAAAAGTCAACTTAATATGAGACGCATGCTTATATAGCACCCACACGGACCTAAACTACATAGCTTACATACGCTACATGGCCTGCAGCGACGACATACCCTTACCTCATAGTCCCAGAAGGGCCCTATTTACCACCCAAGCATTACAAACTCAGGTGTACTCGATACGTATTAAACACATGGGATTATAATTCAGACGGTTATGTACTATACTTGAACCATATGGCCCCCACTATAGGCACTAGACAGCCTTGGTACCTCCTAAGGCAAACTACTGGCTAACCGCCTGATAATATACGAGGGCATGACTGTATGCCATGTGGAAAGACATAGCCGTTCCTCCTCTTGTAACATAAGCTAACACAACCCACAGGGCTAACGCAATAGGGCATTCCATAGGACGTCACGTCACACTTTCCGTGCGGACTCCCAATGCACTTCTCACTTTGCTCTCTACAGCATGGTTACTTGCATACAATCCCAGCAACGTACTTAAGGTTTCTCACCTAGTGGTTTCCCTTGTCAAGACATGATAGATGTGACGAAGCTCACCACAACACAGGTTAATATAAAGCTGATGTTTATCCTGTACTTATTATACTGTAAAATTGTACATTGCCTAGCTAATACCCTACTTGTTACCAATGCTACGTAGCTCGAGGATTGCTGTTGGGGTACCTCAAGCCAGATTGTATTCAATATATGCACTGCAAAAATATTTTTTTTTTTAAATAAATAAATACATAAATGGAATCAACACAATAAAGGAGGAGACTATATTTAACAGAAGACAGACTGCCACAACAAGAGGACAGTCTTAAATTAGAGGGGTAAAGGTTTAAAAATATCACAAAGTATTACTTTACTGAGAGGGTAGTGGATGCATGGAATAGCCTTCCAGCTGAAGTGGTAGATGTTAACACAGTGAAGGAGTTTAAGCATGCGTGGGATAGGCATAAGGCTATCCTAGATATAATATAATAACCAAAAGAGTGAGCGCTAGAGTCCCATACAGACAATATGGCAGCGTTTCAAAATACAATGCACAACAAAATGTGTGAAAAGCACAATAATAGTTACCAAAAAAACGCGCTAAATCGATCTGTAAACATAAAAAACACACATAATAGTGCAGACCATCTAGTAATAATAATATGAGAAATAGGAGTGATAGGAGAAAAACTCACATGTCCCAGAGCCCTATCACCCCTGGCTCTGGGTTTGTAAGGCTCTTTGAAAGAGGGGATATCCCCACACTGCAGGATCTTCCACAGAATGTATCAGCTGGTAATTTCGTTTTGCTGTGTGTAGGAAAAAGAAGGGCAGGACCTCCAATTGAATAATATCACAATTCAGTTTATTTGTACAAAAGAAGTTAAAAACCCTTACTTGGGATGTGGTGGGTATAAACTCGCAGAGTCACCCACATAAAAGCATAAGACAAATATCCGAAAAACGCTTCCTGGTTGCAGTCCGGTCACGTGATCGCTTCCGGGTCCGCCCTCCAATGACGTCCGTGTGAAGCCTGTGGAGGCGGGCGAAACGCGTCACACGGACGTCATTGGAGGGCGGACCCGGAAGCGATCACGTGACCGGACTGCAACCAGGAAGCGTTTTTCGGATATTTGTCTTATGCTTTTATGTGGGTGACTCTGCGAGTTTATACCCACCACATCCCAAGTAAGGGTTTTTAACTTCTTTTGTACAAATAAACTGAATTGTGATATTATTCAATTGGAGGTCCTGCCCTTCTTTTTCCTACACACAGCAAAACGAAATTACCAGCTGATACATTCTGTGGAAGATCCTGCAGTGTGGGGATATCCCCTCTTTCAAAGAGCCTTACAAACCCAGAGCCAGGGGTGATAGGGCTCTGGGACATGTGAGTTTTTCTCCTATCACTCCTATTTCTCATATTATTATTACTAGATGGTCTGCACTATTATGTGTGTTTTTTATGTTTACAGATCGATTTAGCGCGTTTTTTTGGTAGATATAAGATAAGGCTAGGGACTAATGAAAGTATTTCGAAAATTGGGCAGACTAAATGGGCCGAATAGTTCTTATCAGCTGTCATTCTATGTTTATATTATTAATGTGGAGCTCTGGTGTAAACTAAGACATACCAACACCATGGAGCTCCTACAAAAGTATATTAAGGTAAAAGAAAGAGGAACAGAGGAATTGCCAAAAAAGGGACTGTCCCTACTAAAGAGGGACATTTGAGAAGTAGGTGAGACCAAACACAACAAAACTCCCCACCGTGGAAATATTGCCTGCATATCTCAAGTTGGACTTTGGAAAGTCCTCTTTGGACGCAGAAACATAAGGAACACATGTTTTTACAACTATCCCAGATTTCCCAGCATTACATGCAAATGAGGATAGACAGGCATTGTGTTTTAGACTTTACTCTGCATTTCTCCTCGTACCCTTAACAATGGATGCTGTTGCACACATAAACCGTTTGTAATACTTGCTATTAGTGCATATGCATGTTGCAATCACCACTCTAGTGGGACTTCCAATCCTGAGCAGAGACCCTGCAATAGCTGCCACACAGGACTGTAAACTCCCACTAGTCTCGGACAGGCATGTAGGTCCACTGCTGCCATTATAGTAAAGTCCTCCCTTTAACTATCCCCTAACACACTACAGTAAACATTAACTCCTACACTACAGTGCCCTCTCTATAAACATTAACATAGCACATCGCTAATACTAAACATTTTCCTTACAATACCCTAAACATCAACTCCTGCACTACACTAGACTTAACCCTTATGCTGTCTTAATACAAAGCACTAACCACTACTTTACATTAACACTTACACTAACCCTAGCCTTTAAAATATTATATCAAATAAAAGGTACATGACTGTGAAGCATGTATTGTTGAAAGTAATACTATCTTGGTGTCTTGGAGACATTTATAAATCACAAGACACCTCACTGAAATCTGTGTTTCATATTACATTATATTGTCAGCAGGGCTGGCGCTACAATAAAACAGCACAGACAGATACTTAATGATGCTTGTCCAGAGTCTCCAGGGGCCAGGGGACACAGAGCACTAGGGCAAGTCGGTCATGAGCCCAGTGGCCAAGGCTCTTGGAAACACATCCATATTAATCAGTCAAAAACTAGTTGGGGAGTTCAGAAAACTCCCCAGTTGGCCCACCATCATACAGGAGCATTACTGCGAATTACAGTGTAATTTGGTTGAGCTCATTTTATATATATATATATATATATATATATATATATACATACAAAAATACCAGCACTCCAAGGTTTCATTCTGGTAAGTTCTTTATATAATGAATTCCTGCAAGTCAACGTTTCAGTCCCTCCAGGGAACTTTTATCAGGACACCACAAGTTCCCTACCTAAATGAAAACCTTGGAGTGCCGGTATTTTTGTAGATATTTATGAATTTGTGACTGGGCACCAGGTATTTATTACTTTTTTCACTGTAGGAGTACAAAAGCTTGGACTATATATATATATATATATATATACACACACACACACTGGTTAGAGCAATGGTAACATCACTACCTTTGAATTGGCCTTGAAATGGAGAAACCCAGGCTCAAATCCCGGTCCTTAGGCAAGACAAACAGTGACATGATATGCACAATTCACACCTCTGCACATATTTGCAGCTCAATAAATTATGTGTTTTCTTGTGTTTCTTGCTCAGATCCACTCTGCATACACATATTCTTACGCACCACACAAATACATACATATATTCACACTTACACCTGCGATCATAATCTGTAATTTCTACCTACCCATCTGTCTGGATTTTACCTGATGTGGAATTCGACGTGCAGAGTTATACGCTCACCCTTGCAAATAAACACAGACCAAGGTGACCAGATAAGACGCCACCTGGGCGGTGAGTTATCGTCATTATTGATTTGACTTTTGAAGGCAAGGAGTTGGTTGCGAAAAGTTTTGCTTCTCTATGTCTCATATAGGACAATAAAATAAATGATGGTCACAAATCAGAATTCAGCTGGCTTCTTTATTAGATAAAGCATGAGTCCTAGGCCACAGAGACAATATTGGATCATTTAAAAACATTACACAAGTATTGGACTGGCACTTATATAGACCAAAACACTGGACTACATAATTCTCATAAAAGCAGTACTAATGATCTCCTTCATGAAAATTGTAACATCCTCAAGCTCCACCTTCCCCACATCAGAACCTTGAACCATTTTACATGCTTGCAAATCATTCCCATGCACTAAAGTTAGTAGATTTTGGAAGACATATGGAATCTGTACTGCTGCACTTATACCGAGACTTAAAACACAGGTGTTCATGGTTAAAACCAGTAATGATATATTGGGAGTGTGGGTCAATAAGGAAGTACTTCATAAACCAAATCTTAACCAAAATCTATTGATAAGCCAAATGATACTAGTAGGTATGTAATAATCCAAGGGCATGTTTTTTTCTTTTTATGCAGAGCAGTAACAAAACAACACTCACTTCACATATCATCACTTACCAAACACATATCATTCACACTCTTCATGGTACGCATCAATCACCTATACAGGACTGAAATAATATAGCTCCCATCAATCACCAACACTAAAACCATATAATATATAGCACCCTACAGTCCAAGTTCATATAGTGCCACTTGTGAATATAGCACCAACAGCAGCCATCACTCACCAAGAAAGATGCCTACCAGTGATGCACCCTTAGACATACCAACACTCATCCTCACCCAAGCACATATGCATATCTGTTCCCTCATATATTAAAAACAAACTGACATGTTCCCAGACAGCCTTGTTTATATCCGCACAACCTACATGAGTTCATGCTATGCCTAATCACTCTGAAATATCGAACCATGTACTTGCATACCTACCTGTTTGTTAGCTGTGTTTGCAGTCTTCTTAGGGTTATCACTAGGTGGCTAAAACGGAGGCTACAACGACTGTGTTATATGGTTTCCACTGATGGGATAGCAGCACTTCCTTTCTCTATGCTGTCCTCAGTGCATCCCTTATACCCATGCCTGGTGCAAGTTGTCCTACATTTTAAGGAGAAGCCCATCTGGTGGTAAAAATGATTCCAGGCAGTACATGAATCACCTGGAATGATGTCAATCACTCACGATAATAATAATAATAATAATAATAATAACAAAGTATTTAACCAGGAAAGGCACATTCAGATTACTCTGGTTTTCAAGTACGTCCTGGGGATGCTACCTTAGCCCAACATCCAGGGGTTGTTACTATTACCCAATTTAATGGTACTCGTAGTGTTGTTAATGCAGGGCATGTTAGGCCTGTGCCACTTATATTAGACTAAATCACAGGAAGCAAGATTATTGCTTGCGCCCCCTACCCCATGTACACATACGCACAAGCTCACATACTTTCAAACCTCTCTGAAAATATACATTAAAGAGAACCATAGACTGTCTGTTTAGGACAAACGTTCAGTAATGTTATGTGTAGAAATACAAATTATCACACTGACAAAACTGAAGACAGATTTCTCCATGATGTTTTCAGTTTCCACTCGATTTCACTATTATAGAGTGTGTGTGTGTGTGGAAACACAAACAGATTTTAAACAATCCAGATATTAATACATAGAAGATATCAATAGAACTGAGATTTTAAGCTATTCTGAGGGAAAGTTAATGTTGCAAATCCCAGATAAGGTGAACATCATAACAGCAACATCGTAATTAAAGACGAGAATCATTTAATCAGCTCCATCTACTGTGTGCTTAAAGGACCACTCTAGGCACCCAGACCACTTCAGCTTAATGAAGTGGTCTGGGTTCTCAGTTTCAGAGAAACTGCTATGTTTATTCTGAGGGTTAAGCCAGCCTCCAGAGCCTCTAGTGGCTGTCTCACTGACAGCCGCTAGAGGCGCTTGCGTGCTTCTCACTGTGAAAATCACAGTGAGAGCACGCAAGCGTCCATAGGAAAGCATTATGAATGCTTTCCTATGCGACCGGCTGAATGCGAGCGCGGCTCCTGCCGCGCATGCGCATTCAGCCGATGACGTCGCGAGGAAGAAGAGGAGGAGGAGTAGAGCTCCCCGCCCGGCGCTGGAGAAAGAGGTAAGTTTAACCCCTTCCTCCCCCCAGAGCCCGGCGGGAGTGGGTCCCTGAGGGTGGGGGCACCCTCAGGGCACTCTAGTGCCAGGAAAACGAGTATGTTTTCCTGGCACTAGAGTGGTCCTTTAAAGGTGCAGTTCCAGCGACTTTTCCTTCCTATAACTTGGATCCATCCAGACTTGAAAGAATACGGTTTGCTGGTTTGGATTAAGTGAGTCATTACAATTTCAAAACTTTGTTTTGTTGTTGTTGCTGCCTTTAAGCTTTATCTTTAACTATAATTTCTCACTTTTTTTAAACACTGCTTTGAGCTAGGTTACATTAAATCTATATTAGTATACAGTTCTATGCTCTTATTATATCAGCTTCTTAAAAGATATAACAAAAAAACAACAACAATTGCTTGGGGGAAATCTCTTTGGTTTATTTTTTATTTAACTCTGCCTTATATTTCCTCTCTCTAATGAAAGAAAAATCACCCGCTATATCCAATACCTAAAATCTTACATCACTTTATGTTTTTTTCTTAATCCCTTACCCTAATTATAAATAAGGCAGCTTTTATTGGGTCTTATTCAGCAGCAAACTGGTTAAAGGTTTTAGCGTGCAGACTGGCCAGCAGGAGTTGGCGGTGTATAGCAAGGGGGACGCCAGCCTGTCTCCAAACTTTTTAGCCCTCCCCAAGTGCAGAGATGAAGGAAGAGCCCTCTATAAATCACAGGAGATTAGAGACCCTGTACTTGCCGACTCTGCAGGGTTGCACTGCTTAATGTCAAAGCCTCACGTATTCTTTTAACAGCACTCCTTTTCTTTATTAAATCCACTTTGAAATAAAAAATGATGATCTTTCCAGTAAGGGGGAGAATGCCTAAAAGGATTTTCAAACTATCTGTTATGTTACATTACCGAGACTAATAACTGGATAGGGAGTCCGCTAACATTTTTGTATCATAATAAACAATCTAAGCAGGATATGTTTAGGGTTCCCCAATTGTGTGTCTGTTTTTATGTCTAAATCTATTCCAGTGTGTAAGAGCCACAGACCATGTGTTTATGATATTTGTCTTTTTTGAATCTGATAATCGTTACTTTAGTGTAAATGATGAAGATAAAGTATAGTAAACAAACAGTTATATCTGTCTGCAAGTAGAGTATTTTTTATACAGCACCCATAACCAAGAAGCCAAATTCACCGTTTCATATTAAGGCCTGTTTCATGTGCCCAACCAAGAAAACGTATGCTGAGCTGCTCAGAGTATGATTTATTTACCAAACAAAGATCTCCCAATCCCAATCTTCCCATAGTATTCACAGAAATAGTTTTATGAATACCATCATTTCCAGCAGTAGTTAGTGGCACATTTTAATATACTCATGCACAGCAACAAAGGTATTGTATATTAAAGGAACACTTCAGGCACTATAACAACTTCATTTTACTGAGGTTGTAATAGTGTCTTCAGTATAATTAGAAGGCTTGGAAAAGCAGCTGCAAGCCATGCCTCCAAGCCCTGTGGTCACGACGTCATTGTATTCAATTATTCTCGATGATAGAATCTTAGGCGCATTGTGGCAAACGCCACACCTGCGCCCAAGGTCCACAATGCTCCTCTATGAGTAATTTTGAATTGGGCCGTCATCCTGAAGGCACTTTTCCAGGATGAAGTCACTTGAGGAGAAGACCGTGGCAGAGCCGAGGGAGACTCGTCACTGGAAAAAAGGTGAGTCATTTGTTTTATTTCATTTTTTTAATGTTATTTGTATTACACCTCAGGGGATCTTGACCTAACTAGGGACATCAGGACTGTAGTGTTAGGAATACATAAATTTATTCCTAATGCTTCAGTATTCCTTTAACCTACTCACTGACATGCCTTCAAGAAAGGGATATTATATATAAATATATAGATCCAATTCATACTGGCACTCTTGAGTCTTTGCTGCAAAATCACTATATCATATTACTATACCATAAAAAGTCAACGTTTCAGTTTAATATATGAACGTTCATCAGGACATCAGGTAAAGTTATGATGAAAGTTCATAAATTGAACTGAAATGGTGACTTTATATGGCATAGTAATGTAATATAGTGATTTTGCTGCAAAAACCCAGAGTGCCTGTATGAATTGGATCCTTATGTAGATGTGTTACCGGGCATTTGAATAGTTACATAGTTGGAGTGCAGAGAGATCATCCAGGATATCCATCTGTCTGTCTATCTACGAGTGATTCATATATATGAACAGGGCCTTTAATATTGAATGGACCCTGGGAAAGCATTAGCCTGGGCCCCCTAGACCCTCTCCCCATTCAACTCACTGGCAGGAAATCACACCCTACACCCCAATGCAGTGGCGGTACTAAAGTAGAGAGTCCTGGTGCAAGAATTGTTTGGGCCACTTATTGCAAGGATGGCCAAAAGG
The DNA here is from genome assembly GCF_036172605.1 of Pelobates fuscus. Taxonomy (NCBI): domain Eukaryota; kingdom Metazoa; phylum Chordata; class Amphibia; order Anura; family Pelobatidae; genus Pelobates; species Pelobates fuscus. The sequence goes on from NC_086317.1 coordinate 233,766,043, forward strand.
TAGATCCCCATCTGTCGTGCAGCTCCAACAATGCTTTGACAGCTGGGGCTCTACATTTCCCCATGCTTGTAGGGTTGTATTATGCACCAAGCAGTGTCTGTGTGTTTGAATGGTTGTAGTGTAATATGTTTTTTTTTTCTTGTAGTATGTTTGTGTATGTAGGAGTATGTTTGTATGTGGTGTTGATTTTTGAATGCAAGGGTGTGTTTATATTTTGGTGTTTAACACAGATGTATTTTTGTATGTAGTGTTGACGTTTCAATTAGGGAATGTGCTTGTATGCAGTGTTGAAGTTTGAATGCAGGATTGTATTTGTGTGTTGTGTTAGTGTTCAAATGCTAAGATGTATGCACATATCCATATACACAGCCACACTGTAACGCTCAATTGTTGATAAGATGGAAACAACTGCAGATTTCTGAGTTTGATAATGTTTATTACTTTAAATAAAAAAGATAATCAAATTGAACTGTCTCTTTAATTCCTGGCAGGTTATAACCAGCAGCGGTGTTTGAAGTTGTTTTAGGATAAGGTAAATTTAACACAACCAGCGAGAAGTTCCAAATTAGGATGCAGATAATTAATAAGTAGGTGTTGGAAACAAGATTATGAGTTGATGTGGAGCAGATAGCGAACCACTTAGATTTAGGATGGTTATATATTAAGTTTGAGCCAATCTGGTTTACTTAACTTATGAAGGAGTGATAATCCAAATTGGTGATAGAGATTCCACAGAGAATCGAGGTTGCAGCAGGCAAGAGAATATCCGAAAACAGTCCGAGGTCGTAGGAGAGGAGAAGGAGGGTAAATGATTAAACAGTCCGGGTCCGATACACAGTAGAAGTAAATATTCAGTTTGAAGTTCGCGGGAGCTTTCGAGTTGATCCAGCACTGTGGTGTTGACGCGGACTCTCTATGAACCCTGGGAACGACCACGTCATAGGAGGGGGAGTGGCCGCGCTCCGAGAACCCGGAAGTCCACGGTTAGCGAATGCCGGAAGGTCTGACAGAACCCCCCTCATAAGAAGCAGCCACCGGATGCTGTCAACGAGGTCTGGATGGGTAGCGAGCATGGTACGCGTTGATAAGTCGACGAGCATGCACCGCGGAGGACGACACCCATGAGTCTTCGTCAACTCCGTAGCCCTTCCACCGGACAAGATATTGTAAGGAACCACGATGGATTCGTGAGTCGAGAATCCTCTGAACCTCGTATTCCTCTTCACCTTGTACCAGAATGGGATCAGGAGTGGTATGAACATCCCTCATGAAAGGGTCGGAGTGGTGTGGTTTAAGCAACGACACATGGAAGACTGGATGCAGTTTCATGGTAGGTGGAAGTTTCAATCTAACCACGTTTTCGTTGATGAGTGACAATATACGAAAAGGGCCAAGGAAGAGTGAACTTAGTTTCTTTGAGGGACGGTTGGTAACAATGTTTTTTGAAGAGAGCCATACTAGATCACCAACCTTGTAAGTAGGGGAAGGTCGTCTACCAGTATCGAAAAACTTTTTCTGAGCAGATGATGCATTTTTAAGGTTATCACGTAACCTGAGGAAGAGGGCAGACATGAACGAGTTATGGTTGGAGACGTATGGATTAGAAGAAGGAAGTCCTTGATCGGGGAATGAAGAAGGATGGAATCCAAAATTTGAGAAGAATGGAGTCATTTTGCTACTAGTGTGTACCGAGTTGTTGTATGAGAACTCTGCCATTGGTAACCACGTGATCCAATCATCTTGTAAATGAGAGCAATAACACCGCAAGTATTGTTCAAGACATTGGTTAACTCTCTCTGTTTGTCCGTTGGTTTGAGGATGATAGGCTGAAGATAATTTACGTTGAATGTTGAGGGAGGAACACATCTCATTCCAGAATTTGGAGGTGAACTGTGTTCCTCTGTCTGATATGATTTCTTCAGGAAGACCATGGAGTTTCACGATGTTGTTGATGAATACTTTTGCAAGTTCAGATGAAGAGGGTAATTTCTTTAAAGGAATAAAATGGGACATCTTGGTGAAACGGTCTACCACTACCAGAATGGTGGTATGATGTTGCGAAGGAGGGAGTTCTACCAAGAAATCCATTGAGATGGACTGCCAAGGTCTTTCTGGAACAGGTAGGCTCAGTAATTGACCGAATGGTGGATGATGGTCAGATTTTGATCTCAGACAGGTTGGGCAGTTTTTGACATAAGATTCTATGGTTCTGTCCTGGCGAGGCCACCAGTAATATCTTTTAGACAGCTCCAGTGTTTTTCTTGTACCAGGATGACCAGCCAGAGGGGAATCATGAATCAAGGAGAGTATTTTATTCCTAAGCAAGGGAGGAATGTATAACCTGTCTTTGAAGTAGTACAACCCGTCCTTTTTTGATAGATTGTCTTGTTTGGGAAGTTCAAGATCTTCTTCTTTAAGATGTTTAATATCATCAGTTAATGACGAAATAATACCTATGATTTTAGGAGGTTGAGTTTCGTTTACAGGAAGATCTTGGTGAATTCTGGACAGGGCATCTGCCTTTTTATTTCTGGATCCAGGTCTGTAGATGATTTGAAAATTGAAACGGGAAAAGAAAAGATTCCAGCGTACTTGTCTGGCAGAGAGTGTTTTGTTGGAATGAAGATATTCAAGGTTCCTGTGGTCGGTATAAACAATTACAGGAGTGCGTGTGTCTTCAAGTATGTGACGCCAGTTTTCGAATGCAGCTTTAATACTTAATAATTCTTTTTCTCCTACAGGATAATTTCGTTCAGCAGGAGACAAAGATCGTGAAAAAAAAGCTACTGGATGGAGAGGATCTTGAGGCGTTTGGGGTTGAGAGAGGACAGCCCCGATAGCAGTATCAGAAGCATCCGTTTCCATGACGTAGAGAAAAGCAGGATTAGGTAGTTGAAGAATGGGAGCACTTGTGAATCTCCGTTTTAATTCATCAAAGGCTGCTTGAGCCTCTTTGTTCCAAGCAAAGGACCGTTTACTGCTATTGAGCAGGTTGAGGGGATGAGCAACCTTGGAGTAATTTTTAATGAACTTCCTATAGAAGTTGGCAAATCCCAAAAAACGTTGTAAGTCTTTAGTATTAGTAGGAGTAGACCAGTTGACAATGCAATCTATTTTGGAGGTATCCATACTTATTGAATGAGGGGAGATAACATATCCCAAAAAAGTGATTTCATTGACTTCAAATATACATTTTTCTGGTTTTGCGTATAATTTGTGTGTTCTTAATCTGGATAATACCCATCTCACGTGTTTTTCAAGGTTGTTGGAGTAGATGAGAATATCATCTAAGTAAATGATGACACAAACGTCTAGGAGATCTCGGAAGATATCGTTAATGAAATGCTGAAAGGTTGCAGGGGCGTTACATAGCCCGAAGGGCATGACAAGATATTCGTAAAGACCATATCGGGTTCTGAACGCCGTTTTCCATTCATCATTGGCCTTGATTCTAACAAGGTTATATGCCCCACGAAGGTCAAGTTTAGTGTAGATGGTAGCTGTTCTTAATCTTTCAATCAACTCATTGATCAGGGGAAGAGGGTAACGATTCTTAATAGTTATTTTATTTAAAGACCTGTAATCGATGATGGGGCGTATAGTCTGGTCCTTGTTTCTCACAAAAAACATGCTGGAAGCGGCTGGTGAACAGGAAGGTCTAATGAACCCCTTCCGGAGGTTTTCATCTAGGTATTCCTTGAGGGTTTTTAGCTCTGATTCAGAGAGGGGATAAATATGTCCAAAAGGGATAGGAGCACCAGGAACAAGGTCAATCGGACAATCATAGGGTCGATGAGGAGGAAGTGTCTCTGCTTCCTTTTTACTGAACACATCAGCGAACTCCGAATAGCTGGAAGGTATAGTGGATTCCCTAGTAACATGCAAAATGGGGATGTGTTGTAGACATGTTCTCTGGCAATATGCAGAGTTAAACGTGAGAGAGAAAGGAGCCCAGGTAATGAGTGGGTTGTGAGTCCGTAACCAGTCTATCCCTAATATTATAGGATAAAGAGGAGAATTTATGACATCAAAAACAAGAAATTCAGAATGGACATAATTAGTAGTAGTCCTTAAAGGGACAGTTTCAAGGCGAATGGGCCCCGAGGAGATTAAGGAGCCATCAATAACTCTGACAGAGACGGAATTACGTTTTTGAACACAAGGAATTTTATTTTTTGTAACAAAGGATGAGTCCAGGAACACCCCATTAGCACCGGAATCAATAATGGCCTTAGTCGTAATTCTTTCTTTGTCCCACTGTAATATGAGAGAGACAGAGGAGAAATGAGAGGTTGGTTTAGAAGGAAGTACACTCATTACAGTCGTGGTAGAACCATGCTTACCGCCTCTTGGACGTTTCAATAGGGGACAGTCTGGGACCACATGTTCTTGCGAAGCACAGTACATGCAGAGGTTCAGTTGTCTTCTTCTGGTTCTCTCTTCTGGAGTAAGAGGACTTCTCACAACCCCTATTTCCATAGGTTCAGCGGGAGTTATAGGTTTCTCCGGTGCCTTTGAAGAGGTGAAGGGTTTTTTCCATAGAGAGCTAGTGAGTGATTTCTCAGCTTTTCTTTCCCTAAGTCTTCTGTCGATACTGATTGACAGTTGAATAAGTGTATTTAGTGTAGTAGGTAGTTCAGTTCTGGAGAGCTCATCTTTGACAGCTTCAGATAACCCAATACGGAACTGGTTACGTAGAGTTATGTCATTCCACTGAGTTTCAGGTGCCCATCGTTTGAATTCAGCAATGTAATCTTCAACAGGCCGGTTTCTTTGCTGCAGTGTTCTAATGGTTAAATCTGCAGTCGCTTGTTTGTTTGGGTCTTCGTAAAGGAGAGACATGGCTTCAAAGAATTCATCCAGAGAATCCAATATGGGATCATCATTCTCAAGAAAGGAATGAGCCCAGGCCATGGGTTCACCTCTCAAAAATGAAATAACAGAACAAACTTTAGATCTTTCCGTGGGATATGATCGGGGTTTTAATGCAATCAACAACTTGCAAGAATTGATGAACTCTCGGTATTGGGACCTGTCTCCAGAGAATTTTTCGGGGTTGGAGACAGCAGGGTCACTAGCCGAGTGTGTAACTGTGTGAGGAGTATGGGTTTGCAAGTCCCTTACATAAGTAAGGATTCTTTCATTGGTGATCTGTAGATCTTGCATGCCTTGAGTGAGAGTATCCACTCTTTGGTTTAATCTGGTGATTTCAGAAGTGAGATCTGCTGTATCCATTAATTAGGCTGGATCAATCTGTAACGCTCAATTGTTGATAAGATGGAAACAACTGCAGATTTCTGAGTTTGATAATGTTTATTACTTTAAATAAAAAAGATAATCAAATTGAACTGTCTCTTTAATTCCTGGCAGGTTATAACCAGCAGCGGTGTTTGAAGTTGTTTTAGGATAAGGTAAATTTAACACAACCAGCGAGAAGTTCCAAATTAGGATGCAGATAATTAATAAGTAGGTGTTGGAAACAAGATTATGAGTTGATGTGGAGCAGATAGCGAACCACTTAGATTTAGGATGGTTATATATTAAGTTTGAGCCAATCTGGTTTACTTAACTTATGAAGGAGTGATAATCCAAATTGGTGATAGAGATTCCACAGAGAATCGAGGTTGCAGCAGGCAAGAGAATATCCGAAAACAGTCCGAGGTCGTAGGAGAGGAGAAGGAGGGTAAATGATTAAACAGTCCGGGTCCGATACACAGTAGAAGTAAATATTCAGTTTGAAGTTCGCGGGAGCTTTCGAGTTGATCCAGCACTGTGGTGTTGACGCGGACTCTCTATGAACCCTGGGAACGACCACGTCATAGGAGGGGGAGTGGCCGCGCTCCGAGAACCCGGAAGTCCACGGTTAGCGAATGCCGGAAGGTCTGACACACACAAACACACATGCAGATACACACACACACATTCTTAAACACATGCAGATACACACTGACACATATGCAGATATACAGACACAGGTACACATACACAAATACACAGACACACAGATACAAACACTGACACATGCAGATACTCAAACACACAGATACACAAACTGATACAAACACACACAGATACACACACTGACACACAGATACTCAGACACATATACTGACAGACATACTGACACACTCACAGACACATATACTACACATAAACAGACATACACTCACATACTGACTAGAGACACACACATTGACAGGCATACTAACACACACCTGACAGGAATACTGACACACACACACAGACACACACACTGGCAGGCATACCGACACACACACACACACACACACACTGACAGACATACTGACACACACTGATAGGCATACGGACACACACACGCACGCACACACACACACTGACAGGCATATTGACACATGGATACACACACTGACGGACATACTGACTCAAACAGACACACACCAACAGACAGACATACTAAAACACGCACACACACACACACACACACACACTGACAGACATACTAATACACACACACTGAAAGACATACTGACAGACATACTAACACACTGATAGACATACTGACACACACACACACAGGCATACTGACACACACACACAAACTGACAGGCATACTGACACACATGCAATTTTACAATAAGTCACCCTCCAGGTTCTTACCTTTAACTGGAGGTTGGTTTCCCTGGGGTTCACTGGCAGGCTGAGGAAGTTGGGAGTTAGGCTCTTGCACTGTCACTTCCTCCCAGCCAGGTGCCGGACAAAAAGGGTCCCGGTCGCGCTGTTAAAGCTTCACAGCCTCTCATTATTTTATTTCATTATTTATTCACTAATGTCAAATATACTGCAGCATATTCGGTCACTTTTGGCTACATTTTCTTGAGTTGGACTTCATTCACTTTATTCACCAGCCTACTAGAAACCACGTCGCACAGAGTGGGTTACTTCATTTCAAGTTGGTCTTATTACAGCAGTGACATTTATTGGAAAAAGGTCTACCGAATTGTAACCTAATGGCCGCTGAATTTCTGTGCTATAAGGAGGGAAAAAAGATGCTGCTATGATAAGAGTAGGGTTTGATGGCGATATAGGGTCAAGTTATTGTTTTAGGACTAAGTGGAAGTTAAAGGTATTAGGGATACTTTGGATTCCTGTTGGCGAGGGAGGGGCAGCTAAAATGCTAATTTATTTTTGACATTATGTCAACATTTTTAAGTGGACACTATGCATCTGGGATCAGGGTTATATATGCATGTTCATTCAGTTGCATTCTGGTATGTTTTGTGACTGGAGTATCGATTGAATTGGAGCTAAATCTAAGATGGTGCTTAAAAGTGATGCCATTTTCAAAATAAATATCAACAGCTACCTAAAAACAGAGCTACAAAATAATTAATGTCTTATTATGTTTAATAATTCTATGAGAAAACCAGCTCTGTATTATTACAAATAGCATATGAAAAACTACCTGTGTTCTGGAGCATCTGTTTCCTGGTAAACTCCAGGCTTTTTGGCCTAAACCTTCCTCGTAGATTTATCACTCTCTCATTCCCAATCATGCTTTAAACAACTTTATCTCTGTCAAATTATGGAGCCTTCCTGCTGCTTGATGTTAAGGGCAGGCAAAAAATATGCTCTGTGGTACTAAATATTAATAGAAAAATGTTGATTTAAGTTCCTTCTGGTTTCTCTTTTCTTATTATTTCAGTAACTTGTTCAATTAAACTATAATAACATTGTCATATGGAATCAAAACAAAATGGCTCGTCCCACATTTCCCCCCTGAATCAAACAGAAGGGAAGAAAGGTCTTTGCAGTGATCTGCAGACATAAATAAATATGCGGTGGCATATATAATATATGATTTGAAAGTCTGTATTTAGATATTGGTGACACAGGTTGTTTGCACATGTGTCCTTAATAGAGTAAGAGGGTACTGTAATGTATCCGTTAGATAAGCACTAATGTGCTTAAATTACCATTGCAATCTCTCTTACAGAATGCTCTGTAAAACAAAGGGATCTTATCATTTTTTATAGGAGACCTGTCACATGTAAGGGGAGGGTATATTTTAATAGCTAGTAACTCTAGTTACTATGTGTCCTCTTTTTAAACAAAAAAAGCCCAAAACGGTTTTCAAAGGACACTTCAGGCGGTATTTGGCCTTTATATTTTATTAGTTTGAAAATATAAAAATAAAATGTACCCACCTCTGATCCTCGTTTGCAGTAAATCCAAAGGTTCTGAAGAAGTCAGGAAAACACTGGGTTTGTTTTCCATGGGAACAATGTGCATATCCCATTAACTCCTGTACTGCAAGGGTACGTGAGATATGTATTTTTTTTTATTGCCACGATTAAGTCTGAATTTCTGTCCTGGAATATAGGATACATTGTTTATTGCAGTGTATGTAGTTTTACTGCCAAGTATTTTCATTTATAAAAATTAATGGATAAAACCACAAAGTTAGATCATAGCATCTATCTTAATGATTCTCCTAACTTGCCAATTAGCATTATCAGGCTAATTTACAATCATGTCAATAAAAAGCTGTTGCTGTTAATAACAATCGATAGCTTGTAGCATCTACAAGTTTCAACTGCAGTTAACCTCTTTTCACCAGGGTAGAGGATGGAGTTAAAAGTACAGTGATGCCTCGGTTTACGAGTTTAATGCGTTCTCCGTGACATTTCGTATTGCGAAAAATTCGGAAACCGAAAAGTGGATTCCCATGGGAATGCCTTGAAAACCAATTAATCCATTCCTGAGGTCAGAATAATGTCAAAATGAGCTGGCACGGAAACCAACCCACAATGCACAGTAAAAGGCATGCAAACGACAAAGCTCAGCTCCCTACCTTTCCACCGCTTGAAAAATGCACCAAAAAAGTTCAAAAAAAAACCAAAACTGCTTCAAAAAATTCCAGAATGGCTCCAAAACTTGATGCAAAAACCACTCCAACACTACCACACTTGACGCCACGTGCTACCCACAGACTCCAGCATGCACGGGGGAAGTACTATAAACCTCCCAGGTGGAATGCATCCTGGAGAAACTTGCTTCGTATTGCGCAAAATTTTTTGTAAATGCTTTAATTTATTTGTAAACCGAAAATTATGTTAAGCGAGGCATTTGTAAACCGAGGTACCATTGTATACTGTGGGGCGAGTTTGAGCTCGAAGAGAAATCTGCAAATCAGAGTATTTTACTGTACTTTCAACCCAATAATCTTGATAGGGAAGCTACTAATACTTTACTAAAGCTGGGGAGATCAGCATAGACCTCTTGCACGGCTGCACTGGCTTTACCTGGCGACGGGTCCTGCGGCCTACTGACTGCCTTCCTGTTGGTAGAGACACAGAGAAGCACCCGATCTCTCGGTCTCCTGCCTGCCTGGACACAGCACAGTGGTGGTCGAGTCCTTTTCTCCCCCCCCATCCTCCCCCCCTGCTGGTGAGGGTCGTCCCGGCACCCAGTGGCCTTGCATCCCGTGGAACCAAATGCAGAAGCACGACTACGAGGGTTTCACCACCTTAAATGGCAGCTGCCTTGTGTGTCCCGAGTATACCACTACCTACTATATCCAGGCTGGATAGCATATCTGAAGCATTCTGGGCTAAGCTTGTCAGCAGGATGCGCAGCGACACATACAGGATGACAGCTGCTGCCTTACCTCAACAACCGCATCGGGTTTGTGCTCCTGGTACGGTGGGGCGTTCAATGGTAGAGAACCAAACCGGAGGCCTTTAGAACAAACTGTCACAGTGCCTCACTCTCGCCTTACAGGGAGACCTTGGAGGCCACGGCTCAAGTCACACTACCATGGCAGTGCCCACAGGGGAGCGCACTGCAAGACACAATGGTACTGAAACAATCCTGAAGGCGCTGACCATCCACAGACGCGAGACGGAGAACGGATAGAGTGCGTACTGGTTTGTGGACTGGAATATCATGGGCTGGCGTTTACTATGTGGGACTGTGCCTTACCTACAGAAGGTGTTGCCTGAGCTTCCAATGGGGCCTCGGAGCACTGTCCTGGACATTGCTTACCTACCTGGGGTATTGCCTGCATGCATACTTGGGGTAGCCACTTACTCACCACCCTCTCTACTTTACACATGGGACCCACTAAGTTTTTCATTTTTGTAACATCTTGTTTTAATTTTTCACTAGTATATTGCATGCAAACCTGCAGTTAGTTTTCTCACAGCTCCTATGTCAATGTGCACTGATTAACCCTGCAGTTTTTTCTCTATATGCCATTTATGCTCACGCTGACACTAGAAGCTGCTGTTTTGCTGACCAGCTCCTGCAATCATGTTATCCATCTTCTTTTCCCCTTTTACAAAAAAAGTGCAACAATCTAGACATGTCCTGTAGTTAACTTGGAAATGCCTTGTATAATCTATCATCTTGATGTGTCATTATTTACTTCACTGTTTATCAATGCACTACATAAAAAAAGAATTTAAAAAAAAGGTATACTATAGGCATCAAAGCCACTTTAGCTGAATGAAGCAGTTTTGATTTATAGATCATGCCCCTGCAGTCTCACAATCTCAACTGCCCTGTCACTATGTGTAAAATTTTGCAGTTGGTAAATTGCCGCTATTCTTACTCGTTTTCCTGGCACTATAGTGCCCTGAGGGTGCCCCCACCCTCAGGGTCCCCCTCCCGCCGGGCTCTGGAGAGAGGAAGGGGTTAAACACTTACCTTTCTCCAGCGCCGGGCGGGGAGCTTTCCTCCTCCTCTCCTCCTTCCTCGCGACGTCATCGGCTGAATGCGCATGCGCGGCAGGAGCCGCGCGCGCATTCAGCCGGTTGCATAGGAAAGCATTTACAATGCTTTCCTATGCACGCTGGCGTCTTCTCACTGTGATTTTCACAGTGAAAAGCACGTAAGCGCCTCTAGCGGCTGTCAATGAGACAGCCACTAGAGGTTTTGGAGGCTGGATTAACCCTAAGTATAAACATAGCAGTTTCTCTGAAACTGCTATGTTTATAAAAAAAAGGGTTAATCCTAGAGGGACCTGGCACCCAGACCACCTCATTAAGCTGAAGTGGTCTGGGTGCCTAGAGTGGTCCTTTAAGAATAGCAACAGACAAAATGATGAAAAGTGGCTGGTCGCTAAAAAGGTGACTATAAATATGACTATACACTAACAGATTTGTTATGAGTAAATGTGAAAACTTTGAGAGAGTCCATCTAGGAGCTATACAATGTTCCCCCAACATTTGCAGTCTATCATTACCATACAATGCCAGACGGATAATACAAAACTGAAAATAATGCATTATCTGAGTAACAGTCTAGATGTCAGGCTTTAGGTGCTAGAGAAGTACTGTTTTACTAAATTGCTCAAAAACAGTTTGAAAATAAAGAAAGCATGCCACCAAAAACTCTTGACAAGAAGTGAGAGTCTTTGGGTGGGTGACATGCCTTTTGTATTATTTATACTTATATTGTCCCTTCAAGCAGTTTAAATTAAGATTCATAATCTTCTTAAAGATATAAAACACATTTTTTATGCATATCAAATATGCGTGTTATAAATATGTGCAAATACCCCAAGGGGGGAAGCAGGAATATGCTAAGGTGAAATAAAAACAGATTTTCACTCTTATTTCAGTAGTAGAGTTGATAGATGAGCCTGTGCCTTGTTACACGTAGACCAAAAATATTAAAGGTTATCTGTCATGACAAATACAACATAATCTTAAATGCTAAAGAATAAAATATCATCTATACATGGTGCAAGCAGAATTTCTATCAAATGTATAGATTTCTCTAAAATCAAACGGTTAAAAAAAGGCCATTTGCTCCTTTTCTAAGTCTGTTCAGTCTGTGCTAATTGGCACAGAGATAAAAAAGTATGTGCATTACATGTATGTTATAGGGGAACCCCTCTTTCTTCTGCTTGAATACAGCTTAAGGGAAAGCAATGGCTGCGTGGGTAAGGAGGGAGGAGGGACAGGCTCTCTGTGAGAGCAGCAGCAGCGAGGAGAGAAACAGCCAGAATAATTTCTTGCAGCAGTTTTGGACAGGCAATCAGAGTATGGATAGATATGTTTTATTTACACAAAGCCAGCATAAAGTATTGGGGACTTTTAGCCTATTGCGAAATGCAAGTCTATGCTTCCCAAACCTAGGTATTCAGGAGAGGTGTGTCTTACAAGTGTAACACCCACTGAAAACATGATTTATGCTCTCAGCAGTAGTAATGGAAATAAATTGAAATATGAGGTTTTATACTAATAAGGGTTCATTTTAAGTAGAAAAAAGTCTCCCACCTAACTCGCTAATTCGCCCCTACTACTTCTTCACGGACACCCACTTACCACTTCTAAATTCATTAGAACACTATTGCTAAGATTGGGACATAGCCCCACCTCATTTTCCGGTCATTCCTTCTGAATTGGGGCAGCCACCTCAGCTCCAGTACGGACAAACCAGTCCATATCATCAAAAGACTGAGCAGATGGAAATCCTCGTCTACAGCACTTATATTCCACATCCTGAGAAAGAACTCAGGAAAGCCTTTAAAAGTCTAGCATTGTAAATTATGCAATAAATTGTGTTTTCTGCAATATCGTCTGCCCTCTTTATTACAGGCCTACCCGTACATTGGTTTCGGCACACCACTACCAACTTTCCCCCTCTTCTCTATTTTCATATACGAATTAAGTTCCGACCACAAATATATATATATATATATATATATATAATATTTATTTATTTTTCTTTAATTGGAAGCAGAGCTGCCAGCAAACTGTCAATTTTGGTAAGGAACCCTAACCATGCACTTATTTCAAGCTGGTAATGAATAGCCAGCAACACTGGAAGTTAGGACAGCTGTTTGACTGCATGACTGTACCAACTAAAGTGTTGTCATTTTCGGACAGCGAGCCAGAAGTGGACAGGGATTACTGCATTAATAGCTCCATAGTTACCGGTAATTAAGCAAAAAAAAAAAAAAACCTTTGCAGACTCATTGAACACTGTAGTGCTCTCCGGTGTTGTTTTTGATTTTAAATAAAGTTTTATACTTTCTAGTCACAATAGCCCATGTTTAGCAAATTAACACTTTGTCAAGATGTTGAATTTGGAGCATGACACAAATAGGGGGCTCCTGCTGATTAATTTTTCTGTATATGCTTTGTTCCATTCATGGAACCAATACCTTGTATATTATTTATTTTCAATCTATTTCAATGTGAAGTAGAATGCTCAGTCAGGAAACTGTAATAATAAAATATAAGTTATATTGTGTTTTTGTTACAAATTACACACATGAAATGTAGTAGTGCCAAAACATTTGTAGGATGTAATGTGGTTTAGGTTTCAAACTGTGCCTACACAAAGAGAAATTATTGTCATATCTGAGGTTGCTGCTACTTTTAGCATTATTCTCATTCAAATTGTTAAATAATAATATACAAAATACATTAATGAAAATGGCATTCTTTATGCTTTTGTAACTCATATAACATTTTATAATCTGACTTTCTACTTTTGGGATGGTGCTGGGAGTTGCCTGTACCATAATCACCTCAATGATATGAAGTGGTCATGGCGTTTAGAGTATCCCTTTAAATAGGTTCACTTCAGGCAAGCCTTGTGTAGTAAAGTTGACCAGTTTGTCGTTCTAAATATTAATTTGCGAATTATAATATTTGCTGCAGAGATCTCCGACATCTCAAGAGGGTAAGAGAGGGACTGTAACCTGAAACCTTTATTTTATGCAATGAAATTGTGGTACACTTATTCGCATGATTGATGAATCCTTTTCAGCTCTGACTACAAAAGGAAAAAAAAGAATGTTTAAACTCAACTCTGCAATTTTGCACATAACATCTCAGAGATTTTTCGGCTATAGTTTAGAAAACGCATATATCATGAGAAACTAGGAGACATTTGCCAGTTGCTCCTGTATGCTTCTTTCTATTAGCTTTGTGATATTTCTTTGGTCTTCCCTGTCTGCGGCAAAAAGATATTTGCAGAGTTGTTGGTATGCACATCTCAATTGCACTTGGCACACAGATGTCTGTGGTATGTATCATTGTAATTGGTCCGTCAGGGGAAACAAAGGCTGAAAACTGACTTAAAAGTGCCTGCCAGCTTTATACTGGAATTTGATTTGGCATGGCGAGTCTGCCATACAGGATTAAAGATTATTGGAACACATGGGAAAATCTATTATTTAACAAATTATAAGATATTGAAAGAATTACTTGCTCTATGCGCTTACTCTCAAATATTAAAAAAGACTTTGGGTTTAAGTGTATGTTTGTGTGTGTATCTAGATAGATGGACAGATTCTTTCCTAGGTATACCTACTGCATAATATGAATGCAATTTACTGTGTTATGCGTCCATTTCATTGGAGCTCTTCAGATGCCAAGTTTCAGTGTTAGTGTAGACATTTCTTGTTTGTCGTGATCATCCATACCTCCTGGATGGGGGCATAAAAGCAATGTACTTTGTATCACTAGTGATGCATAATTATTATTATGTTATTATTATTTATATAGCGCCAACAAATTCCGCAGAACTTTACAGCAGGTGGACGAACAAACATGTAGTTGTAACCAGACAAGTTGGACACACAGGAACAGAGGGGTTGAGGGCCCTGCTCAGTGAGCTTGCATACTAGAGGGAGTGGGGTAAAGTGACACAAAAGGTAAGGATAGTATTAGACTAATGACAGTTGCAAGAGAGGAATCAGTCGGGAGATATTAACAGTTTAATTGATACGCTTTTATGGGTTTTTAATAATTTTTTAAAGGAGTGGAGACTGGGTGAGCATTTAACGATGGAGGGAAGTGAGTTCTACAGGAACGGTGCAGCCCTTCGAGAAGTCTTAAAGGCAAACATCAGAGGTGGGAGTACGGACAGAAGATAGATGTAAGTCTTCAGCAGAGCGTAAGGGCTTAGATGGGACATACTTATGTATTAGGGAGCAGCATTATGTAGAGCTTTGAAAGCAAGAACCAGAATTTTAAATTGAGCCATATATCTTACAGGAAGACAATGTAGGGACTGACAGAAGGGTGAGGCGTGGGATATGCTTGCAGACAGGAAGATGAGACTCGCCGGTGCATTCATTATGGACTGTAACGGCGCAAGTTGGGAGCACATAAGACCACTGAGAAGCGGATTACAGTAGTTAAGGCGAGAAAGGAAAGTGGAATAGACCAGCATCTTAGTCGCAACTGGCGTTAAGTAGGGTCGGATGCACGCAATGTTTTGAGATGGAAGCATCAGGATTTGGCGAACATGAGGCGTGAAGGAGAGGTCAGAGTCAAAGAGAACAGAGCTGATGGTAGCACCATTGACTTGGAGGGAGACAGACACAGGAGTAGCAACACTTGAGGGAGGAAAGACCAGAAGTTCTGTTTTGTGATCACAGATTTGTATTTATAACACTATAGAATGATTTTAACTCTCCCTTTTTTTTTTAGCAAGATAGCCAGACGTCATTTAATGACCTGTTGTATATCCATGTCTATCAACTGGACAGGTTTCAAAAGTAATCTTCCAGTTTGGCAGATAGCCATCAGTTTTGTGGTTGTGACTTCTCCCCATTGCCATGACTGCCACCTCATGGCTCTTAAATACATTGGTCTCTTGATAGTTGAGAGTATATGTTGGATGAGGCAGAAAAGAAAGAGGGGTGTTTTAAGGTTGCCCATCCCTGTTTTCGTTTGTACAGACAGGATAGGAGCATTGTTGACTTTGTTGATTACAAGGCTCCACAGTTCTAGTTGGGCTTATGGAGTCTCAGGGACTGTACATTGTACAACTCTTGATCAATATTTGCCATATATCACTTTGTCCACTTTTGAGAGAAAGACCATCTCAAAACTGATTTTCTTTTGAAAGAGAATAGCCTATGTTTATATTACTGAATACATGTTAATTTAATTGGTATCAGTTCCCCTGTTTGAGTCCATAACACAGTATAGTAAATATGAATTTAAAATATTTCCTTATACTTGAAACAGTACTTGGAGAAGCTGACTTTTATGCATCCCATATAAATTATTGCTTTTTAAAGACAGAAAATGGAATTTGAACTGATTTTTATATGACCAAGTTTTTCTGAAATGACCTGTGGTTAATAAATTCACTTATTACTAGAGGCATTCAGGACAGGTTGTGAACCCAACAACTCACTATGTGCAGAACTTCCCCTGCTACAAGCTGTCCAGATTGAGTTCCACTTCAATGTGAGTTTAAAGAAACACTATAGTGTCAGGAATAAAAATGTGTATTTGTGAAACTATAGGTGTGAAACACCATTTAGGTGGCCAGCCCCTCTTGCCCATCCCCTCCACCCTTTTTCAGCGCTGCACAACTCTCCTTGCGGCTGGCCCCGCAAATGCTCCTCCTCCTTGGCTGAGATCATCAATCTTGACGTTCTCTGCCGTTCCAATGCTTTGCCAAAGCATTGGGAGGCTAATGCACATGCGCACCAGTATATCTCTTTGAGGAACATTCAGCACCTTAACCCCTTAAGGACCAAACTTCTGGAATAAAAGGGAATCATGACGTGTCACACACGTCATGTGTCCTTAAGGGGTTAATGCAGAGCGTGGAGATGCTGAACGGCACATTGTGCAGCATTGATCCAGAAAGCACCTCTAGTGGCCGCCTGAGTGATACTTAAGAAGTTTGCATTGCTTTGGTGACTAAAGCCCTCTTGTTGGCTTGCTTCTCTTTAGTAAGCACCCCACGATGATAATTCTTTAATTAATAACTCAAGGCTATAATAACTCAATATCCCTTTGTAATTATCCACAACCTCATGTCCATATGTCTTCTCAGTGACTCATGTTTTGCTGTGTGGTATCAGGGTAGTGTGTAGTATTATATGTAGTTCTCTTTCCAGGAAATAAAGCCGCTGTGGTATGGCAAGGTTTTTTTTTTCTCTCTAAATAATTTTACCAGCTAACAGCGTTCTTTATTTTCCTATACAAAATAATTCTGAATCAATACAGTTTGATGGCTGTGTATCACCCCTCGGTTGTGTTTGCTACCCCTGTTCATTTTATTTCTGTGTTCCCTCTTAATTATTATTATTATTATTTAGAAAGCGCCAACAAATTCCTCAGCGCTGTATAACGGGGTTACTAAAACACTGGCTGTTGCCATTTGGATCCACTAGACTGTCCAAGTAAACAAGCTTACAAAGCCACGATACACCATTGTTTCACTGTTGAAATGGTTGTGTGGTTGAACTTTATTTTTTTATTATTATTTTTTTCAGGAACTGTATGTGTTAATTATTATGCAGACTTGACATTTTGCTAACTTTACAGAAACTTTAAATTCCAACCACAAACTATTTTAGGAGCCGGGAATTTCAAACGAAGCAATATTTCTGACCACACCAAAGAACCAAGAAAGTACAAACTTCTGAATGGATATTTTTAATTCGGTGTGTCAGAAGGCAATAAAGGGGATGCATTCAAGCTGTTTGTCAAAAAAGAGAAAAGCCGAAATGTTACTGTTACTGAATCTGAGATTTCGAAAGAGGTAGACTGAGCAACTACAGGTTTTTTTTTTTCCCAAACACAAAACCACGTTTTACAGGTGTGAACTGCTTTCCAAACCTCCAAGTCTGCCTGGAGCTTTTATTACTGTGGATTTTACAGAGTGAAAGCAAGTTTACTTTTTTATAAAGTCATGTGAATCACTTTAGGTTCATCTATAAATGTACAAAGGAACTGCATGTTTCTTTATGGAAATAAAAAAATGTAACTATGTAATAATAGTGTGAAATAATTTCCATACTTAGTAACTTGGCAGGTTTGGCTCAGGGTTGCCAGGTTTCAGTTAGATACTATTAAAGGAACACTCCAAGCACCATAATTACACGTCGCTATTGGAATTATGGTGCAAGTAAGTAGTTAAATTATTTAAGAACCGTTTGAACACTTAACTGCGTTCACCTAGGTGCCTATAACAACAGCCTGCTCCTGGATACTCCAGCAAGAGGACTGTGGTTAGTCCCAATGGGCTAAGCAGGCCTGCTTTGCTTTACTTTTTAGAGTGTCACCATAACCACTGCAGTGGTATTTCCTGGGTTTAAGGAGATCTCTCTGTGCAGCACTGATCCACTGACCCCTCTCATTTCTTATTGCTTTTCTGTGGGTACCCTTTCCCAATACCTACTGGCTATATGTAAGTCCTGTGAATTCCCACCTATGTAAATATCTTCATTTAAGTATGAAGATCTTAGTGTGGTAACCTGTAGAAATGGCACTTTGCCATTTATATATGAAGCACTGACGAGGTTTAATTTTAAAATATACCTTAACTCCTTAAATCCCATTCCTTGTCCCTTGTCCCATACAGCTAGTGTTTTGACCGTTTTTATGTTTTGCTTTGTTTTGGTTATTTACATCTTAGTGGGCTTAGTTGACACTAAGACTAGTGGTAGGAGTTGAATGGTTTAAGACAAGGGTTTTATGAGAGAAGAATGATGCTCCTTTTACCACGTGTTAAGGAGTTTTACGTGGTGTTATTAAATACTATAATGATTGTAAGGTGTTTCTATTCACCCATTGGGGACAAGAAAGGGCTCGCCAGGTGTTTTATATTTGTTGTCAAATTGGCACATGATCCGTTAAATAAATAACATTGTCCCATTGCTGACCCATTAAGATAAAGATGTGTTCACACATTTTTCTATCTCCCTAAATGAAATATTCTTGATCTGACTGCATTGGAGGTCAGCAAGGTGTTTGCTAATCAATCTGCTTTTGCCATTATTTAAAATTATTTGGTGCGCTGTTACTTCAAAAGACTTTACTCCCTAATTTTTGTGGTTTACAGAACAGCTTATCAGCATAATATGCCAAAGTGAAAGATGGTAAGATATATTGGAATTGTTGCTCCAAGATTGTACTAGGAGAAATTGACATAAAACACTTAGTTTACTTACAGTGTCCAAAAAACAAGTCCTTGTAAAAATGGACTGTTTATGAGATTCTTTTTTCCGGCATAGGTCAATTAATGCATTAAATATGATGCACAACGTTAGTAGTGTGCAAATGTTATTTTATACGACTACATGTGATATAATCTTGTGGACTTCTCCTTTGATTAACCTGATGATGACTAATACCACAATTAGTGCCTTTGGCAAATTAATATGAATATATCAGTAGGTATCAGCTGATCTGCTAACAGTGCAAATACAAGCACAAAACATTTCAAGGATGTAGGTCAAAGTTTGTACTGAAGCCATCTGGCGACTTGCATAATTAGCAAAGACCACTGGTGGTGACATTGCCGAAGATGGTCTGGTGGCCAGAAGGGCAGTTAAAGGTGAAATTTAGTTATCTGATCCACCCCTTGCGAGTGCCACCATTTTCTTCCATCTGGTCCTTTTCATCCACTAGGAGCCAAAGCAGCTGATGAACTTTCTTGCATGCGCGAGAGTACAGCATTAAGGTCTATGGAGGATTCAGCAAGACTACGGGATCCTCTGTAGATGCATCTAATATCTCTGCAGTTGTCACTGGACGACTGGGAGTTTGCCACTTAAATAAATGGCGGTAGCTCCGCCCAGTTTCTAGAAGTGTCAGGAATAGTCCCGTCTTTGCCTCAGTATTTCTATTGACTGGGTTGTAATTTCAGTGATTTTATCATTATGAAATATTAATTTAATGTGGGGGCAGTGCCGCTTTAAAATGATCTGTTTTAAATACCATGCATCTGCATTATATCATATCTCACTATTTAAAAGGCACAGTCCCTATTTTTGGCCCAAATCCCTCTGCAGCTCTTTTTTTTATTAGCACCATATTGTTGGTGTGTTGCGTGTATAACGCAGCTCCACAGCAATAATGATAGTAATAATAATAAGCAGTCAGTATGTGTTAATAAGATACATTCTCTTTAACAGCTCTGCCTCGTGTCACACCCCTAAAGCTAAAATGTTACTCTTTGCCCATTGAAATGTTGGGTGGTATGCAGTGGCGGACTATGGGGGGGGGGGGCAGAGGGGGCGGACCTCAGGCCAGGGAATCCACTCCTCCAGCCCACACTGTCTGTAAGTGTGTGTTGTGTGTGTGTGTGTGTAACGGTCTGCCTGACCCTGTAACTGTGTGTGTGTGTCTGTAACTGTCTGCCTGTAACTGTGTGCCAAACCCCAGACCCGCCCCTGGTGCCACATGCTCTAGGTACACCCCTGGTGGTATGTTATGTTAAAACTACACAGCTATACTAAGGATTGATATTAGGAGAGTTGGGGGTGAAGTTAAGGATAGGGGGGTTAGGAAGATTTTGGATTCTGAAGACTTAAGGTTAAAGGTTACCTGACTCAGAGGTCATAATGAAGTAAGAAAAACATAACAGTCATAAATGGCTTTTTATGCAGATCACCTCTAACTGAAATTTGGCATCTGATCAGTCCGTATTAAAAGAATCATTGTGCTCCCCAGCTAATCAGCTACATTGAGATGGTAGTTGCAACTTGGTAGACATTTATTTATGTGCAGGTGATATAATTAGAGTTAGATGTATTGAGTATGTGGACCCAGGACATACTTGAAAACGAGAGAAATCTTAATGTATCTTTCCTGGTAAAATATTTTATAAATAAAGAAATATTATAATCAGTCCCTGACTGCACAGTGAACGATGTATGAGCAGGTAGAGTGCTTCACACTTTGGAATAGAATCTTCCAAGAATATGGAGTGAACATCCCACATCCTCTGTATTTATAGTACCCATAAATCTTAACCATTACAAGCTATTTGCCTGAATACTAAGGACAATCTGTAATCTTTAATCCTTGATCATATTGAAGGATCACTTGTTAAAATATGTTGTGTCTCACCGCCATTGAAGTGAAGTTTGTTCTTAAAACTCCATATAGTATTTTAATAAACTGCATTGCTACATTTCTGCTCCGATTATTTCAAGAACACGTGTCAACAAATATTGTGTAGTGTTTAAAATGAAGGTGGAATGGTGAAAAACGAAATTGCTGGCAGTTGTTTCTTTTCCATCAGCATCTGAAACAGCAAATATGTCTAAAGCATTATGGTTTTGTCCTCTGCCACTGGTTGATGATCTTGATTTGCTGTCATTAAAACATTCAGTGACAAAGCCATAAGTAGCTCTCTGAATCAGTGGTTCTTTAAAATGAACTCATTTTAAGTAGGTCAGAGATTAGTGTCCATAACAACAGTGACCATCTTGGTGAAATCAGTAACAGGTTTGTGCTGGTATTCCTAGTTTCTGTCTCCTGCATTGTGCACAGAGGGTTGCACTGTGTCTGTGTTTACATACCCTGAAAGCTTTTCTAAATGTTGTCTACATATATTCACTGATAAACTTTCTTGGGCGGGATTGTGTTTGCAGAACGGCTCAGAGTTTGCTCTATGCATTCTGTTTATGAAAAGGGTGCAATCTAAAGTCTCTTAAAAAAAAAGACTACAAATCTGGAGTGTACACACAAATTTCAGCATTCCAAGCCTAGGTGGCATTGGCACATATGTAGCGTGAGGACTTTGTCACCTATGTGCATGTTACCCGGGTTTATCAAAGTGTTACATAATTAGAAAGCATTTAACTTTTAAAAAAAAAAATATAAACAATCAACATTTGCAAAAAATATATTTCCACATTTAGGTCTAATATCGTGGTCATATAAATATATGAGTGAACACACTACAATTTAGTAAATAAACCCCAGGGTATTGTGTTCCCTTAGCTATTATTCAGTTTATCACGTGTCTTATGACCCTAAGTATCTGAAAATTCCTTAAATCCAAGAGTTTTGGGAAATGGAATTTTTTGAGTTATTGACAAAATAGTGAACATTATTAATAGAAGCATCTAAGAAGTTTATCACTGATGTAACCTGTGCAAATCATCCTTTAACTAACTCCAAAATCAACTTACTCCCTTTTTCAAGTAAGTGCGCATTCTAAACCTGCCACCCGTGGAAACCTTTGCTATGATCATACTGAGAATTTGGAGGATTTGCTCCAAGGGTCACATGTTTCACAGATCATTACCCTGCTTCAGGAGTAAAGCATCGCAATCTTAGAGAGAACAGAAATGTCAGTGTTCCCAAGCATAGATTTTATTATGGCTTAGCATATTCCATGATGCTATACAGCAGATAAACAACACAATCAATAAAAAACATAGACATTCAGGTACAAGAGGTGATAAAAAAAAAAACCTTTTGCTATTGTAATGGAAGCCCCAGTTGAGGAAGGTGTAACTCCAGCTTTTGTTGCACCACAATTTCAGGTTTTCCCAGCCCACCATGCACCAATCTTTGCTATAAAGTCTTTCTCAATAACAAAGATCTTTAAAATGTAGTTGACTGCATATAATAAAAATTAAAACAAAAAGGTGCAATCACTGGACTTTTAAAGTGATAGATTGAATGTAACTGAAATGTATTACAACACAAATATCGACATTTTTGACCCCCACCAGGTCTTTTTCAAGGTAACCCGCGACAACCCTCTCAGTTCCACCCAATCACCCTTTCAGTTCTCATACGTCCCAATGTTGAGAGGTATGGGATATGGGGTTCTGCCCTGCACTGGACTTTAATTTTCAGCATCAGAATCATGCTACTTACTACATTTTCCTATGACTTTTAGAGAGTATCGGGTTTATTAACTAAAATTCAAAGTAAATCTGATATTTAAGACCAAAATAGCCAAACTGAAAAATTTGTGTCAGTCAACAATACTGTCAGTTTGGCTAGTCATGCCTTAAATTTAAAAGTCACATTAAATTCACTTTGGATTCTCACTTTAGTGTATAGCCCTGTACATTTGCCTGGAAGAAACAGTGGGACAGTTTGGACCCTGTCTATGGCCCTATTATGTTTTGATCCAACTCCGCTGTAAAGACCACCTATTGTATATTGGTGCTATGTATCAAGCTGCCTCTATACTACATGTGCTAGTTCGCTTCTAAAATAGGCAGTGCTTATAGCTAAATGACAATCGGGCCATTACTCTTTGTCAAGAATAGGTTAATGACAGCTTTGGAGAGGCATTGGAAATCCACCTGACTTTGACTGGTTTAATAATAGGGCTAGTTTTGATAAAGAAACAAAACGTTCCTTTGTAATACTGCAGTGAGGACACTTTCACTCTCTCTGTTCTTGTGACCAAGGTCTGTGAACTCTGCCCTGAGATAAGGTTGGGTTTATCGCTCAGATTCTTTGCTCTTCTATAACTGCATGAAGAGTGTACTCACATGCACCGATTCCTTCTCACTTAAAGCGATTAGCTGCCTTCATAACACCCGTGTTTAAAGTTTTCTTCTCTTTATTAAGCACGTAGCATATTAATCACTTTTTTATGCTACTTTTTAATAGAAGCATATAGGGTTCTATTCACTATACAGTAAGGTCCAACTTGCCAAATGTAAGTACCGGTAAAACTAATCTGTGTTAAGTTGGATATTTTTTACCTAAGTGGGCTATTCTGGTATAGTATTTGAATGTTTGTGCCATTAAGGTTATCTTAACCTGTCATCCGGCTTAGGTCAGTGAAATGAGTATCATTAATTTGGGCAATAATAGCATTGAGGACTAACTGGAAAACGGAGTACATTTAATAATAATATTATTTCAGCCTTTAAATGCTTAGATTTGCTTTATTTCTTCTAAATTCAGACATTTGTAATATTAGGGTAGTGACAGTTTCTACTCAACACCTTTTTGTCTTTTAGCATACGTATAGCAACTGTGCTCCATTTCTAACACCCGGGGCAGTTACCGTGTGCATTCTATATTGAATTTTCTTTCAGATATGTTCTTCTTACTCCCCCACCCTCCTCCCTGTTTTCTTCTTACTCCCCCAGTTCGTCTTACTCCCCCAGTTCTTCTTACTCCCCCTCTCCCTGTGTTCTCCCCCTCTCCCTGTGTTCTCCTCATCTCCCCTTCCCTGTAGCGTGGCCAAGCTCCTCTTCGGCCCGCGGTACAGGAGTTTCTGTTTCCTGTACCCGGCAGGACTGACAGGAAGTGCACACTGAGTGTGCACTTTCTATCAGTCCGGCCAGGTACAGGAAACAGATGTTCCTGTACCGCGGACTGCAGAGGAGCTCGGCCACGCTACAGGGAAGGGGAGGTGAGGAGAGAGGCAGTGCGGCAGCCGCCTGAGAGCTCTCTATAGAGCGCTCAGGCAGCTGCAGCATTTAAAGTGCTGGCGATGGGGGCTCAGGGCGCCTAGTCCGCCTTATAGGAAGCGCCGGCCCTGGTGAAGGGTTATTTAGGGATTCCTGACAGATATCAGTGTTACAATGTAACTTGCATTAATTTTGAAAAAAATGGTTTGGAAACTTGCAAAAAAAAAGCTAAGAACGTGTTTACATTTCAAAACTCAGGACAAAATTTAGAAACTATTTAGCACGGATGTGTTTTGGCGGTTGTAGATGCGTAACAGATTTTGGGGGTCAAAGTTAGAAAAAGTGTTTTTTTTTTTTTTAAAAATCATGTTTTATTTTTTTACAATAAACTATATGGTATTATGAAAATAATGTTTTTTTTAGAAAGACAATTTAATGGCGAGAAAAACGGTCTATAATATGTGTGGGTACAATAAATGAGTAAGGGTCAAATTACAGCTAAACACAAACACCGCAGAAATGTAAACACAGCTCTGGTCCTTTTCGGTAAGAAAATTGAAAAACGGTCTGGTCACTAGGGGGTTAATGTTAAAACAAGACTAAAACTAAAACTATAACAATTCAGTTTACTAAAATTTGACTAAAACAACTTTTTAGTCAAAAGACTATGACTAAAACTAAATTGAAATTTGCCGCCAAAACTAACACTGGTTGACTGGTAGATGGAAATAAATGTGGACATTTCTAATATCTTCTATTTAAACACTCGCATTCAAATTCATATTTTATACGTAAATGTCCAGCTGTATAAATGCAATGATACAGATTGTAGAGTCTGACAATAAAAGTATTTTATTATATGATAATGCTCACATGAAATAAAACTTCAATATACATGGGGATGAATTACTCATCATCCAAATCAGAGATTCTAAACTTGCCCAGACCAATTCTATCTGGGACAAGGTCGGTAGCAGTTTAGTTTAAAAGGGTGGTATTTGATGGGAGATGTTCATCCAGGACACACAATTCAGCTGGCAAACAGTCTTATCATCCAGGTGACGTTCCAGGTCATTTGAAGATTCACATTGCAGCTTTTTAGTTCTATCATGTCATCGTCATCCTCCTCTTGCCTGTTCCTGACTAAAGAAAACGAAAGAAAATAGTTAGTGGCAAACACTAATCTTCTTTCTAGATTAAAACCTAGATCTTAATATTTGCATTCAAATATGGCCCACCGTGAAAGTGACAACATCAGATAAAAAGGAACTTCAAGTCTTTATTTATAATATCCGTTTCCACAGAACTGTCCCTGTTAAATACAGTACTGTTCATTTCTGTATTTAATTTTATTTGTCAGACCTCACAAGCACATACTTTTTTAAATATAATAAATAAGTAAACATAATAAAATGCCTGGGAGGTGACTGTTTCATTAGATGTGCTCAGGTCAGTGTCAGCACAGATTGAGATATCTCTGTCTCTGGGTAACAGAGCGCTAAAATGCCACTACTAGAGCCTTACCTGGCTTTGCTGGTAAAGATGCCCAGGCACACAGGGCCGGTGCAAGGATTTTTGCCGCCCTAGGCAAAAGAAAGATTTGCCGTCCCCCCCCCCCCCCGTCCCCCCAGTGACATCACAATGCCCTACCCATATGATCTGCCATATGAACTAACGCCAGTGCTGCACACAGTGTGTGTTTACATTAAAAAGCCTGCAGGGACAAACTATAGACACCAGAACCACTTAATTAAGCTGCAGTGGTTCTGGGGACTAAAGTGTCCCTTTAATGTGAGGTAAATTAGAGATTAGTGTCACTAATAATATACTAGATTGCCTACTTACAACCAGATGAGGATGGTGATGGGCTCTGGCTGCAGTCTGGCTCCACTGGTCTGGTGTAGAACAGGATCTCTGGAGGCTGTTTGTAACTGTGGTCACAAAATTCAATGTTCTGGGAGAACGGCAACAGCTCCATTTTTTGGGGCCCCTCACACAGCTCAAGGTGCGTTGAGTGTGTGTAAGATGCATTGTGTTTCTGTGTGTGTGTAAGAGAAGCAATGTGTGTTTGCATGTGTGTGTAAGGGATGCATTGTGTGTTTCTGTGTATGTGTGCAAAGGATGCATTGTCTTTATGTGTAAGGGTTGCATTGTGTGTGTGTGTGTAATGGATGCATTGTGTGTTTCTCTGTGAGTAAGGGAAGCATGTTGTGTTTCTGTGTGTGTAGGGATGCATTGTGTGTTTCTGAGTATGTATAGGGATGCATTGTGTGTGTGTGTGTGTGTGTGTGTGTAGTGTGAAAGAGCTCCCTTTCCTGCCCCCTGTCCAATAGAGCTCTCCCTTCCATCCCTTAGAGATCTCCCCTACCCCTTAGTGGTCTCTCATCTCCTCCCCTCCCCCTTAGTGGTCTCTATTCTCCTCCCCCCCACCTCCCTTAGTGGTCTCTACTCTCCCCCCCCCAAGCTCCCCTAGTGGTCTATCCTCCACACACCCCCTCCCTCCCTTAGTGTTCTCTGCTCTCCCCCCACCCTACCTTAGCAGTCTCTCCTCACCGCCCTCCCCTAGTGGTCTCTCCACCACCCCCTCCCTCCTTTAGTGGTCTCTCCCTCCCCCACGTTCTTCTCAACCTCCCCTCCATGTGTTCTCATCCCCCCCGTGTTCTCCTCCCCCTCTCCTCTTGTTCTCCTCTTCTCCCCCCTGTAATCTTCTCTTCTTCTCCCCCTCCATGTAATCTCTTCTTCTCCCCCCCCCTGTAATCTTCTCTTCTCCCCCCTCCCTTCAATCTCTTCTTCTTCTTCCCCCTCCCTCCCTGTAATCTCTTCCCCCCCCCTCCCTGTAATCTCTTCTTCCCACCCCTCCCTCCCTGTAATCTCTTCTTCCCACCCCTCCCTCCCTGTAATCTCTTTCCCCCCCCCTTCCCTTCCTGTAATCTCTTCTTCCCCCCTCTCTTCCTGTAATCTCTTCTTTCCCCCTCCCTCCCTGTAATCTCTTTTTGGGTTTGTCTTAAAAATAACTCTACTCAGACTTATCATTGTAATATTGTACCTATTTGTAAGTATGTGTCCGCAATGTGGTGAAACACAGTAAGCAGGTTAGCACTTTCCTTGTGCTCCTTGAAGGGAAACAAGAAAGGCATTAGTACAGGACAAAAATAAAACAAAGACAATATAACAAGAGAACACACAAAAACAAAAGATAAATTGAACAACAACAAAAAAAGATGCTTGAAATTCACATTGAGCATCACATAAAATGTTCTGCCCTTGGAAACACTTGTCAAACCAGAGGTTAAGCTGAGCAGCACTTTTCATGTGAAGAGCAACAGTGTGTATATGCTTTATTAAATATAGGAAATAACTAAACATAATTGTAAAACACCTGGGAGGTGACGGTTCCACTTTAAATGCTCAGGTCAGGGTCAGCACAGATTGAGGTCTGTCTTTCTCTGGGTAACTGAACAATAGAAATGCTACTACTAGAGCCTTACCTGGCTTTGCTGGTAAAGACGCATTCGATAGAGGCGCAGTATCTGAACCACAAAGCTCTAGAAGATTATTTCTTAGATACTCTTGTTCTAGTCCCTCCAATCAGCTCTTCCTGAAGTTATAAAAAAAAAGAAAAAAATGACAAAAAAATCATTAACCTATGCCTCATAAAAAACATTTTACAAACATGATGCTAGCTATCCATGGAGAATTGTGCATACTCAATATAGAATAGAAATATGTTAAGGATAAATGTAAGATTAGCTTTCACAATAGCTGTATGTCTAACAGAAATTTCCAACAGATATTAATATTTTGTCCTAATTTATGTTTTTGGGTTTGTTTGCGTTTTGTCTTAAAAATAACTCTAGTCAGACATATCACTGTAATATTGTACCTGTTTGTAAGTATGTGTCCGCAATGTGGTGAAACACAGTAAGCAGGTCAGCACTTTCCTTGTGCTCCTTGAAGGGAAACAAGAAAGGCATTAGTGCAGGACAAAAATAAAACAAAAAGACAAAACAACAAGAGAACATAAAAGATAAATTAAATTTAAAGGGACACTTTAGGCATCCAGACCACTGCAGCTAATTAAAGTAGTCTGGGTGCTGTGACCCTTTTGCACTTAGTGATGCAATGTAAAACATTGCAGTTCCAGAGAACTGCAATGTTTACATTGCAGCTCTAAGTCTGCCCTCAGTGGCTGTCTACCAGACAGCCATTTGCAGAGCTTCTGGAGTCCAATCTGACTTTTAGTCCGTTATCTGACGCTGGACGTCCTCACGGACCTCCACTGTCAGATTTTTCCCATTGAATAATGAAAAATAATGCCATTGAAAATAATGCTTTCCTATGGGGAGGCCTAATGCGCGCATGCGGCCATTGCCGCGCATGCGCATTAGGTCTCCCCGCCGGCTGACGTCGACAAGGAGGAGCGTGGACAGAGCCTGACCCGGAACCGAGGGACATTGGCGCTGGATTCAGGTAAGTGGCTGACGTGGGGTGGGGGGCACTCCAGAATTCTACAGTGCCAGGAAAACGGCTTTGTTTTCATAGCACTGGAGAATCCCTTGTAAAAAAAAAAAAAAGCAAGACACTTGAAATTCATGTTGAGCATCACATAAAATGTGCTTTCCTTGGATATTAAATATAGGAAATAAGTAAACATAATCGTAAAATGCCACGGAGGTGAGGGTTGCACTTTAAAGGTGCACTATAGGAACCCAGACCTTTTCAGCTCATTGAAGTGGTCTGGGTGCAATGTCCGTCGGTTCAATAATTGTAATTATTGCAGTTGTTGATAAACAATAATTAAATTGCAGGGATAACTCCATCTCTAGTTGCTATCTACCAGACAGCCACCAGAGACGCTTCCGGGTCGTTAGACGACTTTTAGTCACCTAACTAACTAACGCTGGATGTCCTCACGCTGTGCATGAGGACATTCAGGGTCCGCTAAAATCCCAGAGGAAAGCATTGATAGCTATAGCGATCGCCGCCAGTGCACTTTAGGTCCCCAACGTCGGGGGAGGAGGAGCAGAGGCGGAGCCTGACACACCACTGAGGGACATCAGCGCTGGAGTCAGTTAACCCTTTCTGGGCTGCTGAGGGGCAGCATGTGGGATAGGGGCACTATAGATTACTATAGTGATAGGAATACAACTCTGTATTCCTAGCACTACAGTTTCCCTTTAAGCGCTCGGTTCAGGGTCAGCACAGATTGAGGTCTGTCTGTCTCTGGCTAACTGAGCAGTAGAAATACTACTACCAGTCTTACCTGGCTTTGATAGTAAAGATGCCTCAGGAAGAATCGAACCACAAAGCTCCAGAACATTATTTTCTAGATCCTCTTGTTCTAGTCCCTCCAATCAGCTCATCCTAAGGTTATTAACAAAAAAGCAAGAAAAAATGGTCGCATATGGCCACATAACATACATTTTACAATCAAGATGCTGGCTATCCATGGAGAATTCTACATATGCAATATGGAATAGGAATGTATTATGGATAAACATAAGATTAGCTTTTACAATAGCTGTAAGAAAAGTCTAACAGATATTAACATTTTGTCTTAATTCATATTTTTGGGTTTTGTCTGTAAGACAGAAAGCAGACATGTCATTGTAATATTATACCTGTTTTTGGTTTTGTGTCAGATTCGGGTGCATCCTAGTGCCACTATAGCCGATCGAGTTCTGCGCAAAGTTGTTGGTAGGTGGACGAGAAGCCAGTGATGATGTTTAATAGCTCACTGGAACCGTACAGAACAGTAGGCTGTGGATCAACTGGTCTCATGCTTCCGGAGTCCATGCTAGAGTCCCTGATGCCACATAGTCCCTGTCTCCTGATGTCTTTGGGAACTCTTTCGCTGCTCTGATGAAATATTTTAGATGGACGGACTGAATTATACCCCAATTTTTGTGTGCAGTCTTTTTTACTAAATTGCCTGAGCGTCATCACATGATCCACGGGCCTGCTTGACTGCAATGGCGGCAGCTTTTGCTGATACAGTGCCGAGGGTCCACTACTGCTGAATTTTTTATCTGACAGCTTTGTTGATAGAAGATGGCGAGGCTGAATATTATCCAAATGTTTGCATGTTACTAAATTGGGCAATCTCTGTCTCTCCACCTCCCTGGAAACTCTTTCACTGCTCATGTGAGAAGGTTTAGATGGAATGACTGACTTATTTGTCTGCAGTGATGGCTGCTTTTGCCCACGCAACACAGAGTGTTGCCCAACACCAACACTGCTGGCTTTTGAATCTGACATCTTTGCTGCATGCAGATGGAGAGGCTGAATCTTATTAAGGGGTTTGCATGTCCTCACATCCTTGGGAGTTGTTCTACTTTGGGATGGACTGCCTTGACTGAGTGCCATCTCAGGGATGTTTGTCCGCAGTAGCGGCAGCATTCGCTCATACAGCGCATAGTGTTGGCCAAGTCCACTACTGCTGGATCCCGGCTTTGACGGCTTCTTTGTAAAAAGATGAGAAGCCAGCAAGCTATTAAAGGATTTGTATGTCAAGAAATTGCTATATTTCTTCCATGTACCCTTTTGGGGGAAGATTCGAATAAAACCGCCTCTTCTCTGTTCCTCCTCCTTGACCTCACGAATTATCTTCATCCTCTCTTGGAAGAGGGCGGATTCGGTCTGTCCAGCAGCTGTCTTTTGATAACCTTCTTTCACTTTTGCAGTTATTATGGGCCCTTTGTCCATATTCTGCTGGGTATTTTGACACTGCACACCAATTAATGTCAGCGTGTCTGCAAGCAGATTTGCCTTGATTTTTAATTCAAGGGGTCCATCAGAAACCAGAGACGGCATTAGATTAACTTCCAACAGCCAGGGCTTTAAGGTTTCATCTACTAGGACATCAAAGCCGTACAATTCAAAACACTTTCTTCTGTCAGCGAGCGTTCCTTGAAACACTGAGGCAATAGAGCCTTCCGCCGATATTATTGTTTTAATAACAAGCTCTTCTATTTTAGACATGAGCGTGGCTGTGTCTTTTCCCAATTCCTTTAGGTGACGCAGCAATGCACCCATGCTCCATAAACTGCCATGATTTTCCACTTCTGGATTTGTGGATCTCACATAGTTTGCATTTGATTTGTTTATGCTGGTGTTGGTCAAATGCATATATATGTTTTTCATGTTCTCCTCAGTTGGTTTATATTGATTAGTGGCAAACCTTGTCAGACCCTCTTCATATAGGTAAATAATTAGTGGATCATATGACGTGACCAGTACAAATAGGCGTAGGTCAAATTTAAATCCGTCAACAAGAAGTGGATTTTTTATGTAATGAGAGACTAGGAGTGTTTCCCTTCTGTTTATTTGAGAGAAGGAATTGATAATCTGAATTCCGCGGCCTTGACAGGCAGAGACAGGCTTTGAGATCCAGGGGCCTTGATCCTTGGAAATAACTTTGCGGAATTCCTTGTTATCATTGGGAAGTACATAACTCTGGGGTAGGAAGTTGTATGTCTGGGCCCCATGTTTCTTCTGCAGGGTTTGAATGTTTTTGCAGAGTAGATCCTTGCGTCCCAACGCCATAGAATTGGGGAAGTGGTTGATTTTCTGATATTTGGAAAGATTTGCCAAGACAGAAGCATTAATGTATGGTCCTGTCCACATCAAATTGAAATTGCTACTGCTGTCTTCCACTTTCTGAAACCCATGAGCAGATAGCATTGTGCTGACCGGGCTATTCCCGATACGAGCCATCTTGTATGCCAGGTGGTAGCGTTCTCCCACCCCACGCAGGCATACCTTTCCAGTTGCGCCTTCTGCTTGAAATTTCACCACTGGCGTTTTTTCTGAACCCCCAGTCCATATTATGCAGGGGTGGTGTTCTTTCTCCTGGCGCTCAGAGGGTTCACCCTTCTTAGGCTGTTGTCCAGCCATGATTATATATTTAGCTGGTATCAATATCTGTGTAATACCAAATAATGAATTTGCTACTGCTCTCTTAGCCTCCTGTTCAGTTGGCTGCTATGCAGTGCAATGACTAAGTGGAGCAGTAGCAGCACAGTCAGCTAAGAGGAGCATAGTGATGTCAGAGCAGCACTGTGAGGTCAGATGAGCATTGGGAGGCCAAGGAAAGAGATTTGCAGAGTTTTCCCAATAAGGTTTCAGTTCAAAGTATAGCCCCAATATCAGATTATCCTAAAATTGCATTAAAATTGACGTTGCCTCAAAGATATACAGCTTATATGCTTACATTCTTCTTCGTCTTCAATAAAAATGAGTTTGTTGTTTTTTGCTTTAAATCACTGAAGTGGTTGTGGTCGCCGGAGTAAACTGTTAATATTGATTATCTTTTTTTTTTATGTATGTAAAAAACATTTTTCTCCTAAAATAGATTTTTCATTTGAAGTAAGTAGGTAGGTAGCCTGGTGAACACAGTGTAAGCAAATACTCACTGTTGTTCTTCACATGAAAAGTGCTGCCCTGCTTAACCTCTGATTTGACAAGTCTTTCCAAAGGCAGCTCAACGTGAAGTTCAAACGTCTTGCTTAATTTTTTCAGTTTCATTTCTCTTTTATTTTCCTGTGTTCTCTTGTTGTGTTTTCTTTTTTGTTTTCTTTTTTAATGCTTTTCTTGCTTTGATGCCTTTCTTGTTACCCTTCAAGAAAAGTATTAGTCTGCTTTCTGTGTTTCACCACACTGCAGGCAGGCACTTTCCCTGTGCTGCCTTTTTAAAGACGGTTTACATTAATTTTGTTTTACTGAACATGTCACTCTGCACATGAAATGTGCTGCCCTGCTTGACTTTAGGTGCAACAGGTCTTTTCAATTGCATTATTTTTCATATGCAGGTTCAGTCAGTTTTGCTTGAATAGTTTTATTTTTAGGTTAGCATTGATTTTTAATTGCTATTTGTGTGTTGTATTTGCTGTGTTGCTTTTTTGTTTCCCTCTATGAAGCCTGCTTATTGTGTTTCACCACATTGAGAGCAGGCTGTTTTCCTGTGTGTCTCCTCGAGTACAAATAAAATCTCTTCTCCATGTTGTATTTAGTTCTTTTCTAAGTGATACTGTTGCTTTGCACATGAAATGTTCTGCCCTGACTAACTTCAGCTGCTACTTGTCCATGGAGGTGAATCATATTTCTTTATTTTTTTTAATTTTTTTTTTGTGTAAAACCAGAACTTTATCTTGCATAACATCAAGAACCAAAACAAACAGTTCTGCAGACAAACACAATACCACTCTCCTCAGGGAGATTTCTGGGTCTCTTACAAGGGGCAGGAGAGCCTTAGCCCCCCATCTCTTGGATGTGGAGATGCATCGTATTTCATGTGCGGGATCGCAGTCGACTTCAGGTTTATGTGGGTTTTTTGGTATTGATTTTGCATCTAGGAATCTGGATTTTATTTTCAATGCTGCAGCATTGCTTTTCTGGTTCCCCTTCAGGGAATAATCTATACATTTATAATCTATATATTTATGATTAGTAAATGCGGCAGATATCTTACCGAACAGATATTTAGCCTTGTCATGCCAGCAATGGCAAATGCCCATTAATTTAAATATGGGTATAAGAGCCTGAGAGAAATGAACATAAAGTAAGAGAAGGAAAGGAAAGTACATAATATAGAGAAAGAATAGGATACCAGCGGGGCAGCGTCAGAGAACAATTATGGAGGAAACATAGCTAGCTGTAGGATGTAGTAGGAAGAGAGGTAGTAGTAGGGTGATAGAAGGCCTGACACAAGGCCTGATACCCAGCTATACCTAGTTTGATCTAATGCACATTTTCTGGAGCATTCATTTTTGAGTCTAATACTAGCAGGCTCTATCATGAGAATGATACCAATACCTTTAGAACCAGACAGTTCAAGGGACCAAGTTTCAGTTCTGTGAGGTGAAAGATGGTTGGCAGATTGCCATGTCTCCATATGACGTTTCCTCACTTAGTGTTGCCACATCAGTGTCTGCGACAGTAGAGGAGGTGTAGGAGAATTCATTTTCGAATACTAGTCCTGCACATCAGTATCAGACAAATTGAAGACGTTTAAGAAGGAATCAACGTCCTGTATTTATAGATGATTATCAGGTCAAATGGAAACCCCCATCGGTATTTAAAATTCAGTTTTCTGTATTTGGGACGAGGGCCCTTCGCGTCTGCAGCATGCACCATGAGAGATCTGGGACAAGCTGTAGGTACTGGCCTTGATATTGAATAGGTGAAGCAGCTTTACATGCTGTGTGTAAAATTTCTTCCTTAAGGGGGAGATTGTGTACCCTGCAGATAGCATCATAAGATGAGTCCCTAGGTGCCACTTTGGGTTTCAAGGATCTGTGGGCCCTGTCCACCAGTCAGGTAGTATGATTGTGTTTTCATTTTTGTGGTGAGATGTTTTATCTGAGAAGCCAAGAGGTCCCTGTCATCCTCCAACTTAATGACACGTCTCCTAATACGACAAATTTCAGTGCTGATGCTATCTGATTTCTGCTGAATGATACTGCTATTTGTGGAGCATGCCAGCTAGGTCCTCCTGCAAAGGTAAGTTTCTCCACAGCTTCTTTTATGTAGATGTTAATCACGCCTTCTGAAATTGCGGGGTTCCCCGGCCAAGGTCTTTCGAGTGAGGGCACCATATTATAATATTGATGTCTGAACCTCTCTTCTCTGACCCTCAGAATAACAAGTAACAGCAGCTGATATTTCCACCGGTGTCTTCACTGATGAGATCGGAGATGAATGTGGCTTCTTAGGATTGCCCATTTTAGTAAAATAGCTTCTGAGCAGCTATCACTAGATGGCCCTTCACAGTAGTGTATTTTGGATTTGTGCTGCCCTAGGCATGACGGAACATGTATCAATATTATAGGTTCCAAAAAGTCCTCAATTATATTATTAGAGTCAGTGAATATCACCCACTCGGGGTATAAGTTTTGAGAATACTTAAACTCAGATTAGACTATCGAGCAAATTAGAGGTTACTTGTGTCGTAAGAAATACTTGTAACCGCTTATTTATCAGCAAAATGGTTTTAAAACAGTGTAGCACAGTAGATAGTGGATGTGGAATGTCTCAGATTTACAGGTTGGGATCCTGTGGATTCTAAGCTGTTGCCGAAGTCAGTAAACTGTATTACAAATAAAGTAACATTATGGCTGACATTTCAACAATCCACAGTTATGGTACCTGTTCACCATTCATACTAGCAACCACACCCGGTATGTGTTCAGGGTTTGATCTGATATAGTGGTAGTTAAATATCTGCAACCAACAGGAGTCCAAATGTGGATCTTAACCCCTTAAGGACACATAACATGTGTGACATGTCATGATTCCCTTGTATTCCAGAAGTTTGGTCCTTTAGGGGTTAAGACTTGCTTAAGCCTAAAAAGGATACTAACATCTCCACTAAAGCTGAACTAGACATAGGCTTGACCTCCACCTGCCTTACTGCTTTGTGGGAGTACCTTGAACATCTAAATCGCTGAAAAGATAACCTCGATAGTTTCATAAGAGACTTTAGATATTGATTCCCACAAGTAAAAACAGTGGCGTCCGCTCAACGTCTATTTTGGCGCTAGCAAGAGCAAGATCATTGAGCATATAATTAAATACTTTCTGGAATCTATATCACTCCAATTAAATCATTCCAATTCACTGTTTTGTGACACACAATTCACTAATTTGTGTCTCTTTATGTGTTTTTTTTTTAGCACTTCTTTTATTATTGTTTTATGCCGCACTGAAACATTATGTTTAAGAAAGTTTTCTTATTTTATTTCTTGTTAGTAGGGATCGACCGATTATCAGTTTTGCCGATATTATCAGCTCATATTCCGATTTTTTTTGTAAGTATCGGTATAGGCCGATAATCACCGGCAATACCAATAATGAATGAGTGGGCCGGCACATCCATAAGGTGGCTCAAGTGGCCACCTTAAGGTGCACCGTCCTGGGGGGGTGCTAGATTGGAGTGACTGGCAGGTGGTGGGCGCACAGCGCTCCCTCCTACCAGGCATTCTGTGTAGCGTGCCCTAGCAGAGCAGTGTGCAGCGCGGTACAGAAACTTATGTTTCCTGTACCCGGCCGAACTGAAAGGAAGTGCACACTGAGAGAGCACTTTTTGTCAGTCTCGTCGGGTACAGAAGACTGAATCTCCTGTACCACGGTGCGCACTGCTCCACTCTGCCAAGCTACTAGGAGACACAGCGGGAATCGGGGACCAAGGAGGGGAGTGAGAGAGGGGCACTAAGGGACGGGGGGGACACTATGGGACGAGGGTGGGAGTTAAGGATCCCTATGGGATGGGGGTGGTAAGGATCGCTATGGGGTAGCGGGGGGACGAAAGGAACACTATGGGGGAGGATGGAAAGGAAAACTATGTAAGGGGTGTGGTAAGGAACACTATGGGACAGTGGAGGCGGGGTTAAGAACATTATGGCGACAGGGGACGGGGGTGAAGAACACAATGCTGGCGCCGAAACGTGCGTTGAGCTCCACCATAACCACTGGGTTTTAACGTTAGATCGTCTAAACTGCTTTTTGTGCATAGCAATAGGTGGGGATGCCTGGAATACTATTGTTAGGTTTCTAACTTATATTAGGAATTACTATCCATGGCTATTAGTTAGTTTCAAGTTCGCAAGACAGAGTCTACATTAGACTAATTATCTGCCAAATGCAACAGACGTGCTGTATCTTTCTCTAACTGGTTTGCAACATAGTTAGTTTAGAAAATTTAAAGCTTAACATCTGTAGTGGGACAGTGATCGTGTGTCTCTGGCTTAAAACTTAAAAAAAACTTAAAACTACTCAGTTAGACCAGACAGCCTCACAGGTTTATCTCTGTTAGCTTAAGTCTATCATTATATTCCTGCATTGGGGTATTGGGGTATTGGGACAGTGGGTGGAATTTCTACCAGTAACTGTAGAAGTGCTTTATCACTTCTTTACTCTCACTATACACCCCTAACCCTTTGCAAGACTCTGCTCAATTCTAAGTACTATACCTTATAGGGACATATATATCTGTCCTCTTCTATTGAGGTAACTTTCTTGAAAACTACTCTATAACTCCTCTAATTCACACCGTGAATACTTTGACTAATGAAACATTGTTGCATGTAATAGCAACAATTTATACGTATTTCAGCTATTAATAAAAGAGCAACTTGGTGTGCTGCACATTCTATTTAGACAGCAGGAACAATAGACGGTTCCTTTACACTGTATATATTCTTTCACTGTTTATACACTTTTTTTCACTACAATTTTTTGTGTATTTCTATACTTTTTCCTCAAGAGGAACCATTAAAAATTGAATTTTAAATTTCATATATTCACCTATGTTCTATACTAGCAATTCGCTTTAGACTAATGAACCATTTTTATCTTTGGGTATAGAGATTGCTAACTGGGAGGACCTTACTGTAATCCCAGTTTTCAATCTCTTCATCTTCTATAATACTTTTATGTACATTGTTTTATGTGTCCTGATGAAAACTCCGTCCGGTAGCTGAAACGTTGACCGATCTGGATTGACTGCTAATAAATCGAATCAGCAAAGCCTAGAGTGCCGGTATTTTTGAAATTATATATATATATATATACAAGAAAGTCTGGAACTCTACCATTAAATGTTTCAAAACAATCAACCTCGGTGCTGCACAGCGTGGTATATAGACATATAAATGAAGAGAGCACTACAGAGGGATTTTCAAAAATAATTTGTGTAGTACAAAGCGATCAACATTTCGTCCCGAAAAGGTCTTTGTCAAGATGTGCATACAAATGAACAAAATGTTTATATAAGACATAAATTATTAAGAGTTAATCACTTACCCAGTGCAGGTGTGCTGCCAGTGATCCGTGTTCAAATGCTATGTGTATGAGTGATAGTGACCGCGCATGTGTGAAAAGCGTGTACGTGATAACTAAGCCACAAAGAGGCCGCGGTCGCGTCTGGTAACCATAGTAACGCGGTGCTGGACTATGTGAGAAAAATGTGGAGATACACTAGTAATTAATAAAAACAAACAGGAGGATAAATAAATTATATTTATCAAAAGATATATCCATGAGAAAGTCTCCCGAGTTCAATTTAGTTTTTTGCATTTTTCACAGACAAACGGCACTTTCATTGACAATAATATAGTTGTTGTGATAAGTTTTACTGTCTTGAAACACTAATATTTGTATTCAGCAAAGTCTCCAGAGTATAACAGAACCCCCATGTACAGGTTTTATGTTTTTTTTTTTTTTTTAAAGTGTCAAATATAAGGTTGCATTTCCGTTTTTCACATTAAAATTTGCCAGATTGGTATGTTGCCTTTGAGACCGTATGGTAGCCCAGGAAGGATAATTACCCCCATGATGTCATACCATTTTCAAAAGTAGACAACCCAACAGGGGCAGACTGACCGGTCGGGCACTTCGGACATGGTCCGAGGGCCCGGCAGGGAGGGGGGCCCGGACTGCACAGGTAATCCTTTGCATGCCCGGGCCCCCAGCCCTTCATTCTGCATATATATATAGCGAGTACCGCTATATATATATATATATATATATATATGCCTCTGCGGGCCCTGCTGGCTTCCGAGTAGGGCCCAGGACACTCTAACCTTCCCCCTCCGGGACTCGCGAGCCACAGCAGTAAAGCGTTGCTGCGGGTTGCCGTGACAATGCTCCGCGGCACGCAATGCATGCTGGGCTCGTTAAAGATCACTGACTGCAGGAGGGGGAAGATGTATGCTGGGCCCCTCTATGCTGGCCCATTAAGCTGAGCCACCGGACCACCAGGGAATCTACTGTCCCCCTCCCTGGCTACAGGTAAAAGGCAGGGAGGGGGAAATCAATTTTTTTTTAAATAAATAAATAAAAACTCAACTGCTAAAAAATACCCCCCAGCAGCATTTGTCACACATCCACCACACACATACATCAAACATACAAAATGCATCCACTACACAACCACACACACCATCCACTACACAACCACACACATAATCCACTACACATCATCCACTACACAACCACACACATCATCCACTACACAACCATACACATCATCCACTACACAACCATACACATCATCCACTACACAACCACACACATCATCCACTACACAACCACACACATCATCCACTACACATCATCCACTACACAACCACACACATCATCCACTACACAACCACACACATCATCCACTACACAACCACACACATCATCCACTACACAACAATACACATCATCCACTACACAACCATACACATCATCCACTACATAAACACACAAACTGCATCCACTGCACAACCACATACATCATCCACTACACAAATACACATCATCCACGACACAACCACATACATCATCCACCACATAAACACAGAAACTGCATCCACTACACAACCACACACTACAGTGTCCACCATCCCTGGCTACAGGTAAGAGGCAGGGAGGGAGAAATACATTTAAAAAAAAAAATATATAAAAATTCAACAGCTAAAAAATACACACACGCAGCATCCACTACACACACACACACACAGCATTCACTACACAAACACACATCATCCACTACACAAACACACACATCATCCACTACACAAACACACACATCATCCACTACACAAACACACACACACAGTATCCACTACAAACACACACACACACACAGTATCCACTACACAAACACACACAGTATCCACTACACAAACACACACACAGTACTCACTTCACAAACACACACACACACAGCACTCACTACACAAACACACACACATAATTCACTACATGCTACATCCACTACACAAACACACAC
The DNA here is from genome assembly GCF_036172605.1 of Pelobates fuscus. Lineage (NCBI taxonomy): Eukaryota > Metazoa > Chordata > Amphibia > Anura > Pelobatidae > Pelobates > Pelobates fuscus. The sequence goes on from NC_086317.1 coordinate 233,805,918, forward strand.
TCTGCATTCACTATACACACACGATTCATTCACTCTCCACACACTCTCTATCCACTACACAAACATTCAATCTGAATCCACTATAAACACTGTATCCACTTTACTCATGCATTTTTGCAGCCACTACACACATTCTACAGCCACTATACACACACAACCAAATTCAGTACACACACACACACACACACACACTTCATCCTTGTGGGTGGACTCAAGATGGGTTATGTGGGCTGACTTGGGGGAGGGCCATGTGGGCAGGCCCCGGAGGCCCAGACCTTGAACTGCGTCAGGGGCCCCAACATTTCTGGTGGCTGCCCTGAGTCACAATGTACACAGACTTGTTGATCACAGAATGTAATAGTAACTGATCATATCAATTGAACTTTCTTTGCTGTTTCCTCACAAGTATGTACCTTTGCTATGCAGCGTATTTAACCTCATAATAATATATTTACATTTATAAGTATTGATGTGTTTACTTCCTCTCTTTTCTCATGCGTTTAGTTATTTATTTCGATTGATTTATTATAATTTTATATTAATCCAACTTTAGAATATTGCATTTAATTTTGCCTTCTTTTAAAATATGTGTTCATGTAATTCTTCATTTCTAAAGACTCTCTTAACATTGTTGTTGGTCTGACCGCTTCTTGCGGCATCCATTTTGGGGTGGTTTGCCGTTCAGTTACCTTGATTTACTTTTATTTATGTTGCAATGAATTCTCCTCTTCAGAGATTACCAACATTAATGGTAAGTGTATGCTGCCTTAATTGCCTGACAGTTTATGATGGACACGCAACTGCATGTGAACCATCTTGATTTCAGCCTGTCTGTCCTTGTTTTCTGGTCATGTCCTGCCGTTCCCGACTTTGTTCCCTGCTGTCTTGCTTTTGGGGACATGGGAATTTTACACAAAAAGTGTGGCACAAACACTTCATTAGATGTACTACTGCTGTTTTTGACTGTGGTTTTTTTTTTCTTCGTATTCCTTTAAGATACAGGCTCAGAAGGAACCTTTTTTTTGTACCAGCTAGTCACATGTTTAAAGTATAAATGTGTGTATTGTGAAATAAGGACATAATGTTCACTACACACATAGTAATACAAAAATAATTGCACATGTAGACTATTCACTTCAGTGACCATATAGTTTCACAGTGACTGAACATTGCCCTTAACAAAAATAAAGAGATTTGTATCAATAGCTTCCTTACTGTATTTACATTTGGAACTGGCACATCAATCGGCAATATCTGACTATGCAAGTTAACCTATAATTATAAATAATTTCTTCATCTGGTCTCCAGATGATCCCTTTGCGTCTGACAGTTTTGACAAATCAGATTATTAAATCTGTAATTATACCTCAGGAGTAGTGAAACAATGCGTTTTTTTATCTGCATTTTATTTAGTCATTTCATTATTAGAGGTAAATACTGCATGTACTTAGAAGCATAACAGCTGGTCTTATGTGAGAAGGCAATCCAGAGATTAACTTGCCAAATGTATTACCAGTTCATTTCTCTAGAATGAGAACCTAAGGGTATTTTAATAGAGATTTGACCTTGATCAGGCACGAGGGAAAATGTCCTCATTTTCTGAAGTGTAACCTGCAATTTAAACCAAGTTAAGTGTGGGTCCACTGTTTACGTGCCTGCTGCCTGGCTGCTTTGCATTCGGTTGGAACAGTGTTATAATTGCAACAACAGAAAATAGTGGAAACTGTCTAACATAATATTTTTTACAGAAATTAATGTTTTGGCTCATGAGTGTCAAAAGGAGTTAAATGACAATTTTACTTATAAGAGTAGAATAGGGTTTAACCATTTCTATGTTTTATGTTCTCAAAATAATTGATGAAAAAGGCCGATATAGTAAAGCAAATATCCTCAAGAAGATTTTGAATGGCATTACCTCTTTTCCAATCATTTGCAATATTAAATACAATAAGAACTACTGTTTAAAGCTTGGTTAGAAAAATCGAGAATTCTATGCCGTGTCAAGTAAACACATTTTGAAAGCTTAAGTTGTGCCTTTATAAAAATTAATTTGTGTTTAGTATTACCTGTTCCTATAGCAGTTCTGCCTTCTGGTCCACACTCTTTTCTGCCATCCATGCGTTTGCAGAAGTGTCAATTGCTCGCAACCTCTTTTTTAAGACGTGTGAATTGGGGATCCCTTAATTGGCCTGTGACATTCCAGGACGATGCACACTAGGAAGATACATTATATGCTCTGATTATTGCATGTTTTCTCTAATTCTCTTAGTTCTCTTGTTATGTCTCATTTCTCAACAATAAAAATGTTCTGGTATGACTTAGCATACATTATTGATTATCTTGTTTTTCAATTCCCTGATTCAGGTTTGAATTTGGCTATTATCCATTGTGATAACCTGACTTTTGGTTTGACCCTCATTTAATATATTTACCTTTTGGCAGGTATTTCACATAACCTCCTTGAAGAGTATTAATTCAAGCCTGGTCATTTTAAGGTTTGTTATAACTTCTTGTTACTTCAAACCTCTATGTGCATAATTCGGTCTAACCGGTCTTGCATAATTAGAATTCTACATTGTCAGAGTTTATTGTCAATTAAGTGATTATGTTAGATTGAAGGTTTGAAAACCACTTATTTCAAATCTGTCCATTTTACTACATACAGTTCCACCTAGTAACAATGACATGCATCAACATTTTATTGAAGAATGCCAGTGGGGTGTCTGTAGTCTTTGTGTCTTGTGCCCCTATTTTCACGTCACCATACTCAGCATTGCAACTGGGCTAAAATATTGTTAATAAACAAACCCATAAGAGAGGTCCAAAGTTACATTAATACCTTCTGTGCATAATATAATGGATTGCCAGTAAAGTTCACAATGATTACTAAAGTACTAGTTAACCATGAAGCAAAATGTTATCATCTGTGGCTCTATAAATATATTTTTCTCATCAAGTGCATCAAGTGCAATATTATAGCATACAATTGTAAACGTTGTGACCAAAAATAGTAAAGTGTTTGAATGATAAACTGCTTCAAATAAGTGCCTCAAAAAGAAGGTATCACCTAAATGGATATAAGGATTCTTCGTTTGTCAGTTGTCCACATCCATAATATATATGGAACAAAGGGAACATATAGAATATATTGTCATTTTTGTAAAAATATTTATTTAAGGATATGTGGTTAACACTCACAAACATATAATCACATTACATATATGTGTTCATAAGCGAACGTATGTATGTTATATTGTTATGTTATGTTGATATGTGTTATGTAGTTCAATAAAGAGTTTACGTTTTTAACATTCGTTTGGACTCCTCCTTACTGTTTTCCCCTGAAAATAAGGCACCCCCCCAAAAAAAAAAAAAAATAAGCCCTAGCTTATTTTTAGGGTATGCTTGTAATATAAGCCCTACCCCCGAAAATATGCCCTAGTTGAGATTGCCACTTTTAACCTAATCTATGTTCGGGAAAGTTTCCCAGAACATAGATTTGTGGGATTCCATGTGCTAGTAAGCTAATCTATGTTCTGGGAAGTTAATAAGCCCCGGTCTTTTCTATTTTTGGGGGGAAATGATAGTGTCTCACCTCCCCCCGAGAAAGCTCACCAGGCTTTGATCTAATCTGGGCAGTGTACAAAGGATCACCTTGTTCACTCGCGTTTAGTCTGTAATCTCTTCAGACTTTTTCAAGAATATATGTGTATCATCCATCCTCTTCTACATAAATACTGCCTTCCACCAATCATTACTATTCAGACCAGGTACAAATCATCAGGGGTGACGTCTCTGCACACACCACGTAGGGCATCACACACAATCATGTGGTCTGTACGGAAGTATGAAAATCAGTACACCTTTCAATGCACTTTATTTAAAAAAATGTTTTACATACTTAAACAGTTTATTTAAAAATGCAATTGGGGTGTATATAGTCATTGTATCTCCATGTTTTCATCTCTGTAAACTCTGCATTATAGCTGGGCTAAAATTATTTATGTTTTGTAAATGCGTATCAATTAAAGAAAATTAGAAAAAAATTGTACTTACCCCTGATACAACCATAGGAAAAAATGCATTCTACTTTACACTGGTTCAAAATTTGATCATCATTACAAACTAAATTCCAGAGAGTCAGAATGCAATCTGATTTATCACTAAAGATGGTGGGTAATAATGCGATGCTGACTTTGGCACGTCTTTTCACATGTATTGTAAGTAACTGTTCATTCAGTCCTAATGTGATCATAACTTATAAGGTCACTATAGGCACCCAGACGGCTTCAGTTCATTGAAGTGGTCTGGGTGCACTGTCCCTGTCAGTTTAACTCTGGAAATGTAAATATTTCAGTTATTGAGAAACCGCAATAATTACCTTTTAGGGTTAACTCCACCTATAGTGGCTGTCTACCAGACAGCTGCTAGAGGCGCTTCTGGGTTGTTAAGCGACTTTTGGTCGCCAAACTGACGCTGGGTGTACTCACACAATGCATGAGGACATCCAGTGTCAGCTGAAACCCCATAGGAAAACATGTCTTCAATGCTTTCCTTATGGGTTGTTCTAATGCGATCGCGGCGATCAGTGCACATACACATTAGGTCCCGACATCGGGGGAGGAAGAGCAAAGATAGAGCCTGAACCAGCACCTAGGGACATTGGCGCTGGAATCAGGTAAGTGAATGAAGGGTTTTTAACCCTTCCTGCACCGCAGAGGGGGGTGCAAATGAGAGGGAGCACTATAGGGTACTATAGTACTAGGAATACAATTTTGGATTCCTAGGCTATAGTTTCCCTTTAAGATGCTGCTTTCCACAGACTTATTTTATTACTCTTTAAAACATAAGACAAAGTAGGGACTACTTTGTCTTCTGTATTTTTCCTACACCTGACGATTGTGACAAAAGGGTGGAGTTTCTGGTGAGCTCCACCCTTTGCCAAGATTGCCATGTGTAGAAAAGTACATAAGGCAAAGCAGTCCCTACTTTGTCTTATGTTTTAAAGAGGAATATATCATAATTTTGCAAAGGAAGAACAGATTCAGAAAGAGGGCTAGAAGAGGAAACAATAGGAGAAAGAAAAGTTTGAGGTGACAGTCACTTTAACTTAGTGTAATTTAATAAATATTTTTTTCCTGAATCCTATCATGGTGTCATTTAGTATCTATCCGCTGTTAGGATATTATGTGATCTTGTTAGTAACTCATTTAATGAGTCATTCCACCATCTTGTTTAGTAATTCCCTGTGGATTCAAATGCCTTCTCAGTAAATCATTTGCGGTGCCTTTTTATAACATTATTCGTTCAGGCCACCTTCACCAATTCTGATCTCATGACAATTGTTACTGTAATCTACAAAATGCTCAATGTTTAGTGTTTTGTAGTATAGTAGAAATATAACACTAATTCTGCCTTTCAGTATGAAATGCATATTGGAATTATCAAGATTTATTTTAACAGCAGCATGTACAAACATAAGTTGCTGCGATTGAGATGTGTAAAGTAATTTTTTGGGGATTGATTTTTCTTCCAGCATAAAAATGTGACTGGTGAGATATTTGTTGTAAAAGCATTTAAAAACCACGTTGTCTCTGTAGTATTTACCTGCGCGATAAATGCTCTTCTGTTAATCAGTTTGGATCAATATTCCTGTAAGGGGAAGTGAGGGACCGCCTGCTCACGAGAGGGCTCCATAAGCAAACATGTGGTGATAAGAAAACGTTGGTATATCTGACACGTCATCACTTCCCAGTGTTTGCTTATGGCCTGAGTGCCTGTCACTAAACGAAGAGACATACAGCTAGTAGATCTGTATTTTCAGACTGTGGAAGAGCCGCCTTTAGTTGAAGCTTTGTTAATGATACCCGGAGCTAAGTACAGTGGAGACTGCATTTTTATGGAATGTTCCCAAAAAGATTTGAGCACTTTAAAGAACACTTTCAGAAGACCAACTTAATTTACCACACACGACAGACTATCTAGGCCAATGCTTCTCTCGGGTTGATAGTGTGAACAAAGGCATGTCCATTAAGTCACAGGCTAATTTTGTGAAGGATGGTAGCTCCACAAGTAGGGCACTTAAGTTGCTGTTAGAAAAAAAATATGGGACATGCCAGGGAGTCTGTAGGATAAGTGGCATTAGCATCTTTCTTTTTTTTTTTTTGTCAGATTTTCTTTGAGAATGTATAAAACCTCAATGCTTCAATTAATTCTTTTTTTTTTTTTTTTTTTATTATCCTCCAAGCAAATGTATACATGTATTTATTATTTTCTCTATAAATGTGTACTGTTATGCAATAAGACTCTGGAGAAAATAAACGTATGTATTCCATGTAGCATGGGTTAGAAAATATTTGCAGCACGTAGCAGTAGGGTGTACACCGATATATTCAGCTACCTGTGTCTTTATTTTTTTTTACAAACCAGTTAAGGAACATATCTATGAACATAATGCCAAGGCTCTTTGAATCTAGAGATTTGTCAAGACCCAACACACAGTCATACTGTCCTAATATTGCATACTGAAAGTGCCTCCAGTCCATTTTTTCTAGATGAGTGCTTATAGCACAGTTCAAAATTGTATGTGCCAACATAAAATGCTATGAACCACTACAGTTGTGTTACGTGTGCATTTGGTAAGAACATGAGATAAAAAGAGCATTTTTGTTTTCACTATGTCAAGTCCTCTGGGTGGATGGAAAGGGTACAGGAATCCCGTACCCCTGTGACCATTTGCTGTAGGTGGACTTATTACATGTAATTATATGTATGTATTTTAATTGCTTGGCTAATAGCTAAAACTAAAATTGTAGCTTTAGTAATGTATTTGGTTTTAGCCAGTCTACTTAAAGTTTATTTATCTTCATGTGTTTGCAGACAACCTTAGGAAGTTAAAGGCGACAGTGCAATCTAAAACGTATCATTATGTAAAATGAGAACATTGTTGTAAAATACCAAATATATGTCCAATATATATTGTCAGTGCTTGAAATAATTTTTTTTTAAATTGTAGATCATTTTACAGATACAGATTGTAATGTATTAAATGTTTCCATGAGAAGGACCCCTTTAACTTACCTGTTTTATACTAAAAATAAGCAATAGATCACAAAAACGAATTTAATTTATGCAGAATTTTACAGAAACAGTGATACATTTGCCTACAGAAAATAGTGAGCTATAACAATGCATTTGTAAGTGGATATATTTTTATGGTTATTTAGAATTTGTTTTTATGTTTTGTTGTTTTTTTAAACATTCTGTTTTATTTGATTTTCATGCAGTAAAGATAGTATTACCAAAAGTGACAAAGATTTTTTTTCAAAGACAACTAAACTAAATGTTTAGTTAGAGAATCAGAGCCTGTAAATATGAAAAGATACAAACACAGGATTTTAACAAATGATTAGTGATTGTAAAATCTTATATCATAAAATAGCTCCATGTTTCTATACCAGCCAGAGGAATAACGGAGGTTTAATTAAGTTGGGGCTGCTCTGAAAAAAAGGGATCCAATCAATCTGTAGTGGGAAACAGAATAGGCACAGCCATGTGAATGTAGTAGATTTTTAAAATAGTAAACTGAAAATGTGTAATCATGTTTAGCTATTATACAATTTTGATTCCACTTAATTATAAAATATAATAGCACCTACAGACATGCGCATGCATCAAAAACATACCGGAGATCTCAGAAGTACTTTAACCCTCTTATGAAAGAAGGATTACATTTTTCATCTTCGGTGGAAAGCATCCAAAAAATTATACTGTACAGAGCATGCCAAAAATACACACATTTTCAGAAAGAAAAAAAAAATCTCGAAATCAAGACCCTTACGCATGCTGTGCATGTTTAGCTAATACAATGTATGGCTTTAATTATTGGAAAGACCAAAAAAGAAGTGAAACTTCCCAAACATATTATGTTAATGAAGTCTGTCTGCTTTGCTCTGGCATTGTATCTCATCTACTCATGAAGAGTTCATGTTGGATTGTAATGGGATAATGCATTAATAAAACTATTTCAAAACTAATTGTTGTGAGTTAAGACAGATCATATGTGTTGATATGACATCTTTTTTCCCCCCTTCTCCATTTTGGTAACCATTGTCTGCAAAGCATAACTTGTACTGATGACATCATGGACCCACAACATAATGAAAGTGATACTAATCATGCCTTTGTTTTGTGCATTGACAATTTACATAAATTAAACTCTAGGGGATGCTGGAATTTGGAGCATGCTTCCTGCTGAGTTTAAATTGTCTGTTTCCTTGATTTTTTTAAATTTATTATTATTTTTTAAATTTTTTTGAAAAGAACATGATGACTCCAAACAGGAAAAAGGTGTTTGTTGATGTTCTAATTCAGTGACAATTCAGGAAAGGTTCTAAGTATCACTTTCTGTCGAATAGACGAGAACATCTGTAGGAAATAAGGTCAGAGTTAAATAAGGTTTTATCATTCTCCCAGTATTGACTTTCTGGGATATACATATGTATTAATTCTAAGAAATAAAGAACCAGATTAAAGAAACTGTTCTAAAGTTTAATATCCACCTTGTGTTGTGCTTAAAGTTGATACTAAACAACTAGATGTTAATTCACTAATGGCAAATTAAATCCAAATGAACCTTGCCAGTGACACATTCTTCATAGTTATTATTATACATTATAAAGTTTAATATTTAATAGTATTCTAAAATTACATTTTTATGTCGTACTCTGTTGAGTTCCTTGTCAATGGCATCTAAGCCAACTGAATTCAGTGCTGTGTTCCTCTCAATCTTATTCACATTGTTGACTCACAATATGTTATTTCTGGTGAACGCTAGTCGAATTTACAGTGGATTCACATTGATTTTGATTGGAACGCACTCAACTTGCTTTAAATATTAATTATCTAGCGTTGCTCTTGAAGCATGGTTTATTTTTATTTCCAGCTTAGTTCTATAGACAAGGAACTATAACAGGATGTACAGAACTAGTACAGAGCTAGTTGAGCCTAACCAGGCATTAGTTTTAGCAGACTGTTCAGAGCTTCTGGAGACATTCCAAGCAAGAGCAGATTGTTTAAGAACCAGGTTATGAAAATAGAACTGGTATGACTGGCACTCAATGTTGATTAACTACAATTCCCATGAAACCTGTCTTGTCCTTTAGTTTAGTTGAGAATATAAGGGAAGTGTATTTTAGGTGTTAGTCATCACCAATGTAATTTAAAATAAAATAAATAAAATTTGTATTGTTGTATATCCCCAGTTGCTTAGTTAGGATTTCTGTGGGAAATATTATTAAGGCCAGTTTGGCCGTTCCACTGTGAGAATTAAGTCCAAAGTGCATCATTGTTCATATTGTACAATCAAACATCACTCTCCTTTTCCAGCACACTGCATCACACTCAGAATAGTAATATTTTTTATTTTTTCCCACTTCATATATTCTACATTCAATTTCATATGTTTAAAAAATGCTGCGATAATGATTTCCATGTACACTCTCAAATATTTCCTGGCTGTGAGCTACACCTATGTAATAAAAACATCTGAGGTCTGGGGTATTAATTTTTTTATGATACACGAGTGATTAAATTCTAGTAGAAATACTTGCCAAATAATAATAAAGTAACATTTTAACCAAAATTAGTTATTGTGTCAAGTAGGAGTTGGCACTGCTAAATATCATTTGCGCTTAGTTACATGGTTATGGTATTGTAGATCGTTCCCTATAAGCATTCCAAATTTGTCCTGTATAAAATCCAGGCATTACAAATTCACGCAATTTTACGCCTCAAGTCTAAAGTCAGAATGAACTGGTCAGTATAGATATTGTACAGATATCTGATGCAACACATTGAGAACAGTCTGTAGTAACAAACATATATATATATATATATATATACATATATATGTATTAAGGCCTTTTGGCCTGTAATTGTGGGAGGGGCGTATGACACACCTCTTCCTACTTAAGGGACACCCCTTACCTGGCTCCATACTGTTCGAGGTCAGCGCTGCATGAGGATCCACTTCCGGTTCTCGTACAGCGCCATCTTGGTTTTCAGAAACCCATGATTTTCTTCACGTGTAGCTGTGTCCAGGAATCCTCTTGAAGGTTTTTCCGCCTGTCCAGCTCTTCGTGACTCCGGTCTTCATCGAAGATAACGTCCCAGGGACTTCAAAATCGTAAGTCCGACGCCCGGTTTAGTCCCACGGCGTTCCGTTTTCAAACGGGTCCTCACTTTCCGGCTTTCCGGCCAGGTCGCAAATCACACGTTATTTCTCATTTCGGTATAAACTTGTTCGCGCCATAATCCTTTCGGTATGTTCTACCGTATGGTACGCAGGTTTCCTAAACACCATTTCGTTTCATTTCATTTTCGTTTCATTGTACCGTAAGCTCTCATTCATGCTGCTTTCCGTTTCGGTTGTTACAAATATCTTTCATCTAGGTCGGTCAAACTTCTGACGAATGACACTGTTTTCTTTCTATTCATTCTAATTATGCTTTCGGCAGTTTGCTCAGTTATGCACGCATTTGTTTCATTTCTGTCATACGGCAAACTCTGTTTTATATTAAACCAAATTCGGTTAATTTACCTTTTTCTAGGTACTGTCATAAATTCGTTTAAATCAGTTATACTTTCTATACTTATTCATACGATACTAAGTTCCTATCTTGTTAAAATTTTCTCTTAGGTATTGGTTTAGATTATAGTGATTTTAAATTACTAAATTATAGATATTTCATGTATATTACAAGTAATGGTTAGCCTACGATTATGGCTTATTTCTAAGGTTTTATGGTGATCATGCTTTTACTTACAACCATGTACATCACGTTTTACATGGCACTTACAAACTGAGGCCATTTCTTGGCATACTCAGACGACGTAACACGAGTATACAAGAACACGGTCATATCTTTCACAAGACTTTCGGGTTGAATCACACGTTTTGGTTCAACCATTCATACGTCACGTTACAACAACATTTATGTTTCTGCATATTGTCATTTCACATAAAAATTATTATTTTATTTTTTCCCCCAACCTCATCCACAACATTCCATTTTTTTTAGGTTTTTTTTGCGCCACGGCACATATATATTCTATACATGATCATTCCATCCCTCCTTGCACCATTGAATACTCCAAACCCTAGCATTTCCCAGATCAGTTAGTGACATGCATATCATCTGGTCGCCCTCTATAGACACACAATACACGGCCAAGCCCCTGCTGCCAGGTATCGGACTCAGCTTAACGCTTATCACCAAGCATGGGCCAGTCATGTCACTATCATACTCATAGACTTTTTCACCTCCCACACATACTGGTAGAAGCCCTAATCCCAGCCTATACAGACTACACAGGTCTCACATGATCCATTCTCACTCTATCACATTTTGTTGCTACCCTTTTAGGTTTATCCAGGTTTATCATACCTGTCGAATCTCAAAAACTTTATACATCCTACCAGGTACGTAAGCCTGCTCACGTTGTAGTTCACATACGTTTAATTCTCCCTAGGCCATAGAGTACTGGCAAGTTAGGGGTATAGGCCCAAATAGGTACCTCCCTTCTTGGCATTTCTGCCTATCGTTTAGTGGTCCGCGAGGCCAACATCCTGCCTCAACGTTTCGGAGGCAAACACCCATCGGGCCACACGTGAGTTAGCCGCTTCGCAATATTATAGAGAGGGCCTCACCTGTCACTCCCTCCCCCTGTTTTCTTTTACTATCACAGAGAGGCCTACGATTCCTGCCACTACGACGGGTGGCCTCAATAACCACTCGCGCCAACTCATTGACAGAGCCTCTCATAGCCACTTGACAATCCCTCGCATAACCAACGAACTCAGGAGACGGCAAATCCCATTTCCTGCAACAGCAAACAGCAAGATTGATACGGTCATTTTCTGCAGGCACTTTGCAGGTCTAAGAACGCCGGCTTGTGCATACTGCTCCTCCATGGCTCATACGGCTAACTTCTGTCCAACCACTGCGAACAAACCTACCCCCTCGCAGGGCACTAGTTCCACTGGTTCTACAGAAAAAACACCCAAAGATAAACTGGGACGGCCAATGAAGTTTCTGGGCAAGTCCCAGATATGTAATAATTTTAATGTCGGAGCATGTAATTACAGTGGATGTCGGTTATTGCATATATGTTCAAAAAGGTTTCAGTGAACATGCTAAAACTATGTGTCCAAATAAAATGTATCCTAAACAATACTTAACGTCGATAAACATTTCTGTACTTACGACATTACTGTCACATCATCCATCTAGACATTTGGTAGAATTCATTATCTCGGGTCTATCAGAAGGATTCCACACAGGTCTCATACACATGCCTTTCGGAATCCTGGAATGTCCTAATTTACAATCCGCACAACAAAACCCTACAGCGGTGGACACACTCATAGCCAAGGAAGTGGCAGAGGGCTTCCTATTGGGGCCCTTCCAGTCCCCCCCTTTCACCACATGGCGGACAAACCCCATCGGTATTGTCACGGGGAAATCTTCCCACAAACAGAGACTTATCATCGCTCTATCAGCACCTCACACCTCTGCCACTCCTAGTCTGAACTCCCTCATACCCTTTGAGGAATTTTCACTGCCATATTCCACCATAGATCACGCCATTACGGCTATCATGCAGGCAGGGGTCAGAGCATGGCTCAGTAAGACTGATATCACAAATGCTTTCAAGTTACTGCCTATCCACCCTACACTGTGGCACCTGCATGGTATCAAGTGGGCCGGGAACTACTATTTTTTCTCACGCTTAACTTTTGGTTCCAAAAGTAGTCCGGCCATTTTCAACGTATTCGCCGAAACCCTATGCTGGTTATTATTAAATATAGCCAGATGCCCTACAGTTATACATTATCTGGTTGATTTCTTACTGGTCGAGGATAATATTTCCCCTCCCAGTAGCCTCAAAGAAACCATCAGCCTATTCAAACAGGTGGGTGTCCCAGTCTCCCCCACCAAGACTGAAGGACCAGATACCTTCATCACATTCCTGGTTATCATACTAGACTCAGCCACCATGCAAGCTAGCCTGCCACGCACCAAGGTAGAAAACATTCTTACCAACATAAATCTCTACATACAACTCGGTACTTGCAACCGCAAAGAATTACAGTCTCTGCTTGGGTCACTGAATTTTGCCATGCGCATCATACCTCAAGGCCGGGCTTTCATCTCACGACTCCTTTACATGTTCCCACTTTTTAGACATGACGCACACAGGTTACCCCTGGATACCCAAGCCACGGCAGACCTACTTATGTGGAGAAACTTTTTAACCACCTGGAATGGTAAAAGCATGTTCCTCCCTAAATTGTCTGACTCCTCACCTATCATTTGGTCAGACGCGGCGTCTACCACAGGTTTTGCAGCAATTTTCGGGAACAAATGGCTTTGGGGCAGCTGGCCTTCAGAGGTCCAGGACCTGGAGGGTTTTTCCACTACCTCAGCTCTGTTTGAGATATATCCCATCGTAGCGGCTGCCGTGACATGGGGGCATTTATGGGCAGGTTCGTCAGTACGTTGCTACTCAGACAACCAAGCAACTTGCCACATTATAAACAAAGGCCGATCCAAATCACTAACTATTATGAGATTCCTGAGGAAACTCACTTGGCTGGCTGCATGTCATAATTTCTTCTTGTTTTATGTTCATGTTCCAGGTGTATGTAACACGGCTGCTGACAATTTGTCTCGCTTTAATTTCCAGGCTTTTCGTCAAATACTCCCATAAGCCGCACTCACAGCCACGAACACCCCCACTATTCCACCAGCTAGTAATGGACTAGATGCTATCATGCAACATAGCAGAACATTGTCCCAATTAGCACTGTCTACTAATACCTGGAAAACTTACGACAGAGCTTTCATTTTATTTAAAAGATTCCTTTCTGAACACAACATCTTACAACCTTTCATCATGACATCCTTGTTGGGCTTTGCTTCTTTTTGCCACCTCAAACTCAAACTATCATACAACACAATCAAACTATATCTGACAGGCATCCAACATCACATGCTAACTTTACAACCAAACAACTCAAGTTTCATGTCCTCCTACCAAATTAAGAACATCCTTAGGGGTATTCAGAGATCCGAACCCCCACGTACGGCCCAGAGGCTACCCACAGATTTCCATATTTGTAAAGACTTTTCCAACTTACTAGATTTAAAACCCTTTGCAAACAACACAAACCTCGTCATTAAAACCACTATATACGTAGCTTTTTATGGTTTCTTGAGACCAAGAGAATTTACCGCCATCAGCACAACACAGTCCACTCACATCCTACTTCATTCACACTTAACAAAACACATGGACTATTATATCTTGACTCTGCCTCACTCCAAAACCAGTCAACATGCACCTCCAGTAGAGGTTAAGTACTATCTTACTCATAACAGGTGGTGCCCCGTCAAACTACTGGACTCATATACCCAGCATAACAACGAACCACCATCTCAACCACTTTTCAGTCTACAAGGTTCGGTACTCACTACCACCACCTTTATGACACACGTCAGGTCTTCACTTACACAGCTGGGCCTCAAATCAGCTAACTATTCAGGCCCCACTCCTTCCACATAGGAGAGGCCTCCACAGCATCCAGTGCAAACATTCCAGTTCATGTTATCAAGTCACTAGGGTGCTGGAAATCATCTGCTTACTCTATATACATACCTAACCCATTACAATGGCATGTCTGGTTAAAAGTATGTATATTGCTGGTATGTAATAAATTAGATTTTCTACTTTTGCCCTCTTTATTTACAGGCCTACCTCATCATGGGTTCCGGCACAACCGACTTGTTCTTTTAATACCATCCTACACTTATCAGTGTTTGTTTCTTCTGTACTATCATGAGCCCTTAACACAAGTATTAAGGCCTTTTTGGGGGGGGGGGGGGGGGAGAAAAAAACGATTGGCAAGTAGATGCCTCTAGTACTAAAATTGAATACAGTCCCTTCTTAATAATTGGCATTATTATTATTATTTGCATTTATATAGGGCCAACATATTCCATATTCCATCCAAAAATAGGATGTTTATGTTTGAAGTATGTTTGAATGCTTCGATGTAATTTGTGTCTTTATGTATGAGTGTAGATGTATGTTTGAATAGAGTGTCAATATATGTGTATGCATTTTCTCTTTAATGTGTGAATGCATAATCATGTAAAAATTCAGGATAGTATTTTGTTTTTGTCAAATCAATTTGTATTCAGGCAAAAGTGTACCAGGTAACATTAGTACGTCAGTGACACATGCAGACATTGAAATCGAGAATCACAGTGGTAAATACAGACATATTACTATTGCACGCCAATACTGCGTAACAGTGAGGGTAGTATTTTTTTGAATGTGCAATTCTTGCTGATGCAGAACAGTAGTTTTGGAAATTGAAGTGTGTGTACTCAATGTTTTTTTGTGTTGCAGGTATGTGTAAGAATGCATATGTTGTATTTACATATGCAAGAAAGTGATTCTGAATGCATTATTGGTGTTCTTACCTTCCGATCCTCAAATTCAGTTCTTCCCCCTCGCATCTTCCCTTTTCGATTACATTGTGAATGTCCTCCTTCTCCCCCATTGTATATATTTCTCTCAATGTCCACCATCTCCCCTACCATGTATGTCTTCCTCCATCTCCCCACCTTGTGTTCTCCATCGCCCTTCTCTTTTTTTGTCTGTCCACTTCTACCTCTTGTGTCCCTTGCGTGCATCTCCCTATCTTCTACCTACATTGCAAGGCCCCATCTTAGCGATCGTTCAATGTCTCTAAGTCTTATCATGTTGCTGAACAGCCTACTCTGCAACACTGGATCTCCCTTCCTTTACCAGGCCTGAAGCAACATTGTTCTGCTGTGCAGTGGAGCTACTGTATGTGTGTGTCTAGGTATATATGTGTCTGTAGGAAGCATGCACATAACATAACAGTTGAAAGTCAGGCAGAGCCAGATTGTGAGAGCATCAGTGTGTATATGAGTGTGTTGTTAATGCAAACTTTGCCTGGCCCCTTATACAGGGCCCTGTGTCCTAAATTCTAGGGAGTTATGCTAAGCTCTGATAGATATATATTATAAATTAAACAGCACTACATACATCTTAATAAAGACCTGGTGGGGCTGAAATGTTGATAACATATTACTATATAAACAGATTTTCAAATTTTTTCCTATTTGTGTGTGTGTCTTCCATCTAGATTTAATACCCCTCTATATATTTGACTTGACGGTTCCTCTGCCGTCATCATTGCTGCAGAGCTATAAGAAGTCTTCAATAGAAATCTTACATTGGTATTAAGATCTATGAAATACTAAATTGTATGTTACCATTTTTAATCCATTTCACCTGTATGAGAGCACATTTTAGAGTAATGCACAATACATGCAAATCTGGCATAACACAAAAATACCTTTTTATTAAAAATGTTTAATTGTGCGTTCTTGAATGTCTTTCTTGACGAAGCCTTCAGTAGCAAGTTGCATATTTCAAAGTAGTATTTCTTGGCTTTGTGCACAGGAAAGAACGTTTCAAGCAGGTTGATCAATAGCGCAGAACGCAGTCTGTTTTCTATCAGCGATTCCTCACAAGCATATTTTACAGATTTATATTATAAAAGAATTTGCCTCCATACTAACTGGTGCTGTTCATAGTTCTTGCCTGTTTTTGGACTGCCGCTTTTTGTATATAGCAGTGATGGCTAACCTTGACACCATAAATTGTTTCTGGACTACATTTCCCCGATGCTCAGCTAGCTTCTAGACTCTAAAAGTTAGCTGAGCATCATGGGAAATGTAGTCCAGAAACAATTTATGGTATCAAGGTTAGCCATCACTGGTATATAGTCATTTTGACCTGGAACAATCTAATTATATAATCTCAATTTTAGAAATAGGAAATAAGATCTCAAAAAGCAACAGATTTAGGAAATTACTTTCAGTGAAATGGAATTTTCTTTTCATTGTTACTGTTTTTCTTTGTGTGTGCGCGTTGTCTGTGTACATGTGACTTATATGTACTCAGATATGCTACCAAATAACTTAGTATTCTGAAATGATTACTTTAAACTCTTCAATGCCTGTTACAAAACAAATATCTGTGTTTATCATTATTTTGATTCTGCATGCATATTGTTGATGCAGAGTTGGTACAGACAATATGATTACCAACTGGAGGTAAAGGCTTGACCATGACAAATGATATTACTAAGTCAGAGGCTCATTTTATATATGTAGCTAATCAAAGTATTATTATTTTATAATTATAATTTTCAACAATTAAACATATTTACAGCTCATATACAGATAAAATAAAACATATAATTCTGTATATTTTCAAATCACTGCTAGGATCTCTATAAACTGAATTTAGTCATGGAAAGTCCAGTAACACTATAGTGAGAATTATCGACCTAATTTATTTTATTAGCTAATCATTCCAGAAAGATCAGCAGAGATAAACTGAGGCTGCATTATCAATAAATGGCTGAGAACATCAGCTGACCACTCTCAGGCCCTCATAGCTTTCCTTTTCTGCTATGATTTGGTTTGTCTGAGACAAAGTGTAATCTCTGCCTTAGCCAGGGCCCTTTTTCAGTGTTAAACCATTTGAAATGAATGGAGGGGTGATGCCATGGGACGCCAGGAACTATAGTCACTTCAATGAGATGAAATAGTTATAGTGCCTAACGTGTTCCTTTAACTGGTTCAACAGCTAATTAAAATGTAATTCTAATAAGGTGATATCTTTGAATTGACTTTATTAGGATGAAATGCCAGGTATCCTCAGTGAAAGCATTTATCAGCAGACTAACCAATTTGAGATAATCAGTAACGTGATATCTTTCTCAAAATATTGTTTAGATATATGGTTCAGTGTCATCCATTTTGTTTTCAGTAGGCAGGATTTTAGTGGACAGTGGGACTTCATAGAATGTGAATAGGGGCACATTATGTAACATTCCTCCTGACATTGAATGTAAGATTTTACCACCAGTAGCTGTTGAATATAGGGCCTCCATTTGAAAACTGAAGTGTTCACGTGTAACATTGTTGCAATGGCAATTTTGTATATCTAATGCACTGGTCAACAAAGTATGAGTTTTCAAATTACAATTCTCCTCGTATTGCAATCATTATATGTCAAGGATTGTCACAAGGTTATTCTCTAAAGTGTGAGTTGTATAGAGTTCAGCATGAATGCAAAGTTAATTTAACGTTTGAAGGCAAAATACTGTAGCTGAATTGGCAACATAGTTGACCTGATGATTTTTCAAATTTGACTATTTGACAAAAATGTAATAAATGTAATTTTGATTTATCTTTGCATTACTGACACATCACACTTGAACAACCCTAACAGTGATATTTATGAGAGTTTCTAAATCACCATCTGCAGAGCTACATTCTGGCAATTCATAATTTTTTATGTTTTCAAACTAATACAGTACTCCTGCTAAAAGTAGTCTTTTAACAAAAGAAAGACGACACTGGATTTAGCAGATTGTATTTTACTTTTTTATAAAATGTATAAAATATGGTCTATATTCTGTTGTGAAAGGTAAAATAGTAAATATGTGTCTGTACTTTAAATATTTTATTAAATTTTAAATATTTTAGGCAGTCTATTGTTGCTTTGCACGTCATCACAACTAAATGAAATAAGCGAACAATAGAGGATAAGAACAGAGCAATGAGTCTCAAAATATAGGTGTTTTAGAATTTCAAATAGAGCAGCATGTTCTAGTGCAGAGATAGGCAACCAGATGTTGTGGACTACATCCCCCATAATGCTCTTACACCCATAATGCTGGCAAAGCATCATGGGAGGTGTAGTCCCAAACATCTGGAGTGCCAAAGGTTGCCTATGCCTGTTCTAGTGTTTGGAAATTTCTGAGGCCTGAGCAATATCAGATGTTTTGTTGGATTTTCTTTCCTAAATCCTATTTAGTACATTAAAAGCCCAAAAGCTCTTTAGATGATGATGATGAATTAGAAGCATGCAATTAAGAAATGCTAGAATAACAAACAGAGGTCATGAATGGAAATGTTGGCAGTGAATTCTAAGGAATCGCAAGAGTTCCTTGTTTGAAGAACAATGCTACAAATCTGAAATCAAGCGGCAAAGAACAATTTTAGTCCATTGCAATGACTGTAAAATGCCGCACTGAAAAGCTGGATTTAAATTCAGACTTCATAGTGACTCATCATTGTGGATGGAGATTAAAGGTCTACTTTACTCTCTGATTAAATTAAATATATTTAGAGAGTGCCATGACTCTGAAAAAAACAATATTGGATGTAGTCAGAGGAAAGGGTTTTTGTAACATGGTAAGGCTCATTTCCTCTCTTTCAAAGCAGTTGGGAAAGTGGTTTATGCATAGATTTGGTGACACTAATTCACTATTTTGAAGTCACACTGCCCAATGTATGCACAATCTAAGTAAAAATTTGTGTCTCTTTGATTCTGCCAGAATAATGAATGGTAATGTTTGGATGTTCGATAGGTCTTTGTTAAGGGCAGGACTTTACAAATTTGTTTGGAATCTAGGAGCCTGCTAAAAGAGTTAGGAGCCAGTCATTTTCAACAAGAAAAATGCAATTCTTAAAGGGACACTGTAGTCACCAGAACCACTACAGCTTGATGTAGTTGTTCTGGTGTCTATAGCCTATTCCTGCAGGCTTTTCAGTGTAAACACTGCCTTTTCAGCAAAAAGGCAGTGTTTACACTGCTGCTTAGTAACACCTCTAGAGACAGTCACTCAGACGGCCAATAGAGAGTCCTGGGTCACTCCTGCACTGTGTGCAGCACCCACGTTCAGGTGGTGACTGTTCCTCAGAGATTCATTCATTCAATACATCTCTATGAGGAGATGTGGATTGGTGCGCATGCGCAGAATCCTCCTAAGGGAAAGTATTGGCTTAGCTGAGATCATAAAGATTGATAAGGAGAATTAGAACAACTGATTGGAGGTGGTACCAGAGGTGGGGAAAGTGGCACTGCGTGGGAAAAAAGGTGAGTAAAAACACCTTCTTAATGCGCTCACACACACTCTGACAGGCTCACATGCAAACACTCTGACAACAGACTCGCACACACACACTCTAAAAACAGGCTTGCACGCGCACACTCTGACAGACACACAAACTGACAGGCTCACACACTCACTCTGACAGGCTCACACACAACACTCACTCTGACAGGCTTACGCACACACTCACTCTGACAGGCTCACACACACATTCACTCACTCTGGCAGGCTCACACACTCACTCACTCACACACTCACTCACTCTGACAGGCTCACACACACACACTCACTCTGACAGGCTCACACACACATTTATGTATTAATTGAAACCCACTCAGGCTCCCTATCTTTGGGAGAGCTGAGTGGGTCTTTCCCTGGGGGTCCAGTGGGGCTGCTCTCTTCCTGCAGTAATCTTACTGCAGATCCTCTCTGCCCCCCCTGTGCACTCTATGTAGTGATGCTGGGGCCAGAGTGACATCATATTAAGGCTCCGGCATCATTAAACAGCGCCAGGGAGCAGAGAGGAGCTGCAGGAAGAGTACTGCTCCCTCGTGCACCAACTCGGCTCCATGCTGCCTTAGCCAGCCGCCTCCATGCTGCCTCAGCCAGCCACCTACATGCTCCCGCTAGCGGCTCCATGCTGCCTCAGCCGGCTTTGCTCCCCAGGGTGGGCAGCACCAATATTCCTAGCGGTGGCCACCTTTAAAGCTCCCTCGGCGGCCACATTAAAGACTTGGCAATTCCCAGATGCCAGGTCAAAAATTCTAGTCGACATGGCGTCATGGCGCCTGGGATTTGTTGTGCCCTGGTTAAGGGCATGAAGAAAGGCTACACAAAGTCAAAATGTTGTATATTGTTATGGCATTATATTGTAGCCTGTGGTTTTCTTTATAAATTCCTGTTGAAGAGCTTCTTTAAGTGCCAAAATAACTTTATCTTAAAAGATCACTATATGCACCCAAGCCATCAATGAAGTTGTCTGGGTGCAGTGGCCCTGTAGTTTTCATCCTGCAAGCTTTTTTCTCTATTTTAAAAGGGAAGAAAGGGGGACGCTGAATCTAAAGATGCATTCGAACACCATAGTGCTAGGAATACAGGTTTCTATTCCTAACGCTATAATTTTCCTTTCATAAAGCAGTTTTGGACCCTGTAGTCTCACTGCTCAGTTCTCAGCCATTTATCACTTTATTTATGCAGCCTGAGCCACGCCAGCACAGACTTTGAATTATACACTCGCTATGAAAAAAGGGTTAATTTTTTACTGCTTAGTGTGTTTGCATTAGAAGTTTTTATCTCCTGCTCTTTTATTTGAAATGTAATCAAGCATAGGAAGCTGCTGCTGGGTACAGACAACTAGCAGAGCTAGAGATAAGAAATTATAAATTAAATACACATTTATTCAGAAAGTGAGTATGGACAGTTTGCGAGTCAAAACCAGGAGAAGTGTGCTATAACCAAAATATTGTTTGTGTGACTTAACTCCTAAAGGGCAGCAAATTGAGTGATTCCGCATGAGCATGATCAATTCACCAAAATAAATTCATTAAGCTAAAGTTGACTTGGGGCATAGAATCTCCTTTCAATTTTGTGTCGTTGGAGATTTATTGTTCACCTAGGACTTGTTTTGTAAATAAGGCAGATTGCCTGCTGTTCACGGCAGTGTATGTAACCCATTTTCTTGTATAGTCAACTTCACTATTTTGAAAAGGGAAAAAGAAAACCAGACATAGAAAGCTACTATCATGGCTCAAAATTTCAAGTCATATACTTCTAGACAGGCCTAAAATGTACCCATTGCTTTAAGCCTGGAGAGTCCATGGTGCACTAAACGGGTGAATTTCTACTTGCCAAAACTGGAATTTCACTCACATATGACTAGTGGGTGAGTGGACATTTTGATAACTAATATTAGTAGTAGTTGCCATGTTGTTTGGTAGACTAACTGAGATTTCTTTGTAACGCAGGATTAATCTCCACTTATATCTTTAAAACCTGTTGTTTTTTGTTGTTGTTGTTGTTGTTGTTTTTTTTAATAGTTTAGTAGTTTCATATTGTGTACCTGATTTTGTGGTGGTAGGCACTACTTTTGTACCGATAATGGCTTTCCTATGGTCAGGGACGGATTTAGATGAAAAGAGGCCCTAGGCTATTCCACTTATGAGGCCCTTTCACCTCCCATTTTTAAGTTTGTAAATTACATGAGAGACGATAAAATACATCATTACTGTGATATATATCGATATGTTAAATGAAACATGTTGTGATTGGTACTAACCTTTATAAAAAATGTGGCACTGATAATAAATTTAAAAAAAGTCGATATGAGGAGAGGGGGTGTTGATTGTGAGAGGGAGGGGGTGATGAGGAGAGGGGAGTGATTGTGAGGGGGGGGGGTGATTGTAAGAGGGAGGGGGGGATTAGGAGAGGGGGGGGTGACTAAAAAAATTACCTTAAATCCCTGTTGGTCCAGTGGGTGCTGCCTGGTGGTCCGGTGGGGTCCCAATCAGAGACCCAATCAGAGCGTTGCCGTTGTAACCCGCGACAACGCTCTGATTGGGCAGTGCACGCGAGATCCATGGTCTGCAGCTCTGCAGATTGCGGAGCTGCAGACCGCCGGTCTCGGCGATCGCGGCAGGAGGGGCATTGCAGTCTGCCCCGGGCACCCCCCTAGTAAGTGGCACCCGGGGCGGACTGCCCCCTCCCTTAGTACGCCACTGGTCATATCATATGCGTAGAATTTCTCCTTATTTTCGGTTCAGTGTTTTAGTGTTCACTGTTTTTAGAATAGTGTAATTTTAATTTTGCTAACAATTTGAATGTAGGCCCCTCTTGATCTTGAGGCCCTAGGCTGAAGCCTAGTTAGCCTATAGGAAAATCCAGCCCTGCCTATGGTGTTTTCCTTTGCAGATTTATTTCAAATTTCAGGCATAAACTTAATTCTGGCTAAACTCTATCACGCTATTAAGAAATTATTACACGTTAAGGTATAACCAGACGTTTATTATCTTAAGTAGATTAAAACAGCATTGGGGAACTATTTTTCATTTTTGCTGTTTATTTTTGATTATTGTAAGCTCTTTAAACACAAATATTTAGCTTTATATTTAAGTGTTATACTGTTGGATGATATTATGTTATTGGAATTCCTCTTTCCTGACATCATTAAATGTATTATGTTTTTCTAAAAGATGATTGCCGTTAAATCGTTTTCCTGCTCTGCGCTTTGTCTCCAACCTTTCATTTTGAAGGAAAGGAAATAAAAAGAAAGAAAGAAAAAGGGGAATAAAAAGATGCCAAGTGTGTGCATGGATACTGTACTTTCATTTCCTGTATTTTTGGGGAAATGTGTTTGGAGGAATTACCTGTTTTCACACTTACTGTATACTTCTAAATCCATTTAATGTTCTTCCAATAAATAATGTGCTAAGATAGAAAATGTCATTTTTTTCCCTCTTTCCTTAGCAATACTTTCTCATTTTAGGTGACATTTCAATACCTATTTCACTTAACATTTAACGTTAATCCTTATACCAGACTTTTTCTAGTGGTGCCTTGAGGAATGCTCAATGGCCTTAATGATCAAGTATGTTGTATAGCTAGAGCCATGACAGTGAAGGTTACAAACTAACCAAAAGATTAAGATTTCTCACGTCTGTTCTTTGTTTTGTAAAGCTAAGTAGATTTGGGTGGCTGGAATCCTAGACAATGTTCTGAAGTGCTGTGCTAACTCACTTTGTGTAACTCCTTTATTGAAACCTGTGGAACCTACCAGTGAATGAAGGGATTAGAAAAGCTGAAAACATGTTGTTGAAGTCTCTGGGTGACACCAGTTAAAATGGTGTTTTCTTTTTGCTCCCAGTCAACCTAGTGATGACCCCTGCAATAAGAAAGGTGATAAGTAAAACAAACAGATGTTATTGTCTACAACTCATCTCATCTACCTCACATTGACAGCCATTTTAATGTCTTGCTTGAAGGAATATATTTCACACTTTTTTGAAACTGTCTATGAACTAATCATTATTACTTTTTTAAATTTATATTTTTATGGCTAAAATGATTTGCCTTTCAGGGTAAAAGCATCAGGAAATGTATGATTCAAAAGAAAATTGCCTAGCTTAGTATGTTTGGTGTGTCTGTGGGTATCCCAGAATTCCACATTAATACATGTATGTATAAGTTACTTTGTCAATAACACATTTTGTTCTTCTGCTAAACAGATATCCCAGTTATATAAATAGCTATTGATTAGTCAGAATGGCTTATAAATATATCTGGGGATGTCATAAATCTTAAAATACGCCTACAGAAAAGGTGTCCCTCTCTGAATAATTAAAATATTGGGAGGTATGAAGGACAATTAATTGTGTTGGGTTTTTTTTTTTTTTACATTGTGGGCTTTTAAACTGAATAACCCTTGATCACCCAAACATTGAGTAGGTTGATTTATGTTACATTTTGTTCCAGTTTCTGTTTAAAAAGTGTTTAAATATATTTTTTATACTTTATATCTTCTACTTTATATCTAACAAATATGTGTCTGTGAGTCTGAAAAATAGATTTAGATGTAAAAATCTACACATCTGTATTTCATTCTACCTTGAAACTAAACTGAGTACCTCCATTTTGGCTACCTGTCAATCACTGTTGCTTTGTCCTAAACATGTTAGGAAAGAGGCAAACAATTTTGGAGGAGATTTGTCAGAGTGTTCTGTAAAGTTTATTTTATTTTTAGTCTCTAAACTGTTTGTGTTTATGAAATAGTTATAAAAGGTCAAAATTAGAGATTTTTAAGTATGTGTAGTTATCCTCCACGCTGAAAAGCAATGTCAGTTGGAGCTGTACAAGCCAAGTGAGAGCATTTTTTTTTTTTCAATTTGACAATTTTTATTTTGTCATTAACCATCTCAAACAGGGTACAGAAGAGAAAGGGAATGTCGTTCAATAATACGTTGTACATAATTGTAACATTTCAGAAAGCAGAGATCGGGGGGGCGGGGGGGCATCACTATGAAAAACAGTGAAGCATCCTGTCGACATTCTAGCAGCATAGTAGCGATAATCACAAATCTCATATAGCTGTGTCTACAGACTTATACAACAACCTATGAACATATTGACATATCAACACATTTTCCGGTAGTCCACCCCAGAGTTGTGGTAGGGTTGAACCTGTCGGGTCAGTTAGTTGGGTACAGCGCTTGGTACATTACCAGATCTCCATGCTTGCCAGAGCTCCCAAGTTTTTTGGTAGAGTGCGGAAGGGGGGAACAGGGACTTGTAGGATATCTCATAGATCCACTGCTTGTGTAGTTCCTCTATCAGAGTCTCCTTTTTGGGCAGGGTTGTGGATTTCCACCTCCATGCTATTAGTTGCTGCGCCGTTAAGGCAATGTGTAACATCATTTTCTTGGCGTGTTGTGGCATCCCTCTGGGGAGATCAAGCACTAGGCATGTTAGCGGGGAGAAAGGGTTGGGTAACATCTTGGATTAAAGCGTGGACCTCGGTCCAGTAGCTTAGTAGCCGCGGGCAGCTCCACCAGATATGGTACATCAAGCCCTCCTGCATATGGCATCTCCAACATAGTGAGGAATTGGAGGGGAAGATTTTTTGTAGCCTATTTGGCACTAAGTACCATCGGTATAGTATTTTGTGATGTTGTTATACGTGGGCTGACGACTTTAGTAATTTGAGTGGGTCGTTGAGGATTGTATCCCAGGATTTAAGTGGCCCTGGACAATTTAGGTCAATCTCCCATTGTCGGGCATATTTGGTTCAACCTAATATTCAATATCTGGTTCAACCTAAAAACATGTGCTACTTTGTTTTCAGTGGCGTACCAAGGGTATGGCGGGTATGACAAGTGCCCCCGAACTACTTAAATGGGGTGCCACTAAACAGTTGACTGGGCAGGCAGTTTGTTTATTATTTCAGCCCTGCTGTGTGCATGCCGTAGTGCTGCCTTGGTGAAGAAGATTAGATCCAACAGCGTAAGATTTGCACCTCCTCTGTTGGTGCAATTTTCATTAATAGCTTCCTAGCAATCAGGTGCTCTCTAATGAAGTAGAGTGCATCTGCCAAAGGTTAGTGCCAAACTGAGAGGAAGAGATTTCTGAGGTCTGCATAATCCAGTGGTGTAAGCTCATGCTCACTGCTGAACCGTTAGGGGCTCAGGACCCCTGGTAGTCCACTAGGCAGAGCTAACCTCTGCTGGATCACAAGGGAGTATGATCCCCCCCATACACACACCATACACAGCAATACCCATCAAATACAGCATACATCATATACAGCCAACATCATATACAGCCAACACGCACACACATTACATACAGCTTGTATTTTTTTTTAACTTGTTTTATGATAAATTCATCTAAAAGATGGGTGTCCGGTATTTGGGTAGGGGCTGTAATGGTGTGCAATTTCAGTGGTTTTGATAGGCGCTATTCTCAGTAGATACTCTGTTTGCTTTGAATACCATTGAGGAGCAATTTACGATGTATTAAACACATAAATGATTATGATATACTAATAAGCAAACCAATATTCAAAATTTATTGCACAACTGCCTAGAGTTTGCATGCTATAAATATATGCTCACGGTGTCCCCAATAATTTGTTTTCTATGGATTCTGAAACAAAGGTCCAAGGCTGAAACCTATGATGCTCAATCCGTACATAAATAAGCACAACAAACTAAATGATGAAAGTGCATAATGTGCACAACATTATAATGAACGGTATAGGAATATGTCATAGGATAGGGTATTGAGGAAATTAGATGGAAGCTTTAAACAATTATGGAAAGGGAAATGAGATATCCATACCAGACATCATTCTAAAAAGTCACAGGATATTTATTCCACAGGACTTAAATTACCTGCTTTCAAGAAGGCATCTTTTTTCTTATAGCAAGGAATCGTGTTTTCAGTTCCTGATACCTATTCAGCTGCAGCTAGCCTGGCCAAAATTAAAAAAAATTCTAAATGTGTGTTGTACTTTTTCTGCTGCTAAAGAAATAAGAAGCCCTAGGGATCGGAATAATATCACAGGATAAATAAGACCTTGTCCTACAAGAGCATAACTTTAGCAAGATGTATTTTGCAATACA
Organism: Pelobates fuscus; assembly: GCF_036172605.1. Classification (NCBI taxonomy): domain Eukaryota; kingdom Metazoa; phylum Chordata; class Amphibia; order Anura; family Pelobatidae; genus Pelobates; species Pelobates fuscus. The sequence goes on from NC_086317.1 coordinate 233,833,104, forward strand.
TGCGTTAGAAAAACGAAGTAATCTGCCTCTGTCTAATTGTGGTGAATCAGTGTTCATAGTGCTTTTGAGCGAAGAGTGCTAATGGCATGAAGTGGTGATTCTCTACCTCTGAGTAATGTAGCAAACATGGTGGCAGAAGGAGGATAAATTGACCTGGCACTGTATTTATAAATGGTAAGTGTGCTTCAGAGAGATATAGGTTCATTGTTATTTGTGACTGCTGCTCTGTACTTTATCTCAAGTGCACTAAATGCTCTCTGGGTAATCTGCTGAATAGGCTCTGCAGCTCATATACATTGTTATGATAATGTCGCTAAACATTCTGGCCTTCAATTAGAACAGTGTAGTAGAATAAAAGAGTAACACACACCTACAATATATATTCAAATATACCTCGTGAAATGTTTGATACCAAAAGACTGCTCGTTGTCTCAATGTACCGTGCACTGAAAGTAGATATTTATCTAAAGCTTTCACCTACTACAGTGCTTGACATTAAAATGCCCACTCTGAACATATGAAAAGAATAATTGTACTGCCAAGAATAGTAGGTAAGCATAAAGTATACACGCATTCATGTTCAATACATGTTGTTCCCTCCTTGATATGAAAGGATTTAAAGTGTAACTCTTATATAAAAAGGGACATCAACCAAAGCACTATGTAGCAATATGGCAGCCACTCTCTGAAACTACTTCTGCCTGGCTTTTTCATATGAAGAACTATATGCCATTCAGAGATGTAGATCAAGGATTTCTAATCTATGATATGAAGCATGGCACATGACGATAATACTGCCAATGGGCTTTTCACAAGGCACATGTCTGAGTGTGTACTTGTACAATAAGCCCCTTAAGGAGTAGTTGCCAAAATAATCATTATGTACCCCACATGATTTATAGATCTATCTATACTGTTTAAATTGGGATGTGGACATTGTTGGATGTGTATGAGAAGTTCTTAAGTGAGAGACTGAATATGCGAACAGTAATGTTTAGTCACTGAAGTCGGAATTGTTGATGATAGACAAGTAAACTGCACATTTTAGACCAAAACTGATAGAATAGCTGAGTTGGATATATTCCATTTTGCTTATTTTGACCTACAATTCCCACTTTAGAAAAGAACATTGTGTATTTTACTTAGATTTTTCCTCCACTCTTTGAGCGTAAGAACTGTCAAAGAAAGGAACAGACAACAAACAGAAACCCGCATAGGAAGTTGTTCATATAAAACACAAAATATTTGTTGTTGTTATTTTTTTTGCTTGTACTATAGGCAAGTAGTGCTGATAGCTTGATTAGTTTGCATTTAAACATTTATAGTTCTGAAAGTGGTCCTCTTATTTGTGTTGGCCCAGAGTGGCACACAGAAAGATTTAGACCCCACAGGCCCCTAGCAAGGTGACTAGTTTTGTATAGGGAATGGTGAATGGGACAAACTTGGACACATTTCTTAATTCTTTAAGGGACCAAATGGACATGGGATCTATGTGGCAGCCTTAGGATGCCTTACTGTTAATCCTGCTATGGTTCCAAATGTTACTTCATCCCTTGAAGTTAACAGATCGGTCTGCCAGCTACACTCCTGACTGGGATGAACAGTTTATCCAGAAAGGCATAGCACCACTCGCCCGTTCCGTAACCTGCAACTGATGATTTTTGGGTTATAACTAGACCTTTTGCAATTGATTTCATTCATACTTCCCAAAATTCTCAGATCCAGTGATACAGAGCAATTTGAGAGAAAGTGTTATTAAAATGCATGTACCATTTAAGACCAAAACGTGGCATTTCACTCTAACTAGATTATTCTGTGTATGGGTAACTCTTTTTCGGAGCTTCTGCCCCAGTGTGTAACTTATGATCCCCACACATCATTGGGACCTTAGGCTGACCAAGACTGCCCTTTTGCACCAGTTTCATCAGATTAAATAATGTATCTTAAAAATCAATGAATAAATAGTTTTTTTGTTTGTTGCACAAAAAGCCTCAATATATTGCTTATCAAATAAAAACAACAACCTGTAACTATAATTCATGGCCTAATTTTTATGAAATATAAAGCTATGGGTAATCAAGGTAGTGTTCAAAGAGAAGCCTATGTCAGACAAATTAGTGGTAATGAAATGTAATGTATACGGTAGTAAACAGATAAACATCGAGTCTCAGAGCCCAGCAATTCTCTGTACTTAAGAGGTTTATTCAATTAACAGTTTAAACTTCGATTATTTTTTACCATTTGACATGGTGGATACTCATGCATCTAATAGCTTTATGCTACTGCTTAAAATAGCTCTAAAGAACGCTTATAATTATTATAACTTACAAAATAATGCACATTAAATATTTTTTTTCTGTGTATATTGCTAATTCCCATGTACTGTCCAGGTTTAAAATCTACTTTATATACTTTATATAATATAAAAATATATATTATAATATGGATGTAGTGATTGGCATCATCAGACAGTTTAAACATTGATTAAAATGCTGTAAAATAAACAGCTTGAATGAACGCTCTGCACCAAAACTACTTCATAATAATAAAGTGGTTATGGGCCCAGAAGGCCTCTGATGCCGTTTTACCTTCTAGTGATAAACTATTTTTGAACGGATTCACACTGGAGTGGAATCCCTGAACAAATCTGGCTTCTGCTCCTACATAGCTCAGCCAACGCATAAGCATTTGATAAAGCAGTAGTTATAGGCTGAGATCATCAGATGATGTTCTCAGCCTATCACTGACCACCTATAGCATCACTCGCTAGAGTACCAGTTAATTGATCACTACTGCTCATATTCTAGAGATTCAAAATCTGATATCTGGGCTTTGACTGGTCCTTTATATGACAGTTAAGATTTTGGATTTGACGCTATAGCAGTGCAGCTTTCGGTGCATATTTAGAGTAATTAATCTGATGGAAGCTAAATCTCCACCTCAACCACAGGTGTCTAGCAGACTGAATCAATTTTTCCTCTGGAATTCCTATATTTTTGGCTCCATGTATCTTTCCCTCAAGCCTGGCTGTATCCATGTCCATCTCACATTGCTACAATTACAATTCTGTAACAACACACAAATCAGGGTTACTTACTGAATGTGGAATTCTTGGTATAGTATAGTCCAAAACTGCAAAGCTGGAAATTAGAGGAGGTGGATTTTTTTGCATATGACATTGTTAATACGTGTATGACATTACGTTACTTGTGTTTTTTTTTTGTTTGTTTTGTTCTTTTTTTTTTTTTTTTATTAACTGAGGTAGGTGGTGGCATTGTCTGTGAAGAGGTCACTTTATGTCATCCACTTATTTTGAAGTTATTTACCTATCCACCCATTTTCTGTAGCACTGGCATCCGGTGAAGTTTAAAGATTGTGGGGCACTCCCCTCCCTGTAACCTCTACCCACTCAATATTATGTGCTCAACCCCAGACTCAACATGATATCATGTGTTGTTTAAAGTAATAAACGTATATTGAAAACCACAATCATCACGTTAAAGAGGTCCAAGTCCACCTACTGATGCTTTTATCCAATGACAGTCTTAAAAGACAAGGCATTACATATACCTATCTTTTAAGTCATTCATGGGATGACATCCACTACAAATGCCTGATGATGTACATTTGTTTTGCAATGCCAGTAGAACTTCTGGGGTGGGTTGGGCGGGAGAGGAACAGGGGGGGTGGGTGCACACCTTTGCATTCATAAAACATTTAGCTCAGTAGCTTCATCAGCTGCTACTTAATTGTTAACACGATTCATCAGGATATCATAATACTAAAGGATCACTGTAGGCACCCAGACCACTTCAGCTCAATAAAGTGGTCTGGGTGCCAGGCCCCCCGAGTTTTAACTCTGCAGCTGAAAACATAGCAGTTTCAGAGAAATTGCTATGTTTACATTAAGGGTTAATCCAGCCTGTAGTGGCTGTCTCCCTGACAGCCACTAGAGGCCGCTTCCGCGATTCTGAGTGTGAAAATCATACTGAGATGACGCTGGACGTCCATAGGAAAGCATGCGCCTTCGGAGCTGAAGTCAGCAGGGGGAGGAGAGGTCACCAGCGCCGAGGGAGCCTGCTGCTGGATTAAGGTAAGTGGCTAAAAGGGTTCTAACCCCTTCAGCTCAGCAGGAGGTGGGGCCTGAGGGAGGGGGGGGGACCTAATAACCCTATAGTGCCAGGAAAATTAGATTGTTTTCCTGGCACTATAGTGCTCCTTTAATACTTTAAAATGTTTGTTTTTTTTCAACAGTCTTGTGATAAATCAGTGCTTTTTTGTGGGGGAGGGGAGAGAGGGGCAGAGGGCTGATGTCTAAGTTATCTGATTGGCACACTTGCTAGACTCTCTGATGGGTTAATATTTTCAGGATTGTAAATTTACCACATTTAACAAAAATAATCCCAGGTTTGGTTTATTAAAGGTTTGTATAGGGCAGAGAACAGTTAGCTGTATTTTACTAAGTGATAAGCATGAGTAGCTGTTTGAAATAGCCTTCAAACGTTGTACTTGTATGCATATTTCCATAGACATTCATCATCCGTACTCTTGCATGTGTCTTTGTTTAGGAATATCCAGTATCCAACACTCAATAGATCTGTTTGTTTCAGTCTAATGTGATCAATGAGCTCATGCTATGGTTGTCTACTGTCTTGACCCAACAGATACATACATGAAGGGTTCTGTTTTCTCTAACCCTGCACCAGCTGTTGTAGTCATTATAACAAAACATGTTGTAAGTATTTGGGCAGGTGCTCGGAGTTTCAGGTAGCGTCTTTGCATGCTGATGTACAAAATAGTTTAGACTGGTCAAATAGACTCAGCCCTTTTCAATCCCAAAAGAAAATACATACCTGAACAACATATGTAATTTAACCTTAAAACCTTAAGTCACGTTAACCTTTTTAAATACTTAGAAATAAATCCTGCCTCAGTTGTAAAAGAAACATATTCTTATCATGGATCAAGCCTGGTTGTCTTCTACTTTGTGTCTTTCTAAGTAAGCATGCTTTAAGCTAGGAGTTAGAAAGTGTCCTTCTTATTGATTCCTTAAATTACTTCTGTATTATGTCCATAGAACTGACTTTACATTTTTAATACATTATAGGCTGCTACTTTGGGAGAAAAATAAATAAATGAAAAGAGCCATAACCGTAAAATAAAACAAACTTAAATAAATGAAAAATGTATATATTATGTAAGTGTTTAGAACCGAGACCAACATTTTGTACATAGCCTAATTTTGTTGATGCATTTTTCCATTATAGAATAGTTCTGTGACCCATTCATCAACTATAATATTATGTATATTAGATTTAGACTTTCAGTAAAAAAAAAAAAGAAAAAAGTTACCTGCACTCTTCCCAAATCCCTATGCATATTTAAACAAATGGAGGCTATTTAGTTTCTCCAATGGCCATGAGAGACTTTAGCCCACCTGCCACATGAAGGCAAACCTCTCAGGTGGGTCCTACACTTACCTTTCACCTTGCTTCCTTGAGCTTCTGGTAAAGATATCTCTAATGACACAGAAAGGGGTATTTTTTTATATACATCCCTACATGCTTATTAACCCCTAATAAGGAATACATGGGATGTAACATAGCTGTGTGATACAAAAGTGAATACAAATACAAAAAAACAAGTCCTGCGCTCAAACTCCCATCACTCCTGGGCGGCAGCAACGACCATAGTACACATCAGCCCCAATACATACAGTAAAAACCAAAGAAAAAAAGTTACCTGCGCTCTCTCCAAATCCCTGTGCATGTTTAAACAAATGGAGGTATATAAAAAAAATACCCCTTTCTGTCTCAGTAGAGATATATTTGCCAAAAGCTCAATGAAGCAAGGTGAAAGGTTAGTTTAGGAACCACCTGAGAGATTTGCCTTGACATGGCCATTGGAGAAACTAAATACACTCCATTTATTTAAATATACATAGGGATTTGGGAAGAGTGCAGGTAACTTTTTTCCTTGGTTTTTACGGTATGTATTGGGGCTGATGTGTATTATGGTTGTTTCTGCTGCCCAGGAGTGATGGGAGTTTGAGGGCAGGACTTGGTGTTTTTTTTGTATTTCAATTTAGACTTTCACCTGTGTAAAAGGTGACTATAGAGTAAACAGTTTTTTGTGGTTACCATAAAACATATCTAGGGGTGCACTCTAATACAACTACATGATTATTGATGAGTATTCAATAACCTATTGCTGGAATATGTTTTTGCTCACTTGTGCCATTACAAAGAGAACCTATACCATTTATATATCAGACTGATCCCACCTATAAGGACAGCACAGAATCTAAAGATCTTTCTGTACGAGAGAGAGAGCAACCCAGGAAAGTCGTTTCAGCCTTCTCTGGGCTTCGTCAGTGAGGTGTAGCTGTTACCCCTGTAGGCACATTGATCTCGGGGGGGGTCCACGTTTGGATTATTCTTTTAGCTTAGGGCAAGCCCTAGAAAATGTTTCTATTATAGTGAATGATAAGATAGTTATACAAGCTACCTCACATTGAAATTTCAATGACGAAGTAAGGCCATCGACATACAAGTAAATAAATGAAAGTGCTAACATATAAGCAGTTCTTTTTTCCCTAGTTCCTAGTAACCTGTTATGCCCAGGTATGAGGAGCAATAAATACATATGAAGGGAAGTAAAGACAATTTAATGAAATCGGATTGTATTAGAAACTAGTGCAAGATATCATAGCATTTCTCTCTACACAGAGTTCAGTTAGCTTACGTATTACAACTCATTAGACTCGTTAGATGTTAGTTAGAGAGGCAGTTATTTCCTCCATCACCCTGATTGAGTCAACCTTTTGTAGCCACTCTCTTGATGAGGGCGTGCTTGTATTTTTCCATTTAACTTAAATGAGGAGGTTGGCAGCTATCAGTAGGTCTGATATTAATACCTGTTGTGGTTTGGGAGTAGGCATGAGTATAATAGGAATAGCAAAGTTTCTAGAGTGTGTGACGAGCTAATACCTGTGATGGCGTTTATCATTTCCACCACTCTGCGCCAGTAAGTTTGTATGATGGGGAAGGTCCACCATATGTGAGCGGTTGTTCCCCCTGGTTGACTACATCTCCAGCATGTATCTGTTGTGTGTGGGAAGAGGTTTTGTAGCTTGGCCGGTGAGTAATGCCTTCTGGATATTCTCTTGTAGTTACTCTCCTGTATGGAATTGCTAACCGTTGATTTGTGTATGCTTTGAAATATGGTTTCCCATTCCCCAGGAGTTAGATTAATGTTAAGTTCGCTATTCCAGGATGTCACACAATGAGGTAATTGTCCCTTGAGTTCGTCTTGTAACATCTTAAAAAATATCGATAACTATTTACGTCTAAGACTGCGAGATTTGCAATAGATTTCAAAGTGTACAGGACCCTTTAAGAAGTTGGTCTGTAGATTGTATAAAATTGAATAATTGGGCATATTTGAAAGATTGTAGTGTCGAGGGGTGTTCCGTTCTTAAAAGGGAGTTAAGCGGTTTAACTAAGTTCCCTTCTAGAACTAAATGTAGTCTACGAGAGAATGTCTTCTAGGGCACTTGTATGAAGTCATACGTATGGGTTTGCAGTCCTGGTTAGAACAATGGGTTGTTAGTCAATGGATATAGGGGAAATGGGTAAGGGGAAATGAGAGAGGAGTGTCTCGTGAGTTTCCAAATGTGGAGTGTGGGGACAATGGTAGGATGAAGAGATGGTTGAGGTGAAAGGAATATTTGACCGTTTTATGCCACGGATCATACATATTGGGGTTTGAAAGAAGGAGTTTTCCAACTCCACCCATTGTGAAGACCTTGCTATTTTATTTGTTTGTATGTTATTTTGTAGTATGGGTGAGAGATACTCACTAGAGTGTAGAGCAGCTTTTCAATTATATTTTATAACTATTAAGCGCCTCATACATAGTTTACTGTTTGGTGTATATATTTATTAGGTTAATTTGCTGTTTTTTTGTAAAGCATTAAAATGTTTTGCAAAAAAAATGGCAACTTAACCTAATAAATGAAGGAATTAGGATAAATACAAATGACTTTACTTTATATATTTGAAGCATCAGTAAAGTGTTGTTTTACAATGTCATTTTTAATGTAATAAAAATATTTAAAATATAGCCCATAAACAAAATTAACTGTGCGACATGTCTGAGTTTCATCTCTCTCGTCTCATTAAGGTCATGCAATTTATTTATGTATATACATAGCACTTTATTGGGTCATTACTTACAAATAGAATCTGTAACCTTATAAAGCTCCATTTTATTGTAAAAAATATCATAAAATTCATTTTTTTTCCTGTACCCATATTTGTTTTTTTCTACACAACGTGTAGTAGACAGGAAAATCAAGTATAATGTATCTATTTGTATTAGCATTCATTCTGGCAGTCAGAATTATGGTGACCAAAAATGGGCAAGGAATACTTTGACCATTTGAACTTGAAACCCTCAGAGAGCTTTTTATTTTAATAAAACAGCGAAATATTGGTTATGTGACACCCCTACATCAAACTCTATCACATTAAGGAAACCTTAGAACTCGGTTCTTCAGTCTGGCTTGATACATTACAATTCATCAGGGATACTTAGAAGGAATAATTACATCCGTGTATTTATTCCACTGTCAGAATGTTGACACTAGTTTCATAGTGTCTGTGTCATCGAGAGTCCTAATTAAATAACATGTCAAATGTATTGATTATGTGTATAGGGATCTGTTGGATACATCTAGAAGGTCTTTTGTCTGGGTGATATTGCAAAGGTTTCAAATGAAAAGTTTGCCAAATGCATCAGCTTTGTGTATAGAAATTATTTTTCTTCTAGTAAAGGCCAGCCTCCTGGTGCCTTGTCATTTTGACATTGAGTAGAACATCTTCATCTTGTTAGTCGGGAGCAAGGAGGCGCCTTGTAAAAGACCTCAATTCTATTAAAGATCTAAATTGACATTAGGTTACCAAAGCTTTTGTAGCAGTCTGTAATTGAAGTGCGTTTTAAAATCCACAACACTTTTATTAGAATAACTGAATTTAAAAAAAAAGAATTATAAAACAGCAGAAAATTGCCTGCTCTTATACATTTTTTTTCAAATATAAAATGTAACTGCCTAGATTTAAAATCAGTTTTTTATTTTGGGAGAAAAGCAGACCATTCCCAGTGTACACAGCTAGATTTTTATTGTGCCATTTTTACTGCTAAGTAAGTAAAATCTGTTGCCCCTCTCTAATGCAGACCATTTAGTAAGCTAGTGATGTTTATGTCTGAGGTATGATCAGTATAATTTTCTTTGGATATGAAACACATTTATTAGTTATGTGTTCTCATTTATCACGTGTATGCTTTCTGAGTTTATATAAATAACTTTTTTTGAAAATCATTGTTTTATTAAATTATAGCTAAGTGTACAGAGTAGTGTACTTTTTAGAATGCGCAAGAATTGGCTTATTACACCCAAGAACTATCCGTAGACGGTACGAATAAATCCTTAGATGTGCTTTCATTTTCAGTAGATACTAGGACCATGCAGAGGGCGTTCTCTGCCCGGTTCTGTATGTTCGCGGTTTGCCAGGAGGCTATCTGTCAGGTTGGTGTGCTTAATACCAATGGATCATACCAATACAAATTTCCAGGAGGGCCCGCACCATTATGGGCATCTTCAGTGAAGCATGTTGCGTCAACAGTTAACGCCCCCTTGAAGAACAACTCACATGTTCAATGCCATACCTACCAACTCTAAGGACACTATCTCATTTATTCTTTTTTATTAGATAGCGTTATAGCTTTTGTTTTTTATAAATCTGCACATTTATCACAATGCACTTCTGTTTATGTTTAATGGTTTTAGTAAAGTGTTAGTCACCCTCTGCATATTCATTTTTAGCAGTTTAGTGGATTATCCCGTATTTATTGGTTTTGCTATATCATTTATTTTAATTTTGCACTATCAGGTATATTCACTGAAGTGAGAATTGCCGGGAATTCAAAGTGAAATCATATCTGAATTTGAAATTTAAGGCTGGACAAATAATGGATTTTTCCAGTTCGACTATTTTGGCTTAAATTTGAAATTCACTTTTAATACATTATGATTTCTTGACAGTTTTCACTTCAGGGAATAAACCTGTTTATCTTTATTACATTAAAAAATATTTGAAATAAAAAGTTACATGTTCAAAGACTTTTATAGACCATTTAGTGGTTCTGCCTATAACTCCACAGCACATTAGGGATTTATGGGTTAAGTAGTCTAACCCCAGGAGCAGTTCTACACATCACTTACAATACCCTGACTGCAGTCAGTGTACACGTAGTTCACTGATTAATAAACCCTACAATGTTCTGCTATTTACAGAGTCCGTACAAGCACAGTCAGCGAGTCGGCTCTCTCACCAGGGAGGATATTAGCTCAGCCCAAGTTGTGCATCCACTATATGCTCCTCTCCTCCCTCACATACCTGTAGTTTTACCATCAAGCAGAGGCGGCTCTCTAATTAGGCGATTTAGGCGGCTGTCTAAGGCCTCGGGCTGATGGGGGCCTCACAGCCGCCTAACTCACCTTATGGCAGACTTCCCACACAGGAGGGGGCCCGACTGCTTACCCATAATGCTGCTGGGTTCGAGGTCCCTCCTGTCAGTCTGCTACGGGAGAGAGCCAGCCTCCAGTCTGCAGCTCCATTGGGAGTGAGCTGCAGACTGAAGTGTTTCGTGATTACTACGGCAATGCTTTGACTGGAGCTTGCGGGATTTACCACATGGTCTGTTGCTCACTCCTGGCGGAGCTGCAGACCAGAGAGCCGGACCACCGGGGAGAGAGGGCACCCACAGGACCACGAGGGAAGGAATTTATGAACCCCCTCCCCCTTTCCACCCCCCAGCCCCCTGTTACAACCCCCCCTACACCTTGTTACTGCGCCTCCATGCCCCCTACTCCCTGTCACTGTCCCTCCATCCCCCCACCCCTTGTTACTAACCCCTTACCCCCGTTACTACCCCCCTATGCCCTCTACCCCCTGTCACAGCCCGTTACTACCCCCTAACCCAGTTACTGCCCCTCCACCCCCCTTACCTCCTGTCATTGCCCCTCCACCCCCTAACCCCCTGTTACTGCCCCCCTATCCCCTGTTACTGCCCCTCCATCTCCCCTACCCCTTGTCACCCGCCCTCATTCGGTCACACTCACTCCATCAACCCTGTCTCATTTACCCCCCTCACCCTGTCACACTCACCCTGCCACAGTTACTCCTTTACTCACCTTGTCACAGTCACAAACTGAAGACATTCATTATACACACATGCAAAAAGGTAACAGGCAGCCCCTATAAACACCACACCGTAAGCAACTACACACATAAAGCCCCAGACACATACTCATAAAGACATACATTCACACACAAGGATACTCTCGGTCAGACACACACTTTCATGCACATACACAGGTAGGCAATGCCAGATACACTCAGAAATTCACACACTGGCAGTAATGTATACACAACTGCAAGGCTAAGTAATCATACCCCGCAGTCGTTTGTAAATGATTAGCATAATTGCTACTTAAATGTGTTTATTGCAAAATAATTTAGTTTGGAAATTATGCCAAAACTACAGTCGGAGAGCTCACAACACAGCGGCACAGGGAGCCACGACACTGCCAGCCTCTGAACAATGAATACAAAGGCTAGCTCTCTGTATCCAGCGCTGCAAGCTTGTCCTTCAATACAACTACAGCACCTTATACACACATGCAACCCCTATTTTTTTATTTCCACTTTGGGTGTTAGTGGGGGCCTCATGTATGAGTTTCGCCTAAGGCTTCACAAAGTCTAGAGCCGCCACTGCCTTCAAGTCAGGCTCCTAAGGACATGTATGATATTTGGATGGGAAGGCCCCTTTTGGCTAAATTGTTCAATTTGTCTGCATTACAGAGAAACTAGTGTTTATTACACAGAAAATGTGTATTCTGAGCGTAGAATGATCCATACTATGCAAAACTGTGTATTTAACAAAACATGTCATTCTAAAGTGCAGTATCTGATATCTCACACACTATGTACACGGAGATGCATTATACATCTGTGCATGCAGCTGCTGTTACAGATAATTGCACATGGAAAGAATGTTCAAACGACACAATGTTAGCCACTTCTTTTTCTTTTCTCCAGCACTGCATAGGTTAATTTCTTCACGTTTCATTGTGCTAAGTAATTGTGCTTTTCAAAGCTAGATGCCCAGAACAGTAGCATAACAAGATGTTGAGTATTCCACTTTGTATTTAATTTCCATACCTCCCAACCATCCCGATTGTCCAGTCCTATCCTGCTGTCCCACCTTATTTCCCTGCTACTCCTCTTTTGGGGACACCAGGAAACATGAGGGAATTGTCCCCAACAATCATAGCACAAGCGCATCATAAGATGTCCTCACATTATGTTCAGGGCATTAGGACCCTGCAGGTAACATTGACACAGCACTCCCTGCTTGTCCTGACCTCAGTGGGCCGGCCTAAGTGATGGACAGGCTCACTCGCCATTAACTTGGGTGGACCAGCCCCCTTTTTCAGGCAGATCGGCCCCTTCGGGGGCAAAGCTAGTCATATAATCTCTTCGCTGGCCTGCCCCCCTCCACCAGTTCTGATTCTGAGGACACCAGAGTTGGAAGGTATGCATTTCACTTTCCAGTTTTGCGAAATGCTGCTGCATTACCATCCCACTTACATAGAGTGTGGAGAGATCCCGGATCTAGATGTTGTCTTGTAAGGGAATGGGAGACGCAGTAGTGCAGAAAGCACGGCTTTGTCTTATACCATCATAAGCACAGGTTTCCTATTCCCCACTAGGCTTTCACTGTGCAGAGTCCTTGGAATTTGGAAGCCTATGTTTACCTATACTTTTATCACGCTATCATTATACCAGTGGCAGAGCTTGGGCTTGGAAGTACACAGAGGGTTTTTCAGGACTCCCTGATTTGGACTTTTAGCTCCACTGTAGCTGCTATCTCTTCCCTAGCTTGGAGAGATAAAATGCCTCTTTAGGATCGAGTAGATAATAAATAGGAATGTTTCCTTAGGTGAGCTATAGGTCCTGTTGTGCGCCTTGCAACATTGCACCGAGCCATGTCAATCATGTTCTAGCAAGTTCCATCTCCTTGAATATTTTCTTGCATATGGATAAAAGAGGATGTTCTGAAACTGACAGGGCTGAAAAAAATCAATAACACATATGTCTAAATGGTACCTTCTCTTCCAGATCAATTGTAATGTGAAAAGAATCAGATTGCTCAGTATTCGACATGCAGTGCTGCAAGCTCTTAATGCAATGTAAAGAATGTTGCAGATAGGAGAGTATCCTGTTGACTACTTTAATGTCTTCTATAAGAACTCCCAGTACATAGAAAGTGCTTCGTTACTCTAGGCAAACGTGAAATATATCTCTCCAGCTAAATATGTGCGGTTTGTTTTATACGCCTTCTTTAAATGGGACAAGAAGGCTTCCCTCTTAGTCACGGTATGTCTTAGTATTAAAATCTACAGACTTCATTCTAATGAGCTTTGTAAATCTGACCTAAAAAGTGTCGCCCGAAGTCTTTGAAATGAGTTTCCTTCAAGTTGCCCTGAGCTGATTGTGTGTTTTAGGAGAGGTTAAATGGGTTAAGATTCTTAGCTGTGCTAAAGCCATAGGAGTGATTCATTATTAATCTTTTTCACCCCCTAAGACATCATCTTCAGATCAAGGCGGATTTACAACATAAGATAACATACTCAGCAGCGGGACACAGCTTCTGAAAGGACAAGAGGGTGCTATTAGGAAGAAAGTACACATTGCTATGATCTTTATATAAAGTGTTACGTGACCGTGAACCTGGCTGTATAACAGGGCATGTACATAAAACAGGAATGGATACTGCATAGAGAAACAAAAGTATTAAAGGCACTACACTACAGTGACAAGCTTACAGTCGTAAAACTAAATGAGAGAGAGAAATTTGAATCATTAAAGCAAATTCATAGATAACTCCCTACCCACACACACACACGCACACTATCTATTAATGGTTTTAATGTGTGTGTTTAGATTTTGCATGTATATGTGTGTTTTATATATATATATATATAGCTCCATACTGCATGTATGATGATGTCAATTTTGTGCAATTTGAAGTAACTAATCACAATCAGCACTAAGAACATGTCCTGGTATGGAAAGGTTACAAGCACCTATTGCTGTTTAAATGATGTCAGCTGAAATATCTGCTGGGACTATAACTCCCATTAACTATCAGGCAACACTGGGACATGTGTGACAGTGTTGCCATTAAAGTGATTTCCAGTCCTACACAATCCTAACACACTACACTAAACATTAACCTTCACACTACAATATCACTAAACAATAACACTACATTATTACTAAATATTAACCCCATGACTATACAAACAGTAAATATTAGACTTTGGGCAATCAGTGATTCATCCAATTCCACAACTCTGTAATGCCATATGGACGTATCATCAACAACAACAAAAAATTGGGCAATGGATGAACTGGTTTGTTTGTTTTGTAACTTAGAGTTCCATCTATGGCACCAAAAAAAGGGGAGGGAATAAAAAAGCAGATGATTTTTGGGAGGCAAATAGGCAGCTCTGTTTGTCATGATGGGCAAGATTTTTCCCCAGTGATAAGAGCTATAAAATCAAGAGTTTAAAAAAAAAGATGATTTATGGTTAGGGGACTGCCACTAAACGTTGATTTTATTCTCAGATCAAGTCCAAATGACCACACTGCCAATAATAGAATATATCTATGCATTTTAAGCAGGATTCTTCTAGACAATTGACATTGGCTATTGAAGGGAGACAGACCAGCAGTGATACAGTGTGTTTTACTATAGCTGTGACTATGTAGGAGTTGAACTAAAATCCAAATTGCCACTTAAAAATTTTATGACATTATTATAACAACAACTCACAATTGAAAAAGTAATGCCTAAAATTGCTTAGCAATTAGGCAATGAAACATTTTAGCTGTTTTGCATTGCAGTACACAAATATGTTTTTTGGGTTTTTTTTGGGACGAATCGTTTTGGACAAACAGAATTATTTTGCTGTGCACAAGTCTACGAAACATTAAGTCCGACAGGATCTCAACAGTACATTAACAATTAAACTGACCTCTGACCCTAACCTTAAAATGTCATGTAATATAAAAGTACATATTGGTGAAGCATGTGGTTTTGGAAAGTAATGTTATCTATAGATTTTGGAGCCATTTATGAGCGTAATAAGCACAAAAAAAAAAGACGTTTCAGTCCTTTAAACCTGACTTTTTTTATTTTATGAGACGCATTGGCTTTTTTGTTTTGCATTTACTACTTTAATAAAAGTAGATTTTAAGCATGTTTATAAACTCATGCGATTGAGCTCTTTTAACAGTGTTTTTTTGGGGGGGTAAGATAGTTTTGGAACCCAGGTACATACATACTACATACCAGACAGTGGTAGCTTATATATTCTTGTTTATTTATTTTCTTATAATTGAAGCTGAGTTGACATTTTGAAAATAGAACTGCATAACTATTAGCTATATCACTTGGTCAAGCATTTGTTAAAAGTAGCACATAAGCTCTAGCTGGTATCATAGAAGACAAGATTGCTGCTCTGTTCAGTGTAAAGGCAAGAGGATAACATTTATAGAAGACTTGGGTGATGGCAATTTTCTTATCATAGGAAGACGGGAAAGCCAAGAAAGATAACCATGACAATTTGATCTAAAAACATTTCTTTGAGGAGTCTAATTTTAGAGGGTTGAAGGCATCTTCAGTAGAGGTCCAAGTACTCTTCACACTCTGACTACCACTGCAACCTTAACCTGACCCTTCTGATAAAGGTTTCCTTTTTTTTTCATACATATCTTTGCATTGTGTTTAGCACGGGTTACGAGTTCTAGAAATACAGACAACAGACTATGACGAAAAACACAGTAGACATTAGTTTGGAGCCATGTCTTATGGTATGACTTGTGATTTCTTCAATTATCCTCTTTGTAATGCATCCCCGTCATAGAACAAAATGTAATACATGTTTTTTTTCAGCCGTAAGGAGTTTATTGTCTCTTAGACTCCTTGTTTTACTGCTCTTGTAAAAACAAAAAAACTTGTAAAAAGGACAAATTTAGTTGTATCACATGGTAATATATTCGCACAGATCAACCAGGGCTTCACTTTGTCCTGAGGTTACATTTTTCCCCCAAAAAAATTGTTCCAGGAATGGCTTACAAATCAAACATGAATTTACATTTCCTTATAATACTTTGCTACATTAGGTGTTCGCTAACCGTATGTTCCTTGGCACACCTACTTACTTAATAGTAATATATAAGATATGGTGGCCTACTTTACAATCTAGCACCAGTAACCGATTGATAAATATTTCTGACTGTCAGGTTACAGAGTGCGACAGCTATCAAACCGTCACATTCCAAATTTTACAAATATTTTTCAAGCGGTTTTGTCACCAAAGTCAGAAAACATTACAGTTGGGTCTCAAATGTGAATTCATCCTTGCATGTGGAATTAGACAGTCCAATTTGTCAAAGTTAATGATTTCAAAAAAACATGGAGCATCTGCAGGCATTTTGAGTACATCACATATTGAAAGAAAAAAATTGGCAAATAAAAAAGAATATTTAATGATTAAAGCCCTGAAGGAGGTAGGACCACCGGATGTTAAAACTTTTTTTTTTTTTTTAAAGATTTAAGAAGTCAGGAGTCAAACCCAAAGAATGATGTGTTAATAACCTGTTATGTTCCATATGAACGTTGTATCATGTGTCTGTTTTTTTTTATGTATTTCTAAAAGGACATTCTACTTATTATGTAGTGATTTTGCTAATTATATTTTAGTTATAGTGAATAATTATCATTTAGATGAATTGTTAGTTATCATTGCTTGCAAATGTCAAGTCATGGAATTGTGTGTGGTAATCATTCTGCTCATGTCCCTTATCCTTGTTCTCAGAGATTTTACATTGAAACATTTTGCCCATTTTCACAGATCCAATAATAGTACACAGTACTACACATTTACACAATAGTAAACAGTGTGGCAAAGTATCAGAATAGTTTGATTGTACACTTTAAAGGACAATGCCATTAAAATACATAACAATTTAGTAGATATACCCCCTCCAAAGAAAATATGTATATATGTATGTAATCGTTTTTGTATCAAAAAACAGGTCTATAAAACCCAGTTAGAATTAATACCAGTGGTAACAGGTCTAAATGACCTAATAATATGCAGAATTATAAAGATTCCTCGAAGACTTCTCAAACCATAAAATATGTCATAAATAATCTGCAATAAAATACAAAAAGATCTACAATGATGTGGTAGATATAAACATCAGATAAAAAGGAACCATACGTTGCACTCACAAATGTAGATGATAAGTAGGCAAAACATAATGTTTGGAATTTTCAGTCTTCTCTAGTTCCAGGTATACATATAGAAAAGATGAACAAAGAAGGAACATAGTGAAGTACTGTAAATAAGATTAAAACTGCTTTATTTGTTGCACTCACAAGATAAAAGTGAAAGATATGCCCATCAAAATACAATGGTCCACAGGGATTACTGCAGATTCTCCCGGAACAGGATCAGATAAAAAAGTTTAAAACAATTAACAAAACAATTAAACAAAACTGTCACTAGGTCCTTCTTTGGCCCTACACGTTTTGTCCATCTTTGGACATCATCAGGGCCTCCTCAGCGTCTGTACACCAGAAGGAGATTCCCTCCATCTTTAAAAACCCTTTTGGAGCCATTCCTCATGGCCGTAAGCCAATTCAAAGCATCTGTTGCTTGGACTCACATGTTTAATATTCCTTTAGTCACTTCCGGGTTTCGAGTGTTTCAAGCCTCATTTTCATGTGGATGCAACGTCAGATTGCAAAGAGAGCACATGTGCGACTCTCGTGCGCTCCAAGCTGCGTTCCACTGAAGTCCTCAAGCGAGTAAAGTCCGCAAAAAAGTCCTCAGAAAAGGAGGAGATATGAGCAAATGGTCGCATGGCTGAGGAGCTCTGGGTCACTACTACCTAAAAACAATATTCTCAGCCCATACAAACGGGTTAAAACAGCCCCGTGGGGACCCCAAAGCACACTAGCACCAACATGGGGCAAAAAACTAAGAAGCTCAAACCTGATAAGCCCAGAATGGACTTACACATCGATGAACTCTGGCGACAGGCCCAGGGCGCAACTAGCTCCAAAATGGCGTCCATACATGGAGGATGCTCAGACTTTTATGAGGATACATCAGATGAAGCGGAGGAGATGACCCCTCCGGCCCAGCCACAGCAGCCAATGAATTGGAAACCGCCCCAGCCATCCGCGGTAAAATCCACGCCGGCGAGCATGGAGGCAATAAGAGACCTGATGGCAGAACACCACAAAAAAATCTCGGCCGACGTGGCCTCAATCCGGGAGGCCTTACAGGGCCTAGGCGGCAAGCTTGGAGTCGTGGAGACCACCATAGAAATCCACGGCGGCTAAATAAAGGAGCTGCAGCATGCAATTAAAGAACGAAAACAACTGAACGAAATGACTGAGCTGAAGCTCGCCACGATGGAAGACAAACGCCGCCGGACACACCTAAAGATCAGGGGCATTAAGGAAGATATACCTGATGCAGAATTGCCTCACTTTGCACGTAGGCTCATCACAGCACTGTTGACCCCGAAGTCTGCCAAGGCAGTGGCGCTGGAGGGCATATTCCGCATTCCAAAGCCGACAACAGCCCCAGCCACGGCTACAAGGGACGTGATCTTACAGTTTCAGACCCAGAGGGACAGGACCGCAGTCCAGATGGCTGCCAAAGAACACCCAACCTACCTTTTCGAAGAAATGCCCCTTGAGTTCTATTCGGATGTCTCTGGAGCCACCCTGGCATGGAGGAGAGCTTTGCAGCCATTTACCGCCCATCTGCGAACACACCAATTGAGGTACCGCTGGGGCCCTGCACACACCTTGCAGGTGACCAAAGGCGACACCACGCACACCATTCGGTCCCTACAGGAGGCAACGATGGCCCTGAGGCAGCTAGGCCTCCCCCTAGACATGCCTAACTTGTCTAAGCCTCCAGCGAGCCCCACACACCCCCCAAACTGGGCCACTGCCAACGCCCCGGAGTTTGTCCCCAGGCGACCCGCAGAGGTACCGACCGACGCAAACACTACCTGAACTCCAACTACGACCGGAGACCCCATAGCTCAGGGTTCTTGCCCAAATCCAAAGGTACTTTTGCCTGAACTTTTACCTACATTTTTGCTCTTGAGCTCTTGGTTCTAAATGTTTAAAAGACAGTCTGCGGAATGCTGCCACCAGGGAACTTGTTGCCCCACTTTGCATATGGACGCACACGACAGACCTCTGATCGAGATGACCCCAGCACACGCCGGGAACACACGGACTATATGGTTTTTTCCTTTGTTATTTGTTTCCTCTATTTACCCTAGTTTCCTATGTTCCATCAGCCATGACACAAGTTAATGTTAACAGCATGCTCCCCATCATTAGTATATAAAACGGCAGTAATAAACCTAAACTAATTTATTATATGGATGGAAAAGCGTAGGTCAACAACTAATCTTTTAGCATTGCCAGCCTCACAAGACTAAGCACCGCTTTATGCCCAATAGCCAGAGCCATAACCGACCAGTATGTATTCCAATGTATTTACTGAAAAACAATGCAAGGAAGCTAAACCATGACACTGCTCTAACATATAGTTTATAGTCTGGGATTGAGCCACTGCCGGGGCATAACAAGCCTGCCTTGAACATAATGTGCATGATAACCCTATCCCATCGAAAATATCGGTCCATATCTCCAGCTTTGCTTGCTACTCAGGGTTTTCCCTTTTATTTTTATTTTTATCACCGATAAATCCTACCGGAACAGGTATATTTATCTTGATATTTATCTTGAAATTTGCGAGACCAGGCGCCTTGTTATGGTATAAGACCCTCATGTGATAGCTTGTAACATTAACATTTAAAAAATTGTGCATGCATATTGGTTTACCCCGTTGTTATACATGACACGAATTTGCTTGAGGATTGCCTTTGGGGTACCTCAGGCTGGTATGTTACTCTTGACCTGCACTACAAAAATAAAGAATATAAAAAAAGAAAGAAAAGGAAGAGATATAAAGGATATAGAGAAGAAAACAAAAAAGGCAGAAAACATTAAGAATACTTAGCCATAAAGATAATTTAGCCATAAAGATCATTTCCAATAAATTATTAAGAATGTCTTTAAACAGAGAAAAGGTAGAAATATAAAAAAAACAAAGTGCTATGGGCAATAAAATGTCTTATTTGGATGAATAGATGTGTCCACCTATATCATATACTTCAATATATATGATATATATATACATTTAAAATCCATAAATAACATATAAAAGATGATAAAAATAACTGTTAATAAATAAATATAAAAATAACTAAGATTAAAAAGGACCATCTAGACGACCAATAAAACAGGAAAAAGGGGTGAAGGGAGGAAAAAGTGCATCATGGGACATTTTAGAGAAATAAATAAATTAATATATATATATATTAATGAGACAGAGAGAGGATTAAGGGTCACAAAAAAACAAATCATATCAAAATCTACATTCAGACCCTCCGGTTTCATGGTCTTTAAGGTATAAACCCAGATGCCCTCTCTCTGTCTCAATCTAATAACCTCCATGTTCATCCAATGATACTTGCTCTATACCAACACATGAAAAATTATTGAAATTAAAATTTGGACATTGGTTGCAATGAACAGGCACTGAATGGGTATTAAGTTTTTTCTTAATGTTGTTATGATGTTCCAAAAATCGCCCTTTCAGTGGTCTGCCAGTCCTACCCATATATTGCACACCACAAACACAGGTCTGTAGATAGACTAAATGGGTGGAGATACGAGATGTGCTGTTTAAAATTAAAAGATTTTCCTGTTTGGTTACTTTTAAAATTAAAAACCTTTTTATATTCCTATTTGCAAGTTTTACATTTGCCACATGTATAAAAACCTTCACTTCTATTAGTTCCAACTTTACAATGATTTGTTAATGTATTTGGAGCTAAAATACTCTTGAAATTCTTACTTTTTCTAAAAATAACTTGTGGTACAGGTGGTAATTTGTCTTTTAAGAGATTGTCTTCAAGTAAAAATGGCCAGTGTCTCTCTATGATTTTTTTTAATTTTAAACGCATGAACGTTAAATTGAGTGTTAAAAGAAAACCCATAGTTATTTTGTTTGTTAAAGGAGTTACAAGGTTTGTCGACCAAAAATTTATTTCTTTGTAGATTATTAACTAGATTGGTCTAGAAAATAATTTTCGTCACTACAATTAAGTTTTAGTCTCTCGTAAATTGATTTCGGGAACACTTTTAAGCCTATTTGGATGATGGCTACTTTTTGTATTAATGAAACTATTCGCATCTGTCGCTTTAAAAACAAGTTTTGGTCTTTATAGGAGCGTTTTCTATATAGCTCGTAAGGTCTAAGAAATTAATTTCTTTGGAGTTAAACTGTGGGGTAGAAATTAGTGACATCTCGTTATCATTAATAAAAGTAGTAAACTTGTGTAGGCCATTTTCAGTTCCTTTCAAAAATCATTAAAACATCATCTATGTACCTCCTCCAGAGCACCAAGTCTGTGCCAAATGGATTATTGAACCAAATATTTCTTGTTTCACAATAATCCAAAAAAATTGAATAACTTGGCGCAAACTTGGTGCCCATGGTTGTACCCTTAATCTATAAAACATAATTAATTGTTGAACATAAATAAATTGTGAGTTAATATAAATGTAATTGCTTTTAATAAAAATTGACTACATATTGGGGAAATCTCCTCATCTTGCTCCAAGTTCAATCTTACTACCTCGAGGCCCAAATGGTGTTCTATGATGGTGTATAATGATGTAACATCAAAGGTGGCCCATATGTACCCTTCCCTCCATTCAATGCACTCTAGTTCTTGAATAAGACTATTTGTGTCCTTCAAGTAAGATTTTTAATTTGTGCATATTTTTTGGGAAAAGAGTCAAAGAGTGTACCATGAACAGAGCATGTGCATGTCTAATGATGTGCTCAAACTATGCTTGTTAGGGACAGTTCACTGGTTTTGCCGAAAGTTGGACACCAGGGAACAAAGTAGGGATGGCAGGACACAAAGCAAAAATCATGAATGTCCTGCCAAAATCAGAATAATGGGAGGCCTGTGAATAACTAGTTGCAATCTACTCTTGAAGGCTATGCTTTTGTTGCTCAGTCCCATTTATCCAGTGTACATTAGAAGTTATTCATAAAAAAGGATTTGTGAAACAAAGTGTCATAAGGGGAGCAATCGCCATGGAATCCCACAGACAGTTTACACACTTTGATTCTCTTTTATAACTTTGCACCATTATTCATTTTATTACTTACTCGACTGTTTTATCCAGAGACAGGGCCCAGAGCATATATAGCCAGAGAAATGAAATTAATATATATTAAACTGCATAATAAATGAAAGTGAAAAGGGAAAGGTTTCTTTTTTCTTACATTTCATGTAATTTAGAATATCAGAAGAAATAGTAAAACTGCACATCAGATTCCAGAAATTCTACCAAAATAAAACTTCTTTCTTTATTAACGTTAAACCCATGATGCAGGCATGCACAGGCTGTAGTAGTTGAGCAATGCAGTTTGACATGTTTTGTCTAAACCCTCATACTTAGACTTATTACAGAATAGAATACCCATCCATAGAAAAACTAGTGGGGCTGTTCACTGATCAGAAAGAATGGACAATTTTCAAAGAATTGCATATTTGCCAAAAAGCCACGTTTGGAGAACAGTAAGTTTAGAAAATATTCCAGCATGGTTATTATGTCCCAAAACTGCAATCATCTTTTTTATTCTGTTGTCAATGCCTGCTGTACTTGGGCTTTATACCATTGCAATCAACAATTTTAAGATGCCTGTTTATCTAAAATTGAAAGCATCTGCTAGTGTTTGGGCGACAGACCTGTTGTAAGAGCATGTCCCTTAATAGACTAGTAATTAGATAGAGTAACTTTCCTGATGTAAAACATTGTAATTTAATTTGCAATGGAACCATTGGAGTATATTCTATCATTTATCTGGTATGTTCATGTCCCCTGTTTTATTCTCCTGTTAATTGCATGTAATCTAACTGTTAATCTCTTCAAGGCATCTGCCTGGTTACCAATAATCTTAACTACTAATTTACATTGCAATTGGCACCCGACCTCATATGACACATGTAAGACTCTTAGGCAGATAATCCCCTCTTCATCTTGAGAATTATGTCGCCATAGAGGGGTCAGTGGTGTGAGATGACACAGCTTGAGGTGCGAACTGCAGCAACAGCTAACACACTTTACCTAGCTGAGACCCAGAATCCCTTAACTGGCTGACGACGGGTTTTAAATAGAGGTCCTTCTGCTTGCGTTCTTAGAAGCCATTCTTACCAGCTTTGAGACATTATAGCATGTCTTC
The DNA here is from genome assembly GCF_036172605.1 of Pelobates fuscus. NCBI lineage: Eukaryota > Metazoa > Chordata > Amphibia > Anura > Pelobatidae > Pelobates > Pelobates fuscus. The sequence goes on from NC_086317.1 coordinate 233,856,670, forward strand.
CCATTAGCTTTCTATGTATCGACTTTTTCCTCTTTGATATACACACAGTCGATTGAAGTATTATCCTGACCTACTGTAACACTTTCAAAGTTAGGCAATTATTTGAAAAGTTAAAAAAAAATTGATAATTATTGACACTTCATAAAAAAAATTCTCCTAGGCAGACACAAAATGCTTCATAGTACGTGTTATGTGCTAGTTAACATTTACAGTAATGTGCTGATTTTTGTTATAAAAATGAAGGAAAAAATAGCAATTGACAATTGTTAAAAAAAAACGTAATTTTCTGATAGTAACAGTTCCTTTTTTCTTCTCTGTCTACTGAAGCATTTACTGGTTGAATGGTCTTCAATAATGCCATACAAGCATTGATTTTGTGCTTCTGAACAAAAAACATTGAATTTCGACATTCACGTCAAAATAGTCAAACTGGGATAAAAGCTTAATTGTAGAATTTCCCTGTTTTTGTTACTTTCATATATCACCTGTTCCCAGTGTAATAAAAACATCTCCAGCTAGTTCTCCAAACTACTCCCGCAGCAATTTGGTCCATTACAGATCTATACTATCCCCTGCTAGTATCTCAATCTAGCACCAAATCAGCTATAGTGAGCTATAGTGGTTATGGTGCTTACTGTGTGCATTGTTATGGTGCTTGTTGTGATAATGCAGACCATCATTGATCCTTAAGTGGATAAACACTATTTGCAACTGCCTTGAGCAAGCCAGCATCCATCCTTGATTTGGAAAGCAAATGCCTAGGCATGAAATATTACCAGTATCTACTACATCAAATAGCACTTTATTTAGCTTATAAGAAAGTTACTGTCAGGCTAAAGCCACTTTTACAAATAGGCCATATAGTTGCTGTGTCTGCATCTATCTATCTATCTATCCATCCGTCCATCCATCCATATCTCTATCTCTCTATCTATCTCTATCTATCTATCTATCTATCTATCTATTCATGTTAAAGTTGGAAGGATGATAAATACAAACTTGCTAATATTTACTGACAGATTCCTTAAAGGAAAGGAGAAATTTGAAACAAAACAGAACATTAATCCGGAAGAAGAGCAAAAATAAAAGAGGAAATTAATTTCTTCTGTTTTAGCAGCTTCTCTGTTGTATATCCAAGTGTTAACAAACCTCTTTTAAGCTCTAAAATCTAGGCTTATAATAAGTCTTTCTTTCAGTTCCAAACCAAAGCTGTCTTGTTGAGCATGTGGTTTGAAAAGACTGCCTATGCATGTGTGTGTAGCTCATATTTAATACGTGCAGCCACGTATGTGGAAAGGGAATGTGCAGATTCAGTGCAGGGTGTCTAATACGTTATATCAATTAAGCTTGGTCATTTCCTATATAATACATAGACATGATATGCAAGTGTTGAGAGACAAAAATGTAATAAAATTTAAATAAATATAATATATATCTGTCTGTCTGTCCGTCCTTCCATTCATCCATTTCCTTATTCATTTAAAAAAAATGTATATATAGATATGCAATTACACGTAGTGTGAATGTACTCTTTATATAAAATTGTTATGTCAGCAGTTACCAACAAAACTTTGACATTTTAGGAATCCTGCTTTCATAGGGACTCCCCAAGTACCATAATCACTGCAGCTATTTGAAAATGTTGGCGCAAGGACCCAGTTCCTTCACTTTAACTTTTTTTAAAATATCACATTTTCTTCATATAGTTTAAAATGTTCTATATTGTAGCTCCTCCTGGCTTCTGATGTCATTTGATGAGCCTTCGTTTATTTACTCATTTGGTATGGATGCACCGAAATGAAAATTTCTGGGCCGAAAACCGTAAATGACTGTTTTCCCCAAATGATTTTAAAATATTTTTTTCTATAATTTTATGAATATTGGACTTTTTAATTGTCAGCAACTACAGTGAATTTCATATTTTAGGCCATAATAACTAAACGAGGGGGGAAAAAAACAACCAATTTTCAGTTTGGCTAATTTGGCCTAAAATAAGAAAATCAGTTTAATTTCACTTTCACTTTCTCACAATTGACAGCTAAGTAATAACCCTGAATTTATTAGTAAGTCAAAGAGGTAGCTGTTGTAAAATTGCAACTCCCATGATGCTCTGTGAGCCTAAAGGGTGAGAAAGCATGGTAAGAGTTGTATTTCTCCAGCACCTTTCCATTATCAGTCCTGCTTTCTCTTCGTGACAGGTAAAAGGATACAGGATAAACAATGAGACTACAGGAGAGTCATTGGGTGAAAGGTACATTTATTCATAGTGAAATAAAAAAAAAATACAGGGTTATTCGTAAAACCTACATTTATCAATGAATTATAGATTTACAAAAATATGTTTCCAGAGGTAGCTGTTGTAAAACTGCAACTTCCATACTCTGTGAGCCTAAAGGGTGAGAAAGCATAATGGGAGTTGCAGTTCTCCAGCACCTGTCGCTGCGTGTAATTTCTGGCACATTTGGCCCATTTTCGACTGAAAATTTCGGCAGACAAAATTTCGGTGCATCCCTATCATTTGGACATCCAAATATTTGTACTGTATGGTGTGAGTTAACACCTAGCAAATGACCCCATTTCCTCCTTGGAGCACGCTTGTTCTTTTAAAAATTAGGCTTGGAAATATATAGAAAACTTTTAAAAGATTTCAAAGCAGGAAAAGGTCCTTGTATAGTTAGGTTATGTTAAAAAAAAAATAAAAAAATCATGGAATATCTCTAAATATAAATAAAAAATATATTTTTTTTAAACTTAGAAAATGTCACATAATTAAAATATCAATGTTACATGGACCTATGGGTTTAGATTAAGTCTTTGTAAGGAGTGATACATCGTTATGGTGCTATTTAATCCAGCACTCTAGTTTTCCAATGAGTATTGACTTTTTTATTTTAAATTAGAAATCGAGAAAAGACCCATATCTATATTGTATTTTTCACTTATCCAAGCCTCTCTTCCATTTAAAGAAAGATATGTTTGCACTATCACGACTCATAGAATATCTTTAAATAGTAAATGTTTATAACTTTGACCCAAAAAACTTTCCATTGTGTTAACACTTGACCTATGTTGTATGGCAAACAAAAGGTATATGAAAGGACAGGGAATATTTATACCCAGGGAGTGCTTGTAAAAATATTGAGCAAACCTTTGAAAAGCTTTAATACATACATAAAGTAAAGAACGTGTTAAATGGCATTATTTAACTACACCTTTATGCTAAAGTTAGTTGAGAAATAATTGTGGTGAAGCTATAGAGGAGCAATGTTGGCTTATGCATTTGAAAGCAATAGATGTCTGTCAAAAGTCTGATCTCTTTACACATTGTCGTAATTTACAGGTGTAAACTTGAAGTGTTTTCACAGACATATAGAACTGAATAAACTCTGGGTTTTACATATTTAACTAAAGCCTTTTAAAATAGTACTGCAGAGAACTAAGTGGCTTTAAATCCTTTATTTGGGTACGTGTCAATTGACTGGCATGTGAACCTGTTTGCTAAAGGGTGGTGTTTATGGGTTAAATGATGATCAGTATTTAAAGCATTCATTATTTTAATTAAATATTTATAATTATAATTAAAATGAGAGCACCTCAAAAACAGAAGCACAAATATGTAAAAAATCCACAGTTTTCAATCCTTTATAAGATATTTTTCAAAGTATCTTCATTGGGTTCATTGCACACGGAATTCTATTTAACTGCATTTTAATCCAATTTAATACCAGCATTATTCTTACATAAATGCAAGATTGTAGCAAAAGTCAGAAAAGATGTAAGGATCAAGGAGGTTGAGTATTACATATAATTATATTATTATTAGTATTATTATTATTATTATTATTATTATCATTATTATGTCGGGTTTTTTCCTCAATTCAGTAAAGCACATTTATCACAATTTTTTATTTTGCTATTTGTATGAATATGTACAATGGTGGAAATAATACAGAGGGCCCTGGAAAAATCTATTTTTTTTGTACCACCCTGTAGCGCAAAGGTGGGCAAATGGTAAAACCTCAACTGTCCTACAACTCTCACAATACTTTGTCAGCGCTAAAATTTGCCACCCTAAAAAACATGTGATACACATGGTAATACTTAGCAGTATGAATGTATTGCCTGATGTATTATAGGGTTTGTTTTTTTTTACTTGTGTACTTCAATATATTTGCACACTGGTTTGTATTGTGTTTTGAAAGCACATTTGGTTTACACTTCAAAAATTATGGCAATACTAATTTTTATGAGTATATTTTATTAACTAAAAAAAAACACATTTATAGTCAGGGTACAACAGTAATTATATATTGGACTGTTTAAACACAGTAATAATTAAATCACATTATAGAGTGTGTAGATTTATATAGGATAAGTATTTCCAATTATTTTTATATTTATTGATAAAACACAAGAATATTTTATTTACAGCGTGCATTATATGGCAGAAGTATTTCTGTAAACGCTTCACTATATGTTCTATATTTTAATTTTTTTATATAGGGTATTAAAGGACACATTGCTAGTTTGTGAGCTGCCAATTAAATTGAATTGAGCGTAACACAAGGACACAATTTTATAGATTTTAAATAGTCTTTACACAGGAAATGTGTTCTGTTTTCTTCTTCATAAGTGTGAGGGACACCCAATGGGCCCCCTGCCGCTGCACCGGCAGCAATGGGAGTTGTTCCACCACTGAATATGCATATGTGAAATTATCAAGAATGGCTTCCATTGGGGCTGATCCGTCACACTTTATCTGAGCTCTGTGTGAAAATCTGTAATATATACCTATTAACTACTATTTGATCACCTTTACTGGCACTTTGGTTGCATTTCCAATCACTTTTGGCAGATTTCTGTTTTGTTTTTAATTCTTTTTTATCTGTGCATAGGTTAAACAGGCAGGTTAGGCTTTTGGGCAGCCCTGCAGCCTATTTGTGACGTTGGTGCTAGAGAGCCAGCCAGTCTTTCCACCTTCATGCACGCAACATAGTGGAGGCCACGAGGCTGGTAATGCCTGCCTACAAATCCAATGACGGGCTTTTTGGAGGCCTTCAACATTTTATCCCCTAAATCATATTATCTTTATTTTTAATGTATAACTTTTTAAAAATGATAGTTCCTTTTGCAGCCTCACCTTGCTCACCTTGCTATTGCACATCCAGTCCCCTAAACATGGGGGAAGAATAGATAAAAGACTTACATTTCATTATTTCTCAATTTCATCTCTGCGACACACATTTTTTTTTATATGCAGGAAAGAGACAGAGCACGCTGATTTTGACCTTTGTTTAATGCATTAGGGATGGAAACAAAATGTGTGCATAAAATACACCTCTAAATCTCACTTTTTATTGCCCATCTGCAGTCCCTCTAGGAAGAATTTACTAAGACTTCTCAGAGGTAGAGATTCTGGAGCCCCATCTTTGGGGTTAGAATGCTGCAGAGCAGTTTAAACCAGGAATTTAAGATGGCACCTATAACTTCCTTCCCCATAACAACAACTTTAATAGTTACTGTGGGTGGAAGTGTTCCTTTAAGAAAAACATAAACAAGGAACTTCTTCTACCGTAGCCCCGTGTGATGTAGTTGTTATGGTGCTTGGAGTGTTCCTTTAATGATATATCACTCTTGAACCAGTCTAAGCTATCGTGTGCACTCTCAATACATGTAGGATCCTAAAATTCTTTATTAGCATGTAAGGAGGGAGTTAGTGTATATTCAAATCAAAATCATTGCAAGAATAGATTTTAAATGTAATATGCAGCACAAAATGCAGGCTTTTTTTCTTTGAAACCTAATGTGATAACACATAAAATGAAAAATAAAAATGTGAGGATCAAAGTACTGTATAATTTGGTGTAGAAAGCTGGGTTGTTGAAATCTGGAAAGCATATGTGCAGTTATTGGAATACTTGTTTTGTTAAAAGCAGAAGTTTACAACATGTTCGCAGTCCTGACTCGAGCATTTTGTTCTGTGGTATGATACATGGGTCATCCGAAACATACCATAGCTTGTTCCCAACCGGAGAAGGCTGCAATTTCTCTACCTCTCACAGCACATGATAGAAAGTGAGCGGCTTAATAGAATAACCCTTTGTTTAAAATAAGTCAACCTGAATATTTTTTAAATAACAGTCTCTTGTGAGTAATAAACAGAACAGATATTGTTACAGTATTAGTATTATATTGCAATCTTTTAAAGAATATACTTTTTTTTTTCGTGTATGAGTATGGCCTGTGAATACACATTATTCATTATAAAAAATATTGTTCAGGTTACAAATATGTGTTTGAGTAAACCTAGGCCCACAAACTACCTAGGAGATGTACTACCTTTTTATTGTTAATAAGTGCTAATGAGCAACAGAAAAGGGGAGCAATGGCTCATTGCCGTTATCTATATAACTATTGCTGGTGTCTTTCACTTAATGAGGGCTTTAGGATATGTAATAATAACCATTCTACTTTGTGATTTGTTGAGTTACATTTGCTGCAAATCATTTCATTGTCTAAACCAGGGGTAGGCAACCTTTGGCACTCCAGATGTTGTGGACTACACCTCCCATGATGCTTTGCTAGCATTAAGGCTGTAAGAGCATTATGGACAATGTAGTCCAAAATATCTGGTTGCCTACCTACCAAAGGTTGCCTACACCTGGTCTAAACATACAATTTTTTCGAACCACGATATAGAAACAAATGTCTCACGCAATTTGTTTTGTGATTTGGAGTTCCACCCATGGCACCATAATAAAATAGATGATTGATGGGAAAAATCATGATTGATTGTGTAGGGGATAACTACTAAATTTCGATTTTGTTCACAGCTCAAGAAGTGACCAATAGTGGGAGCAATAAGAACAAAGTATTTATATATTATATATTTATTGCTCCTCTTCTTTTTTCCCCCTTTTGGTTTTCTTGTTTGCTCTGAGATCCAAATTGTGGCAAAATGTGCCTTTCAGGGCACTGCAAAATATATACATAATATTTATATTAATAATATTTATATTATATATTTTGCAGTACACTGATTGGCACATTTTTGCACTCTTTTGATTTGTCTAATTTATTGTCCCAAATTAATTTCTAACAAGCCGAACTGCCACATACACGAAATTCTGCTTTCAACCGCACATCAGCACAACAAGTCTAGTGACATTGCCATCAGTCACTGTTCACCCAATGGGGGTACAGAACAAGCAGAACACTCTGCTCCCTTTTAAAGTATCACCACTATAGTACAATGCATTTTAGAAAGGAATGGGGTTTGCAGAAGAAGAAACAAACGGACAAAATTACTAAACTTTAAAGATCTTTATGGCGATGTTTAAGGATGCTCAAATTCTGCAATAGTGTGAGGATTTCCTTTTGATTTAGACACTGCAGGGATATTTATTAAGAAGAAGTCTCTGGTAAACTTCTAAAAGTGTAGCAATCTGTAAAAGCATTCCATTGTTCTCCTTTGTGATTGCTCAATGATTAGAGCATTGCCCGTGTGTGAACAAAAATAGGGACACAAAAATGAATAGTGTTCATCTATTCTTTATGTTAAATTAAAGGCTTAGAGAGCTTGGAATTAAAATAGTAAGTGAGTTGGGCCTAGAATGCTAAGGATGTAACTGAACAAATGTACAGCTGACATCCATGTCATAGTCAAATCCATTTCATAGACAAATACATTGGAGTATAAGGCTATCCAGTAGTCACCAACGATAGCCTTACATTTTAGTGAAGTGGCATAGAAACATTACTGTAAATATATAGGTAAAATATATATCCATTCTGAATCTTGTGTCACAAGTACATTTATATGAAGCTAGAGTTTTACGGACAGTAAATGTAGAGCGCACAGTGTAATTCTCAAACCATATATGTCGGTCATTGTTCAGAATAGACGTATGCATATTAGCAACAAACGTAACGGAATTTAATACTTGATTAGATTTCTTCATTGCTTTACAGTATTTTTTTTTTTTTTTAAAAGCCGTCAAAAAAGTAATTATTGTCATTTAAAAGAAATATGCATTTTTAATGAATTATTTTCATTATAGCTATCTACTCCATTCCCTTTTTTCATCCCATTCTTTGTTATTAGTATTTTAACTGAAGGACCCACGCCGCAGTGAAGTCCTCCTGGAATAAGGCCTTGCTAAACTCCCAACTCATAGGTTCGCAAAGCAAACTTCAGCCTTGTATTATTTACCTTGGCAAGTGCCCCACCAGATTGATGATCTGTAAAGTGGATTTGTTATTTGGCTGTTTGCTTTGGCTGCTCTTAAAAGCAGTTAACTGATTACAGTCCCAGATGTCATTGCATACATTAGTGTTCCTCATAAGTTTCCTTTAAACTTATATTTTTTTTTTGTCTACAAATAGTATTTAAGCTCTTTGCACCTATCTGTCTTTAAGATTTTGATATTCTGTATCAATTGGAAACATAACATGGTTCATAAGTTGTTCGTTCCCTTATGTTTAACAGCCTCACAGTGGCTGCAACGTGGATAAACAGATTTTACCCTACATATCATGCCACTGTCCAATGCGGCTACACATTCAGCTGTTATGCTGCTTGTAAATATTATTCTAGCTGTGGACTACAAGTCAATGGTGTGCATGGCATGATCCTGGAACTAGAACAGTTGAATGTATGGGTGATTACAGTGATGTAATTGGCATTTGGACTGTTGATTGTTCTTGTAGTTCGGAAGAGCTTGATATGTTGATGGAAGGGCTACTCTGTAATTGCACGAGTGAACTAAAACCATTGGACATATAAATAAGTGGGCTTTACTCACAGTAAACGTTATGTTTTTTTTAATTTGTTTCAACACTAATGGTCCCTTTGTTGCTATGAGCTCCGACTTACCACATTCATATTAGGCCAAATTGGTTGGTAGAGTAAGGTTGCCTACTCATGTACATCATTTTGCAGTTTTATTTGGTAGAGAATACATTTTATTTTCTTTCAATCTCATATTTGCTACAATGGAAATAATGAAAATGCTTTATTTTTACTTTTAAGAGTAGCTTAGTTATTAAAGGGGTAAGTGTTTGATAGCTCACACATGTATATACAAAAAATACAGCACAACACTTCTACAATAAAGTTCTACAATAAAATGTATTGTATACAATAAAGAATAAAACGGTTGGTTTGAGTTCTTACCTGGGGAGTAATGCAAGTATGCCCTGCGCCACTCTCTGCCTCTGATGTAGAACTCTCTTTGTGAGCTAAGTTTGTTAGCTTAGTCCTGGAGAGCTACCAGAAACCAGAATGCCATTGGTAGTGAAGGTGGGGAGCAGGGCCGGACCGGGGATACAAAGCAGCCCTGGAAAAAAATCTATGCCAGCCCCGGCGTGGGGAAAAAAAAAAAAGGTGAGTAAAAACACTATTTTTAAACACACACAGGCACACACATACACCATGACAGACACAGACACACACATATACCATGACAGATGACAGACACACACACTCCGTGACAGACACAGACATACACATACCATGACAGACATACACATACCATGACAGACATACACACACCTTGACAGACACACACGTCTTGCCAGACACACACACACCATGACAGACACACACACCATGACAGACACACACATTTCTTGACAGACACACACGTTTTGCCAGACAGATACACACCGTGATAGATACACACACATACCATGACAGACACACACACACACATACCTTGACAGGCACACACACACACCTTGACAGACATACACCATGACACAGACAGACCATGACACAGACACATACACCATGACACAGACACACATTATGACACAGACAGACACACACACACCATGACACAGACATACACCATGGCACACACATACACCTTGACACAGACAGACACACACCATGACACAGACAGACACAGACACACACCATGACAGACACACACACCATGACACAGACAGACACACACACATCATGACACAGACACACACCATGACAGACACACACACCATGACAGACACACACCATGACAGACACACACCATGACAAAGACACACACACACACATCATGACACAGACACACACCATGACAAAGACACACACACACACATCATGACACAGACACACACCATGACAGACAGACAGACACACCATGACACACACACCATGACAGACTGACAATTAATATAGATACCTGTGGGCGGTATCAGCTGGATCAGGTGTGCTAGCGGCCGCAGGGGGAGCTGGCTGCTCCAGCAGCTGCAGGGGGGAGCTGGCTCCTGGCTGTTCTGGCGGCCGCAGGGGGAGTTGACTGTGCTGGCTCTTCTCCCCAGCGCACAGCTTAATGAGACCGGATATTCCGGCCCCGGTTTCATTAAGTAGCGCGCGCGGGGGAGCAGAGCCAGCACAGCCAGCTCCCCCCTGTGGCCGCCAGAACAGCCAGGAGCCATTTCCCTCCTGCAGCCGCCGGAACAGCCAGCTCCCCCTGCAGCCGCAGGTCAACCAGCTGTCTGTCCAAGCCCAGGTGCCGAAGGCCCACTGGGAAATTTCCCGGTATCCCGGTGGGCCAGTCCGGCCCTGGTGGGGAGCAGCATCTGCTGGACCAAAAGTTCTTAAACAGTTTGACGCCCTACAAGGTGGGGGGAGGTGCCAGGGAACTCCTGGCAGGCAAGCAAGCTGTAGTAGTTATAGGGCTTGGAGTTTTCCTTTAAATATTTGGATTACTTTTTTAAGATCCCAACAAAACAAATGTTTCAGAAAATCTATTAGTGAGTACCACTTTGATACCATTATCAGGAGATAATTATATATACTAATCTGGATATTCTAAGAATTATTGAAAATCAAAATAATAACAACTAGTGTGTGTGTGTGTGTGTGTGTGTGTGTGTGTGTGTACGTGCATGCGTGTGTGTCTGTATATATATAAAAGCGGAGCAATGGCTCATTGCTGTTATCTATTTAAATATTACTGTATAATATTTTAATATTATAATTATTTAGCTTTATCCTGTTTGTATAACAAATCAGATTTGATCAGTTCATGGTATTCATGCGTTCTATAAACAATTTATGTATATGAACCAGGTGAATACATGTTTTCAATTTAGAGAAATCCAAACATCTTAAAATGGAGGTTTAGTTTTTACCTATGAATTGTGGTTTGTTTGGCTTTTGAATCCTGGATTCCTTTTTTAATGATTGCATTTATTTTAAAGTAAGTTTTCTTTTTGTGGGTTTAAGTTTGTTGCAATCCTCTGGCCATAAGTCAGAACTGTCTTCCAACTTTTAACTATAATAAGCAAATTTAGCAGATTAAAGGCATTTTGTGCTGCCAATTTTGTTTCCCGCATAACTGTGTAAGCGTAACAATTGCTATTTTGTATGAATGGTTTGTAAGGGCTTTTTATTTTTTATATATTTTGAACTCTTCCTGTTGTGCTGTGGTTAATGTGTCTCTGAGATGACCCGTTGGTTATGAATCTTCCAGATGGAACTAGATGAGGAGCGTCCTTTGAATCATTTCTAAATATTTTTGAAATCAGATCCACATATGTGTTTCTGTTCAGTTGTTGGTGGTGAGAATCAAATTTTGTATAAGGTTACCAAAATGAGTCATAATAAAACATTCATGGTCTTTTTTTTTTTTTTTTATTTAACTAGTTAAATTGTGTGACTGATCATTGCTTACATTTTCTTTATATATTAGTCATACATTTGGTGTCACATTCTACTAGACTTGAAGTTCTGTTTCGGTTAGAACTGCAATTCTTCCGAATTTGGGCCAGTCAAGTGATGTGTCAAATTCCCCAACTCCTCGCTAAAACGTAGTTCATCACAAACAAACCAAAATGTGCACTGGCTGAACATGTTCAATTTGTTTTGTGATTCTCAATTGCACCATGGTTTAAAAAAAAAAAAAAAGAGGAAATTGATTGGAAAAAATATAATTTTCCCTCTATTGGTTACTTTGTCTCACTTGATCTATGAACAAAATCCCATAAAAGGCACCAATCAGTGTACTTCAAAATATATACATAATATATATCTACATATATTGCTGTATTCTGATTGGCACATTTCACCCCGCTTTGATTGTCTGATTAATTTCCTGACCCAATATATTGGTGGGGTAGAGTTCAGTTTATGAAGACAAGGATGGGCATGTAAAGGAGAACTGATGGTGATTTTTCAAGAGAGTTTTCAGGTATTTTTAAATAAATTTGATCCAATTTGCTGTTGTGAAATTTAAAGTGTATTACTTAATAAAGAGGTAATCAATAATGAACATATTGCATTCCATCTTTATCCACAACTATTTAATCAAATATTATTTTATTTTAATAGAATAGATGGTTTTTATAGACTGGTCTTTAAAACAACTTTGCATTAATTGATATTGCCTAAAAAATATATTGCACTCCCTCGTTCAGCATAATTAACTGTTATAGGGAAAATAAATCTTCTGTTTTTGCTTAATATATTGGCATGGGAGAGATACACACAGGATTATAGTTCACTTTCACAAAATCAGGTCAACACAGTGCTTAATTCATAAATTATCTAAAATCATTATTGCCATGTTTGTGCCAAGAGCCCTAATCTCCAGACCCTGCTAATGGCATACATGCCTAGAGAATTGCCGTGAGATCTCATACTATGCTGAGATGATGAAATGTAAAAGTAGTCCATTTAATCTGCCTGGGATGGACTCTTTAAGCATGTATGGTAGCATGCTGTAGGGTCTGGCATGGCCTGATATTTGGTGATTTGTTTATTTATTCATGTATTTTTGTTTAATTTCCTTTTTATTTTTAATTTTTTTTACTATTTTCCTTTTTTTTCTATTCTCTCTTCCTCCTTCTTATGCTTTCTTCTTATGATACCCTCTGTTTTTTTTTCGTCACCTTTTTCTATTTCTCTCTTCTTCTATGAGTGGCTGCCAGTTGCTACTCATGGTTATAAATTCATAGTGTCCCTATTACCTGTTAATTGTGTAATTCTTGGTACCTGTTGCACTTTGAATTTTACTCTTTCCTCACTGAGGTTACGTATTGTGTTCATGTTGTCCAGGGGAGGGCTGGCAGCGTTAGGCGTGGGGGGCAAATCCAGTCAAGTGGCCCAAGATGAGAGTAAAAACACGTTTCCCATGTGATTGAAAGGGGAGGCAGTAGCCTAAACAGACACACTCACTGACAGGCACACACACTCAGCCCAGGAAGAGGTGAGGGTAGGCATTTAGTTCCGGTGTGCCTCCGCGGCACACACAAACATTAAATACAGCGGGACCATGCATCTGCACCCCACTCTGCCTCTTAGTGAGGTAACTGGCCAATCGGCCAATCAGTGAGGTAGGATAATTGCCATTTAGTATATTGCCGAATTAGCAAAATACTAAATAGCACTTTTGCAATGGGAGACAGTCCTGCCAGAAGGGGTCTACAGAGCAGCCAGGCCCGGTAGTTCAGCCACTGGGGGGAACATTTTTTTTTTATGTGGGCGGCCCTGGATTTAGGGCGGCCTGGGGGGCAATTGCCTCCCTGCCCCCCAGCCCAGGCCGCCCCTGATGTTGTCTTAATTACAGGACAAACTTATTGCAAAGAAAAAAAAAACATGCTAATTCAGGGACTAGATAACTGTAATGTAAAATAATATATTCTCTGTCTTGTAGCAATTAAGAAATATCCAAGAAACTCAGTTTCACTAATAATACCAGTGCTTAACCTGGTATGTAGATGGAATTCTAGAAGTAAGAGCTAAGTGCTCACGCCTCGCGCACATTGTTTACTGTTGTTGACTACAGTTGGAGCAGAATATCACGCATATATAGAATTTCTCTTTGACATGTAAGTTACCAAAAGTAACAGAGGCAAATTCTATGTCAGATCATGTTAGCAAACTTCTGAGATTAATTTGTCTACGCTGTTGTCACCATTATTCACGCTATGTCAACAGCAGCTTATGTCATTGTCCATACAATTGAGAGCTTGCAACAAATGTTCCTGAAGATGAATATCGGCTCTTGTATTGGTAGGTTCAATCATATTAAGGAATGAGGAACAGAATACCTGGTTCAAACTGGAGAATAATTGTCATCATCAATGCTCAAATAGAAAAGTCTTATTTTTGGGAGAATTTAGTCAGAATTTAGCTAGAGTTCTCTAAATGGATGGTTCCATCAACCTCAAGGCCAATGCCAGCAACATTTCTGAATTAACTCATACTAAGATTTTACAAATATAAAAAGGGGCAGCAACACATCAGACGTTGTAACCAATTGTTTCCAATATCTGTTCTTATGAAAATCTCAACTTGTCAGGACTTGAAATTATCATTAAATGAGTCACCTGTTTTCATGCAGACATTTCAACTCCCATGCTTGCATGAAAAACACCAACTGGGATTCTCAAATATCATCAAATAAATGTAGAATGTGAAGGGCAGCAAAGAATGTGTAAAACAAGCTCGTCCAAGGATGTAAAGATTATAAGTGCTTGACAAGTTGGATAATGCCCACTTGGGAATGTATCTTACATTTTTTGCTGCTCTGAATTTCAATATTACATATTGTGTGATCCTAAGAATCTACAGCTCCGTGAATTTTTTTGAATTTTTGGGAGAGTTTTCAGTTCTATTTAAGATCTTTAACTTTCGGCAATTTTATAATTTCCTGCTACTTAATAATGTTTCCAAGCTCCTGTATCATTGGTCTTCTCACTAATAATTATATAGTATTTGTTTGGAAATACTTCAATTAAAAAATAAAATGTTAAAAAAATAATTACAATTCTCTAATATTTTCCTCTTCGTAGAGCAGCCTAGGATACATTTGCCCTCTGGCCAGCCTGCCCCTTAGATACAGTTTATTCTCACAAAGCAGCATTAAAAAAGTGAAAATTTGCGTTAACCTCAAATTATTCTGCAGCTTCCCCATGGACTGCTACAGGATCCATAGGATTACACTTTTCTTTGTGACTTTTCAGAACCTAATATATATTCTTCTGGATTGTGTTCACTTTTCCTTATACTAATGGTTCTGTTTAAAACTTTGATCATCTATTCCCTTTGTGATAATTATTATTAATATTATGTTAAAGGGACACAGTCACCAAAACAACTTTAGCTTATTGAAGCAGTTTTGGTGTTTAGAACATGCCCCTCCAGCTTAATTGCTCAATCCTCTGCCATTTAGGAGTTAAATAACTTTGTTTATGAACCCTAGTCACACCTCCCTGCATGTGACTTGCACAGCCTTCCTAAACACTTCCTGTAAAGAGTAATCTAAAGTATTTCCTTTCTTTATTGCAAGTTCTGTTTAATTAAGATGTTCTTATCCCCTGCTATGTTAATAGCTTGCTAGACCCTGCAAGAGCCTCCTGTATGTGATTAAAGTTCAATTTAGAGATTGAGATACAATTATTTAAGGTAAATTACATCTGTTTGAAAGTGAAACCAGTTTTTTTTCTGTCAATCATAGCCAGGGGAGATGTGACAAGGGCAGAGAATTGAGCAGTAAAACCTGAGAGGCATGATCTATACACTAAAACTACTTCATTAAGCTAAAGTTGTTTAGGTGACTATAGTGTTCCTTTCAGACTTTACTTTGCAAGGATGAATACAATTATACTATTTTAGTGATCGATTCTCTTCTCTTAGTGCTCATTCTTTAATCTTTCTCTGGAGGCACGAATGGACCTATTTTGATGCTCCCTCACTTTATATGTTCATATCATATTTCTTTAGGCTCAAATGCAAGGATAACTCAATGAAACAACTCACTGTTTGCATGGAATTCTAAAGGTGATTTTTCTAACAGGTCTCAACACCACTCTTACCAGCTTACTTGCAGCAGACCTCACCAGAATTGCATCAGTTGATAGTTATATAGCAGGACACAAATCACTGACTTCTGACCCCATTATAAAAAGGATAGAGCTCACCGGAGATTTCTTCTGCTTTTCAGACATATAAATAGAACAGCAAAGTGTGAGGTGTAAGTGTGGTTGTTGGTTTGAATCCACGTCACTTAGACATTTGTTCAAAGCACACCATCACGTAATATAACCTTTGGTAGTCTTTTTGACTTTGTGCACTAAACCAAACAAGTTACAGTAGACTGTATAACAGAACAAATGACCTTACTAAGGCCTCAATTTAATATTTTGGGGTAAGCTTTTCACATGATTTAATACTTTTAGATAAACTTTTAAAATGATTTAATATTATGAAATCATTTAAAAATATTTTTATTTATATTGATAATTCGTTAAATAGGATATATTTAAAAAATGTAAACGTTTACCCAACAATATTAAATCAACGGAGAATATCATCCAATTCAGAAGTTTAAATAAAGGCCTAGGTCAGAATAAAATGCAACAGTCACATGTTTTTGAGTTTGTTTTTTGGTAGACGACTAATTTATGATTGTGCACCAGAAAAAAATGGAAGTGGAAATTATAACTTCACAATAATAATAACAACAAAGTATTTAACCAGGAAAGGTACATTCAGATTACTCTAGGTTTCAAGTACGTTGTGTGCTGTATGCAGCATAGTGTGGAAATTTTACCAAATACTTTGTTGGATTCATTTTTATTTTTTTACTGATATTCTTTTACGAGAGCTATCATCACCTGTACACCAGCAGTTCTCCATAGGGTAGGCATGCATGGCACAAAGAGAGACGTGTCGAGGCCCCACTGATAACATCATTTTTATTATATTTCTTTCTTAGCATATATCAATAAAAGAAAAAAGGACTATGTATATTTTGTTATATTTCCATACATGTATAATCAAGCAGTAGAAGAAACAGAGAAGAATGTTTAGCAGGGAGAATGGCCATTTATTTGTGAACACTGGGCGGCTGTGTCATTTAAGCCGACAAGTGCACTGTATAACAAAAAAAGAAAAAAAGTCCAGGCACTCCAAGGTACAAGCAAGGCAATTTTATTGAACCCACTCCATCACAACGTTTCGACCTACACGGTCTTTGTCAAGACAAGGACACTGTTGGGATAATTGTGGGGAAAAACAGTAAACTTGTACCTTATTTTCCCATTGTATATCGTGTATACCATCTAACCTTACGATTTAATTAACTACGACAAGAAGTATGCAAGTATGCCTCCTTTAATATATCTTTTATTTACTGTGTATGGATTTCTGGGTCTGGTAAGGCTCTAAATAAGACTCTCAAGTCTATTCCAACTCATTTGGCCTTTCCTTCCATATCTTATCATTTTGAAAAATAAATTCCCTCATTAAACCTAGTACCAACATCCATCTTTTTCGTTAATCTAGCATTTAATAATAGTTTCATCACTTGTTTAGTAGTCTTCCATACTTTTTTCTTAGTAATTGTAATCTCAGCCATTCATATTTTAGTTATTGCCAATAATATGTAATTGTAATCTTAATAGTAATCTAAGCCATTTATATTTTATTTATTACCAATAACATGCTAATATGACAACACAATGTGTGTAAATCCTAGACTTGTCATTTCTGATGCATATGTAAAGGCAAAATCTGTTACATTTTGAACTAATTTAACAAATTAGTTAAATAAAATATATCCAGTTTATTGCCGTCATCTATGTAAATAAGAGTTGATTTGCTAGGTATTTTTGAACAGTATTAGTTGCTTTTATCTAAAATGTACTACCTTAGTCATGTCTTCTTAGACAGGTATAACGTCTATGGTTGGTTAGTACATGTACTTCCTGGTAGTTTTTAGAATTTGAGGACTAGCAAAGTATATTGAAATAATTACATATAAAAATAGATTATGTCCAAAAAGGGCATTTTACATGGTGTTCCAGGAGGTAGGGTCATAGAGACAGAAATTTGTACTGTATGACCTACTGCTTAATGTCACAAAGAAAATTATTTATAGCAATTACAAAATATGTCTGCAAACACTTTATGCTTCAGGTTAAGGAAATTAATTTTATTTGTTGTACTTCAATATACCTGAAACATTTTGACCTCACAGGCACAAGGGTAGAAAATAGACTTTCTCTTCTAGAAAGAGACACTTAGTAAATATAAATAATGTGAGTTTTGTAGAGCACTTAAAACATGTCAAAAAATGCAAATTTGCAAAAGAGAGGAGAGAAAGGAAAGTTTAAAGGAGCACTGTAGGGTTAGGAACACAAACATGTATTCTTGACCCTATAGGGTTAAAACCACCATCTAGCCCCCCTGTCCTCCTCATGCCTCTCTAAAAATAGTAAAATCCTACATGTATTCAAGCCTGAAGCTGCAGGCTTTGTCCCTGTTTCCTTTTGACTTGCCCACTGCCTGCTGACATCAGCAGAAGTGGTGGCCTGATCCAATCACAATGCTTCCCCATAGGATTGGCTCAAACTGACAAAGAGGCAGATCAGGGGCAGAGCCAGCACAATTCAAACACAGCCCTGGCCAATCAGTATCTCCTCATAGAGACAAATTGAATCAATTAATCTCTATCAGGAAAGTTAAGTGTCTGCATGCAGAGGGAGGAGACACTGAATGTTTGGATGCATTTTAGGTCATCTAAGGAGTAGCCAGTGAAGTTATCCCTAGGCTGTAATGTAAACACTGCATTTTCTCTGAAAAGACATTGCTTACAGCAAAAAGCCTGAAGGTAATGATTCTACTCACCAGAACAAATTAAATAAGCTGTACTTGTTCTGGTGACTTTTAACAAAGGAATTGTGTGCACTAACAATACAGTCTTTGTGAAATAGGTATTTTTGGCTATTATGCAAAATGATACCTGCCAAGATACCCATGAGAATATACTTTGCATGCATGTTGCATGTTATCTGGCCATTGGTTGTGTAGACATTGCAAAATGTAAACAGTGCTGTTTGTTAGTAATGGCACTCTTTAAAACAACAACGCTGCAGTGCAGCATTTATACCACAAAGTCACTTCATGAAGTGATTTTGGTGCTTAGAGTGCCTCTATAATAAATAATAATTATATTAATAAATATTATAACTATATTGAAATTATATAATAATTTTGATGAAAAAGCTTTGAACTGTAAAAATATATGAACTGTTTCAAATAAAAAAAATATAATAAAAGGCATTGATGATTTTATTAAAGGTTCAGAGCCTAGACTTTAGAAGAAGAAACAAGTTTGTTTAGTGTATTGTGTGTTTAGGTATTTACAAAAAAATGGGCATGGAAGAATTACAAATATTAGAATATGTTTGCGTTGTTCCAGACAAACTCACTCACAAACTCACAAGGCACACCCAGCATTACAAGGCAAATGAAAACAAATGGATGTGTTATAAAATAGTGAAGGAAGACGGTTATCTGAATAGGAACTCACTCATGGAATTTCCCTCTACCCATGGTTCCATGGATGACACAGAGCTGAGTTAAGTGACTAAAAGCCGTAGGCCAGGACATGTCAAAAGCAATAACTTCTTCACTCAATCATCTCACCTTGCAATGCCACTCTGCCTTATGCAGACACCAGATGCCTGATGAATAATGCAAGCGACAAGGGCAAAACCACTCGGATCAGTGCAGAGGAAAACTTTAGCCAGTAAGGATTGGTCTACTAGTAGGGTTTATTTTTTTATTTTTTTTATTAACACTCTTCTGGTACCATCAAAACTGAAAGCCCTATGGACTTTGATTCTTAAGGAAGTGCATTTAGTGTTTATCGAGGCAGGTTTAGATAACTTACAACTCCTGTATTCCAGTCTGAAAAAAAAAAAATACAGATAAAAATAGAAAACCAGCAACTTTGCAGCTTTACCTGTCAAAACCACTGTGTGGACACCTTGTCAAAGTGTAAAGCTGAGAATGGGAGAGCATTATGGTACTGAACAAGGGCATTCAGTGCACTCAGGATGCAAATCAAGAGGTGTATTAAAAACTGCCTCCCTTGGATCTGCGCAAGGGACTTTTTATTTCAAGTGCACGTTGGATATATAAAGGAACGTCTACAATAATACAATTTTGCTTTTTACCTTAAATATCTATCTTGTCTATCCATCTGTCTGTCTATCTGTCTGTCTGTCTATCTATCATCCAATTTTGGAAAGTCCTCTCAGATCTATTGTATCAAGTGAGATGTTCAGTCAATCAATAGATCTTGATAAAGACATAAACCATTGGCATATTGATGTATCTTACTTGATATATTAAATTTAAATTTTCAGTGTGTTTTTTTCATTATCATCCTTGGATTATATAAAACACATGAGTAGCACTAAGGCAGTAATCTGATTAAGGAGGATTTCAAGGAAGAGTACCAAGCCTTATATATAATATTCCTCTTTACTGCAGCAGAATAGTGAACTCTTTATCCCACTACATAGATATATTCACATGCATGTTCAATTAGAAATGGAAATGGCTAAATAGGAACCACAAGAATGCTAAAGTGCAATTATTTGGCTAAGGATGATGAGCATTGAAGTCAAACAGCATTTTGCGTGCTCTTATACCTTGTGAGATCATTGGAATATGAAATGTCAACTAAAACAATGTTGACATTCACATGAGGCCAGGCATTGTAATGTACTGTAATTCCTGCAATAAGGAAATTATTCTTACTAAGTTCTTATCTGATCAAGGCAGAGATCGGCGTTGCTCAAGTATTTTGGGTAATTGAAAGGTTTATTTAGCTTTTGATATGTTATTATTTTTCCTGCTGCAGTTTGAATATGGTCAGACAGTTGAAAGTTCTATCTATTTTCTTTGTTTTATTACATTATGTTCATACCCAGTGACATAATTAGTGATATGAATTATATATTAAATAAATGAGCATTAATAAAATCTGGAAAATAAGTAGATTATTCAAATGTGCACTTTAACCATGTTTCTCAAACTGCAGTACACATACCTCAGGGGGATAGAACACCAGCAGGGACTTGCTGATGTGTGTGGCAGAAGGCAGCTACCTCTAGAGGTACCCAGGTCTATCATCCAGAGCCAGGTTCTCATTGGCTCAGGAAAAGGTGAGCACAACCATAACCACTGTGTTTTTTTACTTTGGTTGAAACATAATACACTAGGAAGTCTCCCTTTCTCTTTCCTTTGAGGAAATCCATTCCAGGCAAAAGCGTGCAGTGTCTCCATACGATACTACTGTGCAAGTGATTTGAGCCTGTCCCTTTAAGGCTCTGATCAATGTGAGTTTGACTACTTGAGTTATCACCAAATACATTATCACCTGTGGATTTACACTATGTTGTGTTTTATTTTTTGTTTCCTTTATATGTACTGATATTCATCTGAGATTTAACGTTTATACCTTTAGCGCTCCACTCATTTGATTAGTAGAGTCTGGACGTTATATCCAGATTGTACTAAGCTCACTTTGGTTCAGCTACTGTGCTCCCCCTGGCATAGTATCTCTGGATGCAAGATGTCATGAGGCAAATTTGGAAGATTTTTCTTTCACTGTGTCAATTCTGTAAATACGGGTGATCTTCCCAGTCCACTCTGTGTGACAAAGCTGACAATGAGAGAAAGGATACAGGAAGATTATGTATATGACTGGGGAGATAAGATAAATGGTGATTGACTAGATACAGGAGGAAAGTTCAGCTAAAATTGTCAAGAGTGTGGAGGTTTTATAGAGCACTATGAACCATGAATGAGGACTGTAAAAGAGTAAGGGACCAATAGGACTGCCTTGCCAGGGATGTGTGTGTATGGCTCAGAGGGATATGTTATGAAACAAAGTATTCGAATGTGACTGTGGGGAAATAATTCAGACGTAGTGGCTATGGTGAGACAATTTGAGAATGGTTTTTTTTGGAGATAATGTGAATGGAATGTACCTGGGGCAGATGAAATAATGGGGATGCGGCAGTGATCAGATGAAATGGAAGCAATGTGACCATGGGGCTATGAGATATTTGGGGATATTAACTGGAGGGATTTGTCAGTGGGGACATAAATCGATCAATATAGCTGGAGGGGTGAATTGAGAGTACATGGTTGGGAGTTATGGATGCAGAAAGAGCAACAAGCCTGCCATGAAGGGGCTGGGATGAGGAGCACATCCACCAAGAGAGGGTGGATCCCTCCATTAAGTGGTGTACTCCTTAAAAAGATAGCTTGTCAGCCTAACAGCCTTTCTGGCTGAGATTGCACAGAGCGGGCCATGTGCAAAGCATGTCTGAAGATCTCTAAACCTGAGACAGATGAGATACTTAGAAATGCATTATTGAATATTTTTTTTTAAAACTATATAACAATAATGCTTGCTAATAAATAGCTATTACCAAGAATATTACTATATCGCTGCCGCTGGTATGCTGAAAAGGAAAGTAAATATTATACTATGACTTCCTGATACTATGTCCCATAAAACTTTAGAGGGCAAATCATCATGGTCTCACATAGCTTTATCACAAAGTTCAATGCACTGAAAGCTTCCAGATTATTAAACTCATTAAAAAGAGTGTCTTGAAAATATGATCCATGACAATCCAGTTCAACTAATTCCCATTCACAGGAATGTCAGAACTTAATTATTATTATTTTTTTTATAATTTATTTTCCAGGCTGCTATTTATTTCATGAAAAATGTTGCTTAGCTGTATATATGATTTATATGCTGTTTTAAAGAAACAAACAAAAATAATAGATTTCACTTTTCCAATGTATGGATTCTACATACTTCCAGTAAGACTTTTGTTAGACCTAATGACAAAATATTTTAGCTGCCTGGTAATATTAATATATATATATACACCAATAGAGTTGTGGTGGGGGAAAAAGTGAGGATGAAAAATAGCCAGCCAGTAACCATGGTGATGAGTTGCATTAACAACGAAACAGCTGTCCATGAGTGGTTCACTGGCTTTGCTCCTCTTCCTGAGTTGTGTTTCAGAACTGTTGTTTACAGCAGACACATACTCCAAGGAATCCATGTATAAAGTGGAATTATGAGGCAAAAACTCTTTGTTGAGCTCATTTGCATGCGCCTACCCAGAATCCCTTGCCGTAGTGAGAGTACTGTTGAAGTAAGATTTCTGTGGGAAAAGCAAGTCTTATGGCTTGACTGGTGTGTGTATTTGTGTTTAGCAATGTATTATATTTATATCTCAACACTCAAAAAATGTACTGTATTATAGGACATAATCTAACAAAACTCACAATTTGTAATTCTAAAGTGCTCTGTCTTTGTGGATTGTGAGCTGAGCTAAGGTCAATCAAATTTTATATCCACTAAAACTCTGCAGCCTGTGATGAACACCCACAGTGCTTTATTTACCCAGTCTGTAAACGTTACCATTGCTTTTCTGCTTACAAGGTCTGACCGATTTGGGATATGCCTCTGTTTGGTGGAATGTAGGGCTGATAGACTATTTGGAGCACCATATTCGATTACCATGCAATGAGATTCATAAAGTCTCAATTGAATCTGTTGACATTCCTGTCTCTATCGAATACATGTGTTGCTGTTACTCACATTATGCCAAATAGTCCTATTACATAACTTTCTATATTTCACTTAGCATTAGAAATAAAAATCAGAGAAGACCGAAAATCTCGCTGTCATCCAAAAATGTTTTGTTTAATATTTTTTCCCACAATCTGCATGCATATCCTTTTCTATCCAACAATCATCCAGAAACTGGCCACTTTTCTGTGAAGGCCAATGAGTTTTTAAAATGATCGGATAGGTAAACTGAATTCACATGTAACCAGATGTAATCCATAGCAGAGCAGCTACCACAAACGCCCATGAAACAAGACAAATCCAATTTAGTGTCTCTGAGAAATTTAATCTTTTGCTTTTGTACACTTTAGAAACTCGTGCACTGTCAGATCTCCCTTACTTGTGGCTTAATGTGATACCCCAGGTTGATCTGTTATGTATCCAGTATAAGTTTACATGAGCATGTTAAAACCACAGGATTCCTATTTACACTGTTTGAGCTTTCTGCTCTCCCAAGTGTGGAAATCTAATACACTTTTAAATTATGGTTTCCCAGAAATCCTATTTCTACACACTTGTTTTGTGACAATCATATGGTTCTGTAGGGCAACAAGCTTATTTTTTTTTTGTTTGCATTAGGCTCAGCGGTCGCTGCCAATATGAGACAAGAAATATTAAGTTAATATTGGTTTAGGTTTAGTGTATCAAATTGTTCTCAAACTGTATTGCTCTTTACAAATATTCACATTTCTACTTTTGATATAACGGAGTTTATTCCATCTCTGCATATAATGTGTTTTCAGGTGCACTTTTCCTGAATACTTATTTTGCCACATCACTGCATCATTTGAGAGAGTTTGTCTTTACTGACAGAAGCTATTCAGAATATGTGACAATGCAAAAAGTTGGGGGGGAAAAAATAAATATATATACAGTGAGGAAAAAAAGTACTTGATCCCCTGCTGATTTTGAACGTTTGCCCACTAACAAAGAAATGATCAGTCTATAATTTTAATGGTAGGTGTATTTTAACAACGAGAGACAGAATAAAAAAATCCAGAAAAACACGTAAAAAAATGCATAAATTGATTTGCATATCAATGAGTGAAATAAATATTTGACCCCTTTGACTTGGTGCTTGGTGGCAAAACCCTTTTTGGCAATCACAGAGGTCAGACATTTCTTGCAGTTGGCCACCAGGTTTGCACACATCTCAGGAGGGTTTTTGTCCCACTCCTCTTTGCAGATCCTCTCCAAGTCATTACGGTTTCGAGGCTGACGTTTGGCAACTTGAACCTTCAGGTCTGGAGACTGGTTATGCCACTCCAGGACCTTAATGTGCTTCTTATTGAGCTACTCCTTTGTTGCCTTGGGTCATTGTCATGCTGGAATACCCACCCACAACCCATTTTCAATGCCCTGGCTGATGGAAGGAGGGTCTCACCCAAGATTTGACGGTACATGGCCCCGTGCAGTGCAGTTGTCTGTCCCCTTAGCAGAAAAACAACCCCAAAGCATAATGTTTCCACCTCCATGTTTGACAATGGGAATGGTGTTCTTGGGTTCATAGGCAGCATTCCTCCTCCTCCACACACGGTGAGTTGTGTTGATGCCAAAAGGCTTGATTTTGGTCTCATCTGACTACAACACTTCCACCCAGTTCTCCTCTTAATCATTCAGATGTTCATTGGCAAACTTCAGATGGGCCTGTACATGCCTTTCTTGAGCAGGGGGCCCTTGCAGGCGCTGCAGGATTTTTAAGTCCTTCACGGTGTATAGTGTGTTACCAATTGTTTTCTTGGTGACTATGGCCCTAGCTGCCTTGAGATCATTAACAAGTTCCTCCCGTGCAGCTCTAGGCTGATTCCTCACCGTTCTCATGATCATTGAAACTCCATGAAGTCAGATCTTGCATGGTGCACCGGACCGTGGCAGACTGACCGTTATTTTGTGTTTCTTCCATTTGTGAATAATCGCACCAACTGTTGTCACCTTCTCACCAAGCTGCTTGGCGATGGTCTTGCAGCCCATTCCAGCCTTGTGTAGGTCTACAATCTTGTCTCTGACATTCTTGGACAGCTCTTTGGTCTTGGCCATCGTGAAGAGTTTGGAATCTGATTGATTGCTTCTGTGGACAGTTGTCTTTTATATACAGGTAACAAGCTGAGATTAGGAATACTCCCTTTAAGAGTGCTCCTAATCTCAGCCCGTTACCTGTATAAAAGACACCTGGGAGCCAGAAATCTTGCTGATTGGTAGGGGATCAAATACTTATTTCACTCATTGATATGCTACTTTTTTGACATGTGTTTTCCTGGACTTTTTTTGTTTTTGTTATTCTATCTCTCACTGTTAAAATACACCTACCATTAATATTATAGACTGATCATTTCTTTGTCAGTGGACAAACGTTCAAAATCAGAAGGGGATCAAATACTTTTTTCCCATCACATATATATATATATATATATATATATATATATATATATATAAAGCTCATTTGCATATGCCTACCCAGAATCCCTTGCAGCAGTGAGAGTACCGTTAAAGTGAGATTTCTGTGGGAAAAGCAAGTCTTGAACACCAAGATTGGCAAATTCGCCACTGACGCCCTGTGCTCTTCACAGATGAAAGCAGGTTCACACTGAGCACATGTGACAGACGTGACCGAGTCGGGAGACGCCGTGGAGAACGTTCTGCTGCCTGCAACATCCTCCAGCATGACCGGTTTGGCAGTGGGTCAGTAATGATGTGGGGTGGCATTTCTTTGGAGGGCCGCACAGCCCTCCATGTGTTTGCCAGTGGTAGCCTGACTGCCATTAGGTACCGAGATGAGATCCTCAGACCCCTTGTGAGACCACATGCTGGTGCGGTTGGCCCTGGGTTGCTCCTAATGCAAGACAATGCTAGACCTCATGTGGCTGGAGTGTGTCAGCAGTTCCTGCAAGACGAAGGCATTGGTGCTTGGACTGGCCCGCCCGTTCCCCAGACCTGAATCCAATTGAGCACATCTGGGACATCATGTCTCACTCTATCCACCACGTTGCACCACAGACTGACCAGGAGTTGGCAGATGCCTTAGTTCAGGTCTGGGAGGAGATCCCTCAGGAGACCATCTGCCACCTCATCAGGAGCATGCACAGGCGTTGTAGGGAGGTCATACAGGCACATGGAGGCCACACACACTACTGAGCCTCATTTCGACTTGTTTTAAGGACATTACATCAAAGTTGGATCAGCCTGTAGTGTGTTTTTCCCACTTTAATTTTGAGTGTGACTCCAAATCAAGACCTCCTTGGGTTGAAAAATTTGATTTCCATTTTTTTATTTTTGTGTGATTTTGTTGTCAGCACATTCAACTATGTAAAGAACAAAGTATTTCAGAAGAATATATAATTCATTCAGATCTAGGATGTGTTATTTTTGTGTTCCCTTTATTTTTTTGAGCAGTGTATGTAATAAGAATTCCTTGCACTCTTGTCTTTTTTGCCGTGTGCAAGCCAAAAGCTTGTTAAATACAAAGTATAAAGAGATAGCTACACTCACGGTCTCCTTAGAATGTAAATCTTTATTACTTTACATTGGAAGTGTATGCATGCAAAGATCGACATTTCGGTTCCCACTTGGGACCTAGGGAAAGCCCTGAGTGGTGACTGAAACGTCGATCTACGTATGAGGACATGACCAATATGAAGAACATATATATATTTCATCTCTGGGGCAAGTTTTCCATTTGGTGAGATAGAGGGGATGGTAAAATTTGGCATGAAATATTAAGACAAGCCAGTAAGAAATGCTGTGTGTCTTCTTTTGTGTGAAAACTGTGGTCACTTGGTAATTACCAGTTACGGTTGGTGCTATTTTCTAGTTTGAAAACAGTTGGTAGTGGATAACATTACCAACAGCCATTTTAGCGTTTTAACAAGAACTTTGGAAACATTCCCATATTCTGTGAGTAATATATGTTATGCCTGTGCTAAAAATTTCAAAAATCAAAACCTGGCAGAAAATTTCTCTCACTTCTGAAAAACGATTCAAATAAATAACAAATATGGGTTAATTGGTAGTTTTTTTTTTTAATATTTTTATTTCAAAGCATGCAAATTGAATCATTAAAAATCTGAGAGCAAAATGTAACACACACATATAAACTTTCACAGATACACTGAGACGCATACTCAAATGGACTGCTGCTTTCAAGAAAAGCTCATTCATAAAGGCAGTCTTCTAGGAGCTGTGGTCTGCCCCTTGGATGAGTTCAGATCAGTTGATGCTCTCTTATGGGTTAGTGAGGCCATACAAACACTAAACCACAATACATGAGGTCTGGGCCACAAGCACCCTTGGTTTAATGAGGGGGTGCAGGAACATGCAGGAAGTTGTTATTAGTTCTCTACTGGCTGATGGAGCTTCAGGACTCCTGCTCTGAGCCAGCTCTCTATGCAAATGCCTAATTCAACTTATTTAGCACTGACCCTGCCTGGATACACAACGTCTTAATTTGTCATTTTGCAATAGGAGAAACGAGTTGTTAGGCTTATTTGTGAATACCAAAATATATAGGTGATCAAAACCTAAAGTTCTCAGGTAGTGGAGATGACCACCTTTTGCCCTTCAAATCAGATGCACATGGCTGAATATCTAAACATGGTAAATGAAGCCCATGTGTTGCATACAA
The DNA here is from genome assembly GCF_036172605.1 of Pelobates fuscus. Lineage (NCBI taxonomy): Eukaryota > Metazoa > Chordata > Amphibia > Anura > Pelobatidae > Pelobates > Pelobates fuscus. The sequence continues at coordinate 233,884,756 of NC_086317.1, forward strand.
TGAACCGGGTATTCAATACTTTACTAAAGCAGAAACTATGTCTATGTCTATTCTTCAAAGCCTGCAAACCAAGCCTTATGTTTAGCAAGCAATATCAATTACAATATAATAATTTACATTCTTTTGAAGACAATGCACATGATCAATAGGAAGGGACATTCTTTTAATTTCATATACCAGTCATTTACTTATTTATATATTGGGTGGTACACAGTATATACAAGCTGCAAAATACACTCATGACTTTGTTTTTGCTCTGTATAATTCTGCCCATTTCAGTTTTACTATTTTGTCTAATGATACGAGCAGGATACTATTTTAAATAATACCACCATCAGTTATCATCTAACAAGGTACAAGACAAAGAGGCTATTATGTCAAGTTTACATTTTAGTTGCATATTGTTATTTGTTAATCACCTAAATTTCCCTGGCCACACCCTTACTTACACCCCTAAAATGAAAGTGCTCTTCTTTGTCCATCTGAAATTTGGGGAGAGGTATGTAGCAATGACTTAACTTTAGCATTACTCCCACTGCTACTACTACATGTATGCCCTGTGCTGCCCTTATAGTAAAGTCATCTCCTTAACCCCCACACTACCCTTGACACACTACACACATTAACCCTTAAACTACTGTAACACTACATTCTACAGTACCCTATCACTAACCATAAACCGTACACCATACTTCCTTATGTGAATAGGGACACTAGTGGGAGGGAGGTAAAGGAGGCTGGCCAGTGATACGATTGTGCCACTGGCTCCACCCCCAAGGGACGAGTTCGCACGAGTCCAAAAAGGAGCGGGGCCGCAAGAGTTAATGGCTGGTCAACCTGGCATGGATGCACACCAGGCTGCCTGTCCATTATGCAGACTGACCTACTGAGGACTGACCTGCAGGTTTCTAGTGATGTAACAATAGCGTGATCTGTTGGGGACATTTCCTTCCCTGGTGTCTCCAAAAGCGGAACAGGACCCAAAAATTGTGACTGTCCCGATGAATTTGGTTGATTAAAAGGCATGCATACACAATATATTTTCCTAATGCACACTTCACTGTTATGTCCTATTGCAAGTTGCAGTCTTGAGCAGCATCTATTTAAGCTGTTATCAATAAAATTGTAGCATATGCGACTTGGGAGTTTGACTCCCACAAATGTTGAGCAGAAAGAGGCATATATGTCCCAGTGCTGCCAGAAATGATAACCCCCAGACTTCACAGAGGTGAAACATACATCAACATACATAGAGTTTACTAAATAAATATGTACGTATTATATATATATATATATATATGTATGTATGTATATATATATATATATATATATATAAAGTAGTTGAGGATAACATTTTGATTAATGTTACCAGGACCAGGAGGGGACAAAACATTAATTAATTATAGATTTTTTCCACTATTTTACAATACCTTATATTTTGTCTCATATTGTGCTGGTCTGCACCCAGGCTAGTGTCCAATGGTAGATTGACAGTATTTGTTTAAAGTATATGCTAAACTTGTGCATTCACTTTCAAATTGTGATTTGGCTTTATTTTATGCAATCAGTGATTCGTACAAAATCCCGAACTCCTGTTAGTGCTATATGGACGAAGAATAATACAAACAAAAAAGAGAATGAACAAAAAAAGCATGTAATTTGTTTCAGGATTTAGAGTTCTGCCCATGATGCAAAAAAACTGTTACCAAATGTTGATTTGACCAATAGAGGGGAAAAAAAAGAGGAGTAGTTTATGTGTATGTGTATATATATATATATATATATATATATATATATATATATATATATATATATATATATATATATATATAATGTGTCTTACCTAATTTAAGATGGATATACATTTTTGCCCACTGCCACTTTAGAGAGATGACTTCACGTATTTGCGTGCATGCTTATATTGCAGAGTGAGAGATCAAACATAATCTACAAGGACAAGCAGGGCATGCCTGTGTGTGTATATCTGGTTTCACATCTGAAACTGAGTCAAGATAAATCTGATTGGTGAAGAACCATCTATGCTGATTTATGAAAACACATTCCCACAGATTACAAAGTTCAAGCTTCAAAAGTTTCCTTCATTAAAAAAAAAGACATATTTGCAAGTGTTAGAAAGGTTCGGTTTGTAACTTAACTCAGGCCATCAGACATATTCGTCTGACTATTTTCCATTTCCTGCGTCTTCCATGACAACAATTATTTGTCATGCCAACCAACTGCTTTATTTATTTTAATGAAAAATATGTGTTTTTCCCCATTTTGTAATGATAAGAGATGCTTCTCAGAAAATAGTATTGATATAGAATTGTAATTTGGAAGCAATTTATTGTAAAGTTAATAAATCCCAGTTGACTCAGACAGATAAAATGGAATGTATGTCTCTACTAAGCGTCTGTTCCATTTGACGAATGGAAAGTGCATTTATTACTTTAATACTCAAAATGCATTTTTTTAAATCAAAATACTGGGGAGGATAAGTACTGGAGACAAGTGATCAATATTATGCAGATATCATTAGTTTAATGAGGTGTCTATGTTAATTCATATAATACAGTTATTTGTGTTAAAACCCCATCCTTTCTAAAGTCTATTCAGCTTGAAAACAGAGGAATTTCCTACCACTATGAAAACATATCAGTTTTTGCATCAGCTGATGAAAAAGTATTTTGCATTTTTGTAGGGAAAAAAAGAGCTTGCTGACTATCTTTGAATTCTCATAACCACCTTTGAAGATTATAAAACATTTTTTGAAATGTATTGCATTAAAAAGTCATTCCAGGAATTACAACCATGAATGCTCCTTGCGTATAGTTTGTAGCAAGCGAAGATCCCTATCACAAAAAATGGTTGTAGTCATAGGCGTGCGCAGCCTATTGCATTAGGGTGTGCACCCTAAAGCACAAGCACACGCGGCGTATATATATATATATATATATATATATATATATTTATGTATATGTATATATACACATATATACACACACAGACACAAAGCTGTGTGTGTGCTGTGTGAGGGTGCTGTTAGTGTGATGTGTGAGGGTGCTGGTAGTGTACTATGTGGGTGAGGGTGTTTGTGTGTGCGTGCTTGTGAGGGTGCTGTGAATGTACTGTGTGTCAGGGTGCTGTTTGTGTGTGTGTGTGCACTTGTGAGGGTGCTGTAAATGTACTGTGTGTGAGGGTGATGTGTGTTTGTGAGGGTACTGTTAGTGTGCTGTGTGAGAGTGCTGTTTGTGTAATGTGTGTGAGAGTGCTGTGTGTCTGTGAGGGTGCTGTGTGTGTGGGTGCTGTATGTGTGTGTGGGTGCTGTGTATGTGTGTTGGTGCTGTGTATGTGTGTGGGTGCTGTGTATGTCTGTGGGTGCTGTGTATGTCTGTGGGTGCTGTGTATGTCTGTGGGTGCTGTGTATGTCTGTGGGTGCTGTGTATGTCTGTGGGTGCTGTGTATGTCTATGGGTGCTGTGTGTGGGTGCTGTATGTGTGTGGGTGCTGTGTATGTCTGTGGGTGCTGTGTATGTCTATGGGTGCTGTGTGTGGGTGCTGTATGTGTGTGGGTGCTGTGTATGTCTGTGGGTGCTGTGTATGTCTGTGGGTGCTGTGTATGTCTATGGGTGCTGTGTGTGGGTGCTGTATGTGTGTTGGTGCTGTGTATATGTGTGTGTGGGTGACTGTGGGGGGTGGAGGTACATTACTCAATATCCCCCCTCCCTTCTTACTTTATGTAGGGAGGGGGGATATTTCCTTGCTGCTTTCCCTGGTGGTCCAGTGGAGGTGGGGGCAGATCAGTTATCCCCCCTCCCTTCTTACCTTATGCCTGGGAGGGGGGATCCTGCTGCCGCCATCCATCCCTGGTGGTCCAGTGGAGAGTGAACTCTAGCCCCGCAGGGCTAGAGTTCACTCACGCGAGATCTGAGCGTTGCCGCGGCAACGCTCAGATCTCGCGAGAGGAACCCGGCGGAGCTGCTGGCAAGAGCTCCGCCGGTCCTCTCGTGCCTCCCTCACTGCCTGTGAGCCGGTGAGGGGAGGCTGAGAGCAGAGCCGGCGCTCGGATAGCGCCGGCTCTGCATGGACCGACAGGGGGGATCCTGAGATCTCCCCTGCCGGTCTCAATACATCGGCGTGCCGCGGGGATTAGGGTGTGCCCAGGCACACCCGGCACACCCCGTGCGCACGCCTATGGTTGTAGTTATTTGCAAATGTCCCCGCTGTGTAAGTCCTAGAATCTTGTACATGCTCTCTCATAGCTACTGTAAGAATGCTCTGTGTTAAAGTCTTATATGTTTTTGAATATAAGTAGTTTCATTCGTAAAAAACATTGTGAATGTAGCTGCATCTAGCTTTCTGTATAATATTCTTCATGTTTTTCAGGCACAAAAGTTAAAGGGACACTATAGGCACCCAGACAGCTATTGAAGTGGTCTGGGTACAGTGTCCCTATTGTATTTTTAGTGCTGCAATATCAAACATCACCACTAGAGGCGCTTCTGGAATGTTACTGCTATGCATGAGGCCCTGGGTTTAAAATAAATTTGAATAATGCATTACTTGACACAATTCAAAAACATTACATTTCCTCTTTTACTGACTAGTGTTCTCATAAATGCCCATAATAAGGAATTAATAAATATCAAAACAAAAAAATCTTTTTATGCTGCCTAGATTTTCATTGAAATAATAAAGACACCATTTAAAGAAGCCTTTATTACTGTGACATTTTAGAAAATAGCCATTATGAAGATCAGCCATTCTGAGAATGTTGGTTTGTAAGTTTATTGCAGACAGTGAATGAAATAATCATTGTAATTCCCATGAAAAGGTTACATTAATAAACATTACTACTGTCAAACTCTGGTAGGACGTATTCTAAGCTATAAAGGAGATTATTGTTGGGGTCTATTAAGTTGTACAATTCTTTCTCATTCATTATATCTAGCGTCTTTCTCTGACTTAATGTGAAATGTATAACACATATAATTGAAGAACCTTGGGAACTATGGGAGTGAACCATTTTAAACACTTAGCAAACACAAACCAGCAGAGACCACAAATGTCTATGTTCCAAATATCGCATTTTAAAACATGTCAAACACGTATTAGAAATGTCTGGATGATGAGTGGACAATATTAGTGCATCTCAACATGGTTTGTATACTACCTGGATACTAATGCATGGTACACTTTATATCCAAATCTTTTTCTATTTAATTGCTATGTATCCCTTATGCCTGAGCCATGGCTTCTCAAAATCTTACTAGTGTCTTCTTACATTTTTTCAGGCCTTCAAACTGTCCTTATTTCAGAGGTACAGTCCATTTTTTAGGCTCTTACTCACCATCCTGATTTTGTTCCAAATCCAGGACACAAGGGAACTGTCCCCGGGCAGCGCAGCATGAGAGCATCATTATATGTGCTAAATCTGTATTGAGGGCAATATAACCATGCAAAGAGCAATTCAACAGTGTTCTTTCCCCTCATTGTCTTCTGAGTTGGGGTGGGAAACATTTCTATTATAGACATCCCCAGTGGCACATGACAATTCTCCCCAGGGCCAGTTTAACCCTAACCCCATCTCAATCCAATGTCTATATATCTTACTAATATTTAGCAACCACCCTTAAAAAGGAAGAAGATATTACGTTCCATGCCTTCTGAATTAAACACATTCTTAAACTATAAGCCTTTGAATCAGGAATGCAAACTGCATATTCAACATTGTGTTTGTGTGCGAGGAATCAACAATTTAAATACAGAACAAGTTAAGGGCATGTAAAAGTTTGTTACTCATGTAACTCTCTAATAGCCCACTGTCATTGTTCAAAGTCGCTGTAGCTAAAAACAATGATAGTTTAACTTTGTTATTTTATTTATATTGAGTGGCTGAGTAATTATTAACTTCCGTGCTGCTTCCTGTCACTTTCTCACTCAAATTGTGCAAAAGGCTTCGGCATACACTTTGAAAGCCTGACTGGGTCTACTGAATTTGTCCAAAAAAAAAAGCACATTTACTGTTTAATTGTTTGTCAAATGCAAGATCAATCTATGTTCGTTTGACACTTAGCTACAAGTGTTTATGCCACATGACTTGAGATGCAATGAGCCTTGAGATATATTGATGCCAAAAATGTAGGCCAAATCGTATTTGTTGTTCCACTTGTTATTGAGAGTAGTTCTACAATGCTTGCTTTGGAAACACAAGATGTGTGCTACACGCGCATGGTATACATGTGTGTACCACAGGGCCCAAGTGGACAGGTAAACACAATGATTGCATTCAAACAAATGTCATGTGTTAAGCAGTTGATTGATTAGCATTATACTGTAGCTAGTTTGTGTACATTTAAATGTTGCGCTAATCATACAGGAACATGTCAGGGGTGATTGGTCTAAATTACTGTAGGCTTTTTTTCCTTTAAAAAAAAAAAAGTATGATGTTAGGTTAGGAAAAAAGCTTGTTTGTTACAAATATATGCTCATTTAATCACTCATTTCCTGCATTTCAGTTTGCCCCTGTAAAGCAATCTAACAATGACATCAAGAGAAATGAAAAGGTTGATTGGCTAAAAATAGAGGCCTCTTATGAGTAGCGTCATAGGATGTTCATGTCCCATAACAATTGTTTCTGTACTGTGTGCCATGTATACTGTGATAAAGACATGTTACGTCTGACGTGTGATAATTAGAGTTTATTCACTAAACACCAAATTGTAGTAAATTGTAAAATGAATTGCAACATTAAGGATACGTATTTCCATTGATCAATATTATTTGCTTCTTACTCTATTGTTTTTTGTGTGTAGAGGTAATTTACTCAATACCTGCCTCTAGGGGGCGGAGCCAAGCAGCCAAGCAGCCCAGACGTGCTCAGCGCGAGCTCCCACGTCTGGAGATACTAAACAGGGTAATATACCCAACCATAACCACTCACAAGCCGCAAACCGCAATACCTGCAACCGGGAGAGGCTGCTGCAGCTAACGGTGTCTCTCTCGAGCCCCTGCGCAACCGTCCGGACATACCGAGGCTCGCGGCCTACTTGAGATTCAGCCACGGAGAGACGGGCGCTCTCCAGGCACAGAAGCAGAGTCTGGGACACCGGTAAAACACCTTCTCCCCCCCCCCCCCCCCCAGGACCGGCGGGGGTCATCCCGGTCCACATACAGCAACCTCACTCACCCTGCTGACAACGGGCTGCTGATACTGCATAAGCCAGAGAAGCGACCATAACACTCAAAATGGCGGACGCACGATACCCACGCGGTGAGCAAGACGGATGTGCTGCGGTAGACCTCATGCTGCAACACCTAAACGAGTTCTTTGCCAAGCTATGGCAGAAGTTTGAGGTACGTGCGAATGCAGTGGAAGGGGGTCAGAGGGGCAATCAGAGGCACACACACGATGGGTTGCGGGAGGCCCCGCCGGGCGCACTCACCCACCGAGCACCTAAGCAGCACAAACTCAGCCCACCCAGGCAACATACCAGCGGGACCAGCCACCCAAAGCAGCCCCCACAGAGGCAGAAGCGCAGACCCCAAAAACGAACCCATGCTTCAGCACAACCCCTCGGGGGAAGACGGGCCCGCGGACTCCTGAGAAGCAGTCGGAGGACCCCCACTAGGGACCTGCAGGCACCAGAAGCATACCTGAGGAGGAAAACCCCAGGCCACATGGCTGCTGAGCAACATGCCCTTCGGGAGAAGCGGAGGGAGGATACCATACACAGAACACCGCACGTACCCCGGCTGAGACGGCAGGACAAGGATGAGACAGCAATGAACCCAAGCAGCTCCCGGTATCCACATATCATGCTGGACTGTTTCCTACCCTCTGAAGGCATTGGTTAGGGTGGGAACTGTGAATGGACTCACTGGGACTCTCTGTCCTTTCTTTTGCCCCCTTCTGTCATCCATTAGAAACGGACAGCAAAATCATCTTTATATCTCCAAACAGAGCTTATTTTAAATGTGTCTATTTTAATATATGTTTTCACTTTGTCTTTGCCTACTTGAAGCACAGTTTCCATGGGGTGGCATGCGGAGCAGTTACAACTTTTAGTCACTCGACTGTTCTATTTGGCATACATAACGCACTAGCCTTTGGGCTGCCACCATCTCACCCCTTTACAGTATTTTTAGCGTTGTTGCCTACTTGGCGTTTACCTATACCGTAATGTTTTACTAGCTGGTCCGGGCTAAAGTGGCAAATTAAGCTTGATACCCCACCAGTGATAGCACGGTTGGTCTATTCCCACGCTTCAAACTGTGCACCCAGTGCCTCTAGCTTGAACGTTCTCCTCCTCAACAAAGCATTGTTCTATGCCTTTTAGAGCCTAGCATGTTTCATAACAAAGTGCCAATGTCACACATATTGTTTAACGTTTATTTTTCTTTCATTAGTATTTCTCTAAGCCTGTTTCACAAGCCTGTCTTATAAGCTGGTTGTATACTATGTCCAAGCTTTTAAATATACTGCGATGGACTTTATCACACTACCGTGCCCCGCACTAGACACTCGCAAGTTTAGCCTGCTTACCTAATCGTCACTCTCTGCTTTAATCATTTCCTAATGCAAGTAACATAGCATAGTGCTACACCAATAATATACTTTCGATCCCGTAAGCTTACGCGCACATACATCTACTAAGTAACATGTATAGCATGTCAGTCCCGTGTATTTAGTCAGTTTTCTCGCAGCATGTTTGCCAGCATCTTGTACCTCATCTGTTGACCTTGGTAATACCCAAACCAATTCAAACTGCTCAGTTGCAAATCTTAACAGGTCTCAGGGACCCACTGTTTGTCAATGCCTGATGCATAATGTTACCTACTCCTATCTTGTCTCAAGCGTTGAACACTCCTATAAGCTACAGCTCATAAAGCTGACCTCTCATAATAATATAAAAAATGTGCAAACTTACCTATGTACCCCAATGTTATTAATGTTATTAAAACGTGTGTGGAATGCCGTCGGGGTACCACATATGTACTGTTCTACCTACATGCACTACAAAATAAAGAATTAAAAAAAAAAAAAAAAAAATACCTGCCTCTAAAGTGGATTAACACATTAGGTGGCCAGGGACTTGATCATCCCTGGTCACACAGTTAAGTTGATTTTTTTTAATGTATGACTAGAGCACTAGAAATCACCTAGTCCTGTGGTTAGGTACAGGGAACCACAATATTCACATATACTTTTGAAACCACAGGCCAACAAAAATACATATTACTTTTTTGTTTTATACCTTGTCCCCTATTATTATTTTGGAGTACCCCGGATACCCAACAATGTTTTACATGTTCTATGTATTCTAACGTGAATTTTGTTTCCAATACACGATAAAACAAGTCATCTGTAGGTAATAAGATCTTCAGCCATTTTATATTTGACCGAACCCTAGATTTACATTTTGGCACAGAGTAGTGAGGTTTTTTTTTCAAAAGGAAGTTAGGCAATCTGTAATAGATCTACTGTTGATATTCACGGGAAGCTGTGTTATTACTTGTGGTAATTTTACTGTAATTAATTAATTTAACACATGTGGTAGATCTGCTGGAGTTTGTGGATTGGGCCTCTGTTTTCCAAAACTATGAACAGAGCTAAGTAATGTAGTCTGCAATGTCCTACCTCATTGATAATACAAGTGTTATACGGAATAAATGTTTTGTACTTTTCCCCCAGAGTGATGAATGTGGTTTTTTTTTTTAGAAAGAATAAAAAGTGGCACCAAAACCAAAAGTCAGTTAATGTCTAAAATAAATAAAGTGGAGATTTTAATGTACCATCTGGGGTATCATTGGTTTTGTGTGGTTAGCATATTATCATGGCTTTACAGTCATACTGCTCAATTCTCTGCCACTTAGGAGTTAAATCACTTTCTTTATGCCATGTTAGCCACAAATCCACTGGCTTTGACTTACATTGTCTCCCTACACACTTCATGAGAAAGAGTCAACATTTGTTAGCGTTCATTTTTGCACAGTGACTTTAATATAAAATTTTGTATCTCTTACTCTGTTAATTGCATGCTATAGCCTGCAGCGGTATCATGTCTATAATTAAACAGAGCAGGAGATAAGAAGATCTAAGGTAAACGCACTGTACTATAAGATCTGACTGAAAATGTAACCATTTTTTCATGGAGGTTGTGTGAGTCATAGTTCGGGAGGGTGTAGCTAGGGCTCCATTACCATGTGATTTTACTCCCAATCAGCAGATAATTGAGCAGTGACACTGCAGGGGCATGATCTATACATCAAAACTGCTTTAACTGACCTATAGCTGTTTTGCTGCTTAAATTGTCGCTTTTTAAGAAACATTTTGATGCAGATTATTGGCCTGGGAATGGATTTAGGGTTTCATGATGGACCAATGTAAATGCTTCCACATTTTGTTTTACTTCTGATGCTGCATTATAAATATAATTCTATTTATTTTGTATTTAAACATTTCAACTGTTGCCAGCCGCTTATAATATCAAAATTCAATATGTGTTCATAATTAACCTGTTTATTTCTTTTGCTACTAATTTTTTTTCCCGTAATTCTCGATTTTCATGACCTGATATAGCCAGTGTCCAAAGAGATTTTTCTAAAATCCCTTTCTAAAACTAAAAGAGAAAACACAATTGTAACTAATGCTGTAAGTGGCTCATGAAATGTAATACTTAAATGAGCAATAACTGTGAGTATTATAGGGGATACAGTCTCTGGTAATTTTACGAGCAAAAACATGACCAGATTTCCAATTAAATGTATGGAGAGAATGTGTACAGCTAATGTATTTTAGACATGCAACATCTATCGCTCTCTCACACACACAAAGTATGAAGGTAAGTATATATAGACTATACATATTATATCTACACTGGGTTACAAGGGGTGTGTGTGTGTGTGTGTGTGCGCGTGCGCAGATATTTTCCATGCATGAGCTAAAAGTTCAGAAACTGGGGGGGGAGGGGGGACTGACCTTAATGGCAGATAATCGCACTCCCCACGAGTTCCTCACTACATAGGGTATTTATACCTATATATTTGCCCAATCTTGCACCCTGCTCGACTCTAACAGTGCCTTTTGTGCTCCCTTACCGGAGTGGAGAACCGGGACTCCGGCTACATTCCGTCCAGCTTGCCGTTTACCAGCATACTTGTTACACAGTGCGGCCTGGTATATGTTTGGAGCGGGAGAGGCGGCCGATCTCCCGATCTGGAGTTCCCGGAGCCCTTGTGGTGTCCTATAAGCAGGGCCGGCCTTAGGGGTGTGCGAGCTGTGCGGCCGCACAGGGCGCCATGGAGCAGGGGGCGCCGTGCGGCCGCACAGCCGATTAAAATTTTTTATTTATTTTTTTTAAATTTGCAGCGGGGGCGGAGCTTACCGTGCGGCGGGGGCGGAGCTAAAAGCGCCGGAAAACGGCTGCAGGGGAAGCAGGAAGGAGTCCCTGCTTCCCCACCAAACAGTCACCAGGAGCTGCACTGCCTCAACAATGAACTCCACAGGTAACTGTGTGATTGTCAGGTGAGTGTGTATGACTGTCTGCCTCTGTGTGTCTGTGTGTATGACTGTCTGCCTCTGTGTGTGTGTGTGTGTGTGTGTGTGTATGACTGTCTGCCTCTGTGTGTGTGTGTATGACTGTCTGCCTCTGTATGTCTGTGTGTATGACTGTCTGCCTCTGTATGACTGTCTGCCTGTGTGTGTCTCTGTGTGTGTGTGTGTGTGTGTGTGTATGTATGACTGTCTGCCACTGTGTCTGTGTGTATTACTGTCTGCCTCTGTGTGTGTGTCTGTGTGTATGACTGTCTGCCTCTGTGTGTATGACTATCTGCCTGTGTGTGTGTGTGTGTATATGACTGTCTGCCACTGTGTGTATTACTGTCTGCCTCTGTGTGTGTGACTGTGTATGACTGCCTGTGTGTATGACTGTCTGCCTCTGTGTGTCTGTGTGTATGACTGTCTGCCTGTGTGTGTCTGTGTGTATGACTGTCTGCGTGTGTGTGTGTGTGTATGACTGTCTGCCTCTGTGTGTATGACTGTGTGTGTGTCTGTGTGTATTACTGTCTGCCTCTGTGTGTGTCTGTGTGTATGACTGACTGTCTGCCTGTGTGTGTCTGTGTGTATGACTGTCTGCGTGTGTGTGTGTGTGTGTATGACTGTCTGCCTCTGTGTGTATGACTGTGTGTGTGTCTGTGTGTATTACTGTCTGCCTCTGTGTGTGTCTGTGTGTATTACTGTCTGTGTGTGTGTGTGTATGACTGACTGTCTGCCTGTGTGTGTGTGTGTGTGTGTGTGTGACTGTCTGCCTGTGTGTGTGTGTGTATGACTGTCTGCTTGTGTGTGTGTGGATGTCTTCCTGTGTGTGTATGGCCGTCTGACTCTGTGTGTGTGTGTGTGTGTGTGTGTGTGTCACATACAACCAATACACGCATATCACACACTGTTAATATACCCATTACAAATATCACACATAGCATACATATCACACACAGTCATCACACGTACTATTACATACACAGACAACACAAACATAACAGCATACATGGATGACGGGGGAGGGGGGGGGCGCTGTGAAGATTTTTCGCACAGGGCGTCTAAATGCCTAAGGCCGGCCCTGCCTATAAGTGCCCCGTTACCCCCTCTGGACTGGCGGGGTTTATCCCCGTGCACCCCACGGAGGCCCTGCTGTCTTACCACAACCTGCGGGCCCTCTCCAAAATGGCGGATTCCACGAGAGCGATTGATCCAACTGTGGAGCAAGCCGACATCATATCTAGACTTGACAGACACTTTGCAGCATTCTGGCAACATCTCCACCAATGCGTGAAATTACAAGCCCAGCGGCGAGCCCACTCACCTCTGAGTCTGTTGGGGAAACTCAAGCGCGAAGCACTGGTTCCTGTCCCAGACCAGGCCTCATGGAGAAGACAAAAATGTCACCACAAGAGGGTGAAGGCTGGCCCGGGAGAGGAAGCCGAGCGGGTCATTCGCAAAAGCCCCATCATGGCTGCAGAACAAGCAGCGCACTCCCTCCGGGTAAAAGGCAGCATTGTGGGATATCCCTACCCAGCCCAAAGCAGGACCGAAACACAAGTCTGAGGTGCTATGGGAGTTTATAAGTATGTAGGGGCAGCACCCCTTCCTGTCTCATCAGAGAAATTAGCCTTTTAGCTGATACCAGCAAGGTGATTTGTATGTGTTATAGCCCTATTCAGGGTTAAGTATGTAGGGGTTTATTAAATACCCCTTCCTGTCTCATTAGAGATGTTTACACTTTGTCTGATACCAGCAAAGTGTATTGTATGTGTAGAAGCCCTATAAAGAGTTAAATGTGAAAGGGTTTATTAAATACCCCTTCCTGTCTCATTAGAGATGTTTATACTTTGTCTGATACCAGCAAAGTTTATTGTATGTGTAGAAGCCATATAAAGGGTTAAATGTGAAAGGGTTTATAAAATAGCCCTTCCAGTCTCACTGGAGATTCTTGGCTCATACCAGCATATCTAATGGCTAGTGTAGGAACTCACCTATTGAGGCTTGCCTTGACGTGGCAGGTGAGCTTATATATTCAAATGGCCATTGGAATAAAACTAAAGAGCCTCCATTTTGTTTAAATGTACATGAGGATTTAGGCCAGAGCGCAGGTAACGTTCTCTTTGTTTTTACTATGTATTTTAAGCTGTTGGATACTAAGCTACTGCTGCTGTAAGCGCGGTGCTTTATGTTTGTGTTTAAATATTAACACTAACTTTGGCCAGTGTTTGTGACCAAGTGGCTACAAAAAAAGACTGGACATACCCCATTTGTAATACCTTGGGTTGTCTACTATTGCAAATGATATGCCATCATGGGGGTAATTATCCTTCCTGGGCTACCATACGGTCTCAAAGGCAATGCAACCAATCTGATGAATTTCAATGTGAAAAAAACGAAAAATGTAACATGCTATATTTGACCCTGTAACTTCCCAAAACACCATAAAACCTATACATAGAGGGTACTGTTTTACACGTGAGACATCGCTGAATACAAATGTGTATTTTATTGCAGTAAAAGCAAACAATATTATGACATTCACTGTTAAAATGTCATGTAGATCCGTCAGTGAGCTGACTAAATACTGGAAAGTTACCTGATTCAAAGGATCTTAAAAACTTCCCAAGATTTCTAATGGACAAAGAGGGACACTTTAATTTTAGAGATGTTAGTGGAGGTGTGGTCAGGGGCAGGGCTGTTCAGATTAATTTTAGGTGGCTTACTTATAATTTATGCAACTAAAATGTCATTTAAAACAAGAACAATGTATCTTATTTACAAAGATGATGTTCTAAACATATTTATTGTAGTTTAAAAACACATTACTCTGATACTATTATTGCTTTGGAGCTGTTATACACTCAGGCACATCAAAAATATGGAGCTCCTAAAAAAAAGGGACAGAGGGAACTGGGTCAAAAATAGAAGACTTAGTACCTCACAACATAGCTCCTCTTTAAATCAGACTGGTGGGCCGAGTCCTAAGGTAGACATCGCCAGTTATACAACATGTGTCACTAGCAATGTCACCAAGAGGTGGGGTCACCCAGGGAAGGGGCTGTCTCGTCCAAAAGAGGGTGGGTTACCACAAAAAAAGGTGCAGGCCCGTCACCTGACATGCAGCCTAGCCAACTCCAAGCCTTTGCAGGGTGCACTGCTGAAGCACTCCTCGTGTATTCCTAATGCCTACTGCACAGTGTGGGTACTTTTAATGATGTGTGCTCGTGCTGTTGTGCCCAGGTACAGCACCCCAAAATCAGGATTTCCCACCAGAAGCAATACATTTAGGAGGCATGAGACTGTCCCTCCTAAATAGAGACACTTAGTAGGGTTAGATCTTAAGAATTGGCATCAAAATAGCTGGGATGATCAAGTCCAAGATTGCAGTCCTGACTTCCTGCTGTCACTGCAAGTAGCAACTGAGACATTCAAGCTAAGCTGAGTACTATCTCCTCCAGGGGCTGGAGTAGTATCTCATATACAAGCCTAAATGCTATAAGCATGTGCAGGGATACAAATTTACATCTTACAAGCAATGCTGGATGCTCCATTGCAGATCACGTGTTTGGCATGTGGCAGAGTTAAGTGTAAGAAGCAGGATTTAGTAAGTAAATAAATGAGTAAGAGTGGAGACGCAAATGTATCACAGAGGTAATGGAATTGGGCAGTTGGTGAGAATGTGGCATTAATAGTGAAAATATTGACTACAGCGCTGGGTAAGTATAGTCAGTAGCAGATGATGTGAAAGATATGGCCCTAGAGTTTGCATTTTTTGATGACGTGTTATCAAAGTGTTCTTTTTTTTTTTTTTTTTTAAAGTGGCTAAAATACTAAGAATGGGGAAATCACCATGGAAAGTAGAGTTAGCAGGAAAATTTCATTTTTACACTACTTTTTATAACAGAACGCTATAGTAAAGTAAATATTCATTGATTAATTAGGTCTAATAGTTTATGTGTATTTTGTTTGTAAGTATTTTATATTTCTGAATACTTTGTCCTTAATATTATTTAGTGTTCACCCATTTTTACAATATATCTAAACTAACTGGATTGCATGATCTTAAGTCTTTTTTATTTCCTCTCAATTGATATTGCAATATTTTGAACAGTTACATCAATTTGTTTTTAAATATATGTATATATTGTTATGCAATAACTGGATCCCTCTGTTAGCTTTTCATTTACAAATCTTTATAAATTAATGTGTAACAGTATATTTAATTTCATCTTCTGAAAAATAGACTTTTTAAAAGACTTGACGTTCGCTATCCTAGGCATTAAGTTAAAAGGGAAAAGACGCTCAATATCACAGCCTCATTTTATGGCTGTCGGGAGTATTTCAGCAGTTTGTCAGTAAACACACCCTTGTGAGTCTGCACTCTGTCAAAGCTTTGGTAATCCCTTTAATCTGTGCAATGCTTTTGCTAACATTATTCTTCTTGCCATTCACTTTTGGACAATCTTTTTACCTTAGAAGTGCAGAATAATTTAATACCAGTTTAAACCATTTTGTTGTAGCCTTTCTTCTTTAAAGAGTGTCTGATAGACTGACTATTGACAAATCATGGTTCTCTGACCAAATGTTGAATAATTATGTAATCGTATGACCTGGGATGTCCTACATCATAAACACTGATGGTTTCATTATCTGCTATCAATTGAAACGGGCTACCATTAACTTTCTTGACCTGCATGATAAAATGAAAACATTAATCTACCGAGGACAAAAAAGAGTTTCAACAGGCAGATTTGAAGGTGACACATTCCTATGGGTATTTAAGGCATTGTTTAGGTGGCCAGGGCATGTCAGCTTTGAGAAGAAGGAAACTCAATTGCTTTTCTAGGAATGACTAATTATAATACAGAGTTATAGATCAATTTATTGACTCTTAACAGAGTAATCCGCAAAGTTACTGCTGTCTTTTTAAGGGCAAAGAGATAATTACTATAATACCTATAGAGGAGAATGACCAGTTGTCCCCTAGAGAAGAGAAAGCTTCTAAAATAAACATCCGGCAGATCATCAGGGAATTGTATTGCATTTTTCTATTTTCTATTTACTTACTTATTGGAAGCACTGAAATATGTGATGTGAAGGTAGATTACCCGTGGCACGCAAAAATTAGGTGCATGGGAACAAGGCCAGTCTAAAGCATTGTGCTACCTTTGTCCAAAAATACAGTATTGCCCCAGGTTTCTTCCAAGCCCCAGCCTATGAAGACACACACACACACCACCACCTCTGTTCGTTACAACATATAAACTTTCTTCTTCTGCTTTCTCACTCACTTAGTATTCATTTTCTCTACCTACCAGACCATCCCTCAAGCCTCTATATCCACCAATTGATATCCGCTGCCACTGATTTTGACTATATTAAAAATAGCTTCCATTGCATCCCCAGTACTGTTACCTCAATCCCTCCTTCATTTCTTGGTTATTTCAATTCTCATTGTAGTATTTGTTCCATCACATTTTACCTGCCAAATTCCTCCAATTCATAAGTCATGCCCTATAGCCCATCCTCCCTTTATTTTTCCCCTCTTTGATATATCTTCCCCAGCCAGATCCCCCACAATGCATCCACCTTGGCCTCATTTTACACAGTACTTCTGCCCCTCACACATACATATTCACATTCCACACATAAATTCACGCTTAAACACAGATTCACACACAAAGTGCTATCCCACCTGCCTCCTGGAATCCAGTGTTAATCTACTGTGAATGGGAGAATGTAGGGTTATAACGCCACTCCGTCCCACCACAGATTTTCCAGAGCCAATTAGTGTAGCTACAGCAGCTATACAGAGCACCCTTTACTGCCCCACCAAGGATCAAAGGCAGCTTTGCTACATAAAGAAGGGACCCCCGTGCAGATGCCACTCTGGGTATGTAGCCCTGGAAGGTCAATGATCCCTATTGAGGGAAGCAAAATATTTCCACCAAACACTGCCTGGGTCCAGTGGATCCAACTGGGTCCTGTTCTTCTGTTGTTTTTATTACTAATGGCCAATGCTCTACACTCTTTTCATGTTTGCCATACTGTGTTCTAGAGCAGTGGTTCCCAAACCAGTCCTTATGGCCCACCATCAATCCAGGATTTTTGTATTTCCCTTTTATATTCCATGGGAGAAACTAACAAAACCTTGACAGTTGTTGAGCCATGAGGACTCGTTTGTAAACCACTGTTCTAGAGTAAACCCACCAAAAAATGAAAATAAGAATAGCAATAGTGATGTCCCGAACAGTTCGCGGGAACCGATCGCCAGCGAACACGCGCGATGTTCGGTCCGCCCCCTATTCGTCATGGAGGTGGGAGGGTCTGGGAGGGAGGGTCTGCTGCTTATTGGCTGGAATGTGTCTGCTGACTGTGAGGTACAGGGTCAAAGTTTACTCAATGATGACGAATAGGGGGCGGACCGAACATGCTATGTTCGCCGGCAAACGGTTCCCGGGGAACTGTTCGGGACATCACTAATAGCAAATCAATTGTTCTCCAGCAACTGGAACAAATGAATAAAAAGTACATCAAACACAGAGGATTAAGGATAAAGTAAGTTAAAAGACAAGGTGAGAAATACCTTACAATAGCACTGTTCCTATTATGTTTTGAGTGCTGAAAGAAACAGCCCCGAGTGACAGTGTAGTAGATTTTGGTGTTTACAAGCAGAGCTTGTGGACTTTCAGTGCAGCTTAATAGGAGTGTCATAGACATATAGGAGCTGTCTCTTTTAGGTCTGCCAGTAAAACATGACTAAACCTTCAGCCTGTGCTCTAGATATGATAACTCTTTGCCCTGACTGTACAAAATGAAAGTCTGAAATCTACTCGAACTACGGAAGGGAGTGGAAAGGGAGCAGCAGATAAAACATAAAAGTTCAGAGAAGACTTTGTAAATCTCAAGAAGGAAAATCTTTCAGTGAAGCTAATCCCTGGAACCCACACATATACTAACATTTGTGCCTCACACGTCGATATAAAAAAATTGGCGTTTTTTAGATCCAGATTGTAGCAGTAATGTTATATTTGTCTCTTCTGCTCTTACTCAAGAATCCGAGAAAAAAAAGAGATTGACCCCTTTTATAAAGTGTCTGTTCACACATGTAGAGAATCCTCATTTGGCAAAACTTCAAAAAAACTTATTCTTTGTTATTCAAAGGTCTACTTGCAAGAGACAAAATAGTTTTGTTTCTTTATCTCTCTTCAGAATAACACAAACTCAGAATGTATCTTTCATCAGTCTTTTTCATTTACTGTCAAGGAATGTTGGAAACTTGTCACAGTTTTACTGTAGCTTCTCTCGAGTTATTGATATCTATCAAGAAAGGTGTAAAAAACATTCTTCATGACTGAAAAGATGCCAAATATTCTATGAGATTTTTAGATTTTTTTTTTTTTTTTGTGTATGTGTTTGTTTTTTTATACCGCTTATGCAAATAAATGATGTGTTTGTATGAAATTCTAATGACAGATTTAGTCTGTCAAATTAAAAGTCTTTAGAAGTGATGTAAATCCGGTGAGATTTGGAAAGGCTTAAAGCATCAGAACACTTTTTAGAAAGTTCAACTTGGGTTCGTGGGAGATCAAGTGCAGGTGTCACTAGGAGATCCAAGGGTCTTCAATGAAGTGATCATTCTCTGTGTTGAAGGCATGCTAGTGTCAGGAATCCGCTCTGTAGTGAAGTAAGGAATACATCAATCTGATTGAAAAGAACTGCTGAAATTCTGGAGCCAGAAACAACCAGCACAAGCCTTATAAATCCATGAATGCGGGGCCTTGTGCTTTTGTTCACTCCATTCCAGCCCCAAATTATCAGCCCCTCTTTGCTGATGTATGGAGTAACTGGCTGGCCGAGTGTTTATGAACAGTTATCATCCACTACTTTGGATGTTATCAGAGGAAGGGACGCCTGCCGCAGGGTCTGGTCTCTCACCCTTTCTATTACTACCTGTCATTGGCAGAGAGTGTGTGGTGAGGCTGCACAGTCACCCTGTACGAGTGTAGATAGTTTCTGACGGCTGATCAAAGGGGAAAACCAAAGCACTGATAACAAGTACATGTTTCATGTACTTTTAACTTTGAGAAGGCATTTGCATTTTACTTTTTCATTCCTTGGCTGGCACAGAGCGAGCTCAGTAAATGCAACATATTCAGTTACCTTACTGCAATAAACATTTTCTAGTTTAAGTAACAAAGCAATACTGTAATGCTGTTCAGTCTGGGAATGGTTTAATTGTGCTCTCGATGCCTTAAAAATTAAAAAAAGCTTTAGTGTTCCCTTTGAACTTAATCTAAAGTTGTACTCATTAAAAAAAAAAAAAAAAAAAAAACAGAATGTGGCATTCTAAAGAAAATAAGTACCCAATATGACTGCATTTGTGATTACCAGACTTCAGACTTTCACAATTGTGGCCTGTGCCCCAATATGTCAGCCTATATTTATGTGTCATAATGTGCATATTCAGCACATGCTAAAAACTAAATATATGTTTAGATTCCTTTAATCTGTTATCCTAGTACTAGTTTTTTTTAATAATGCCACATTCCAAGTAATTAATAATTCTTAATTGTGTGTGTGTGTGTGTGTGTGTGTGTACGCATACACACTGTAAGAATATACATTTAAATTTATATATTAATGCAAGAGGAAATATAATAACATCTGAAATAAAAAAATATTTAAAGAAGTAGCATTATATATATTTATGAAAACAGAAAGTCAGAGACACTGGGGTTCATTCACTAAATTTCAAAAACTTAAACAAAAAAGCAAATTACATTTCTAATATAGTCAAAATCTTATATATATTTTTAATAAATATATAATTCAACATTTGTATAACCAGCAGCTATATTCACAGCTTGGTTGTTTTTACCTCAGTTTTTTGCAATTTTGTTTTTCACGAATTGAAAAATTCATCAAGGCAAACAGGTAAAAGGATTGTACCTCTACCCACGTCTCTCAGTGTACATCTTGGATAAGGACTAGTCACACCCCCTCAACAATACCTCCCGCCATTTAAATCCTATAATTTCTATAATCCTTCCTCTCCCCCACCCCCCTAAAAAAAAGAGATTAGAAGCTGGATAAAAATAATTATTTTACGTACAGGTTTTAAACTGGAAGTATATAAGTTTATATAGAATGTTTAAATTAAAACAACAGTAAGCAATCTAAAGTGTCAAACAATAGTTGTCACACATAGCTGTTCAACCATTGTAGCCAGACTGCAGCGAAAATGTATTGAATGTGATGGAATGGAGGAAAAGCTGAGATTTTTCTTTTCTCCACAAGAATCATTTGAGCCAGGATCACTGTGGAAGAATAAATATTAAAATGCTGATAATTCATGTTGTATCTTGTCTTTATGTATGGCTTATTCAATAAAATAATGATATTTCTGTTCTTTCCGAAGCTTTCTATCTGCCAACTACAATACTGTGCTGGTATGTTATCTCCTTATTAACGTGACACATTTACCTGTATTCCGACAATACTGATTTATGTGATGCAGGTGTTGTCACCTAAAGCATTGCACAAGCTCTGTTATTACCTTGATGAAAATGATCATAAACATGTTAACATGGAAAGAAAATCTTCTACACCTAACATGTAAACATGTCCATCTCATATGCCATTGTTTATCGGCCAACCTGGACCAGATTTCCCATTAAAGCCACCGAGGCCATGGCCTCGGGCGGCAGGCATGAGAGGGGAGTCACAGCAAGTAGAAAGATTAAGGATCTCCCTCACCCTCCAGACTCGTGCTATTCTCATGCTAGTTGAGCCCAGCCCTCACAAAAGAAGCATGCAGACCTGCTTGTTCTCCTTCTGGCTTGCGGCGCAGTGGCAGAACTTAAACTCTGAGTCACTGGGCCAATCAGAGGAGAGTGCAACCACCCCTGTGCGATCACCTTCATACATATAAGGGAGGCTGAGGGGACCAAATGAGAGGATGTCGAGGACAGCCTGCACAGAAGACCCTGCCCTGCCATACCCTACTATGCTCACATTAGCCTACCCTTTTCACTATCCATACCACCTTAGGCAGGTGTCAGGTCCTAGGGCTTACCTAGTTATTTACCAACCTGTCCAACAGGAAGCCTGCCAAGCCAGCAGCTGCCTGCCTATCCCACCTTCCAGTGACCAGCAACAAACAACCTCAAAGACCACTGGATTGCCAACTAGATCTTTATTCGCCAGTTAGGTCGGTGTGTGTATCTCTGCATGGGTAAGTGTGTATGTCTCTACATGGGTCAGTGTGTGTCTGCATTGGTCAGTGTGTGTGTCTGCATTGGTCAGTGTGTGTGTCTGCATTGGTCAGTGATCAAGTGTTTGTGTTTCTGCATGGGTAAGTGTGAATGTCTGCATAGGTTTGTCTGTGTGTGACTATGTATGTGCACGCATGGATCGGGAGTGTGTTTGCATACATCACTGAGTGTTTGTGAAGAAAAAGATTTAATAAAAAAAAAAAATTAAATTGTTGGAGAGTATCATGCATATCTACATATATAAGCATGTATTCATCTATCAACAAAACACAGTGGGAGGAGCTAGTATATACCTTTGTAAGAATAAGTAGGAACTTGAAATGAGAATCTGTAATAGAGTAAAAGGGAGACAATAGTGCAGATGGTTTTAAAAAATATATAAAATATATATAAAAGGTGATACTCACAAACATAGAGCCATATAGACACTTGGCTCTAGTTGATGAAGCTTTAGGATCCTAAGTTGGATTCTTACCCCTCTTCTACGTAGGGAATATTTGGTGATATAGATGATGGTAATCCTTGGTCACATTAGGCTAGTATCCCCATAAATAAGGAGTAGTTCCACAAAGTATGGAATATTGTAAATTTATTTAAAACAAATATATAATAAAAACATAAAAAGAAAGTGCAAATAATAATAGAAAGTAGAATATTACGTTCTCCAATAGTCCAAAACTAGTGATGTCCCGAACAGTTCGCCAGGAACTGTTCGCCGGCGAACATAGCTTGTTCGTGGCGAATGCGGCGGGCGAACATATGCGATGTTCGGTCCGCCCCCTATTCGTCATGGAGGTGGGAGGGTCTGGGAGGGAGGGTCTGCTGCTGATTGGCTGGAATGTGTCTGCTGACTGTGAGGTACAGGGTCAAAGTTTACTCAATGATGACGAATAGGGGGCGGACCGACCATCGCATATGTTCGCCCGCCACGAACAAGCTATGTTCGCTGGCGAACAAGCTATGTTCGCTGGCGAACAGTTCCCGGTGAACTGTTCGGGACATCACTATCCAAAACGCGTTCCGCCAAAAGATTGGCTTTCTTAGTTGGTGGATTTACTGCTTCCCTTGTTGCCTGGTTATATAGGTCCTTAATTGGACAATTAATCACACTTGTATGGAACGCATTCTATTTATATGTAGTGTGTGTGTGTGTGTATGTATGTTTATATATATATATATATATATATATTTATATTATCAGCAGAGTATAAATTACACTAAAAAATTACTATTAATATAAATGTATATATGAAAGGGGGTGCATTGAGGAAAATGTCCTTTGGGCAGCATGGTGGATAAATGGCCCTGGTGCCAACAAATAATAATAATAACAGCATTATATGCTGTTATCTCAGCTTTTATTCTGGTGTAGCAATCTATTCAATAGCAGTCTATATCTGTTCTCCCTTACTCGGTTTTAGACTGCCTAGTGTCAATTCTGTGCATATTTTACACCTGTCTTCAGCAGCTAATAATATATTTATTTGGATAACATATAATCACGTGGAGGTTGCAGCTATGACAGCCACAGGTTCTGAGATAGTGATAATGTACACAGGGCCAAACCTTTAGCAACCTCACACGTGGGTTTCTGACATCCCAGTATTGTCCCCTTGCACTGCACAACCATAACACTGAATGCAATGAATGGGTCTCTCAAAACAAACTAATTACTGGTAATCTGTTTGGAGAAGCGTTACTTGGGACTTGTAATTTATTGGTCGTACCAGAATGCCTTTGAGTGGAATACATGATTTAGACATGCTATTATTGATTTTGTGCTATGTATTTAATTTTACATGTTTACAAATTTAACTTGCAAAGACATGAAATGTTTGTTACATGAAATTATTTTCATGCTTTAGTTTAATGTCAAAATGTAAAGGGTTACTCCAAGCACCATGACCACTTCAGTGATTTAAAATGGTCATGTAACTGTAGTCTGTAGGTACAGCTTTCCTCTATGAAATGCTGCACATATGAAGTCTAACTCCTCAGCTGACGGATGTGTAACTCCACCTCCTGCAGCATCATTGGGATGTGATCAGCTAGTCAGAACTAGAGTTCTGGGCTAGTAATATCTATTCTGTGCAACCTCTGGCCAATGGCTAAGAGCAGTCAGTTGGTCCTCTCAGCCAATGTATGGCTGCGGCTTCCAGCTTCTGCAGAAGCAAGAAGCGCATCACTCTACCACCAGGGAACATCGGAGGCCAGGTAAGTGGTCAAATCGTTGCTAAACGGTTTGCTCCATTACTGGGAACTGGGCCTGGATACTCCTGGTATCATTACCACTACAGTGGCCTGTAGTGGTTATGATGATTAAAGTAACCATTTAATAAAGAATGATATGGCTTACATCTATTAATTGCTGTATGTTTATATACCATCAGAGTTATTCATTAACCCTGAAATTGTAAGGAACTGACCAGATAATTGCAAACTATCATCTAAAATATCCGAATTGGAAAAATGATCCAACTCAGCTCTTTTTGAAGCTTGGATATTTTGGCCTTGAATTTGCAATTAAGTGGGCTATTACTGACAATGCCCAATTTAGTGAATAACTCTGATTCTATTTACTAAAGATTCCAGGATACCTATCCCAGGTATGTACTTAAAAAAGACTATAGCCACCAAAACAACTTTAGCTTAATAAAGCAGTTTTACTGTATTGGTCATGCCCCAGCAGTCTTACTGCTCAATTATCTGCCTTTTGGGAGTTAAATCACTGTTGTTTCTGTCTATGCTGCCCTAGCCACACCTTTCTTGGCTGTTACTTGCACATTCTGTATGCATTCTGTAATTTATTTTTCCAATTTCACTTAGATGTTACTTACTTTAAAAGTTTTTACCTCCAGCTCTGTAAATTGAACTTGAATTGCATACAGGAGGCTCCTGCAATGTCTAGCTATCAACAGAGCAGGAGATAAACCAATTAAACAGAAATTGCAACAAAGGAAGTGTAAACATTAGATGACTCTACAGGAAGTCTTTAGAAAGGCTGTGCAAGTCACATGCAAGGAGGTGTGACTATGGCTGCATAAACAAACTAATTTAACTTCTAAATGGCAGATAACTGAGCAGTGGGACTTCAGGGACATGATATATACACTAAAACTCCTTCATTAAACTAAATTTGTTTTGGGGACTATAGTATCCCTCTACGTCATATTTGGTCTTTTATATATTGCACATTGCTGTTTAATAGCTGAGATGCAACCGATTTTACAGATTTTGCTAGAAAAATATCTTCTCAGAGAATAGCATTGTGAATTAAGTAACAAGTTTCTCCTATTTCCAATCAATTGCTGCTTTGAATTGAGTGGAAGCAGGCATACCTCCTTATGGATTGATGATGATTTCTGTTGCTATGTTTTAAAGCAACAAACTGCAAAGTATATAGTTTATATCACTTTGTTAATACTTCATGTATACTAAAAAGGCAAACTGAGTGCATTTCATATCAACATAAATATGTTATCCTAGTTATTGCCTCTAATAGGTTTGTGGATAAGTCTCATTAGTTATTTTTAAATATAAACATAATTTTAAGTGGTATGTTGGGGATTGTTCTTCATGTTTACTGATGTACTGGTTATCTGCAGAGCTCCACCCTCAATACCATTAATTTAATGCATTTTCCATGTATTATCATAGTATAGTGTATTAAATGAAATAATTTTAGTTCCTAGTTTTGTGTTATTTGAACGCATTCTCTTTTTGTCAATATTCATGTAAAGTGTGTAGTGTATAGAATACCTGTAATTTTGGTTGATTCTTCAAGTTCCATCGTTACCTGTAATATAAACAAAAAGTATCTGTTTAGTTTGCAATGTCTGTCTAGTGACTGACCCTAAAGCCCAGACAGTCAAATTTAGTAAAGCCCAATGAAAAACATCAGAACCTCTCAACATTGGGAGGTATAGATAGTATCGGTTGATGATCTTGCAGGGAGTATTGTTGCCAGTGATGCACCTTGTGTCACTGACAACTCCCATAATGGGCAACCCATCCACTGATCCTGAATTTGGGACTGTTCAACAGAAAGTGGGACCGTTTGGAGGCCTGCCCCCTTGCCAGAATTACATTTTTAAAATACTTTTTATTTTTAGTAAAATGTTATTTTGTATTCTAAATTTGATGAGATTTTTCTGTTGCACAGTCTTTAGTACCTGTTCAAACCTTCGGGATTGCAGGTTTAATACCCAGAGGAGGGTCAACTCGCCTTTTCATCCTTGGGAGAGCAATAAAAAACATCATTACAATGGATGATGATCAATGTGTCCAAACGAATTTTGAGTTTCTTATTTGAAACATATCAACACTTACAACATAGTAGTGGCAATAACTAGTGTTTTTGAACATTTCAGTCTTTGAACATATAGCGTTTGATTGTTTTTGTATATAAGATCCAATTATCATTGCAAAGGAAAATATAAATCTAATATAAATCCTTCTTTTTCTTACAGGTTCATATGATCGCAGTGTAACTCTGCTAGAAGTGTGTGGTAGCTGGCCAGAAAGTTCTGGGCTCCGTCACATCTCATCCATCGAAAGCACTGATGAAGGCCTTCGTGAGCGACTGGCCGATGCTATGTCCGAGTCTCCGAACAGAGATGTGGTGGGATCAGGAACAGGTACAAAGAAGAGGTGTGATATGAGGTCCCACAATTATTTTCTTTATCTTGATGTTATGTGTATTACTGTTTTATTTTTAAAAATGTTTATTATTTATATGCATGTTCATTGTATGTTGAAATTGACCAAGGAAGATGCAAGAGTAACCATTCATGCTGGTGCCTACTTTAAGCTATAGGTTGCATATGCTAAAATGATATCCCTCTCTCTTGAAGACATCATCTTATCAATGAGTAGGTAAACAGTTAAGCTCCTTAACCACGACTTTTTACCATGTCAGTAAGGTTCCCTGCTTCAAGTTGTTTTGGTTAATAACTAATTCAATGTTTTCTAAAATGTAAAAAGAAATATTCACTTACAGAAATATAAATAGAAAATAAAAATAATATAGATCACCGCATAATTCAAACTCTAGATTTTCCATCACATATAGAGTTACTCACTAAATTAGTTGTAGACATTTGACATGTGAATCAAAAATGTAATCAAAGTTTAAAAAATTTTCAAATCTGCCTTTTTTTTCTCACACATTTTTGGGTCTTGGTCTAAAAGTTGTAGCTCCCTTTGTCCATTCTCTGCAATTCCCACTGTCAGTGGAGTTCTATAATGCCATGCTCTATTATTCCCTTTACTGGTATTGAATTTAAATCATTTTAGGACTGGATACATTTATCGTGAGATAAATAGCAATATTCATAATATGTTCTCTGTTGTATTGTGTGCATGGTATATGCCTCCGGGGTATTTAATTGCAAGGTAATCCATCTCTGTAGTGTTCAATTATATAGATAAATAATCTCATTTATTCTCATAGATCTAATAAGCTGCCCTTCTCACGAGAGGTTAAGAGACGTAAGAGACACTTATAAATGTTGTGCTTTGCAGTAATCGTAGTGGATCCTGCTTTCATTTGGTCATTTGAGTAACAATATTTTCCATTACATTACAGAACAAGGGGTATCCTGACATTTTGCTTGATCTTTGATTACTTTAAAAATATGAATGGTAGTTTGAATGTAGATCTCACCGGTGGCTTTTAACCTCTAGAGACATAAATGGCAACATAGCATGTGCCAAAGAAATGCCAATTAAATATTTAACATATAATTTCTAGCAACTGTATACATTTTGTATCTGCGTGGTCCTATTACTACTGCCATTTAATACTCACTGCCTCGATTTTTTTTATTTTTTATAATCCTACATATAGATTATTTTCCAAGTGATGAATTAGCAACCATTAACCCAGTCAGTGCTTTTTTTCAAACTGATAGAATTTATTTTGACTATGGGAATTTCTTCCATATAAATATAAATTAAGTTACTAATAGTTAGACATATAGAGATGTTTCAAAACCTCTAGCAATATGCTGATAATACATTATATATTAAAAAAAAAAAATATGGCATTCATTGTAAAAAGACTATTGGCCAAAGGAGTAATGAGCAAAATATATGTAAATGGAACCCAGTGGATAGGTTTGGGTACAATGAGTTTATTATTCTTTATAGATCACTGATCAACAGTTTCTCTCATTAAACCTCTGTATAGCACTTTTTTCACCATACCATAGTATGACTAAAGGAAATCCGCTTACCATTATCAGATATGACTACGATATTCATAGTTTGATTGAGTAGAAAAGGAAGCATATTATTGAGAAAAGTAATATGCTAGGGTGATAAGTATTTGTCTTGATTGCTTTTTGTCTCCAAAGCACAAAAACACTTTAGCTGTGATAGGAGAATTGTTCCAAAATGAATATACAGCTTTTGCTAATACACCGGTCTATATTACATGCTAGTATAGAGGATAATGTGAGGATTTTACTGTAAAAGCGGCACTGGGACATGTCTCAGTGCTGCCTGAGAGTAGTGAAGTAGTTTCAGACTTTGGTGGGAGCTATTCATATGTCACTGCTGAAAGCTCTCAATAGTATACAGTTACCCATTGCAAATACAGAATAAATAAGGTGGGCTTGTAAATGTACTAGTCTATTATTTTTTTCCTATCTATTGCTTTAAACACAACATCAAGTCAAGACAAATTTGCTGCACTTAAAGCCACATTGATTCCACGCTTTTCAAAGCTTTTTAATATTTTTAATTGAATAAACTGAATAATGAACATGAACTAATTTATTGATTAGAAAGCTAACTAGCTGAATACCTCTATAACTGGAATTAAAACTGCCTTTCTCTTTCAATGGTATTGTGTTTTATATATAAACTACATATATTCTCAAAGTGTAGCAGTTACTATGGAAATGGAATGGTCTTGCTGAATTCCATGCAGATATGTAGTCTTACATTTTTTTGTATAACTGTCATGACCACCAGGATAGTGACTTATTGGCTGTGTTTAATGCTCATACCATATCCCTATTGAGTATTGTTTAATTATTATTATTAGTAGTAGTAGTAGTATTTATATAGCACCAACTAATTCCGCAGCACTTTACAATATTATGAAAGGGGGGACATTTTACAATAAATGAGACAATTACATAGTGACACAGGAACAATAGGTAGATGCTCAAACAATCTTACAGTCTAGAGGTTAATGAGCATGTGTTGTGTATTTGCTAGTATTGGATTTAAGTGTGTTTTCTATTATTTAACCCCTTAAAAGCTTAGGACATGCTGGCACACCTTGTGTTAATATGCCATAAAGACAAATTACTTACCAGAATGTATATCTCTCTATCCTGCAATATCTGTAAAGGGGGAGCCAGGTATAGCTTTTCTCAGAGTCATGGGAGTTACTGTCCATGGTATATTAAAGCCAGATATTTCTTATTTGGCAATGCCAAATAAATCCAGCATTTAAACAATGTGCTCTTTCAAGTATGTGTTCTATAAATACCACAATATCTTATATGAGGTATTTTCAAAATCAGGACAACAATTACTTTCAGGTATTTCTGTAGCTACGCTAGTTTTGTAGAAATTTCAGTAGACAAAATGGTGATAAAAACTGTTTTATTTCTACCTTTCTTTCCCTTTTTAAAAAAAAATATTTTATTGATAAATGATGGGATATGTATTCATGTAGTATATCACAAGAAAGCCCTCTCTGTCCTTTAAAAAAAACGAGAAAGAGAAAAATTAGGGTTGAACAAGTAAACGTTCACAATTGTTTGTGTCTTTTGTACGTTGCCAAAAAAAAAAAAAAAAATATCTCTGGTTAAATCTGAGGATCTGTAGCAGTGACCAAAGCAGTGTTTGTGCCCAACTGTCTGTTCATAGCCATGTGTGAACTAAGCAAAATACAGGTTTAGCATTGCAGCATCTGTTGGCAGGAAAACACTTGACATGATTTAGGAAAGTTTTATGTGATCCTGCCTTGGTTATTCTGTTAGACTTGTGTTTGATAGTATGCCAGAGCCCACTGTAATTACTGCCTTTTTTCTCCATTGTGACAAAATATGTAATTGTTTTTCTTGTTTACTTGCTCTTAAAACATTTCGTATGTGATCTTTTATTGGATTTGTCACACTGGTGTTTCCATGACTCGTTGCTTATACCTTTTTAGCCACAAATGTTTCATCCCTTAAATTTCAATATCCTGTTTATAAGCTTATAACAAAGGAAACATTGAGGGAAATGTTTAAAAGTGTGTCTGTTACAATAGTAACCCAATGGGTAAACACTAGTGTGTAAAATGTTTATACCCAGATACTACACCCAAAAGAACAAGTTTGTATGATTCATAGCGCAGTCGGACTCTATTCAATTGTATCCATATTACATTCATCAGTGCTTTTAAAAATAGAAATAACAATTCAATTTTCTTAAAGATCAAAAAGTCACAATTAAGCAGTTGTATTCACATGGATGACATTATTATGCACATCTTAGACAGGTCATGATTTACATCTCGATCACCTCTATGCAGAATTTTATTTTTGTATGTTATGTTATTGGCAAAACACGTTTTTAATAGAAAATTACAAAGTTATTCGAAAACAGTTTTTTTTTCTACATTATTTTTTCTTTGTGAATTAGGTTTAAATCCTTTATTATTTAGTATTGGCAACATACACCAATATCTTCCAAAAGTCTTGAATTTCTGAATTCGGACCCCTGCGTTGCATCCCCTATAAGCACAGTATAAGAGCTACATTGCTTGAGCTCATTCGCACAGATTGAAACGGGGCACTCTCCTAACTGCAACAAATATTGTTTTAAAGTTGGCTAGTGCAGGAGCTAGTCAGCCTTGTTTGTATGCACTCCTGTCTGACATGCCCCCTTTTCACGAGAATACTCCCCTTCTCTAACAGGGCTCGACCCTTCTCCCCATCCCAGATTTATACTTTATGTTTTGAGATGTATACACATTCCTTCATATAAAAGTGAACAAAACTGTGCTAAAAACATTTTGGATCACAGGATGAGTTTGTACAGTATCTCTATGAATGTAGTTTGTGTTGTTTTCTATATCCCAATATCAATGGAGAAATTATATATACTGTTCTTTATATATACTATTAGTACTTAAAAAAAACATACAAAAAAATCAAACCATACGTGATGTATATTAAATTCAATTACCTTTATCTCATAACCTAGGAAATCCCTACCACCATCTTTAAACAGCACTGTCAATTTGCAAGTTTTGTTTTTATATGAATCTTTTTCTTTCCCTCTCTTTCTCCTTGTTTTAACTACCTTTGCGAATGGGAGGAACTAAGGCAACGTTCCATTTCAGTTGTTAAACAAATTCATTGGAATGAAGTCAGGTGGACCCTGGTGAGATGAAACCATCATGTTATTCGGGACTTTTATTTTTTATTGGTTCGGTAGCTGTAACTACCGAACACCGACCTCCCCCTCTGGCTCATTAACTTCAAAGAGAACAATCGATTAAGTGCTCTCCCTGTGTGGCCACCATTCGTATAGTCGAACACCACGTGCAGGAGAAAACGGCGGCTTTCTTGTTCGCACAAAAGGAGGCAGCAGGACTTGGTCGTCAAGTGTCTGGAACTAAAATCGGACACTCGACTTTCCAAACACCGGTCAAACTATACGAACGCCTGCTTCCTTTTCCCAAACAGCCAGGAGAGCGCTGTTCGGTAGTTTTGTTCCCACAAATTAGGGGAACAATCGCTGCTATGAGCCAGGAGGTACCATTTGTGCATTTGTTCGTTTTTGAGACTTTCCGTTTTCTGTATTCCTATTACTGCAAACTCACTTTTTCTTCAGATTTCAATTTATCCCCCCCAAGACTGAGGGTGCTGAGTGCATTTTATTCCTATGAGAGTTTAATAAAGCATCTTTCCTCTAGGCCAGTATTAGACTTCCCCTCTCACACAATCAAATTGCTATCTAAACTTAGAGGCTTTACGATCTGACACAATTTAATCAGCATTATTTAAGGGTAACCCTTACCTGCAATCCCACGGATAACCCTTTAAAGTACCACTATAGTCATCCACGCCACATCATCTCAATCTATTTATATTGCAGGATTAAATCCACCTGTAGTGGCTGCCTTCGTGAGTGTCACTAGAGATGCTTACATGGCATATGACGCAGATGTCCCCA
Organism: Pelobates fuscus; assembly: GCF_036172605.1. Lineage (NCBI taxonomy): Eukaryota > Metazoa > Chordata > Amphibia > Anura > Pelobatidae > Pelobates > Pelobates fuscus. The sequence continues at coordinate 233,916,756 of NC_086317.1, forward strand.
AAGGAAAAGCATTGATTCAATACTTTTCTATAAGGGAGCTTGGATGCTTGTGCGGTGTTCACTGTATCATCAGGTCTCCAATGCTCCTCTATGAAGCAATGCCTCCTGTATGATGTCACCAATGGAGAGGCAAGCAACACTAGGGGACCTTCTGTGCTGGAAAAGGTGAGTAAAAACCTTTATTTTATTATTTTTACAGCAGAAAAGGGAGAGTCTAGCCTTCCTTTATCAGCTACCACATTCTTAAATTGTACACTGCAGTGGAATATGTGGGCTATTTGTAAAAAAAGAAAGAATAATAAGTGGACTGTTTACGGTTAAGTGGAAGGTCCATTTTAATGAACCCACAAAATCTCCAAGCAATAGCATGGCAGGCAAGTTTCTGTGGATAACCTGGACCTGCTATATTCTAAATACATGGCCTTATGGTACACCAAGTGCAAATTAAAAACATGAAACAACTTTAACCCCTTAAGGACACGACATGTGTGACATGTCATGATTCCCTTTTATTCCAGAAGTTTGGTCCTTAAGGGGTTAAAGAGACACTGTAGTCACCAAAACAACCTTCGCTACATCAACCTGGTTTGGTGTATAGATTATGGCCCCTGCAGTCTTGCTTCTAAATTCTCTCGAAATTTAAGACTTTAATAATTATTTTTTTTTTTAAATTGTGTTTAGTCAGCCCTAACCCAAGCTGCACCTCCCCTGGCTGTGACTCACTCAGTCTGCATGAAAATATACTTTCACTTCCAATCAGATGTTAACTTTAGAGTTGTTTATCTCCTGCTCTGTAAATTGAAACAAATCACACACGAGAGAGTCCTGCAGGGTGTAGAAGGTAATTAACAGAGTAGGAAGTGAATTCTAAATCAAACAGGCTGTGCAATAAACCAGATCTATCTTTACAGGACGTGTTTAGGAAGGCTGTGTAAGTCACATGCAGGGAGGTGTGGCTAACAACAAAGTGTTTGAATTCTGCACTGAATGACAGAGAATTGAGCAGTGAGACTGCTGAAACATAATATATACACCAAAACTGCTTCATTACGCTAATGTTGTTTTGCTGGCTATACTCTCGCTTTAACATGATATGTTATTAACAAACATATGTATATTACTATGTGTTTTTAATAAAATTTAATTGATGTAATGAATAAAATCATCTTTTTACTGCAGATATTCTACTGTTGGTTGGCAACAGCAATTCCAATAATAGCTACTGCCAGGCCCTTTACTGATATACAAAGCTTAAAAAGCTCAGTGTAATGCCATTGTTTTTCATAATTAATCTTCATCCGCACATTTGGCAGTTTCTCAAAATTTGATGTATTTAGAACAGGCAGTTTAACACTTCTTAAATGATAAATGTTCAACATGTGGCCACCGTACATTCATTTTATTATGGTAAATTTCCATATTTAAACAAAATAGTATATAGCATTAATTACAATCACCTGAGAAAAAAATAAAATGAATAGGAATCAATTAAATCACAATGGGAAAAATATATAAACAGTCTAGAAAAGAAAGGGATCTGGGAAAGCTGAATAAAATAGAACTATTGGGTTTTTTTTTTCCACAGGTATAATTAGCAAACTGCATGCATAAGGGCGACATTATGAAATTAGAGTAAAGTATTTTGCTATTTTTTTGGATCCATCATATATATACTCGAAAAATTATTATTGTAGCTACCACTTGATGTTGGCTTTAGTGCACAAAGTTGTGGTAATTTCAGTTTCCTACCCTTCTGTGTGTTCTTATTAAACAAAGCAACATAGAGAAAAGATTTATAAAGTGTCAGGGCTACCACCAATAAACATAATTAATTTACAAAGAAACAGTCAATACAAAGAGTGCAGGGTAAAATAAACTAAAGGGTTATTCCAACCATCATAAGCACTAGAGCCTGTTGTAGTGATTATGATGTGAGAAGTACCCTGGTCCCATTTCCCAGTAATGGGGCAATACATTTTGGAATGGTTTTCCCTCTTACCTGGGTCCAAGCCAACTCCTGAATTTATTTGTAGGCAGAAGCCAGATACGGGTCCTGCTGTACGTTTATTGTCTATGCGCGTCAGCTGACCGCTCTCAGCCAATCAATAAACATCTTGCATAGATTTTATATTAGCCAACCTGGAACTCTAATTCTGGACTAGTAATGATGCCCCAATGACGCTGCATATATAGATCCCAGGCACTTTGAATCATGGTGCTTGGAGTAACCCTTTAACTAGTAAAGGAAATGCAGCAAACTCCAAGTTACCAAATCCCAGAATCTATTGCGTTGCCACTATGAAAGATACAAACACTTGTATGGATAGAGAGAAGCATATCTTCCTCCGATGACATTTGAGCAAGAGGATGGACTTACAGCTGCAGTGAACTTTGCAGATTGTGATAGTTAAAGAATTATTTTCAGGTAGATGGTGATAGGATTATTTTTGCACCATGTCATATGTAAGGAATAAAGTTCTGGTGCTTGGTGTCTCCTTAAATATTAGACTTGTGCATTCGTTTTTGGTCAATTTGCAATTCGCCTAACTTTAGGCTGAATGGAGGGTCATCTGAATTCTGTAACTCCAAAGCACCACATGGATGTATAATGGAACAAACAACTCATGCAGTTGTTTTTGTTTTTTTTATATTCTTTATTTTATTTGTGCATGGGTAAATCACATCTGGCTTACAATGCCACAACAGTTAGAGTAAGCGTTTGTTAACATAGCATGACAATAGTTAGGCATTAGTGAGTACTGCACAGGTTTTTTTTTATATATATATATATATAAAATATATATATATAGTAATGTCGCTTATCTGGGTGTTGTTCTATGCAGCTGAACATGAATAGTAGATTACAAGATTAGACAAAGCAGGGTAATATATGTTTAGTGCCATAGAGTAGGGTGTTGCTAATGCAAAATATGCTAGTGAGAGATTTACTGGTAATTGTTTGAGTTTCTGCATGTTGAATGTAAGGCTATCGCTAGTGAGTATTCAAAGTGTGTTGCTCGTTAATAGGGTGGCTAGCTCAGGTGCAGGCATCGACTGAGTGTACACATCGTGGTGAGCCTGGTGTGTATAGTCTTTATGAAGTGATGCCAAGTCCAGGTCGGGCAGTTTAACCGATCCCCTCCAACCTTAGGGATTGTTCCCAAAGTTGTGGTCGGTGGGGGTCCCCCCTTCAATGCTCATCCAGTTTCCAGCCGGGATGGTGTCTGAGGACAAGGTGGCAGAAGTCCCCTGGCCCACGGTGAGCTTGCTTTTGGTTTGGGGTCTCTGGCCGAGGTTGCAGGGGTGGTTGCTGGAATCTGCTGTCGGGGCGATTCGGTGAGGTATCAGGGGTCTCCCCTTGCTCCCCAACTCCACTAAGCAGAGACGTTTGGCTGGGTCATGTTTGGGAGTCTGGGGGCATCCAGCGGGGTGTTTTCGCCCAGGAGGGTCGGTGGTCACCTTTAGGGAAGGGGGGGATTGAGCGGGCGGACCTTGGGCTCGTTGCCTGTAAGGTATGCAACTCACCGCTGGTGGTCTGTTACTGACCCGCCGTGGCCTGTGTCGGGTCTCCTGCCTTCTCCTCCCTGCCTTCCATGCTGCAGTTGGGCCTTTTCTTGGAGTCGCTGGTCGGGACTCGGTGACCCGCTGGTTTGTTGCCGGTGGTATCGCCGTTGGATCGCTCTCGTGGCTCGAAATCTTTGCCCAAAAGTCGGGCAGCAGGCGGTCCAGCCGTTCCGATAGTGGCAGCAATGCACGTGGTGTCCGCCATGTTGCGTAGTGCTGGACCTTTAGAGTGGGTAGACTAGATTGTTGCCGTGCACCTGGGGCGTGAGCCGTGTGCCGGGATATCCCTCTCCGGCAGGGGGGGGGGGAGTGAGTGTGTCGGGGAGACCTCCAGGTCCAACTAGTTCGGCCACAGTCAGCAGAGGGGTCGGCCGCTTCCCCCGTGGCGTCCGTGTAGGCCGCTTACAGGCCTCAGGTCGAACCCCGGTATGTCAGTTGTGGTCCGCCGCAGACTCGCTGGAGCACTTCCTCAGTGGTAAGCCCTTTTCTTTTGGGCTGAAAGGCTTTTAAATTTTAGAGTTTATTGTAGTTTCTGGCTTATTTCAGGCGTTTTTATGAGGAGCTCGTCTGATGTGCGGCCGTTCAGCTTGGCTGCCAAGCTCCGCCCCCCCATGCAGTTGTTTTGAATGTTTGATTCAAGATTCAGTTTCACCTGTGGCACCAGAAACAGAAAAAGATAAAAAAAATAATGATTAACACATAGTGGACAGTCACTAAATGTTGATTTTATTTACAGATCAAGTGAGAAGTGACCAATACAGAAAAAAGGAGAATAGGTATTAAAAAAAATTAAAAAAAATTCTCCGAGTTTTTAATCAGAGGAAGGCGGCAGGGTGCGCCCACATCGTAGGAGGGTGGGAGAGAGAATCAATAATAGTGCAGCCAAGAGATTGTCTAAGGACATTAAAGAAACATTCAAAATTAAGTTGTTATGGTGGCAAGAGGCCCCTGGCACGAGGTCACCTTAAAGGGGTTAAACCTTTCTCAAACAGTTTAACCCCAATGTCTTTGTTCCTGTGCAGAATCTTCCTGCACCTATGCCTTTCCGTGTTTTCAAATTCTGGAAACCAGGAAGCTCGTGCAGCATTGGACAGGGGCGCAGCTGATCGTCTGAGAGCGGTCCGCTAAGGCTCTCAGCCAATTAGTGACTCTCCATTCATAAAACTGGATTGAAAATGTATGTTCTTAAAAATATCCACTGCTGATGGATTTAATATATACTATATATAACTTGTGTTTAAAAGTATGCTGAATGCACGTGATATAATTTTTCATTACTATGTACATGCATTTAAGTATGCTTTTAATATCTTTTTCTACATCCCTTCTATCCCTCTAGAAATCTCACCTGGCTCTCTTCCAAATGTCTTGTCAGCTTATATTTACATACTGCTGATCATGATAGTAATAATAGTAAGAAACTTTCCATGGAAGAGTTTGATTCACAACAACAGAAGATCTTACTAGATTACAGACTTAGGACTTAATTCTATTCTGTCAGCCAAAAACGATAATGGTAGACTTGTTTGATATTTTTTACTAGATTTGATGCCAGTCGATTATAGCAGCCAAACTCGATGAACGGATCAGCTGCTTGAGAAATATTGTTCAATAAATGTTCTTCAGAAGCACGTTTATCAACCTTTTTCAATGATTGAAATTAAATAAAGGTCTATGTGCGGTAACATAAGCTATGTCCCCACTCGCCATGCCGTGAGTGTGTGTATGTACGGAGCCAGTAGCTACTCGCTGTAATAAAACCTAGAGACTGGGCAGGTATTGTTTAACATTTCTCTTGTAGTAATGTTGGGGTCATATGGACCCGCTACAGACTTTTTGGCCTGCTGGATGCTAGTCCTTCAAGTGGGCAAATAGTCAAAAGATGGACTTAGGCCAACACACTTGGTATTTATGGATCTCCTACGCATGCTACATGTTTGCGATTATTTTGCGACCTGCGTGTCTCTTTGTTTATTGCTCAGTTGGAGATCTGCGCATCTCAATTGTCAGACGTTATTCATCATCTCTTAAGCCTGTGTGTTTCACCATATTCACCACCTACATTCTTTCGGTAACTTTGAAAAATTATTTCATAAAAAGATATTTACAAAAAAGGATTATTATCGAGGATTATTGTGTCATCCCAAAATGGCATTGAATTGCCGAATGCAATATCTTTGATGCTAAGTATAATATGGTTTTATGATATTTTTTAGAAAATCCACATTATTGAAAGGAATATTTATTGGCTACCGATAATTTTTTAATGGTGATAATTTAATTGAATCAGGAGCTGATAAACTGCCAATAAACATTGCCTGGATTGTAATCAATGTTTTAGTATGAATAAGTTTGGGGCGGTGTGAGCTGGATTTCTATACCTGCTCAGCTGTATGGTTATTAAAAACAAAAATGTGCATTTTAAGGTTGCACATGCCCCAGTAATTATAACACCATCATATAGACTGTTTTACAGGCTTCTGGTATGCAGGTGCTCTATGTAAAAAACTGTGTAATACCAGCACACATTTCCACTCTGCAATTTCATTAGTTCCTGAAACAGATATGGCTTGGATTTAATATGACAGTCATTAGTTTTTCTGAAATCTGTTTTAACTTTCAGAGTTGGTGAACAAGTTTCTCTTGTTCTTAATTCTAGCCGTGAAAAAATATCTAGATTATTTTTAAAAAATCCACTGAGATTAGAATACATTACGCTTAAATCAACATATAACATGGCAGAGAAGTGGAAAGAAAAGCTTGTTTTTCATGTTAGAAACACAAGTCTTGAAATAAAATATACAATATTAACATCGCCTTTCCAAACTTTCTATTCTTTTTTCTTCTGCTCTGCTGCCTATGAATAATGCATTGAGATGCATAGGTACATGTAAATTCTGTTATAGTGTTCTAGGAGCATATTGTCCTAATTATATGTGGTGCTCTGCTTCATTTGACTTTAATACTTTTTTTAGAAAATTAATATAATAGGAGTGTTTGCGCTATTCCGAGAGTTGATGAGTGCATGAATTTGAACGAAATCACTCAATGGCAGAGCGGATTACCCATAAAACCATCAAGGGCCGGGATCAGACAGGGACCCAGAGATCTGGCTCTCTCTATAAGAGGGTCTCACTGAACCAGTTATGCGCCTCCTCACTAGCTTGAGGAAGATACTTAATTTGTGTCGGAGTGGGGAAGAGTGGGTGCTACCATCCAGCGGGTCTGCACAAAAGAGGGCTATACCCTGCATACACGGAGGGGCAAATGAAGCAACGACATAGTTCACCCTCATATCCCAACCACATGACACCTAGACCTTCAATTGGGACTCTCTACCCGAGGACCACTTCACGACGACGGGGCCTTGAGGCACATAGGCTGATAAGGGTCTCCTGCTGGCATGCTTGCCACTGCCCAGATACCTTTCTAGCTCATGCTATTTTTATGTTTTAAACTAATCATGTTAACATTTATGTTGATATACTCTCAATATTATACTGCCTTGACCTCTCTCTAGGGTCTTGTTACCCAACTTCCTATTACGGGGCCTCATGGTTGTATTACCACTCTTTAGATTTACTAGCAGTCCAGCTCAATTCGACCATTAAGTTTTAACTCACTGTTATATTCTTAAGTTGGCACATTTACCTCATGTTAGATATTACGCTATTGATACTCATATTATCAGAGGGCAACCTCATTATGAATGTCTGAAACTACTGTTACTTTTCCCTAGCCCCTGTGACCTACCTCATGATATTAAATATATTTTTTAAAATGAGGCTTGTTTAACCTGTGTACAAGAATATGTTACTTCCCTTTATCTTCTGTCACGTGAAATCTAATGATTTATTGTTGACTTATCAATAAAAAAGTGATTGACAAAAATGTTTTTTTTAAATTAAACTTATACTTAAAGGGACACTATAGTCACCAGAACCACTACAGTTCAGGTATCTGTAGCCTGCCCCTGCAGGCTTTTTTATTGTATTTTAGAGAAAAGGCAGTGTTTTCATTGCTGCATAGGAACACCTCGAGTAGAGGTCACACAGACAGCTACTAGAAGTGCTTCGTAGTTCAGTGCTGGCATTCAGTGTCTCCATTCGCTGTATGGAGGCGCTGAATGTTCCCCATAGAGATGCTTTGATTCAATGCATCTCTATGAGGAGATGCTGATTAATGCTGTGCAATAGTCTCCCACTGCTTTCCTGGGAAAGCATTGCAGTAGTTGGGATCATCAAGTTTGATCATCTCAGCCATGGAGGCAGAGCCAGTCATAGTAAGACAGGTGTGGAAAAATAGTGAGTTTAAACACCTTTTTACTGCAATCTGAGGTGGGAGGATGGTGCAGGGACCCAAATAGTAAATTTAACACTATAGTGTTCCTTTAATAGAAAAGGCATTTTTGTTTATTAAAAGAACCAAGCAGTGATGAATTAAATTCCGTTGAGACGTACAAAGCAAAGTGCTAATATTCAGAGCTTATAGCCTTAACCACAGTCTTGTAATAGATTCTCCTTTGACTTCCTAATAGTCCACTCCCCCCCCCCCCCCCCCCCCCCCCCCCACGGTTTCCTAGTTATAAAGAAAACTCTGATTACTATTAAATGTTTGTTTTAGCCATGTAAAAGCCTCAAGACTTTTATTAATTTAGGATGCTGGTCTACTTCCAAGAATGACATACTATAGTGATACACTGTGCATTCCCGGAAGAGCTTACAATCAACTGTAGGCAAAGTGATGTGGTAGTGGCAACATGATGGCATTTTGTTATATTTTCAGTTGTGTACATTATAAAATAAGCTAGCTGTAGGCATTACTCTTTTTATTAGACAACCAAGGAATTAGAAACCTGAGCATATATAGACTTGCAAGTTATTCCTATTAGAACTGAGCATATCTAGATGTGTAGGTTTCAGGCATGTCACCTTTTAAAACCCAAGGATGTTGCTTCAGAATTATACTGGAAAATTACATTGGGGATAATTTCTATGAAATCTGTGAATGGTTGGCTTCCTCAAACCTGACAACCTTACAAACTTAATTTGTCTTGTGCAGGTGAGTAAGATCACTGGATCTTTGTCTTCAACTATCATGGAACTTACACTTATGCTGTTGCTTGTGGACTTCAGAAATGGGCATCAATAATTTCCTGGTTGTCTACTGAGAGATGAGAAAAAGAGTGATTGTAAATTGTAGTCTCTCTATGTAAGCATGAGCACTTGATGTGAGATGATTATCATTATGAGTTGATGGCTTTATTGAGATGGCCACACTCGATTGCTGATTTAGTACAACCTTTAGATCTTGCAACACTAGAGATAGTACTACGAATGAAGGGATCCCTGCCTCTTACTATTATGGCTCTTGGTGCCAATGTTTTAAGTTTCACTTTGTGGCCAGATTTATTGTAATGATACTATTACAAGTACTGTTGTTAAGCCCAAATATGCATCTGTTTGTAATATACCTGCACACAGCAGGTACTAATGGACTTAAACTGTCTAGCGGTAATATACGAGGAATAAAAAGTTACATGGAAGAAGCAAATCCAGTCATTGATGCTGACTCACATGCATTAGCACTACATTCTTAGCTATAATGATCATATGTGTATACAAAATACAGTAGTGCTATATAACACTTTATCTATCCAAGACCCACCCAGAGCTGAGACTGCACTGTACTGGAAGAACATCTGGGAGAAAGACGCATCACATAACACCAAAGCCCAGTGGCTACTAGACCTGAAAGCAGACCTCTGCATGAAGTGTAAAATGAATAGGAACCAGTTACCATTACAGTTGAAGATATGCAATGAGTAGCCCATATGAGTTGGCTAGCACCAGGACCTGATATGAGCCACCCCTACTGGATACGGAAACTAACAATGCTGCATGAATTTCAAGCAGCAGAAATTAACCAGTTACTAGGCTCCAACAAATCACCTGCCTCCACACAATATTGAAGTTCCTGACAGTTATCAAAGCCTCCAAAATCAGGGCATATGGGTCAGAGGCTAAAATCACCAGCTGCTGGCAGACCTAGCAGTCATACAAGATTCCAATATCAGACTGACTGTGCACAGCCTGGAATAACTACAAGAAAGCTTATGACAATGCCAAACACATGGACAATTGGAGTAGCAGAGAGCCAGATAGGAGATACACAGAACATCTAGAAGTACCTTGGGATAGAAACATAGAAACATAGAAACATAGAATGTGACGGCAGATAAGAACCATTCGGCCCATCTAGTCTGCCCAGTTTTCTAAATACTTTCATTAGTCCCTGGCCTTATCTTATAGTTAGGATAGCCTTATGCCTATCCCACGCATGCTTAAACTCCTTTACTGTGTTAACCTCTACCACTTCAGCTGGAAGGCTATTCCATGCATCCACTACCCTCTCAGTAAAGTAATACTTCCTGATATTATTTTTTTTTTTTTAATTCTTTATTTTTGCAGTGCATATGGTGATAACATTCAGGCACGTGGTACCCCAAAGGCAATCCGCATGCATATTCAAAACAGAGAGTGTGTAACATGGAAAGCATTAGGGTATTGTAGTACAATGCACTATTTTTATAATTATAAACAGGCTTACATCATGCTATTTAGGCATATTGTAGATTATAAGATAGCTTTTCAATAGCGTTATGAACAGGCTTGTGGTAACTAATGAGATTCCTTAGCATATGTATGATACAAGATAATATTACACGTTAGTAGGTTATGTTAACTAGGCTGGTTACAAGCTTTTAAATGGTTTCCTGCATGGCTGTTCAGCAGTATGGGCAAATGCATGACACAGTTGAATCTTTATAGCATAGTGCAGGTATATAAAGAATATAATATAAGGGTCGTTTTCAAGGTGGCTAATACCATGATATCAGTCAAGCAAACCCTTAGGCTATCCCAAAGTGTCATGGGGTGCGTACCAATAAAGGCATGTAAAGAGAACATTCTCTATTGTGAGAGAGCTTAAACATCATAGTGAAAATACATGAAATACTTGTGATCAGGTATTGCTTAACGTTGCTGGGTTTGCTATGTTAGGTGGTTAGAATCATATGATTAATTGCAGCCAGCTTCCAATCGCTCCCATACATGAGTGAGTATATATAGATGCCTATATATAATTGCACTGACAAAACATAGCTAACACAATATGAAACTAAAATAATATAAAACCACTGGGAACCGGTTGTCTTAAGAGCAGTAACTAACGCAAGGTGCTTGGAACACGTAGCCTGCTGTACATGCAAGGGGAATCTATATACATTAAAGACAACGTAGGTGAGTGTCGTTGCTCTCATTATGTGTATATATGATGCACAGCTCACCTATGGAGTAAGCGAGTGATGGGATGGGAGTTGTGTGCGTGTGTGGTAGTTCGCTGGCATTGGCTGTCTCGTGTGGTACAAAAAATATCATGCATTAAGTTGGTAAAACAGGGTTAATATGGCATAGCAAATAACATGTTAACAACTTTTCTTTTCTTGGGTCTGGCGAGTTTGCCGAGTCCAGAGGGAAGTGTGAAAGTTAAAAGGCAGTTGCAGCACAGCTTAAAATGTGAAATAAAATGGTGATGGTCGCATAGTACAGATTGAGTCAGAGAATCTATTATGCGATATGCTGGCTCTATATATATTATAAGAATAGCTTCCCTGTATGTTATGAGTAGATATGGGCGATATCAGCATAATTATACAAAAATCAGCATAATGCATGGGATGATGCTTAGCTCAAAGATGGTGATTGCAGACATCTAAAATGAATCAGATTATGCAGGTTACATTCTATAATGCAAGCTATTTATGCCATTGGTGTCTGGTCCTATGACTAGAGATTGCAGGACAAGGTATTTCTAATTGCACATACAGAATTAGTGGGGTAGAAGAGCAGAGTTGTAAATGAACTGAAAAGAAAAATATATAAAAAGAGGACATTGATACATGACATCAGCATGGGATTAAAGGTCCCTTACCAGGTATGTCCAGGTACTCAGCTTCCCCTGTATGTGACTAGACGTCCCTGTTGCTGGTTTGGATACTCGATCAGCCGCTTCCCATCCGTGGTAGAGGCAGTGCAGGCATGGGGACGTCCCAGGGAGCATCAGCCGAGGTGCGGCAGTATTGGTTTCTCCTCCAGCTCCTGGCTCGTGTGAGGGTAGGTGTTGTGCGATGGGTTGTTTGGAGTGTGTGGGGTCGCTTGGCTGTGTCTTGTTGCCGCTGTAAGGTCTCCCTAGAGGCGGTGGGTCCCGGACTAAGCCTGTGCTCTTTTTCTGCGGTATGCCCCGCTTTGCTGCCATGCGTGTGCAAGGTGCCTGTTTGCCTCTCCGCCGCCATGTTGTGGCTTTGAGTCCTGCTGGTGTAGCTTTCAGCCGTTTCGGAGCGGGCGGCGGCTTTCGAGGCGTGCGGCTGGAGCTGAGTGATTTATGTGGCGGGTTTGTGTTGGATGCACCAGGTCCGCGTTTTATCTTACGGTTCTGCATTTCTTTGAACCTCTTTCGCGGTGCTTGTGCTGTATGCGGGTGGCCCGTCTGTGCGTTAAGGGGGGTGCATCGGCTTCGTGCCGCTGAGACTGGTACCTTTACGGGTCGTGGGCTCCCAGCCTCGATGTGGTCCCAGAAACGCTGGCAGATTGCGTCGAACTTGGCTTTGAAAGCCGCCGCCCAGTCCTCATCTCTCCGCTGTTGCAGAGGGACCGCTCTGTCGGCGGCCATCTTGGCCAGGCCTCGTGGTGCTGTCATGGTGGCGTGGCCCGGGTCTGTGTCCCAGAGGTATGTGTCCTATGCTGGAGGACCGGGATGACCCCCTCCGGTCCAGGGGGGGGAGACAGGGGTCTGTCCGCAGTGAAGCCCTCAGTCTTGGCGGGGGGAGAGCGGCCGTCTCTCCTGCTCCCGCCTGTTGACTAGGCCTCCGATGGCCGTCGGGCATAAAATTCTCGTTTCGTCGCTTGAAGGGTAACGTTCTGTTCCTCTCGGCATTCCCCATCGTTTGCTGGCTCTATCGGCCCGCTTAAGTCACGCTTGGGTCGGGGAAAACTGGTTAAACAGCGGAGACATGCAGGAGCCCACAAGGATGTCGACCGCTCGGTTCTGCGGCCAGGCCCCGCCCCCCTGATATTATTTTTAAACCTTTGTCCCTCTAATTTAAGACTATGTCCTCTTGTTGTGGTAGTTTTTCTTCTTTTAAATATAGTCTCCTCCTTTACTGTGTTGATTCCCTTTATGTATTTAAATGTTTCTATCATATCCCCCCTGTCTCGTCTTTCCTCCAAGCTATACATGTTAAGATCCTTAACCTTTCCTGGTAAGTTTTATCCTGCAATCCAGATACCATAACACGGCATTCATGAGGAAGATACAAGGAAGATAGCACCATCCACGTACCTCCAGAGTGTCCTGAAGTTTCAGTTTAATGGCAAGAACAAGATTTATGCCATCAACACATCAACCCTACCAGTCTTCAGGTACCCAGCTTAAAAAATAACCTTGCCTAGAGAAGAGCTGGACACCATGGATATCCTGCACCGAAAGACTGTTACGCCAGCTGGAAGAAATGAGGTCTGAGCCTGATGAGTGTCAAGACTACAGTCCTGGATGAAACACAGAGCATCCACAAGAACATCATGAAGATGGCTCCCAAAGTTGAACTGCTAAGGGAATGCCTGAGAGAACAACAACTAGAGGATGCAGAAAAGGAGGAGGTTCCATGGTAAGACAAACCTCTCTGTCCATGGGATGTACCACCTGCAAATAGTGGATGTGACTCACATTACAAAATCCTACCAGTGGTAGGAAAATGCAGGACTAAAAGACAGGCAAAACAAGAACAAAATATGCAATAAAAAGGTAATAGAGAAACTCATAGGATAGTACTGTATGAGTGCTAAAAATGTGATAGGTGACAAATTGCACTCACAGACCAATCACTGATAGTAGGCACATCAAATACCGTATTTATCGGCGTATAACACGCACTTTTTCTCCCTGAAAATAGGGGGCAAATGATGTGTGCCTGTTATACGCCGATATACCGTATTTTCTGCTCCATAATACGCACTTTTTTCCCCCTCAAAAGTGAGGGGAAATGTCTGTGCGTCTTATGGAGCGAATGTGAAGGTTTACTTACCTGTCTTGAAGCGTGGGCCGGTGTTCAGCGCGCACCGCGGTACTGGAACTTCAATTTCAGGTTCCGGTTTCAGGCGGGACTGAAAGGAAGTGCGCACTCAGTGTGCACACTTCCTTTCAGTCCCGCCGGAAACCGGAACCTGAAATTGAAGTTCCTGTACCACGGTGCGCGCTGGGAAGCCGGCCAACGCTTCAAGACAGGTAAGTAATTATGGGACAAGGGGAGGGAAAGTGCACTATGGGACAAGGGGAGGGGGGGGACACTATGGGAGGGGGGGAGAGAACACTATGGGATGAGGGGGGGACACTATGGGAAGGGGTGGAGAATACTATGGGAGGGGGGAGAATACTATGGGAGGGGGGGGAGAATACTATGGAAAGGGGGGGGGAACACTATGGGATGGGGGGGAGAATACTATGGGAGGGGGGAAATTTCCTTAAATTTCCTTCTTAAAATGAGGTGCGTATTCTACGCCGATAAATGCGGTAAAACAATAATAAAAATAGTAATAAAAACAATTATATAACAAAAAAATTAAAATAATAATATAATAATAAAAATAGTAATACAAAAAAATTATATAACAAAAACAAATTAAAATAATAATAATAAAAAATATATTAAAATGCCCACCCCCCACCAAGGCTCTGCATCACACACACACACACACACTGCACTCATATACACACTGCATTCACACACACACACACACTGCACTCATATACACACTGCATTCACACAAACACACTGCACTCATACATACACTGCACACACTGCACTCATACACACACACTGCACTCATACACACACACACTGCACTCACACTGCATTCATATACACACTGCATTCACACACACACACACACTGCATTCATATACACACTGCATTCATATACACACTGCATTCACACACACACACACTGCACTCATATACACACTGCATTCACACACACACACTGCACTCACACTGCATTCATATACACACTCATATACACACTGCACTCACACTGCATTCATATACACACTGCACTCACACTGCATTCATATACACACTCATATACACACTGCATTCACACACACACACACACACTGCACTCACACTGCATTCATATACACACTGCATTCATACACACACTCTGCACTCATACACACACACTGCACTCATACACACACTCTGCACTCATACACACACACGGCACTCATACACACACACGGCACTCATACACACACACTGCACCCATACACACTGCACTCATACACACACTCTGCACTCATACACACACTCTGCACTCATACACACACACTGCACTCATACACACACTCTGCACTCATACACACACACGGCACTCATACACACACACGGCACTCATACACACACACTGCACCCATACACACTGCACTCATACGCACACACTGCACTCATACGCACACACTGCATTCTCATACGCACACACTGCATTCTCATACGCACACACTGCATTCATTATATACACACACTGTAAATAAAAATTCAATTAATATAATTTTTTTAGGATCTAATTTTATTTAGAAATTTACCAGTAGCTGCTGCATTTCCCACCCTAGTCTTATACTCGAGTCAATACGTTGTCCCAGTTTTTGGGGGTAAAATTAGTTGCCTCGGCTTATATTCGGGTCGGCTTATACTCGAGTATATACGGTACTTACAAGATTAAAAAAACATTAAATGCATATCAACAGGTAAGTAGATGGGATCCTAATAACCAGTCCTCTCTCTCCCATGATGGCAAAAAGGAAAAATCAATAAAATAAAGTAAACAAAAACAATAAGTAAAATCGACATTGTACAAAGTGCAGTCCAACCTTACACGTATTGTCCCAAAAGGACCCCTTTCCTCAGGGGAAAAAACAACCTTCCGTGGTAGCAGTGTTCTCCAGAGTAAAACATCACTGTATTTCAATCAAAGGGGAGGACTAAAAGAGAGCACTGAGGCACTAATCCTAGCAGCACAAAAAACGGCACTCAGCACCAGATCAGTAGAAGTGGGAGTCTACCACACTAGGTACAGACTGTACAAAGAGGCCTCCAAGATAATCCAGCACATAGTAGCCAGATGCAAGCAGGGACAGCATACACTGGGAAGCACAACTCATTGCTGGGACTGTGTACCAAAACATCTGCACAGAATGTGGGCAAGACCTGCCTAAGCCTAAATGGGAGACACCACAAAGGTAGTTTATTATGACAGACCTAAGATCTTGTGGGACTTCCAAATTCAGACAGACAACTAAGCCGACATTGTTGTGGTAGACAAGGAATAGAAAATACCCAGTGACAATAACATCAAGTAGATGGAACATGAGGAGGAAAACAAAAACCAAGGGAGCTATAAATAATGTGAAAAGTGAAGGTAGTAGTGGTCCCAGTTGTGCTAGGAGCACTCCAGGTTGTAACCACCAATATGTGAGAGTGGCTTCAGCATATTCCATTGTGATATTTGAACTCTCTGTCTAGAAGAGTTGAGTTCTAAGAACAGGTAACTGTGCAGAACCCTCTGGTAGAGTATCAGAGAATGAGGATTACACAAAGTCAATTATATATTTATTATTTATTTTATATTAACATATTTTTTCACACTTCCCAGGGTATTCTGTGGTAAAAGGGGTAGTGGGGCCAGGAATGCCCTGACACCCTACAAAAGGAAGTAGTAAAACCATTTAAGAATGGTTTGACATCTTATCTGGGTCCCCCAGTCTTCCAACCGCTCACCTCCCATGCTTGGCCGTGCTCATTGGCTGAGGGTGCTTAGTTGATGCTCTCAGCCAATGTGCGTAATACTTAACAGCCAGGATTAGCTCTGTGGAACTTTTTTTTTAGCAGTAGAAAGAGGGAAGTGCTCCTGCCATTGTACAGAACACTGATGAGACCTCACTTGGAGTATTGTACGCACTACTGGAGACCGTATCTTCAGAAGGATATTGATACTTTAGAGAGAGTTCAGAGAAGGGCTACTAAAATGGTTCATGGATTGGAGGATAAAACTTTACCAGGAAAGATTAAAGGAACTTAACATGTATAGCTTGGAGGAAAGACGAGACAGGGGGGATATGATAGAAACATTTACATACATAAAGGGAATCAACACAGTAAAGGAGACTATATTTAAAAGAAGAAAAACTACCACAACAAGAGGACATAGTCTGAAATTAGAGGGGCTGAATGGTTCTTATCTGCCGTCACATTCTATGTTTCTATGAACTAAGTGGAAGTTCCTTGCAGGAGCTCTCAGCAGCGGGGGAGGCAGTAGCAGACATAGGGATGACCTAGGTAAGTTGTCAAACAATTTCTAAACAGTTTTAGTACTTCTTCTGGGATGGGACTCCTGGCAAGATATTTTTTTTATTTTTTATTTTTGTTTAATTCTTTATTTATACTGCAAAGAGATAACACAATGTTTGGTAAGCCACAACAGCTTCCGCAAACAGAAAGAGAACAAGTCATTCAAAACAGTATTGTGGCATTGGCATAATTGGCAAATTTTTTAAGAAATGTTATAGTATGCTTGGGGTACAGGCTAAAACAGCGTATGTCTGGAGTAATTAGTGGACACGATTTGCATAGTCCTAGACATGTTGATAGAACTATGAAAGTAAGTAAAGCCTGATTAGACACACTAATTGATAGTGAAGATATGCTGAACTGTCTTATTGAACAATATTGTTGTCTAGAGAACAGCATGAGATGAGTTTTAGAGAGTATAATATGCTTGGTTAACTATTTTGAGTTAATGAAATTATTGAGATTATATACTGAGACGTGCTAAGATCATTATTACTATGCCGTTCTTCTAAAGCTGAACCTGGAATTTAAGGCTAATACAGGTGAACACAAACATGAAACCAAAGAAAAACAAAAGTGTGCGGCATAGCCCGCTGCATCATCATAGCGACATTAGGGAGAAACATATGTCAGTTCATAAGGCCAAGTTCTGATATAGCCAACCCCCGATAGTGGTCAGAGTGTAGGGCAGCTGGAAATGTTTGGGGGTGTTGTGGTCTGGTAGCATGTTGTCAGTCCCAGATCCAAGTTAATATACTCAGCCCACACCAAGACTTGGAAGCGAGTGAGGGCAGTCCTGATATGGTGGTGGGCAAGGGCATTGTGTGGCAACTTTCCGGCCCCGGGCCAAGTTGTGGGCCTGCATTATTACACCACGGTACTGGGGGCTCGCGACAGAGTCCAAGTCCCTACCTGACGGGGTGTGACAAAAGCCCCAGGATGGTTGCCTTCGCCGGTGTCTAGGGCAAGATCCCCTGCTCGGCTGCAGCTTAGGTGGGCTGTGCTTGCGAGACGTTTTGGCTTGGTGGGTGCTTGTTTCCGCCGTGCTAAGTTTCGGTGTTTCTTCCGTCTGAAGGCTGCTCGTGAGTTACAAGGTGAGTTCCCCTGTAGATGGCGCCGGGTAGCTGGGCGTACCCATGCCTTTGCTTCTCTCATCGCTAGCTTGTAGGTTTGACTCTGGGTTTTAAACTTTGTCCAGAGGTAGGTGCTTAGCCAGGCCACAAACTCCATTGTATGCTTAGGTGGCTTAATGGGTGTTCGCTTGGTATTAGGTTGCTCCTGTGCCGCCATCTTGGCCGGGCTCAGTTTGTCTCGTTTGACTGGTGGTTTAATCGCTTGGTTGGGTGGTGATGTGGGGGTAATCGTCCCCAGCGAGGACCGGGATGTCCCCCGCCGGTCCATAGGGGGGGTAGCAGGGCTGTGGTAGACACTCGCTTTTGCGCTCGTCCTGCGCCGGGAGATCGGCTGCCTCCCCCAGGCCTCAGGCTTTGCACTGGTTTAGGCCGCATGGCCGACGGAGGTTTTTCCGTGGTGCACCGGTACCGGACTGGTATCATTCCGTTTGTCATGTTGCTCTGTGTCCCGGTCACTTTGTGCCTCCAGCATAATAATGTTGCTCGGTTTCAGCTCACGTTTGCCAGTCGTTGCAGGAGCTCCTAGGACATGCGGCCGGCCATCTCGGCTGTCAGGCCCCGCCCCCCCTGGCAAGATATTTGCCATTGTGAAGGCGTTGATTTAGGAGATGACTTCTATGTTAAATGAAGTTTTAAAAACTATTTGAAATAAATTTATTTTTATTTTAACAGAAAAACAGGTCTTCTTAATATATACTTTTTTTTTAAATTAATGATAAATTATAAAGGGCAGATAAAGGAATCAGACCACCTATTTTCAGAGAGAGTAAAAGTTTTTACTACACATTTAAAAGGTACAATTATTAGCTGTTATAAATGGACCCACCTTTCATGTGGAAACAAAGCAGAGTGCATAAAAAAAAGAAAAGGAATATGAAATTAAAAAAAATAATGGGGAAACAGAGCCAAGAATTAGACAAGCTGATATATTGAGTAAAGCATGCATGGCTGCTGTTTTATGTGTGGAGTAACACACATAAATTACATATAGAACTATAACACATAGGCCCATGGACTCAGCAGGGGAAAAATAACAGAGATAAATTTAAAAAAATAAAAAAATAATAGGCTTTTATGTGCTGGATGTCCCTGCTTTTCACTTAAAAACGGAGGGGAAATCATTAGTCAAATGGAATGATCCCAAAGTGCCCCCTCTGATACATAGATTCTGTATTATTGGCAGGTCCCTACCTGGAATATTTTGTGAGGCACGTATTCCTGTTTTAGCAATATGATTTAACACTACCTTCCTTTGGAAAGTAGCAGAACCTATACACTAAGTAGAATCCCATGCAGTACTGTCTGAGGTAAAATAACTTAGTCTTATAAGACTTGTGCCTTCAGAGAACACGAGCAGCACCACGTAGTATAGAAATGTACTTTTGGTCACTACTATTCAACAAGGATATATAATATAATTGAAAAGGGACATATAATTTGTCATTGTACCATTAAATTTGGTAATAGTAACAACCCCTGGATGTTGGGCTAGGGTAACATCCCCAGGACGTACTTGAAAACCAGAGTAATCTGAATGTACCTTTCCTGGTTAAATACTTTGTTATTATTATTATTGTAGATAAAGCCTAGTTGGCCCACTTTGTCGGACCATTATTTATTTATTTTTTATCAAGATCACCTACCAGATTTATATATTTTGTTAGCCCTTATATTTTCTTCATGAAGGCTATTCCATGAGCCCAACGGGTGTGTCTGTCTGGTGTTAAGCTAGCCAGGCTAACTGAAAGCCTCAGTGGACGGCCCCTACGGATGCACATGATGTGCTCTCTGCATGGTTCTAGAGCCACTGCACAGTTTAAGCGTGTCTAAAAATGAGATTGTGACGACAGGACAGAAACCCAAATTTGAGACTTTCTCGCCAAAAGTATGACCAGTGGGAGGATTACATGCATGTCCAGTTGCTGCTGTAACATTTAGGGAGCCTTAATCCCAGGGGTTCTGATGGCATTCATAAAGCACTCAACCTTCTGAAGATGTAAGGTGAAGATTTGTGTAAAAAGAAGGGACTTATTTGTTTTGTTTCCTTAATCTTTTTATTAATACGACACATATAAGATAATGTTGTAATATAAAATAGAATAGAAAAGAAAGCAGAGATGAGGTCAGCAAAAATCCTTTTTGGAATTCAGTGCATATTTTTCACAAGGAGGACAACCAGTAATTATAATTGTAAACAACTGTTCAAGAGATGAAGGCTAATGTCTTGAGTAGGGGAGTAAAGTTACAAGAAAAGTGAATAGATGCCCACAGAGATCCTATGGACTCACGGCTGGTGCAAGGATTTTAGCTACACAGGCGAAGATGCATTTTGCTGCCGCATTTGGAGACATACATACACAGACAGTCACAATTACATACCTACTGTACAGACAGGTCCCAGGGGTGCATGCTGTCTGGCTCTGTAGAGTCCTGTCCTGCAGCCCAGCCCCATCACTGGGCACTAGCCGCACTGTGTGGTACACAGGGAACAGGGATGTGATGTAATTCTTATCCCGCTTCTCCACACAGCCTGCGGAAGACACCAGGGTAGTAGGCTGGGCGGATGGTAGAAGGCTGGGCTCCGCTGGGTAGGAGGCACTTGCGCTTGGCCACACTGCTTTACAAAGTAACCGGCTGGAGAGGAGTGCACTGCGCTTCCCTCCTGCTGGTCAGCCTGACATTGAGTCCCAAGATTCCAAATGGGCTAGGCCCATATACTTTGTAATGCTAGTGTCATGAAAGCTCTATGCTTATTTTAAGTGACATTTCTAAAAGTAATGCTTCCGGTAGATATTTGAGATTAGAACATGATTTTCTCCCAAGCTGCCAGACTTCACTTTAGCGTTATTCAGAACCATAGTCGGGCTAATCCCATGCTTTCATGACAGTCCTGACATTTTACTATGATCGTTAAGGGTTAATTACCCTCACTCTTGCACACACATACACCACTTAATTAGCTAAACACACACAGACATCTAATTAGCTGTAGTCTCTCACAAAAAGACACTTGCAGTGTTCTTAACTAAAGTGAGAATAGCAAGGAATTCCAAGTGAGTTTCAAATGTAAGGCCAAAATAAAACCAGAATTGACTTGGAGAATTTCCCAGTTTGCTATTTTGGCCTTTATGTTGAAATTCACTTTCAATTCCTGGCAATTTCAGTTTGGTGAATAATCCTGTGAGCCACTCACACATACGGCTTACTACCCAGACGGTTCAGTACAGCTTAATAACTAGAAATGCTCAAACAAACTCTGAATTGCCCAGCTTCTGCTATAAAGTAAAGAGAAACCATCTAAGGGTTTATTCACTAAACAGTAAATTTGGTAAGAATCAAACTGCAATATTTAGGCAATAACAGATGATTTGTAGAATTTCTCCTAATCAGCTATTTTCCTACCTTGAATTAGCGAATGTCTCAGTTTAGTAATCAGTCATTAAAATTCAATCAATAGCTTATTTCCCGTAACTGATTGTGGACATAATTGTGACAAATCCTCTATATAAACACAAAAATATTATGCAATCAAATATAATTTTTAACTGTTTATGGTAATTTGTATGTTAAGGAACACATCAGTCTGGAATTGACCAATTGTTAAAGGGACTCTCCAGGCAGACGATTTTACTTACCTGGTTCCAGCGCCGGGAGCCTCGTGAAGCCGCGCCCCCTATTTCGTCCAAATGACGAAAAAGGCGGGCGCGAGCAGGGAGCAATCAGACGCTTCATAGGAAATGCCGCCCTATGAATTCCTGAGTGCACTACCGCGCATGCGCGTGGTGTGCGCGGCCGCGAGCTGAGCTGACTGACAGCTCAGCTCGCGGTCTTTGCCCGCCCCCTATCCTCTGCTGACAGGCAGGAGAGAGAAGGCGCACACACAGTGCCTTCTCTCTCCTGCACACGTCAGACGTATTTTAATACGTCTGATGTGTACAAGGCCTTTTTAGGGCCCTACATGATAGGAAGTCCCTCTGGTGGCCGTCTGAGTGACGGCCACTGGAGGTATTCCTAGCAATCAATGTAAACACTGTATTTTCTCTGAAAATACAGGGTTTACATTAGATTGTCTGCAGGGAGCTATAGATCTCACCTGAACAAATACAATAAGCTGTAGTTGTTCGTAGTGTCCTTTAACCCCTTAAGGACCAAACTTCTGGAATAAAAGGGAATCATAACATGTCACACATGTCATGTGTCCTTAAGGGGTTAATGTATTATATAGATAATGAATGAAAGGAACACTATAGGCACCCAGACCACTTCAGCTCATTGAAGTGGTCTGGATGCAGTGTCCCTGCCAATTAAACCCTGCAATGGTATCTATTGCAGTTATTGAGAAACTGCAATAATTATCTTGCAGGGCTAACTCGATCTCTAGTGGCTGTCTACCAGACAGCCACTAGAGTCACTTTCTGGTTGTTAGGCAACTTTTGGTCGCCTAACGCTGGATGTCCTCACGCTATGCATGAGGACATCCAGCGTCTGCTAGAACCCCATAGGAAAGCATTGATTCCTAGCCTATAGATTCCCTTTAAAAAAAATATGCCAAAATAATAATCTTACATGTTCACATTTGATGCCCCTTTAAGCAAATGATGGGCATCTTCTGCAGTCAACTCTTATTAGGAATGACTCAGCCAAACATGATACTGATGTAACTTAATATATTGACATCTCGCGGGAGTGTGCCAAAATTCATGGAGGCCCTGCTACTGACTCGTCCATATGCACACAAAATTTTGTTCTATGTGTGGCAGGGAAAAATGGGTGTTCACATGTACACCTTACAAGGAAGAGTGAGTACAGTGGTGCCTGCTGCCTTGTGGCACCATAGCCACTACATTTGGCTACTAGTGATTATGGAAATTACTGACCCTTTAACTGCAATTTAACTAAAAACGATTTTTATTCAACAAATCAAAGTTTGCTTAGTGGGTGAGCTACCTGTGCACATCTTCAATGGATATGCTAAATAAATAAAGCAAAAACAATATGATTTATTAATATACAAAACGCATTATAAGGTGTTATAAATATTAGAGCCATATGTCTTTTCAATGGGTTGTATGAGCACTAACCCCTTTGAGGAACAATAACTTGTCAGAACTCTAATATTAATAAAGGCTTTTGTCCAGCTGACCCTGAAGAGGTTAATATCAGTACTACAAACCCTCCCTTGTAGCTACAAATATCGCCATCAAGTATGCCACGTTAAAAAAAAAAGCATTATTTCTTGTGTGACACATGTCCTGCATAACATGAGTAATAAGGTCTCGATTGAGACACAGCTTTTCTTTAACAGCTGTTATGTTTAATGCCCTGTGCTTCAAGCAAATGATCTCAATCGCAGGAAGCCAAGTCTCTTCAGCAACAGAGATGTTTACATTCAAGTCGGCAGATAGGGAGGAAAAATGAAGCAACTACGATAAAGATTGAAAAAAAAATAGAAACATTAAGAGGGAGCCTCTAAGTCATCGTGTAGCCTCCTGCATGTCGATTATTGTGTCTTTCTGACATGTCTGAAGGGTGTGTGAACACTTTTTAAAAGCTGGGCTGACCGTTCGCCTGGTCTGTAATGCTGGCTCTTCAAACAGCTTTTTGCAGAGCAGCTTCATAATGTAAATTGTTCAATCCTTTAAGGAGACACATTGTTGCATCCCGAGCTCTTAAGTGAACAAGAGTCCCTTTAATTTCTTCAGTGAGATATATATGTAGAGAGAGGGGGGGGGGGGATACAAGTCAAATTTGGGATTGTGCTGTTTAGAGCAGGGAGGTCACAAGGCCTTAATGCATTTAGCATTGACTGCCCCCTCTTGTAGTGCGTCTATTAGTCAGTAATTTGATTTGTACCTATTCATTTGCAGTCCCTGCAGCAGCTCCGAGCTGGCCCCAAGTATAATTGGTGCTGTCTCTATTTTTACTTCATTAGATTAGCCCTGACTCCTGGCCACTTGTTGTCTGCGCTTGTCTGCCCATTTATACAACCTAATGTAACACAAAATTCATTACTGATCACATTACTTTCAACTCTGAAGCCAGTCTTGTGATAAACATTTTCTTAACCATTTCAAGACTGGCATTTCGTGGGCCATGCCTGAGACAAAGACACATCTCACAGAGTGAAGCAATCAATATTGTAATAATGCTAAGTAGATACAAATGCATTGACACAATACAAATAAGGCCACTGAGAGTAACTTACAGCAGGAGCCCACATAGCTCTATTGAGTAGCTAGTGCTGAGATTCACTGCATGAAAGAACTTGGAGATAATGTGCAGCATTTAGTCACTGACGTTTATTGAGTTCAGATCAAGGTCAATAATTAATTTGCTTTATATAAAAGAAACAAAACAACAGGAAAAAAAAAGAAATGGTTTCGTATCGTTTGTATCTAAGTTGTGTTTATATCAGTGGCCAATAACATTACAATCTGTTATTGTATTTTCTTTGTTTATTAATGTATTATGATGTTTGCATTTTGTGATAATGGATTAAATGTTTTGGTATTCATCTAGGCTCGGTTTAAGAGCAGTTTAATAAAAAGCTTTAGGCCCTTCTTCGTCTTGTATTGTGAGCCCTTATTTTTTAGTTACTCTTAGGTCTGTTCAGTAATTCCTGAAACCTCTTTTGTGACAGAGCATAGCCAACAGTTTGGATGTAGGTAAATAATTTGTAACAAACATTTCTAAAATGCTTAAATAAAGATACACTACCTGCATGCTTGCATCTATATATTTATCCATTTGCTTAATAGCAAATGGATAAATACGGGGCGGGGCCTGACCAGCATGGCTGACAGACGTGTGTGTGGTGAGCTCCTCTCACAATCCAAACTAAACCGGGTACAAACAGAGATGATATCCCTAAAACAGCACCAAACGAGATTGCACACTGAAAATAACTGCTGGGGAGCACAAGCAGACGACTCTGGAGACTCGCCCGCCGTCCTGAAGCCAAATGCCACATTTGAGGCCTACTCAGGCAGAGGGACCCATGGGGGGAGGAAATGGCCGATCCTCCAACCTGGGACCGCCAAGCAGATACAGGAAACCTGTCCCCCCCCCTATGGACCGGTGGGGGTAATCCCGGTCCCTACTGGGGAAAAGAAAGCCGAGAGCATCCCACCAACACATGCCGCCACTTCCTGCACCTGGGCCGCAACCAACATGGCCGACGGAGCATGGGAACACCCTGAACCAACATGGGAAACTAAGTTTAATGCTGCCTTCGACAAGATATGTGCAATGTTCTGGGGCCGGATTGCAGCCCGGGCAGAGCAAACGCAGCAGCCTATCATTTACACCGCACAACCCCAGGCGGAGGTTCTATCAGCGAACAGCCCCACCGAACTAACATGCCCAGCCGCGCACATGGAGAATGCTGCAGTCTCTACCGCATGCCCTTCTTCTGGGCCAGGCACTCACACGGAGGTAACTCTCCAACGCCAGCCATACACCCGGGGATTTATCCGAGAACCGGAAGCACCCCGGGCCCATGACCCTCAAAATAGGATCCATTGCACGTAGGCACAAGTCCCCTTTAAGGCCGCAGGCCGAAGACAGGTGGCACGCATACTCCGCAAGCCCATGAGCAGCTGGAAACGACCCGCACCCAGACCGGTCAAAAGACACCCTGCCGCGGAAGAATGTGAGTGGAACAGACAGAGCCCCCCATTGTGGCATATAGACCTGGCCTCCCAAGACCACCGCGCTATCCCGCCAGGTGGAGTGGGCTGAAGACACTCACCGACGCCCTCACCTAGACCTGCACAGAAACACGCACTGCACCTAATAGCCTGATCAGAAACAGTGATTTTACTCGCAGCATGTAACTTACCATAGCACAGTACAGCCTCTGATCTATAGCGTAAAAGTACCTTCATTACTACCCAGGCACTATAGTCATAGGGGAACTAGATATGTTTTGCAAGCATGAGATTCCTCCCAACAAGCTACTTAACCCACTGTTTCCCCTACCTATTTCTCTATCCGGTGGCTCTTAAATGTAAAAACGATGCAATATCCACCAGAACCTAATCTCTAAACCCAGCAGATATTACACACTGCATATATAAGTTTCACACTTAAGTTATGTTTAAGCCTGACAGCCACGATATATATGTGCATCATCCAGCACACAGGGTAGAATAACATGTTATGTTATGCCTGTTTATATCTTGACATGTTCACCTTGCTGACTATCTTACTTAAAATACTTGCCTACCTAACCTGTGCTTCACTTTTCTAGCCTGTAAAATTTCAAGATTTATATTACAGCATATGATGAAGCATGTCTCTTTAACACATAAAAAAGTGCAATTGTTTCTCATGTCATGGCACTGAATGCAAATGTTTGTCTACATTAAGCTTGTTGATGCTGTCGTGGCAATGCAAGCCTGTATGTTAATCTTCTGTTGCACACCAAAAAAAAGATTTACAAAAAAAAATAGTAGCCAGTTTCAATGCTACTAAGTGGTGGGCAGAGTTACTGACAGTGCTTTATATAAGCCTACCATTGCACACCTCTGTGCAATGTATCCGCTATGGCTGTAACAGCAATCTAATATATTCCGTCACTGTCCATAAGATCCTGATGGCCATCAGTAGATATATATACTGAGGACAGGTTGCCCTTTTCTAGCAAATAACTGACAAAACGTGAAGGTAGTCTTTAGTTAGTCTTTAAACTAACAAGCAGCCAATCCACCAAAACTACAAGAAGATCCAGAATATATTTTTTAATATCCTTATCTGTATATTGCAAGTGATGCCATCAGTGTCCCACTAAATCTTCATCCTTCCCTTCATTAAGACTGTTAATAGGCTTCAATCATATAGAAAAGAGAAAAAGGTTACCTTCTAACATTTGTCTGAAAAGCTCTTGATGTTGGCAAGAACTAGAACTGGACTTAAGAAAGCAACAAAAGCTAGCACAAATATACACATTCCTGTTTGTTTCCTACAAAGAGTTTAGAAGAGGGGTGAAATGCCAACAAACAATGGCCTTTGTCTTCAGTTGAGGATTTGTTAAGGACATAATTAAAACAGAGCCTTAATCACTTGCACAACAGCGCATGATTTCCTTTTTGTTCAGTTTGTGTATCTAAATAACCACAACAAAAGCAATGTGTTTCACAGTGTGTACATTTTAGCCTGAAGATCGCACACAAGAGACCCTTGGTGTCCGTTGTTATGGTAACAGAGAGTCATTATTTATACAGATAATTCTTTTTTCAGTGACTTTTTATTTTTAATATTCGTTAGTTTAGAGTTTTGTAAAGTGCTATTGTACACAAGTTAATTTTGTACTTTTCTTGAAACAGTTCTGTTTGTATGTTCACGGACTGTTTTTGTTCTAAACAGTACTTTATACAAGAATAATGTAAAATTTAGGACTCACTTTTTGTATTTGTATTTATTTTTTGTTAGGACCCAAATATTTGATTATTATTTTTATGACTATTGTTAATCTTGTGCCAACATATTCCACGGCACTTTACCATTATAGAATGGGGATATGTAGCTTAAATGAATTGGCATACAAAAGATTAACAAAGACAAAAGGTGAATAAATATTTGTTGAAATATTTATCAAAGGGAATATCTACACACACACACACAGAAAAAAACATAAAAAAATGTTTTTCTTAAATTAATTTACTTCCAACTCTGTGTATATGCAGGATTGGCTTCATTTTGCACTGCAATTAATTTAGTTGGGATGAACATTACTATTCTACCATTCTGAGCTAGCACTGGTTTTCAGACAACAGAAAATTTGAGCAGAGGGGATGTAAATGACATCCCTCATTTTTCCACACTGTGTAGGATCCTGCATTCTTACAGTTTGGAGGAAAAGAGGTTTGGGTACATTGTATGTCTTAAATACAAGATCCAGTATACAATGAAATGCAAATGCCTGATATTAGCTGAGGTGACTGTCATCTCCCCCATTCTATAATGTGTACACACATATATTTTAATACTGTTCGTCATTTTTCTACCATAGAAGTAGAATAATGGGTAAGTAACTTGGGAAGACTTCTCCAGTTCACCAGATCAGTAAATACATAGAATAATTGTTTGCTCACTTTCGCAAAACCCACAAATGTGGACCACATAAGTTTTTTTTAAAAGTGTTTCTGACTGTATCCAAATGATGATTAACAGAGCATACATAAATATAAATTTTTACATTTTATATAGACTGTAAGCTCGTTTGAGCAGAGTCCTCTTCAACCTATTGTTCCTGTAAGTTTTCTTGTAATTGTTCTATTTATAGTTAAATCCCCCCTCTCATAATATTGTAAAGCACTACGGAATCTGTTGGCGCTATATAAATGGCAATAATAATAATAATAATAAAAAAAATATCCAAATGTTCGATAAGCATTTCCTTAAAAATTCATTTGGGCGAATGTCACCAATTTTTCTAAATTTACAAACGGAACACTCATCTTTACAAATTGAGAGGGACACACCATATTGTGGATATTGTGCTTGAATAGCTAAATTATCTACATTTCATATTAGGGTTTATTAGACAACTAAATTATCCTTCTATCACTGCACAGGTTTTCTCAACAGGCAAAAGTAGTGTTATGCGACTCATCACAATTTTCCGGGCCCCAGGTTGTAGCTTATGTTTACTATTGTTTACATTCTATCTCAAATGTATGCTTTTCAGTGTTTGCTTGCCTTTCATAAATCAGCGGTTTTAAAGTAGTTTAGAAATGGCAAACTAGATCAGCCATAAGGGTTCTGGTGTCAGATTTCATGTTTCTGCTGTATTTCTAAATCATTACCCTTCTTCTTAATGTTATATTATGCATGAAACCCTCTTATTTATCTCATATGAGATAAATGACACATCATACTGTGTTTTTCCTATGGAGCCATTTCATCACATGACCTAAATATATCTCACATTTGATTAATAAGCCATCTGAAATAACAGAGAAAGATGTTACATTTATCTTGAGTAACATAAATAAGATGGAAGACCTTTTGAAAAATACACACATTAGTCCTCGTCTCCCATTTAACAAAGAAAAAAGTTAACAAGAATAATGTGATTTTTCTTTGTATTGAGCGGGGGCTGTTGTTATTTTATTTCTGATATGTTCTGCTCTTGCCTTTCCATTACCTACCTGTTAACATAGACAATCCCTTATACTGCATGTAGTAGGACTTTACCACCAAATTGTTAATCTCTTGGTGAGAAATACAAAGCTTCCAATGAGTGGGTTGCTAAATACATAAGGTCATAAGTCCTCGAGAGATGCTGCTCATGGTTTCTGGTCCACCTCACATGCTGCATCATCTTAAGTGTTCCTTTGTTTGAAAAGTTTAATTAGCCATGATGTTTGTTAAGAATTTCAGCTATGCTGTGCCATAATATCAGCTATCTCCCTAAACCAACATCAAAGACAACACCTACATACAGGTTGAAGGATATTATACCACAGCTTATTCCTTAGGTTTCACTTAGCTAGTCCATGGAATCAGGGGTGGACACACTAAGCTTTGATATGTGAGAGTATGGCACAAAGTGACTTTGAACTACATGTTGTTTGATTCTAGTGGCCCTTGTTGTAAAATTTGGTGGAATCTGTCAGAATGAGTACAAGAAATAAATTTCAGCTGTTCAGGAATGACAACTCCAAATACTCAATGCCCTTTTCCATATGTTCGTGTTACTGTTGTAAGTGTTAGGGTAGGTAATTATATTGTACTCGGAGCAGCCTTTATCAGAAGAGTAGAACTAAGAAGTATAGTTTGTTATAGAGACATGCATAATAAAGGAAACATGTGCTTATATAGTTGCAAGAAAAAGTATGTGAACCCTTTGGAATGATATGGGTTTCTGCACAAATTGGTCATACAATGTGATCTGATCATCATCTAAGTCACAACAATAGACAATCACAGTCTGCTTAAACTAATAACACACAAAGAATGAAATGTTGCCATGTTTTTATTGAACACACCATGTAAACATTCACAGTGCAGGTGGAAAAAGTATGTGAACCCCTAGACTAATGACATCTCCAAGAGCTAATTGGAGTGAGATGTCAGCCAACTGAAGTCCAATTAATGAGATGAGATTGGAGGTGTTGGTTACAGCTGCCCTGCCCTATAAAAAAACACACACCTGTTCTGGGTTTGCTTTTCACAAGAAGCATTGCCTGATGTGAATGATGCCTCGCACAAAAGAGCTCTCAGAAGACCTACGATTAAGAATTGTTGACTTGCATAAAGCTGGAAAGGGTTATAAAAGTATCTCCAAAAGCCTTGCTGTTCATCAGTCCACGGTAAGACAAATTGTCTATAAATTGAGAAAGTTCAGCACTGCTGCTACTCTCCCTAGGAGTGGCCGTCCTGTAAAGATGACTGCAAGAGCACAGCGCAGACTGCTCAATGAGGTGAAGAAGAATCCTAGAGTGTCAGCTTAAGACTTACAAAAGTCACTAGCAAATGCTAACATCCCTGTTAGCGAATCTACAATACGTAAAACACAAAACAAGAATGGATTTCATGGGAGGATACCACAGAGGAAGCCACTGCTGTCCAAACAAAACATTGCTGCACGTTTACAGTTTGCACAAGGGCACCTGGATGTTCCACAGCAGTACTGGCAACATATTCTGTGGACAGATGAAACCAGTTGAGTTGTTTGGAAGAAACACACAACACTATGTGTGGCGAAAAAGAGGCACAGCACACCAACATCAAAACCTCATCCCAACTGTGAAGTATGGTGGTGGGGGCATCATGGTTTGGGGCTGCTTTGCTGCGTCAGGGCCTAGACTGATTGCTATCATCTAAGGAAAAATGAATTCCCAAGTTTATCAAGACATTTTGCAGGAGAACTTAAGGCCATCTGTCTACCAGCTGAAGCTCAACAGAAGATGGGTGTTGCAACAGGACAATGACCCAAAGCATAGAAGTAAATCAACAACAGAATGGCTTAAACAGAAGAAAATACGCCTTCTGAAGTGGCCCAGTCAGAGTCCTGACCTCAACCTGATTGAGATGCTGTGGCATGACCTCAAGAAAGCGATTCACACCAGACATCCCAAGAATATTGCTTAACTGAAACAGTTCTGTAAAGAGGAATGGTCAAGAATTTCTCCTGACCGTTGTGCACGTCTGATCTGCAACTACAGGAAACATTTGGTTGAAGTTATTGCTGCCAAAGGAGGTTCAACCAGTTATTAAATCCAAGGGTTCACATACTTTTTCCACCTGCACTGTGAATGTTTACATGGTGTGTTCAATAAAAACATGGCAACATTTCATTCTTTGTGTGTTATTAGTTTAAGCAGACTGTGATTGTCTATTGTTGTGACTTAGATGATGATCAGATCACATTGTATGACCAATTTGTGCAGAAATCCATATCATTCCAAAGGGTTCACATAATTTTTCTTGCAACTGTATATAGGATGTGAGTGAAATAGAATGGAGGGGGCAAACACCTGCGCTCTTTGAATAACCTCCATAGTACTATTTTTACTCTGATTTGTAAACTAAAGATATGGCCTGTGCCACCTCTGAATATGTTTGTTTGTATGTATATTTATATATATTTTAGTTTTTTTCAGGATTGTGATTTAGTGGTAGAAATTATTAGTACCCTCCAGTTTTGAATTTGGTATCTTATGTGGCCTTATATCTATTGTTCTTAGAGTTGTCATCGTCCACCAGTGATGAATATAATTCACATAAATATGTTCAGACATTTTTATCAGTAATTTGAGCCATTCCTCCTTTATGCTCAAAAAGCTAAATTAAAAGTAAACGATATACTGCGCTATTCTGGGTGTTAGACATGGACCATATAAGATTTTAAAACTTAGGAAACTGTGAGTGAGATAATTAGGATTTAAAAGATACAAAGCCTCAAAATTGATATTTTTGTTACATTTGTTTAGGCCTTTAAAAAAAAAATCACAGTTTTTCATATTATGATTGATACCTGTTGGAAGAAAAACGGTTGGAAAAAAAAATGTATCTTCCATGTAGATAAACTACTTTAATTGCTTAATTGCACATATTGTATACCCTTAAATGATATACCACCAGTCCACATGTTTATATTAATATAGATGTTAAGAAAATGAGCAAAAAACTTCTGTCGAATACTTCAGCTTTGCTATTAAGAGACAAATTACATTTTGCACTTAAAATAAAAACCAGATGACTCTTAGAAAACACAGGCAGGCATTCTGTAAAGTGAGAATTTATCTTACGATCTGGGTAAACAATGTCTCATCATTTAACAGTTATTATAAATAATGGCTTTTTAAGCGCTTTGTCGGGAGCTTATAGGCTCCACATAGTTGTGTCACAAGGGTTGTATTGAGAGAGAGAATTTCTGTGACATGTTGCAGGCATCCGGACACAGACACCGTATATCCTGAGCTGCCTCTGCTGTCACTCTGAGGTTTTTTTCCCCTATCTGTTCTTTTCAGTGTACATGAACTTGAATCAGGTTGCTTGCTGGAAAAAAAAATAAGAAAAAATAACAGCCCATCCGTTAACATAATTAAATCACCGATTGTATTTCTATATTTTCATTACAGAGTATGATATGGGGATTTTGTGTTATAATATGATACTGTTGTAATTCTTATTAAAATGGCCCTATATATCAAGCCCTGTTGCTGATGGACAAAGCCATGGAAACACCTAACAGAATATTAACATCCAGTTATTAATAAGGTGTAGGTTCTCCCTTTGTAACGTCAGTACTAGATCACACAGTCATTTCTGGAATGCTGTCATTCAAGTCTCAGTGTTATAGTGCAGCTTTCTTCAAGATTTTTATCATGCTGGGCAAACATAATCGGGTACCAAGGTATACAAAACTGGGTGTGGCTGCTTATCTTAAATTAGTTTATATTCCTTGGCTATAATATCAGAACTTGTCATTTCTACCACAAGATTTCCTATACCATTTTAGTACTCCTGCCCTGGTTAAAAGAACTCTACTGTGCTAGCCATACAAGCATAATACTATACTGCTGGAGTGGATGTTTAGGGTACCGGACCCCTTTTAGATTGCAGTGAAAAGGTGAGCTTACTTACCTTTTCTCCCTCTCCGCAGCTGGCCCCACCTCCAAGACTGAGATCATCAATCTTGATGAACCCAGCCAATCCAATGCTCCCCCCTTTGGAAAGCATTGGGAGCCTATTGCATATGCACTGCAAAATGCCACGCTGAGCCAATCAGCATCTCCTCATTGAGATGCATTGAATGAATGTATCTGTATGAGGAATCTCCAGTGCATTCAGTGGCGACTACCCCTAGAAGTGTTACTATGCAGCAATTTAAACATTGCCTTTTCTCTAAAAAGGCAGCATTTACATTGAAAAACCTGCAGTGCAGTCGCTGACTATAGACACCAAAACCAATACATTAAGCTGTAATGATTCTGGTGACTGTAGTGTTCATTTAACAATTGAGAAAGGGTAATCGAGATTAAGAGCAGTTTGTCAGTGTTTGTGACATATCTGTAATTGTTTTCTGGATTGGTACTTTTGGCAAATTAAGTAATTTTTATAATTTTTTCAATTTTTGTTCCCATGGCATCTCTTGTTTGTGAACTGTCTGATGTTGCTTTGAGAGTTTACATAAAATGTTAATTGTGAGATCTTTTATAGTTAAAACATGGAAAAAATAGAGCTTCTACACTGCCTGAGCAACATGCTCTCCCCAGCTCCTCAAACCTCCTATAAACATTAGGAAATTACAAGCAATTTAGTATTCACTATTCCACAATGCAAAACAGACCATGGTTTACGTAGACAGTTAAGCTGTGGAATCACCATCCTGGAAACAGAAAATCTTAATCCAGTTTAAAGGGACACTCTAAGCACCAAAACAACTTTAGCTTAATAAAGTCATTTTGTTGTATAGATCATGCCCCTACAGTCTCGCTCATCAGTTAACTGATGTTTAGAAGTTAAATGCTGGAATTTATGCAACCCTAACCATATCTCTTCTGGCTGTGACGAAATGCAGTCTTGCATGGCCCTGCTTGGCTATGTAGAGCTAACCAGATTCTCTAAAAGGAGAAGACCAGAAGCAGGGGCTGCGGTGGCAGGAGCCCAGATGGATTTAGTTGTCAAACCATACTAAAGTTTTGTGATTACTTACAGTGTGATGGCATGACACCATAGCCACTATAGTGGGCTGTAGTGGTTATGGTACTTGGTGGCTTCCTTTAATTTTGAAGCTTAAAATGATTCCAACAGTTGGAAAAGAGGACCTAGCTGCTCACCTTCTGTGAAAGCCTGTAAGCAGCCTAAAATGCAGCCACTTAGTGTTCGCCTTAAAGGCCAACTGAAAAAGCCACCCTTTCTTCAATGTATCAGTGAATCACAACCAAACTATAGATTGCTCATTTCAAAACCACATAAACCACCCAATTATGTTTGTAACATTTAATTCTAAATATAGGTGCTCAGAGATGCGGAAATATATTAAGATCTGGCTAGCAAAGGGAAATGCTTCCAAGTCTTTTGTTATGTTTTATGGCTGATTTATGAAGTGGAACCTGTGTGCTGTATAAACAGGCTTCTAAAGAGACTGAAAGTAGTTTGCTGAAAAATAAGTGAGCAAGGCCTAATTGTATTGCTCCTCGTGACAGAATGTCTGTGGTAAACTGGAAGTGATGTCACAGCAAAACATCACTTCGGGTTCAGTGGTTAAGCTCAGTACAGAATATCTGGATCACTGATTGACCCAAAATAGTGCAATCCTTACCAAAATCATGTGTATGTTTTAAAGTTACCACCCCATGGCCATCAGCCAAACACCAATGAACCCATTATGGACACATTTCTACTTTGCTTAGTGTGAAATCCATCCCTGCCATGGCTTATTTTCTGAGTTCTGCTGTGTTGCAGCAATCGTGAGACCATTTCAATTCATAATCAGAGTTCAGGTATTGCAAGCAATTAAAGTTTAGTTCCATGGAAGCATAGGAAATACAGTCATCGCCACAAAATACACAATTCCTGCTAAATAGCAGAATGATATGCTGGTGCCAAGTGCAGAGTATGTCGTCTGTCTATGTGCTGAGGCTTCCCGCAGAACCACATGTTAGTAATTAGATCTATTTTCTTCTAGTAACAATGTGAGATTTCTCCTTTTGCAAGGACTCTTGTATCCTTAATCCCAGGCAGATTTATCTAAAATCTCTTACAGAACATCTTTATTGTAAAAAAATGAACTTCATTCCACAGATATACTAAATGGTATGAAAAATATTACAAAAGAAAAAGGAGGAAAAAGGAACGTTATTCAAGGTTGAAAGACTTGGTACCATGAGAAGTGACTGACGTGTGAAAAGAAGCTACAATTAGTTCTTTCCCCCAGCACTTCCATTCAGTCAAGGGTCACTCCTTCAGCAAGCTGAGACCTTGAGTATAATGTGTTGTGACATTTGGAGACGATGAAGAATAATTCCTACATTCAGAGTTGCTGCTGTTTCCTTACTAACCCTGACACATCAGGCTGGCTGTCATTGTATCATTTTTCTGCCACAATGTACAGGAGTTTGTGTAATTCTCAGTAGGTAGAGTAAAGGGTCATATCTTCCAGCAAATGGTTTTTTAAAGATATTTTTGAAATGGTGCTTAACAGTCCGCTGAAGGGGAAGTCAAACAGAGAGAAAGGAAAAACCATTAAATGAAATAATGCACTGGAGATAGGATTTTTTTTTATTTTTAGAAAAGACATAAAGAAAATACCAGAATTTCGAATGGGCCACTCCGGCAAATGCACAAATAAGAAACATAGCATAATTTATGAGTGTTCCGGGCAAAAGATGACTATATAGATTTTCTTAAGGCATTGAATTAATGTGCCATAAAAATGCTTTAACATTTATGCTTGGCAATGGTTTCTACATTTTTCTTTCTTAGATTTGTCTTGAAAGTTTTGTTGACTTATAAAAGAGTAATTATATAGGTTGACAGAGAAAGCTGTCCATGGTTCACTAAACATGGTGACAAAGAAGATATCCATGATTGATATAATTTCAGAAACTTTTTATATTTCTTCATCACCTTTCAAGTGCCCTTTTTTAGGACCCAAATCCATCTGTCCCACTTTCGTACCATTTTCCATTTTTTAATAGCTGAGAATGTTTGGCGTGCCTGTAAAAAATGTATCACAAAGCAAGAAAAATAAAAGTAAAATGTTATTAGTGCAGTGGTTCTCAACAATTTTTTAGACCATGTCACATTTTAATTTTCAAAGCGCACACTTACTTTTTATCTTCATCAGCAGCTTACAAATGTCCCATTTACTTGAAACCGTGCTAGAGAGGTATGCACACTTCTAGTCAAAGTGACTTTAGTTTTAATTAATTGCCAGATGGAGATCACAATATTAATGCAGACACTTGTTAAAAACACATCTTAAGGACTGCATTAAATCTTTTACAGCCCTACAGCGGCACACTTTGACTTGTCTTTAGGCACAACAAGTGCCATAATATGCTGACTGAAAAGCACCACATCAATATATTGCAGATCTTACTTGTGAGGCATGTTAAAACCATAGAATATATATTAAGAATTTAGTTTTCATAAAGAGATTATCTAAATAATTTGCTTGTTTACATAAATAGCTATCTCTAGGTCAACTAAATATTCTGTCAGTGCCCCATCCATTATCCATGAGTTTGGTCTCTTTCCCCTTTCATTAATTTACCTGTTGTTGCTATAATAGCCTTATTCCACTGTTAGGACATATTCTGTGTTTTGTAGCAAAGTAGATGTTGTTTTATTTTACCAAGAAAAGTTAATTCATTGGAACCATCCCTCTTTATCAGTTTAGTGCTTCTTAATATCGTTGCTGTACCTGTCTCGTTTCTGTACTACTGTCTGGTAGTAGTGTGTGTGTGTGTGTGTGTGTGTCTCTCTGTCTGTCTCAAAATATCAACTACGAACACCCTGAGGTTTTTTTTAAAAAAATTCTTATATTATTATCAAAAGAAATTCATTTCAAAGTTTCAATTCTTTTAAAGAACCTTCAAGTTGGAGTTGCAGTACAGATATACAGTATATAGCAATACCGATATATGTATCTTTGTTGAATTCTAACGGTGTACATACTAGCAGAGGTGTATACTTGTGCTTGAGAAGCTACAATCACACATTTAAAAACCTGGAGGCACTATTTCATGTTCGCTACTAATGACCAATTTTAGGGCAGTGATATAAGTCCATCATCAGTGGCCGAATACAATTTTGACACAAGCTGTGGATGCCTCAGAGAAGGTTTTGTTATGACAATACAGATGGACCCATAGACTCTTTTGGTTCCTAAACTCATGTCTGAGTGAATCCACTGACCTTCCTTCTCAGGTTAAAGGAACACTTTGGACACCAAAACAACTACAGTTATGTAGTTGTGGTTATGGTACCAGGAGTGTTTCTTTAATCCCTTACCCGTGAGTAGTTAAGAAATGCTCTGGAGTGACCATCCAGGCCTGGAAGAGAATCTCCTCTTTAGGTCTGGTGCCAGATGGCCTATAATTACCCATACCTGGACTACCATCACAACTAAATGTTAAGATATTATAGACGTTTGCTACAAAACATTTAAATAAACAGAGGTTTAATAATATTTTCCCTTTAAAGGACCACTATAGTGCTAGGAAAACATACTTGTTTTCCTAGCACTATAGTGCCCTGAGGGTGCCCCCACCCTCAGGGTCCCACTCCCGTGGCGCTGAAGGGGGAGGAAGGGGTTAATCCATTACCTTTTTTCCAGCGCCGGGCTCCCTCGGCGCTGGGAGTCTCCTCCCTCTTCTTCCGTCATTGGCTGAATGCACATGCGCGGCAAGAGCCACGCGCGCATTCAGCCAGTCTCATAGGAAAGCATTATCAATACTTTCCTATGGACGCTGGCGTCTTCTCACTGTGAAAATCACAGTAAGAAGCGCCTATAGTGGCTGTCAATGAGACAGCCACTAGAGGCTGGATTAACCCATAGGTAAACATAGCAGTTTCTCTGAAACTGCTATGTTTACTGCAAAAAGGGTTAAACCTAGCTGGACCTGGCACCCAGACCACTTTATTAAGCTGAAGTGGTCTGGGTGCCTATAGTGGTCCTCTAAGTTAATGCCAATTTATTTTTTTCTATATAACCCCTGCATGAGAAAGCAATGAAATAGTATTGTCAATCATCCCTCTACTACTTTTTGTTGAAATAAGCTCATATGATTGATTTGATGACTGAGTCATATTTGTTCAATTTAGATTCACTCTAATCCCTGGGTCACACATTGTGTAGATGACTACCTGCATATTATACACTGCTAAGCTGTCATTCTTTTCTAACTAATACATATTGATTAGGACCCCCTATTTATGTTTGGACAGTGCAGTTGTGGTTCTATTTAAATCCTGCAAGATAACTTAAATTGTTAATGTGTTTTGAGAATTATCTTACACTTACAAGCATTCTATAACACATTACTGTTTTCAGTTAGAAGTAAAACACATGCAATGCAAATCAAGCTGAAATGTTAAAGATAATATAAATATCAGATATGGAGACAAACTGGAAGCAGAAAATTGGATGGAGAGGTGGGATGAAGTGATAGCTAAGGGGTGCCCTATGGGCACGGGAATAATGTTGCGTAATTGTCAAACTTAGTTAGAAGTTGAGGTGACAATCCAATAGACAGGCATTCTATTTGTGAAGCTAGAAATAAAAACGTGGGTTTAGTTATATCATGCATTATATGCATTTTGTTTGCTTTTTTTTTGTTTAAGAACTAATTTTAAAAAAAAACTAACTGGGCATAAGTCATTTTTATATTCTTTAAAATCAGTATATGATAAAACATCACAAAAAAACGCTCTTTGACAATACTAATGGATTTAATACTTTTTAAATCAACTCTCCAAGTACCATAACTACTTATGCTGTGGTCGTAAGTTGATAATAAGGGTAAAGGATGTGGTGCCAGGAGTTCATTTTGTTCGTTATAGTTGCCACAATATTCAAAACTCGATTCATGACTCACAACCATCTCGATTTTGGTGTGACAGTCCCAACTATTAAGTCCTGTCCCACCGTCCCAACTTTGTCCCACTTTTGGGGACAATCAAGTTAACATATGGCTTGAAAAAAGGCAAACGTGTCGAAATGTTGCCTGCCATTTTGGATGGCTGAATAAAACTCACATTGCACTTGAAATAAACGAGTGCTGGAGATTTATTGCTTTGAACCACTTTTGGGGATACCAGGAGCTATCCTCAAAAAGTGAAAAAGTGCTTCCTTTATGTACTGCTTAGTGGGCTGGCTGGCTGGCTTAATTGATAGGCAGACTGGAATGGACCCCAGGTAAGTTGTCATACCATTTACAAACGGTTTGAATACTTACCCTAGAAGGGCGCCAGGACAATTCTGACATCTTAATCAATAAAGCACTCTGTAGTGATTATGGGTCTTAGAGTCTTTAAACTGCTTGTGGTAGCAGAACTAAATAACTAAATATAAATATTAATAAACCAGTGCTGGTTATGGGCTTATAGTAATATGAAGTGTGAGGATCAGGATTGGCTGATCAATCCCAATCTAAATAATAGCCACAGATTACAAAAACAAAATCTGAAAACTTTTTGTTGTTGTTGCTGTTAATGCATTAAATTGTGTGCTTTCTAGTATTTTTCAAAGCACTGTCATATAATGTAAGGGAGGGGTTGGCAATTTAGCCTTGAATATCTTTTATCAAGTATAGTATTTTGAGATTTCTGATAGACACCTATTATGTTTGTATTATATCAGTACATACGAATGTTACAATAAACTGCTTCAGCAATATTTAACATTTTCTTAGCAATGATTATTTAAATGATATGACTGTATCACAGCAGATGGACTATATCCGCTTGAATCTTGTGTTCTCAGTACTGCAGACTGACTCCACATTGCAGTACAGACAAATGAATTGGGACTAATTTGCACAAGATGGGTTAAAAAGAAATCCAAGATACAGTTAAATTATTTGAATGATTGGAACACTCTTTTTGTCCGATAAGCAATTACGAAAGAAACAAGTAAACATTTAAGGAGTTTAGCGGCCTAATGATGTTTGATTGAACTGGTGCTCTATTCTGTCTTGCGAGAGATGGCTGCACAGCTATTGAAAGCTCTGACGTGAGATATTTAACCGAAGCCAGCTGTGGACTTCAGGAGATGAAAGCACGAAATCAGACAGGATAAGTACAGTATTAGTGTGGGATACGCCACTCATTGCTGATTTAAATTACTGTTTGCACTTCCTGAACTTATGGGAGATGTGAAGCAAAAAATAAAGAAGCTTATGCATGGAGGGTTTTTGCAGAAAATACTGGAAGAATGTTTTGTAGACTATGGCTAAAACCAATGTCTCCGGATCTCTGTCTGCACTAACTACATCCAGTGCTGCCCTCTTCCATAGTCAAAGTCCACAAGCCGCATTCGGAAAGGTGACATACATGTGGTTAATATTTTGTTTCTGTAGGTGTGAATGCCAGGGAGGCTGTTTGCCTGGGGTAATTGTCTAAATGTAGTGCTAGTTTAATAGAGGCCTTTATTTCACAGTGAGCTGCGTGCTTGCTTTTCTGTGTACTTTAAAAGTGAGCTTGCTTTTGCAAACAGATACTAAAGGAACACTTTGTGTTCCAACACAAACTGTCTTAGTAGAAGAAAATGATAGAGGAGTCGTTAGGTGTTAAAACACTGTGTTCCATTCATAAACCAGCCCGGAATACCACAAATATTTGTTCTAAATTGCGGGCAGATGGTACACATCTTTTATAAGGACGTCACATTTCCTCTGGGTACTGTGTGGCAGGATTTAACCTTCAGATCAAGAACAAGGCTGTGATGCTCTGCTTAATCGATTAAATGCTCTAATATTTAGGGATGTGCACAATTGATAATGATCAAGGATTACAGAATCAACTGGCAACCACAGCAGACTAGGAAAGGGTTACCAGTAATAAGCTGTGTCTATTTTGCCTAAATTCTCTTTAACTATTGAAAACATGACCCACTAAGGGTACAATTATCGTCATAATTACATTTTAGAAACTAAACAATTTAGTTATGTTTTGCAGTATTTGTACTGAAATAGACTGAAATAGTCTGTATGCTAAATAAATTCTAATAAAGTAAATATGGCTAAATAATTTAACTAGTATCAAAGGAACACTCAACACACATAAAGCACATCAGCCTGCTGAAGTGGTTTATGTGCCTGGATTCTGTAATTTATTTACATTTTATAAAAGTACCGATTTCAATAGAAATCAGCACTTTTATAAATGAGGGCAGAATCGTCTGGTTTTCTTGCGCCAGTTCATTAAGAAGCATAGAAAATCCAAAATCTTAGTTCCAGCACAGAAACTTCTCAAAGAGAAGACTCTGATTGGACTATTGCCGGGGACAGACTGAATGTCTGTGCTTGTAAAAAAAAAAAGCGAGGGATCGCAAAGGACGCAGCTTGTGGCCCTGTTTTGTTGTTTTTTTTAATATACCAGCAAAGAAAACATGCAGAAAAAATTACATGCATGTTTTACTTGATCATATATCTATTAAATTCCTAAAGATTTTTTTATTTATTTAGGTAACTGCTCCTTTAACCATCAAATTCAACTCTATGTAGGGTATATTTCTTAAAGGTATTTAGAGTGTATGTGAAGCAAGGCTTGTGTTGTTAAAGGGACACTGTAGGCACTGTATCTGCTTTATCTCATTAAATTGGTTATAGTGTCTGGAGTCACCTTGTGCCATAATGCTATTCAGCATTAAACAGTTTTTAATATTTTTATTTTTTAATGCTAAACAAGAGTTCCCATCAGCCCCTCCCCTCTGTGCTGCTCTGGCTAATGAGGAAGTAGTAGCCCTAGCAGCAATGGGAAGGTGTGATTGGTCGATAGATGCATGTTCGTGGGTGTGTATATATATATATATATATATATATATATATATATGTCTAATCCAATCTACACTATATATAATTTATTTGCTATACGTTACATTAGCAGATCTATAGCAATGACCAAAACACTTGAGCAATTCAAAAGCTGTGTGATGTATAGCCAGAATATTTGAATTTTATTTTTTATTTAAGTATGTTTATTTGTGTATTTCGAAGCTCTCTAGCTTCCCATATCCCTACAGAACATTACATATATTTCAAACCATTTCCTATCATGGTGAAATGCCTAGCCTCCTTGCACATGCTCCCCTGTGGAGTAGCTGCATTTACTTTGGTCTCACATGTATAATAAAGATCACACACCATATTACTAATTGACATAATTGGCGCCCAATAAATTACCTGCTCAATCAGGCTTCTGATGTGAAATTGTAATGTGCGGTTGAGGTTTCAATACGTACGGACTAAAGTAACATTTTAGGGAATTCGTAGATTAACTTCCGGGGGATGTTCGGAAGTACTTTCAGTTTGCCTAAAGTATTCCCAGATGCTAATATAGGAATGTTTGATCACGACTATTTCTGGGAACAAAACTTCCCGATGTGCACAACATAACAGTTTAAAGTTGTTTGCCTGAAAATCTCCCGTATCAGTATATTCCTCTCCGGGAGATAATATTTTCTATCATGCAATATGTGCCAAAATTAAAAAAAAATGGTTGAATTTCTGATCTAAATACTTGATTTGACTATCAAGTCACGTTTTACTGCTTGTTTCTGCTGAAGTGGATTTATTTTAGTTAGGTTGGTGTGATTATTGTATTGTCCTGTGATGACCAAATGCAAGAAATACAGTTTGATCTATGCAGACCACGTACCATCACGGAATATCTGATCATTTAACACCATTTTTTCTATAGCGGCCTGCTAATATTAACTGAGTGGGACATTCGATTTCAGTGTAAGCTCTTTAAGAAGGTGGGTTCCACACCTCTCAAGCAGGAGAAGCCGGATGTCAGGTTATTCATCACAGGAACTATTCATTGACTGGGTGTTCTCAGCAGATATTTTCAGCCAATAAATGAATGCCAACATCCAGCTTGTCCTGCTCAAGCAGGCTATACTGATTATGGTGTTTAAAGTGCTACTTTAATTAATACTCGATTAAAATTTTGATAAATAGTAATAAAGGAAAACCTGTTTAACATTTAATTCATCTTTGGAAAAAAATAG
This sequence comes from Pelobates fuscus, assembly GCF_036172605.1. Classification (NCBI taxonomy): domain Eukaryota; kingdom Metazoa; phylum Chordata; class Amphibia; order Anura; family Pelobatidae; genus Pelobates; species Pelobates fuscus. Next base: position 233,960,107 of record NC_086317.1, read on the forward strand.
TTGATTAGATTAATTAAAATAGAAATGATTGATTATAGACCTATTAGAATACATATACCTAATATGTAACCTGTATATGCCACACCTGTATAAATCACTAATTCAGGGATAGCCTGCACAGCTCCGGATAGTTTATTGCTTTGAACCACTTTTGGGGATACCAGGAAGTATCCTCAAAAAGAGAAAAAGTGGTTCCTTTATGTACTACTTAATTGATAGGCAGACTGGAGTGGACCCCAGGTAAGTTGTCATACCATTTATAAACGGTTTGAATACTTACCCTAGTATTTGGTACCGGTCCATTCGTGAACTAGTGAAGGATACATTCAGAATTCAAAATTCACTCTTGTTTATGCTATTTAACAATGTGCTGTTTTGCTGTGAAGTCTATGAATGAGCCTGAATATGGTCCTGATTTCAGCTGAACTGAACTCTCCCGGACGGCTTTCAATCCAGGCCTAGGCTTTAAAAAGTGAGCGCCAATAAAACTATCTGTAAATGTTTATATATATATATATATATATATATATATATATACACACACACACACATAATATGTGTGTGTGTATATATATAAATAGGTTATGGTGGTGAAAAACTGTGATTGAAAACGCCTTCCACCTGAAGTTTGTGGATAGTTAATACAATTTTAAACAAAAATCTGCTCACCAGTCAAGCAATAACACTTACTTTTCCCACAGAAATCACAAATCTGCAGCGATGTTACTAACGCAAAGGATTCTGGGTGGGCTTATGCAAATTAGTTTAACGAAAAATCACATTTTTGCCTCATTCCATTTTAAACATGAATTCCTTTGAGTTTGCTGTATACACCATCTTGGAACACAACTTAGGAAAAGATACAAAGCCAGTGAACCACTCATGGACAGCTGTTTCATTGTGAATACAAATTCAAGGATTTTACAATTATCATGACGGAAAGTCATGATTTTATTAAAGACACGGAGGCGAGTATTACAGGGAGTGCAGAATTATTAGGCAAATGAGTATTTTGACCACATCATCCTCTTTATGCATGTTGTCTTACTCCAAGCTGTATAGGCTCGAGAGCCTACTACCAATTAAGCATATTAGGTGATGTGCATCTCTGTAATGAGAAGGGGTGTGGTCTAATGACATCAACACCCTATATCAGGTGTGCATAATTATTAGGCAACTTCCTTTCCTTTGGCAAAATGGGTCAAAAGAAGGACTTGTCAGGCTTAGAAAAGTAAAAAATAGTGAGATATCTTGCAGAGGGATGCAGCACTCTTAAAATTGCAAAGCTTCTGAAGCGTGATCATCGAACAATCAAGCGTTTCATTCAAAATAGTCAACAGGGTCGCAAGAAGCGTGTGGATAAACCAAGGCGCAAAATAACTGCCCATGAACTGAGAAATGTCAAGCGTGCAGCTGCCAAGATGCCACTTGCCACCAGTTTGGCCATATTTCAGAGCTGCAACATCACTGGAGTTCCCAAAAGCACAAGGTGTGCAATACTCAGAGACATGGCCAAGGTAAGAAAGGCTGAAAGACGACCACCACTGAACAAGACACACAAGCTGAAACGTCAAGACTGGGCCAAGAAATATCTCAAGACTGATTTTTCTAAGGTTTTATGGACTGATGAAATGAGAGTGAGTCTTGATGGGCCAGATGGATGGGCCCGTGGCTGGATTGGTAAAGGGCAGAGAGCTCCAGTCCGACTCAGACGCCAGCAAGGTGGAGGTGGAGTACTGGTTTGGGCTGGTATCATCAAAGATGAGCTTGTGGGGCCTTTTCGGGTTGAGGATGGAGTCAAGCTCAACTCCCAGTCCTACTGCCAGTTTCTGGAAGACACCTTCTTCAAGCAGTGGTACAGGAAGAAGTCTGCATCCTTCAAGAAAAACATGATTTTCATGCAGGACAATGCTCCATCACACGCGTCCAAGTACTCCACAGCGTGGCTGGCAAGAAAGGGTATAAAAGAAGAAAATCTAATGACATGGCCTCCTTGTTCACCTGATCTGAACCCCATTGAGAACCTGTGGTCCATCATCAAATGTGAGATTTACAAGGAGGGGAAACAGTACACCTCTCTGAACAGTGTCTGGGAGGCTGTGGTTGCTGCTGCACGCAATGTTGATGGTGAACAGATCAAAACACTGACAGAATCCATGGATGGCAGGCTTTTGAGTGTCCTTGCAAAGAAAGGTGGCTATATTGGTCACTGATTTGTTTTTGTTATGTTTTTGAATGTCAGAAATGTATATTTGTGAATGTTGAGATGTTATATTGGTTTCACTGGTAAAAATAAATAATTGAAATGGGTATATATTTGTTTTTTGTTAAGTTGCCTAATAATTATGCACAGTAATAGTCACCTGCACACACAGATATCCCCCTAAAATAGCTATAACTAAAAACAAACTAAAAACTACTTCCAAAAATATTCAGCTTTGATATTAATGAGTTTTTTGGGTTCATTGAGAACATGGTTGTTGTTCAATTATAAAATGAATCCTCAAAAATACAACTTGCCTAATAATTCTGCACTCCCTGTATGCTGCACTCTTTCTTTATTTCCCTAAGCAGCAAAGAAACATTATTGAAAAAAAACATTAGAAACAGGTCTGCCTTCCAACAGGCAATGTCCACCTAGCAACATGATCATCCAATCAGCGACATCCTTTCCCTATAGCTGGCGGAGCGTTGATGACCATTTCCTCTTTCTTTCTTGCGACTCCCGAAGAAACTCAAACTCGGAACAGGAAACCAGAGTAAACCAAACGATTCGTAACAAAGCATGTGATTCCAAGAGGTCTTTTAGCCAGGTCACGCTAAAGAAACAAGAGAAATATGGTAATTTCTTGAAAGTTATGGGTTGTCCGCATATATATAGGTCTAAATGTCTGAGTAAACAGTGATAACCTTTCATAACAGTAGTAAGAGGCAACTACCGATCTGAGGACAACAGTGGTAATAAAGTCCCATCGTTATATATTGCTCTAGAGCGATGTAGATATGTGATACCATCACTACCGTCAAATTGAACTTACCTTGAGAGGTCTTTGTCTTTGAAAACTTACCTCGACCCACCACTGAGCCGTCCGAGGCTGTGTGGGTGGTATAATACTCGCCTCCGTGTCTTTAATAAAATCATGACTTTCCGTCATGATAATTGTAAAATCCTTGAATTTTATTAAAGACCCGGAGGCTCCTATTATGCTATTTTAAGCTGTGATATCACGGCTTCTGCGAAATGCTGGATTGGTTTGAAATAGAAATTACGGAAAGTAGATTCTGCGGACCAATCAGCCGCCTTCAGTATATCTTCCAGGCGACAACCCGCCATTGAGGCTTTGGAGGCCATGGCACCGCGAACTGAATGAGGCGAGAATATGGAGGTATCAATACCTGCCAAGGACATGATCCATTTGACCCAGGGGGCAAGGTAGGAGAGGATACCGGAGCATGCGGTTTACGGAAGGAGATGAAGAGTTGGGGGTTCGACCCAATCCGGAGGGATGCAGTACGAGCTTCGTACGCCCTACGACATGCTACTGGGCAGAGGATCGGTGTCGCGGGAAACGCTGGATACAGGACCGATCTGGAGGACGATTTCGTCCTCCGTGAGATGTCAAAGATGACTCCTTCTGGGGTGAAGGATCGGGCATTGACATCGAGAGCTCGAACATCTGACACTCTTTTGCATGAGACTAGACACAACAACATAACTAGTTTAGCTGAGATTTGTTTTAAGGATAGAGACTCGTCTGGCCACCTGGTCAGGAAAGTTAGTACCAGGGAGACGTCCCATAGGGAGGAATAGCGAGGTAATGGTGGCCTTGCGAAGCGGATACCTCTTAGGAGGCGACATACTAAGGGGTGTTGTCCTATTGGAACCCCGTCAATGCCGGTATGGCCGGCTGAGATAGCTGATCGGTAGAGGTTTACCGTTCTGTATGCTTTCCCGTTATCATACAGGGAGGTCAAGAATTGCAGGACAGTTGTCACAGGAGTTGATAGGGGATCCACACCCCGTGCCACGCACCAACCATCCCATGTGCGCCAAGCAGACTTGTAAGACTGTCTCGTGCCGGGTGCCCATGCGCCCTCGAGAAGTCGTAGAGTCGATTGCGAAACTCCCTCGATTGACCAGGGTCCCCGGAAATCAGCCATGCCATGAGGCAGAGGAGACCCTGAAGTATCAGGGGGTGGGGGTTCCCCTTGGGGTCCCGGAGGAGACATTGGGCATCCGGGAGGAGTCGTGGATGGTCTATGGCCATCTCCAGCAGAGGAGGAAACCAAGGTTGTGATGGCCATTATAACCATGCCGCCCAAGTGGCGCCGTAGGTGGAGGAGGCAACGAGGGATAAGGGCAAATGGAGGGAATGCATAGTTCCTGGTTGTTGACCAGTCTTGTGAGAATGCATTCGTAGCCGCTGCCGTGGGGTCTGGCCTCCAACTGAAGAAGGTCGGAAGTTGGGAGTTCAAGCGAGAGGCAAATAAGTCTATTGCCAGAGGACCCCACAGATCCCAAATGCGTTGGAAGATTTGGGGATCGAGGTGCCAGTCGCTGGAGTCCCGCAGGTGGCGGGAGTACCAATCTGCCGTAGTGTTGCATGACCCCGGCAAATATTCCGCCTTGACCGTTATGTTGTGTTGCAGACAAAACTGCCAAAAATCTCGAGCCAAATTCGCTAGAACTTTGGATCTTGTGCCACCGAGGTGGTTGATATTACGGACAGCCGATATGTTGTCCATCTTCAGTAGGATTGAACACTGGGACAGTGTCGGGGAGAGGCTGCGAATCGCAAAGGATCCTGCTAGGAGTTCCAAGCAATTTATGTGGAGCCTGGATTCCGCTTCTGACCAACGTCCGCCTGTGGAGGTATCTCCGCAGCGTGTGCCCCAACCGGAAGAACTCGCATCCAACTCGATGACTATATCTGGGGCTGAGCCGAAGATGGCTCCATTCCACGCCTCCATGTGTAGGAGCCACCATTGGAGTTCTTTTTTCGCTTCTGCGTCTAGAGTCAGAGTATCCTCGTATGAGGCGCCGCCTCTGAGGTGTGACGCTTGTAAGCGTTGTAGGGCTCTGTAATGAAGGGGGCCCGGAAATATGGCCTGAATGGAGGCCGCTAGAAGCCCAATCACTCTGGCCAGGTGTTTGAGCGATATTTGCGGAAAGGTAAGCACACGTCTTATCTCTTTCTTGATATTTCTCATCTTGGAGGTTGGTAAATGCAATGTTTGCGTTTCTGAGTCCACCAAGAGTCCTAGGAACTCTATTTGTTGAGTGGGGACTAGGATGGACTTTACCCAATTCATAATGAAGCCCAAATTCTGTAGCAAGGTTGTGGTCCAACCGAGGTGAGTATGGAGTAATGGTATTGACTGGGATAGCAGCAGGATGTTGTCTAAGTATATGATTAGACGAATCCCCCGACTGCGTAGGAGCGCGATAACGGGCTTCATGAGCTTGGTGAAACACCAAGGTGCGGAAGAGAGACCGAAGGGAAGGCAGCGGAACCGCCATTTTCTTCCCTGCCATATGAATTGCAGGAAGTTTTGGTGCGCCTGTGCAATGGGTACTGTGAGGTAAGCGTCTCTTAAGTCGAGTTTGACCATCCAGTCCGCTGGTTGGAGCAAATCCCGTAGGCAATGGATGCCTTCATCTTGAAGTGATGGTAGGCTACGTAGGTGTTTAAATGTTTGAGGTTGATAACCGGGCGGGATCCACCCCCTTTTTTGGGGACAATAAATAAGTTACTCACAAACCCCGGGGTATACATTGGGATTTCTTGAATAGCACCCTTGAGTGCCAAGTCTTGAACTTCCTCGGAGACGAGGGTCGTGTCTATTTGGGAAAAAGCAATCTCCCTGGGTGGGGATAGCTGAGTGGGCAGGGATACAAAATCTATGAGATATCCTTGGACTGCCCTGAGAATCCAAACATCTGATGTAATTAGGGCCCATACATGGGAAAAATGTGAGTCTGCCCCCTATCATTACATGTGAAGAAAATTGAGAAAGGTAGCTTACCGTAAGGACGTCTTCCGGAAGGAGCGCCTCGTGCACCTCTCGACAACCAAGGTCTACCTCGTTGGGGGAAGAAGGTTGGAGCGGACCTCTGGTCGGGGAGCCTCGGTTCGGGCGCGAACCTCTACTGAGTCTGCCGGACAGACGGCCCCTTGCTCTGCCGGCCCCACCAAAAACCTTTGGGTGGAACACCCTTTTTAGATTTGCTTGTGCCTTGTCCAAGGCTGTAAATGTCTGGACATAAGAGCCCAGGTCTTTTACAAAAGATTCTCCAAAAAGATACCCTTTTGCTTGGGCTCCTGGCTCAGTAGTGGCCATATTTACCAGTTTGGGTTCTATTTTAATGAAGATAGATTTCCTGCGCTCAGTAGCCAGGGCCGTATTGGCATTGCCTATAAGGCATATCACTCTTTGAATCCAACCTCTAATAGTGAGGCGATCTAAGGCTTCGTCGTGCGCCAAGGATTCCTCCACGGCTTCGAAAATTTTGGTTGCAGGACCTAAAATATCCAAAACTTTATCTTGACAATTATAGAGGGAGAAGTCTAGACCTTTCTTAGGTTTCCAATTGGTTTTATTTAGGAATTGTATGATTTTAGGGTCCACCTGGGGTGTCTTACAGACTTCGTCTGGCACGGTGGGACGTGGGCATTCGGCCCTTAGTTTGTTACGTGTTGCCTTGTCCAAAGGCTTACGGACCCGAGATGCGACGTATTGCGCCACATGCTCAGCCCGTGACCATTCCGCAGAGCGGGGGTGCCATAAGTCGTCGGGTTCGAATAACGGTTCACCCTGTGGGTCAAGTATTTTACCCTCTTTGTTTATATCAGAACTGGGCATGCCAGTGGTAGTCATTTTATTGGAGGGATTACGCTCCTTATCCATATCGTACTCCGAATCTAAGTCGGATAAGTCATTAGACTGATCTGAGTCTAGGGTGGGTGCACTCTCCTCATCTGAACTGAGCTCTGACTCAGTAGTATCAGGCTGGGCTTTAGCCCACTTCCAGTGTCTAGCCGTTTTTGCCCAGCTAGAGGCTCTTTTGCGCGGTGGTTCAATATTCGCGCCATCCATGACAGGTGTTATGCTGTCCATCATTAGTTTGGAGGAGTGCTTAACTTTTGCCAAGGCTTTGCGGCCGAGGCGTGGGGGTTGAGAAACGGATGGTATCGCGACTGACGTAGCAGACGGAGGGACCATGAGTTGGGCCTGTAGTAATGCTTGGGTAAAAGATTTGGAGATAGAAGAGGACATAATGTCCATGGCAGATGCCAAGGCTTTGGATACAGAATTGGAAACAGTAGTATCCATGATGGCTTGGATTTCCTCTGATGCTGGGAAATCCACCTCATCCCTAGGAGTTACAGGGGGAATACCCAAAACAGTGTGAGGATTAGCTTGTGTCCCTGAGGGACCAGGCAAGTCATTAGAGGACTGCATATGGCTAACAAAGAACAGGCAAATTGATATAGGCAGTTTTATTAGAAGTGGTATTGTCAAGGTTAAGTAACCCAGCAAAGGATCTTAGAACAGATATATCTAGCAAAGCAGGAGTTGAATAGTACTCACTGAGATTAATAATGCGAAAGCGCCGTTTAAAATGGCCGCCGGTGAAAGTTCCGGCTGAATTGAGGATTATATTGCTCTTAAACGTTAGCCGCGAGGCGGCAGAAGAATATGTGTGGCTCAGCTAGAGCTCGGCGGTTGCGGCTGTTTACCGCGCTCGGTTAACGAAATTCCGAGCGCGGACACAGCAGCGAGCCGCAAGATGGGCGCCGGAGGCGTCCCTGACGGGATGCACATGCGCGGCTGACCAAGACAATGCCGGGATCCGCGGTTTCACAGAAAAAGCCTCCCTAGGATTTGTTGAGTCCTAGGGAGTAACAAATAACCAAGAAAAACTGTGAATAGCGAAAGGACAGAAAAAAGACTGCCAAGTTAAAGTAATATGTGCCTATCACAGCACGCTTCAATTAAGGCACAACAATTAAAGGAACATGAACAAATATGTAAAATAAAAAAAATGTCATGTATACTATCGATCAATATGAGAAGCATTCAATATACACAATTAGTATGCAATCATTAAACAAATACAGAATTTCCACAGCCAGAAGCTGAGAGAGTTGTACTTATCTGAGGGAAAGCAGCAAAGAAAGAGGAAATGGTCATCAACGCTCCGCCAGCTATAGGGAAAGGATGTCGCTGATTGGATGATCATGTTGCTAGGCGGACATTGCCTGTTGTGATTTCTGTGGGAAAAACAAGTCTTATGGCTTGACTGGTGTGCAGACTTCTGTTTAACATTGTATTAACTATCCACAAAATTTCAGGTGGAAGGGGTTTTCAGTCACAATTTTCCCCCAACATAACATTTTTGGTTTTTGCTTCCCAAGCATTATCAAGCCTCAATAAGCAAACCAGTAACCAACCTCATGCTGATGATTTGCATTAACAATGAAACAGCTGTCCATGAGTGGTTCACTGACTTTGCATCTTTTCCTAAGTTTCAAAGCTGTTGTATACAGCAAACACAGACTCAAAGGAATCCATGTTTAAAATGGAATGAGGCAAAAATTGGATTTTGTTAAACTAATTTGCATATGCCCACCCAGAATCCTTTGCGGTAGTAACATTGCTGGAAATTTGTCTTATGTCTTGACATGTGTGCAGATTCTTGTTTAACATTGTATTAACTATCCAGTGTGTGTGTGTGTGTGTGTGTGTGTGTGTGTGTGTATATAGAAAGTAGAAAGAAAATAGTAGTAATTATAAGTCAAAGAATATAGAATTGCAGACAAACAGCCATCTGCCAACATCAACTTTGTGCTTAAGTCCGACGGTAAGCCTCAGCCAGGTATAGACACTACCCCTGAGCAGAAATTTAGGTGTGCGACTAGGGAAGTCCACATCAACCAATACCCAGCAGTGGGAAGCATAAGGTGTGAGAGTATACTTTGTGGAGGGGAGCAACAACATAGGTGCGAGCCAGGGTGTCCCTCCAGCCCCAGGCCTGCATTCTGGCCGGCATCTTCACTCCACAGACTCGGGGTCTCAGAGAGTCCATGTCCTTCCCTGCAGAGGGGTAACAGAAGGCCCAGATGGTATGGTAGGTAGCCCTCCATCTTTGTGGATGATGTGTTGGGGACTTGCCCTGTATGGCCTTTGGCCCAGGTGGGCTATGATGAGCTGGATCTTGTGCTGAGTAAGCTTGTTTCCCCCGAAGGAGGCCCACTCGCTTTCAGGCTCTCACTCCTCTTTCCACTTGCTTGAGATATCAGCTGCACAGCTGCTTGAAGTGTCTCTAGAGAAACCCCAAAACGAGAGAGATTTCGTCCAGTCGCGTCATGGATTGAGCCAGGAAATCACAGTGTGTACTCTTGGTCTGCAGGCTCTGGGCTTCACAAGGAGAATGCGTGGTCGCCATCTTACCTGGACAAGCAGTGTTCGGCATGCATGCAGGTACAGGCGTATATGGGAGCTCTAATGTGAGAGATGAGCCAGTGGGGACCGGGATAACCCCTACCATTCTGGGGGCGGGGGGATTGCTAGAAGTATCTGCACGGGCCCTGTGAAGTACAGAACGGGCCGCTCGCCTGTGTGACAATCGCACCAGGTCCCGTCAGAACCACCTGTAATAACTGATCAGGAGTTGAAGGAACACGTTACAGGACACCTCAGCTGGCCCCTGAGTCAGGGAAGTCATATCGGTCGGTCTGGTGCACCGGGAGTCGGTGAAACCACTTCAATTATAGATTATGCTCGGAGGTCTCCCAAAGCACAACCAGCCGCAATGATGCTCAGGCCCCGCCCCCCCAAAATTGGGATTTTTGATACTTTTCGTAGCTATGGAAATGCTACTTTTAGAAAGTAAGTATATTTGATTAAAACCTTGATGAATGATAATAAAGTAAAGCGTATCAACTTATATAAACTGTGTGATTTCTGTTGCTTGACTCAGGCAGAAGTTTACGTTACAGCCTTATGCCTGCATAATATCCACACACGAAAAAAAGATTGGGAGATTAGACCTACTGATTGAAATAACAAACTATTTATATTCCATCTGAAATAAAGATTAAATGTCAGGAACAGCACAGTGCCATTTGTGATGACTCGTGAAACATCACTCAGTTAACGTCAAGCAACGTTACCTTAAGGATAAACTTACAAACACAGTCGTTTTTACAACCCACACCCACAAATTTGTGAAGCTTGAAGGAAAAAACAAAAAGCTTCCCAACAGTCTATAAAATGTAGGTGTTCATTAAGCAATCCACACCCAAAATTGCTGCTATAAAGTAGCTAGAAGCCAAGATTCTCTAAGTAATTACTTGATAGATAAGGGTATATTCAATGGAATCTAAATGGCCTGTGTCCCTGGAACGAGATCCATTATGGAGATGAAAAAAGTTTAGGTAACTTTGACCAAGTTGCTGCTAAATGAATGTTAAAAAATGTTATGCTCAAGAAATAAAAAGTATTAACTTGTTAGGAACTGTGTTAAGATATGAAGAAATGCTTTATCTGGTATAGATGATGTGAACAGCTTAAAGATTAGTTAATATGTAGTCCTACAGAAAATACAGAGTTCAACAGACCTAAAGATGTTATTTATAGAAACTCTAAATAACTCATACATTCCTACAACTTTACAACTCCAGCAAAAAAAAAAAAAAAATCTATTGAAAAGGAATTTTGGTGCATTTTTGTATGTATCTTTGTCAAAGAATGTAACAATGACAAACGTGACTTCGATTTATAAATAAAATCTGCACAGAGAAAAAAATAATAATGCAATGGCATAACAATGTAATGTAATCAGGGACCGGCAGGAGGTGGGCGCTCCCTCCCACCGGGCACTCAGTGTAGCGTGGCCGAGCGGAGAAATGCACACTGTGGACAGGAACTTCTGTTTCCTGTACCCAGCCGGAATGAAAAGAAGTGCTCACTGAGAGAGCACTTCCTGTCAGTCTAGCCGGGTACAGGAAACTGAAGCTCCTGTACCGCAGTCTGCTCCTTTTGGCCATGCTACCAGAAAGGAAGGAGACACACTGGGGACAAGGGGAAGGAACATTATGGGACAGGAGGGGGGGTGAAGGAAAGGACACTATGGTGGGGGGGGAGAATGCTATGGGGGAGAACACTATGGGATGGGGGAGGAAAGAACACTATGGGACAGGGTAGAGGTGGGAGGAAAGAACACTATGGGACGGGAAGGGGTGGGAGGAAAGAACACTATGGGACAGGGGAGGGGTGGGAGGAAAGAACACTATGGGACAGGGGAGGGGTGTGAGGAAAGAACATTATGGGAACAAGGTAGGGGGGAGGAAAGAACATTATGGGACAAGGGAAGGGGGAGAAAAGAACATTGTGGAACAGGGGAGGAAATAACACTATGGGACAGGGTGGGGGGGGAAACACTATGGGACAGGGAAGGGAGAGGAGAGGAACACTAATGGACAGGAGGGGGATGGGAGAGGACCACTAATATACATGGAGGGGAAAGAGAAGAACACTAATGGACATGGAGGGGAGGATAGAGGAACACTAAAGGACATGGAGGGGAGAGTGGCACAGAGGGGGGCCAGAGTGGGGAGAAAGACACACAGAGGGACTTGAGAGGGGAGAAAGACACCAAGATGGGCCTGGGGGTTAAAAAGTTCACAGAGTGGCTGGGGATAAAAGCAAGACACAGAAGGGCCTGGGGATGGAAACACAAAGGGGCTGGAAGTGAATGAGACACAGAGGGGCTGGATAAGAGGAAAAAGAGACACTGCGGGGCTGGGGGTAGATAAACGGGCTGGTGGTGAAAGAGATACACTCAAAGGAGCTGGTAAGAGTAAAGACAAAGGGGCTGGGAGAGAAGGAGACACACAAAGGGGGTTGTAAGAGATACACAAGGGTGTAAGACATACAATGGTGAAAAATAGGGGATACAATATACTAAAGACATTTAGAAAAAGAAACAAAAGGCGGGTTAAGAGCTACACAGGTGAAGATGCTTTTAGGAGCCAAAATCATCTTCTCCTGTGTACCCAAAAATCCTTGCACCGGCCCTGAATATAAGGTTAAAGCCATTTTAAAAGGCAAATGAAAGACACAAAAAGACTACTCCTAGACATTTATGTGACATCAGTTCAAAAGATAAACTTTTAAAAATGTAGTAACAGAGAGGAGTTGGCGGGAGAAAGAGGCACACAGAGGGGCCAGGGGGGGAAAGAGAGGAGCCGTAAAGAAAGAGACATACAGCGGGGCTGGAGGGAAAGAGACACACAGTGGGGCTGGGGGGAAAGAGACACACAGTGGGGCTGGGGGAGAAAGAGGCACACGGAGGGGCTGGAGGGAGAAAAAGGCACTGGCAGTGCTGGGGAGGAGCATGATCAAGAGACACACAAAAGCAGCTTGGGGAGAGAGACACACAGAGGAGCTGGAGAAGTGGGAAAAGAGACATAAAGGGGGACTGGAGAAGTGGAAAAAGAGACATACAAAGGGTCTGGGAGGAAGTAAGAAATACACAACGGGGGTTTTAAGAAACAAACACACAAAGGAGAAAATGAGGCATAAGAAATTCAAAAGGGTAGAGACACACAAATAAAGATAAAGAAAATCATTTGCGTGGGGGGCAAAATGCATCTAAAGTCCTTACAATGGCCCTACCAGGCATCATAACCACTATATCCCATGGAGAATTCCTTCCCCTGCATGCAGAAAAATGTATGGGTGGGAGAGATGTTTCCGCAAACCAACTTTAACTAAGGTATAATTTTTTTCTCATTTGTTTTTATTTCTTCTACTTTATTGTTGCATATAATTGAGCAATTTTGGTATAAATTCAACTCAATTCTCATCTCTTGCAAATAAAGGCTATCCACTAAAGTGTGGATCATCAGGAATTTAAGTGAATGTTACATAGTAGAATAAAAAAGACAAAGATAACTGATAATTTTTGCATTTTGGCTATTGTGACCTTAAACGTTTAATTTTGGATCCACATTCAGTTACTGACAATACACACTATAATTATTTTATAATATATTATATAGGAAATAAAAGTGTGTGTGTATGTACACTGCTCAAAAAAATAAAGGGAACACTTAAACAACACAATGTAACTCCAAGTCAATCACACTTATGTGAAATCAAACTGTCCACTTAGGAAGCAACACTGAGTGACAATCAATTTCACATGCTGTTGTGCAAATGGGATAGACAACAGGTGGAAATTATAGACAATTAGCAAGACACCCCCAATAAAGGAGTGGTTCTGCAGGTGGTGACCACGGACCACTTCTCAGTTCCTATGCTTCCTGGCTGATGTTTTGGTCACTTTTGAATGCTGGCGGTGCTTTCACTCTAGTGGTAGCATGAGACGGAGTCTACAACCCACACAAGTGGCTCAGGTAGTGCAGCTCATCCAGGATGGCACATCAATGCGAGCTGTGGCAAGAATGTTTGCTGTGTCTGTCAGCGTAGTGTCCAGAGCATGGAGGCGCTACCAGGAGACAGGCCAATACATCAGGAGACATGGAGGAGGCCGTAGGAGGGCAACAACCCAGCAGCAGGACCGCTACCTCCGCCTTTGTGCAAGGAGGAACAGGAGGAGCACTGCCAGAGCCCTGCAAAATTATCTCCAGCAGGCCACAAATGTGCATGTCTCTGCTCAAACGGTCAGAAACAGACTCCATGAGGGTGGTATGAGGGCCTGACGTCTACAAGTGGGGGTTGTGCTTACAGCCCAACACCGTGCAGGACGTTTGGCATTTGCCAGAGAACACCAATATTGGCAAATTCCCCACTGGCGCCCTGTGCTGTTCACAGATGAAAGCAGGTTCACACTGAGCACATGTGACAGATGTGACAGAGTCTGGAGACGCCGTGGAGAACGTTCTGCTGCCTGCAACATCCTCCAGCATGACCGGTTTGGCAGTGGGTCAGTAATGGTGTGGGGTGGCATTTCTTTGGGGGGCCGCACAGCCCTCCATGTGCTCACCAGAGTTAGCCTGACTGCCATTAGGTACCGAGATGAGATCCTCAGACCCCTTGTGAGACCATATGCTGGTGCGGTTAGCCCTTGGTTCCTCCTAATGCAAGACAATGCTAGACATCATGTGGCTGGAGTGTGTCAGCAGTTCCTGCAAGACGAAGGCATTGATGCTATGGACTGGCCCGCCCGTTCCCCATTCCTGAATCCAATTGAGCACATCTGGGACATCATGTCTCGCTCCATCCCATCCACCAATGTCACGTTGCACCACAGACTGTCCAGGAGTTGGCAGATGCTTTAGTCCAGGTCTCAGAGGAGATCCCTCAGGAGACCATCCGCCACCTCATCAAGAGCATGCACAGGCGTTGTAGGGAGGTCATAGAGGCACGTGGAGGCCACACACACTACTGAGCCTCATTTTGACTTGTTTTAAGGACATTACATCAAAGATGGACCAGCCTGTAGTGTGTTTTCCCACTTTAATTTTGAGTGTGACTCCAAATCCAGACCTCCATGGGTTGAAAAATGTGATTTCCATTTTTTTAATTTTGTGTGATTTTGTTGTCAGCACATTCAACCAATGTAAAGAACAAAGTATTTCAGAAGAATATTTCATTCAGATCTAGGATGTGTTATGTTTGTGTTCCCTTTATTGTTTTGAGCAGTGTGTGTATATATATATATATATATATATATATATATATATATATACATATATAAATATATACATTTTGGAAAAATGTTTTAAAAAAACTCATATTATTTGTTTTTATATTTATAATACATTTATATATGTATTCATACATTCTACATATATATTTAACTATTAATTTTACATAATTATTTGATTTTATTAATTATTATTTGAGAGACCTGCCTGACAACCCAGGGAGACAGTCCAGATAATTTAATTGGCAAACCCTATATTTAACCCTGTAACTTTCCAAAACACCATAAAACCTTTACATGGGGGGTATTGTTATACTCGGGAGACTTCGCTGTACACAAATATGAGTTTTTCAAAACAGTAAAACTTATCATGACGATGATATCACCAGTAAAAGTGCAGTTTGTGTGAAAAAAATGCAAAAAACAAATATGAATGCTAACTTTGGCAAGCATTTCTGACTAAGTGGCTACTACAAAAGACTGGACATACCACATTTTGAATACCATGGGTTGTCTATTTGTACAAATGGTATGCCATGATGGGGTTAATTTTCATTCCTGTGCTGCCATACTGTCTCAAAGCCCAGCAAACCAATCTGTCAAATTTCAATGTGCAAACATGAAAAAGGGGAAAGCCCTACATTTGACCCCTGTAAGTTTTCAAAACACCATAAAACCTGTACATTGGGGGCACTGGGGTACTCGTGAGACATTTCTAAATACAAATATGCGTATTTTATTTCAGTAAAATCCAACAGTATTATCACAGGTAAAATGTCACGCAGAACTTGAAATTAATTTTTCTTCATTTCTCATACTTTTTTAGATTTTATTCATATTAAATTGTTTCATATATAAATATTTGATATGAAATAAAAGCCTTGTTTCTCCTGAACAAAATTATATATAATAAGTGTGGGTGCACTCAGTATGAAAGAAGTGAATTATAGCGCAAATTCTAGGTTTTGTTTACGTTTTGTTTTGATCACAACTTGTACAATTGGCTGTGTCCTTAAAAGGTTAAACAATATTTCTATTTCTCCTTTTGCAGTATTTTTCCTAGCTTAGCCTTGTCTGAATTGGTTAACTATTTAATTTTCTAAATCTTTAATATACATATTCATCTAAGGGAAAAAAGGTTAAGACAAGTTGAAATTCAATGTTTTGTTGAATGTTGTATATTCCAGAGATGTGACAATTCCCCTCTAAGATTACGAGGGTGTACTGAAATGCTTTGTGTATCAGTGGTAATAAAGTGCTTTAGAAAAAAAATATCTAAAATGTAAAAAATTTTTTAAAGATGTCCTTTTCGCAGAAATACAAATCACACTATAGGTGTATTTACACATGACACCCGTATCATTGTGCTAGATGAGCTAGAGTTGCTAATTTATGGTTAAATATATAGTAAAAACACATACAACCAGTTAACATGCAAATCATTTTTCTTTATGGAGACAGGTTAGAAGTATATTATTCTGAAATATTTAAATCTTTCTATGCCTTAATATATTTGCAGACTTGAAAAAAATGTTTTGCTTCAAACCTTTATAACACAAACCAATAACGAGACAGTTTAGATGAGTGAGCAATGAGTAGCTGGTGGCATACTGAAATATTTTTATAATCGTTAATTTAATACATTTGATGAATGACACCATGCTATACTATATGCTATGAATCCCTGTTTCTCGTGTCATGACAGAAAAAAATCACTTGTGTTAGTAGCCTTGTTAGGACATAAAGATGCAATAACAGTGGATCCAGGTTTCAAGTTAAAGTAATTATTTTAGTACAAATTAAGTATACTAATCCAAACATATTTTTTTTTTCTATCGGACACACTTATCTTTAAATGAAAGGTTCCACTACTACTTTCAAAATATGTCTGTTTCTGTATTTTCTATTCTTTTGAACAAATTGATTTTTCAAAATTATTTATTTGGTGAATTAATAATAATTAGTGTTTTCCAATGTATTTTTTTTTTTTTTTAATATCACAATTTATATATTAATTTTATTATTCTTTATTTTTGAAGAACTTCAGCGAGACGGAAGCATAGAGACGCTAAGTAACAGTTCTGGGTCGACCAGCGGAAGCATTCCATGCAATTTCGATAGATACAGAACAACGCTACCAACCAACGACAGTTTAAGCCTCTTTCCCACAGGACTTTGAAAATAAAAGAAAATAATCTACAAAAAAATAAATAAAAAATTGCTCACTGAAAATGTATCAACTCAGTTATGATTTTAAATAGTTCTAAAAGGATTTTAATTGTTCCTATTAAATAGTGTTTTAATTGTAATATAACTGATAGTAGAATATACTGTTTCTTGAATTCCTATAAGATACTTAAGGCAGAGACGCACATAATATATCAAGAAGACTCATGTTTTACATTGTTTTGTCTTTTTTATTTTTGTGTATTGACTCATTGACTCATTGAAACGTGGATTTGCTTGAAAGATTAATGCCACATAGACAATCGTAATGTGAATTACCACCTGTGTACTTTTAGTGCATTGGCATGATATACACTGGCTGTCTTAGCTTAAATGTTTTATTTTGAGATATAACTAATCAGGCAATACCCATATTCAATATAGTATCCTACTGTATTTAAATTAATAGAAATTGTATGATTATGTTTGGTTGAAATATGTAATACTGTACTGCAATAACTTTAAGAATCGTCAATATAGAAGACAACTGTTGTTTGTGACAAGTTATATGAATTAACCTTACAGCTGATAGTTAATCATATTAGTGACAGTGCTGGAGAAATAATAGTTGTGCTACTTTTGCTTTAATTTTTATTAAAGTGCAAAGGTGCCTCCAAATTAAAGGGATATTTTATGGGTATAAATAAGCTAGCCTGTTAGAACATGTGAAATATTTTGTGTATTATGCAATCAATTTTTATGCTGTGTGCACTTGTAGTTTTTACGATTTGTATAAATAACATCAGCAACATGGAACTGATGAGAGCAACCATCTTTGTTTGCAAACGAGCAGAAAGGTAGATAAAAGCAAATGTCTCATTTTTGTTATTTAACCCCTTAAGGACACATGACATGTGTGACATGTCATGATTCCCTTTTATTCCAGAAGTTTGATCCTTAAGGGGTTAAAGGGTTTTATATACCTTTGATATATCAGGTAACCAATTTCCATTTATACATCAATTTATAGGCATTTAGATCAAAATCTTTCATCTTATGTTTACTTCAAAAGCCAGTATCATTAAACTCTAAAAATATGTATGTTGTGTTCTTAAATCCTACTCCAGCTATGAGCTGGATCTAACTATGTGGAGATCTGCATAACTACAAATACTATGATGTTACAGAAGATGGAAAAAAGTGACAGGATCATACGGTGTACAAACATAAAATAGAAATTAACAAGTATTAAAGCAAGTAATTATATATTTAGCGCACCGGAATGATGGGTAATCATATTACTGTATTACATTTGTTTTGTTGACCTTCTTAATTAAACATTTCTATCAATGTCTACTTTATTAATTGTTAAGGAAAAGCAGAGTTAATTCAAATGTAGACCAGGTAGTTTTTTGAGGTTGCTGTTCATCTTCAAAGTATGGAGACCTTTTACTGCCCCATGAGTTGTGCCAGGATCACTCCTAAATGTATATATGGTGGGGATTACTGTGTTATTGGACTAACGTTTCCCCCTTAACAGATTGGTAATAAATAAAATTAACAGCCTGTTATCATAGCTGTAAACAAAAACAACATATTGCAATGTGTAAATTTTTCTTTCCAAAAGAATAAAAATGATTGTCTAGTTGACGTCATTGTGAGGGCACCTTTTGCTGCTGACTCTGGGATAATGCCGCATGGCCATGGTGGATCTGTTGTTACATATTATTTAATTGTAATGAAACTATTTGGTTTTACTATAGGTACATTTTAGGAATACATGCATTTATTTATTGAATCAATGTGTATCATCAGTCCTGGTGAAGATCTGTAGTCATATGTGAATATACTTGGATAGCAAATCTGTAAAGTGGGCATACAGTACCTCACCTCACATTTTTGTAAATATTTTATTATATCTTTTCATGTGACAATACTGAAGAAATGACACTCTGCTACAATGTAGTAAGTGTACAGCCAGTATAACAGTGCAAATTTGCTGTCCCCTCAAAATAACTCAACCCACAGCCATAAATGTCTAAACCGTTGGCAACAAAAGTGAGTACACCCCTAAGTAGAAATGTCCAAATG
Source organism: Pelobates fuscus (assembly GCF_036172605.1). Lineage (NCBI taxonomy): Eukaryota > Metazoa > Chordata > Amphibia > Anura > Pelobatidae > Pelobates > Pelobates fuscus. The sequence continues at coordinate 233,979,044 of NC_086317.1, forward strand.
TGGCCTAATTAGCCATTTTCCCTCCCCGGTGTCATGTGACTCAGTGTTACAAGGTCTCAGGTGTGAATGGGGAGCAGGTGTATTAAATTTGCTGTTATCGCTCTCACACCCATATTGGTCACTGGAAGTTCAGCATGGCACCTCATGGCAAATAAGTCTCTGAGGAGCTGAAAAGAAGAATCGTTGCTCTACATAAAGATGGAGAGGTTTAAGGGGTGGGGGGTCAGCCTGTCAGTGCTCAGACCATACGCCGCGCACTGCATCAATTTGGTCGGCATGGCTGTTGTCCCAAAATAAACCTTGTCTAAAGATAATGCACAAGAAAGCCTGCAAACAGTTTGCTGAAGACAAGCAGACAAAGGACATGGATTACTGGAACCATGTCATGTGGTCCGATGAGACCAAGATAAACTTATTTGGTTCAGTTGGTGTCAAGCATGTGTGGCGGAAACCAGGTGAGGAGTACAAAGACAAGTGTGTCTTGCCTACCATCAAGCATGGTGGTAGGAGTGTCATGGTCTGGGCCTCCATGAGTACTGTCGGCACTGGGGAGCTACAGTTCATTGAGGGAGCCATGAATTCCAACATGTACTGTGACATACTGAAGTAGAGCATGATCCCTTCCCTTCGGAGACTGGGCCACAGAGCCTTGCTGAAGGTAAAGGTGATGGACTAGCCAAGCATTTCTCCAAACCTAAGCCCTATTGAGCATCCTCAAGCGGAAGGTGGGGGAGCGCAAGGACTCTTACATCCACCAGCTCCGTGATGTCATCTTGGAGGAGTGGAAGAGGACTCCAATGACAACCTGTGAAGCTCTGGTGAACTCCATGCCCATGAGAGTTAAGGCAGTACTGGGAAAGAATGGTGGCTGGCCACCCCAAATATTGACTCTTTGGGCCCAATTTGGACATTTCCACTTAGGGGGTGTACTCACTTTTGTTGCCAACGGTTTAGACATTAATGGCTGTGTGTTGAGTTATTTTGAGGGGACAGCAAATTTACACTGTTATACTGGCTGTACACGTACTACTTTACATTGTAGCAGAGTGTAATTTCTTCAGTGTTGTCAAAATATTTACAAAAATGCGAGGGGTGTACTCACTTTTGTGGGATACTGTATAAAGGGGTAAAATAGTGGGATTCTTTTGAATGACAAATTTGTTCTCAGCTTTTCTCAACTGTTAAAAGTGCAATTCTTTAATTGACAAATTAATTCTCAACTGTTACTTAATCATTAAGAAAAAGGTTGCAATGAATATTGCCAACTTGGCCTTTCAGCAGTTTATGGTAATATAAATTGATGCACCTGTAATATTTAAGTGTTTGCCTGCCATTAGGAAATGAAACAATGTATGGATTTTATGATAATGTAGAATAAAGTGAAATACGGAGATATTATCTCAATACACGCATGTTGTTTTTTTTTTTTAACTCCTGCACCTCATTACTCTTTTTTTGGATGCCTTGTGGAATACCTAATAATTTACCTAATAAAATAAAGCAAAGGTATATCGGGATCATTAGCTTTTCTGTATTTATTTCCATTCTACAGCCACGTGGACTGCTTTCTAACATGTAAAGAAGCACGGAGATGGCCAGTGAGACAGACAATATCAGCAATAGTGATCCTTCACAATCTCATTAGTTTATTGTGTGCAGTAACAGAAAACTCTGTCTCTCATTGTTCATTTTTGTCAGTGTCTGTTTCTGCCTACAGTAGCTATGCATTTGTGGTGATCGTACCCTTACCCTTAAACCTGACACTCCAAGTCTGTGTTCTCCAAACTCTGGCCCTCCAGATGTTGCTAAACTACACCACTCATGATTCTTTGAATGAAATAGTTGTAATTCAGCAACATCTGGAGGGCCAGAGTTAGGAGAACCCTGCTCTAAGTGAAAGCCTGGCCCTGGGACAGTCACCATCTAATAGCAGTTTTCACCAGTCTGTACTAACTGGATACCAAATGGTATCACTGGAGATAAGAAAAGCGGCTTGTTCACAGGTAGACGCATAGAAGAGATAATCAGTCTTGCAGGAGATGGCCAACAGGTTGAAAATGTACATGACGCTTCGCTGCTCTCATCGGCTCACTCATTGGCATATATTGAAAAAACAAAAACATACAAAGGATTGACATCAGTACTGAAATTAACATTTAAATATGATACATTGACTTTATCACCATAACACAGCAAATGTGCTTATTAGACCTTACACTCCACAAGGCAAGTAATGCATATTATTACTTGTTTTACTAATAATTTCACTTAATGAAATAAAATTATCTCTTCCCTTTAAATCATTTAATGATATTAGACTCCACAACCAACTGTAGAAATAGTATCCTGTATTAAAGGCATTTTCTTGGCACCTTACATAAATAGGTGAAACATGAGTGTTTGTACGCCATCTGGGTAATTAGCTGGAAATTAGAGAATGGACCAGACTTGTTGCAGGATTTTATTAATCCACAATCTGTAAAACCTTCAAAAATAATGTTTTTTTTTTAATTATAAACAAAGATTTTAATTTCCAAACTTGATGGGGAATCATAAACCATAATTAAATAAGGCTATTGAACTAGAGACTTGCTTAAATAAACACATTTTCCTAGTGAAATCCTATATTATACCACAGAGGAAGCTGAAGTTTTTGGAAAAAGACTACATAGCAAGTACATTTTGAAAGTTAAATTAGTTTGCCACTTAACACAAACACACATGTATTAGATATTAATATGGATGCACAGAAAGATAGTGTAATTGACTCTTAAAAGGGACACTCCAGATTCCTAAAGCACTTTAGCTTGATGAAATGCTTTATGTGTATAGAGTGTGTCCTCTTCTTTTTATTTTGCAATAAGCCCAGATTTCAATAGAAATTTACAATTTTATTAATTTACCTGGTTAGACCCCTTTGGCTGTAAATCAGACAACAGGTCCTGTTACTTTCTGGCTTGATTAGCTCAGTGGAGCTAAATACTGGATGCAGCCATTGCCTAGAGCACCTGTCTTGCAAAGACTTTTAATTGAGCTGCATTGGGAAGTCTGTGATTGGACAGCCAGAGAAATTCTGGGCGGGGTTAGAAGAGGAGGGCTTACAAAGGCAACAGTCATGAGAACTGCATGTTTTACAAGCTGTTTTTAGCTTTACCACAATGAAAACATGTATAATTAAAAGCATGCAAGTCTTCATTTGGGGTATATCTACTAAACAGTGATTTAAATTTATTTTGGATTTGGACAGTAGAGGGTCTCTTTAACCCCTTAACCCCTTAAGGACACATGACATGTGTGACATGTCATGATTCCCTTTTATTCCAGAAGTTTGGTCCTTAAGGGGTTAAGGACCAAACTTAAGGAATAAAAGGGAATCATGACATGTCACAGGTCATGTGTCCTTAAGGGGTTAAGTGCAAACCTCTTACTCCATAAGACTTGAATTAAGAAATGGCAAGCTATGTAATGCCCAGCTTTCCCTTGGCTTATCAGGTTAGTTTCTGCAAGTGAACAAACTGCACTAAAATAAATTACCCATAAAACAAACAGTTTCAAATCTTTCAATGTAATCTAAACAAGGCCGGTGCTACCATAAGGTGGCAAAGATGGCCCCCTTAGGGCTCACCGGCCTGCGGGTGCAGATGTCTGAGTGACTGGCCAGAGGGGAGCACACAGCGCTCTCCTCCTGTCGGTCACTTCTTGTAGCGTGGCCAATTCCCAGTACCTTTTTACAGACCAACTTCCACAGTGGCGTCACTATAGGGGTCATGACTGTGCTTTCCCCCCCAAAAAAGCGGTCCTGCCTTTATTGCTGTATGGGCCTGGGACCGAGGATGGGAATGGGGGGGATGGGGATCAATTTCAGCATTGCCTTGCGCTCCCTGTAGAGGACCTGGGAGATGGAATGGGACATCACTCTGGCCCAGGCACCACTACAGGGTGCACAAGGGTGCTGCAAGGCAATGCTGAAATGGATCTGAGCTCCCTCAGAGGAACACAGTGGCAGCCTACTGGACACTAGGCTGTGGATCCACTCCAGTTCTACTAAAGGTAAGGAGACTAGGTGAATTTAAGAAAAATCCTCTCATACATTTTTTTTTGAGTGTGTGAGATTGCGTTTGAGTGTGTGTCAGTGTTTCACTGTGTGTGTGTGCCCCCACAATACAGCCCCTATCCCCCCCACTAAAGTCCCATTCCCCCACAATACTGCCACTCTCCATTACTAAAGCTCCACTCTCCCACAATTATGCATTAAAGCCCCACTCCCCCACAATACTGTTCCTATCCCCCCACCATAGCCACAGTCCGCCACATTATTGTCACTACCCCCACTAAAGGCCCAATCACCCATGATACTGTTCCTATCCCTCCACCCAAAACTCCTATCCCCTACAATACAGCTACTACCCCTCACAATACTGTTTCTAATCCCCACACAATACTGCCACTATCCCCACAATACTAAAGCCCCAATCCCTTACAATATTCCTCTATCCCCCAATACTAAAGAATCAATCCCCCATACAGAGCCTGTCCCTATCACAATAAAACCCCAATCCCCAAAATGCTGATCTTATTCCCCCACTTTAAAGCCCCTACCCCTACCACAATGCTGCCTCTATTCCTCAAAACTGTCGCTGACTCCCCCCAATAAAACCCCTTGTAACGGATCGACGGGCACCCCGACTGGGTACCTCCATTGAAGGATGCTCCCAGCGCTTCCTGAGGACTCCAAGCACTGCAGCAGACACCACAACCACCGAACCGGAGAAGCATACGAATGCTCTCAAGCATATGAATGCTGTAAACAGCTGAACAGGAAAAGCATACAATCAGCTTACACTGCTGGCAATCAGCATACAATCCAATTCCCCCAATAATGAGACGACACTTTGTCTTGAGGTTAAGCAGAACTGACTGTACTGGCACATACAGCCTCTTTTATTCACAATCCACAAACATAGTACTGCCCACAGGGTTTTAAAGAGCAACCAATAACACACATACATTACAGAAAACACTCCCAGCAATTACACACAAAATCCTCCCCTCTGCCTGTGATCTAATTATGGTACACAATGGGTTAACATAATTATCACAAGCAGGAAAAATACAGTTTTTATACATGTACTATAACTTTAAAAATATACATCCAATCTTCATAAATTACATATTATTAATCAGCGTACTTGAAATATAAACATACTCAGAAATCAGACAAATCCATCCAGTAGATCAAAAGTTAGCTGGGAGCCCTTTATGACCTATTTTACACAGAAAAATGACTAAGTCCCATTCGAATGCACGAACGGGGCCATTCATGCATTTAGCTTAGTATAGCAGTGAGTTCAAACTGCCGAACGGGACTTAGTCTCTCCAGCTGAAAACGGAGTGTAGAAGAAGGGAAGGGTCAGTGGTGTTCGTTGAAATGTGTAGCCGATTTCAGTTCCATGGATTTGGCTACACATACCACTGACCTCGTTCGAATGAACAAAGATGGCCGCAGATGGCGGCCACTTCAGCACTTCGGATGCATCCAAAGTGCCAATTTAAAGCTGCAGAACTGATCCAATACAATTTAAATGGGCAGCAAGTCTTTTAAAATCCAATCTGCTAAAATAGTCTTTAACAGGCAATGTTACACACCCCTGTCCCACACAATACTGCCCCAATCCCCCCTCACTAAAGCCATATTGTACAGCGCTACAGAATGTTTCGTGCTTTATAATTAATAATAACAATAAAGTGTATACCCCACACACTAAATCACAGTGACACAGAAAGGGGCAGGTGGGGAAGTAAGAGATAAACAAGAGGGCGTGGGACACACACAAATGGGCAAAAGGGGTAAGACATTTAAGAGGGTATATCAAAACACTAAAGGGGGTAAGAAATTCAGAAGGGGCGTTACGAGACACACAGGTAAAGATGCATATTTTGGAGAAGAGGGGGGTTGCTGCAAAATGCATTTTGGTCAAAAATAAACCTGCACCGACCCTGTATCTAAAATCACCAGTCTGAAATAAAATATGGGGTTTTGGTCATCACATAGTTACACAGGGTTAATCTATGAACCCCAATATAAGGGGACCTAACCTAGGTTTAACAAGAAAAATAAGTATGGCAGCTGCATTATTTACAATTATGATAAAATGTACTCAAGAGATTATCATCCTATATACTTTTCAGAACATTTATTATGGGATACCATAGTGTTGTGGTACATGGTTTTTAATACATAGAACCTTGTCATATTTGGTCTGGTTTTCAACCCAAGAACCAACAAATTTAGTTTTTGACTATATCCCTGTATTCTTTAAAGCCTAAAAGCTAGCCCATAACTCCCTTTTTAAGGATGATAGCTATATAGTTACATAGGCTGAAAAAAGATGTGTCCATCAAGTTCAGCCTTCCTCACATTTGTTTTTTGCTGTTGATCCAAAACAATTTTGCAACACACTAGAAAAAAAAAATTCCCTCTTGACCCCAGTATGGCAGTCAAATTTATCCTTGGATCAAGAAGCTATTACACTACATTGAAAAATTATATGCTTGAATATTCTGTTTTTGCATGTATGCATCTAGTTGCTGTTTAAACATCTGTACGAACTCTGATAAAACCACTTCTTCAGGCAGAGAATTCCATATCCTTATTGTTCTTACAGTAAAAAAAACCTTTCCTTTGCCTTAGACTAAATCTTTTTTCTTATAGTCTAAACGCATGACCTCGTATCCTATGTAAATTCCTGTTTATCAGCGGTTCCCAAACTGCGACTGGCCACAGGGGAGCCTCAAAATATTTTCTTAGTGCTATAATCATATGATCATTGTGCCTCCCTCTCCCCTGCCGGCTCTGCAGGACCGGAGGGGAGATCAGACAAATCACGACTTGAACTATCTTGCTTTGCATGTAATGCGTCTATCTCATATATTAGTTTCCCCTTTTACGTTGCATTACTGAAATAAATTAACTTTTGCACGATATTCTAATTTTTCGAGTATCACCTGTATAGTTGTGCTTGTATTTATTTGTAAATCTCCACTTTAGCAGGTAAACACTTCAAAGTTTTCACTAACCTATGTCTGTTAGCCAAGCAATGAGGCTAGAAACTAAAGTGACAAAATTACAGTGAATCAAAAGAAAATTCCAAATGTGAAAACAGTATTTTTCAGCTTAAAAATCCCTTTTTATTTATTTATTTATTTATTTATTTATTAAAAATTCTTAAGAAACGCAGTCTTATTACCCATAGGGTCTCGATGCGCATACCAGCAATCAAAAACAAGCAAAACAATATCCAGCACACAACAGCATTATAATCACATGCATTTGAACCAGGTTAAAAATTTCATGTCATCCCATATGCCTGAGCAAATAAAACTGTTTTTAAGCTCCGGCGGAACTTCAGTAGATCATTCTCAAGTCTTAATGTCAGAGGCAGGGAGTTCCAAAATTGCGCTCCCTGAACATCACTCGTCCTCCCTCCGCACTTTTTCTTTTTAAAATTTGGAATCTTCAATAAGGCTAAATCAGCCGATCTCAAGGATCGACTGGGAGCATAGCGTGTGAATTTATCCTTCAGATAGTCTGGTCCCATACCGTAATATTTATATTGCTTATCATATTCAAAAAGCCACCCAAGGCAGGAACCAATACAAAAACACAGAAAAGTAGCATGCACACTATCTCAAAATCCTACTCACATTTAAATATATATAGAGGACTTTAGTATGACTCCAATGGCCGTTAAAGTGTAAGAGTCCTCCACTAACAATTCATCATGCTTCTGTCACCCAGAAGACAAAATCTATAATGAGATACATAGGGGTATTTTATGAACCCCTAAACCTTTAATAGGAAACACGTGGGGTGGACAGCAGCACTGTAACATTACTGTTTAATACAAACAAATTGTAGTGTTTCTATTTTTTCTTTTTGTTAGGCAAGAACTATCCAAAATTTTCCATGCAAAAAAACTGTTAATTATTTTGATGCTGTGAGAATGCTGCTGGTTATTTAGGCCAAATTCTATAATTATGTAGTTAGTGTATGATTACACTGCACTGCGAAATCTGTTGGCGCTTTATAAATACCAGTAATAAATAAATATATAGGAAATAAATAAATTTGATTTGGAGAGAACGGTCATTTTTCTACATTGAATAAAACATTGAAATTGCCTATAAAGTTTAAGATTTTTAATTTCATGAGATGCTCTGTTTTCTTTTAAATCTATAATATATGACGTTTTAGCAAATTACTTCATTACCCAGTTCAGACAAGGCCAAACCAGGACATTGCAAATGAAGAGTAGAAATAGGAATGTTCTGTGTATGCTTTCTCTATGCTGACTGCCAGGTGCAAATGACACCGCTGATAACTATCCCTGTTTCGTATGAATTTCTCCGTATAATTTTATTTTTCACACCTCACAAATACATGTTTATTAAATGTAGGTATAAGTATTCTCAATATAAAAAAATCATGGAGATGCGATACACTCCATCACTAATATCTCCGAAGTACCCGCACTCCTCACCAAACTAGGCCTGCCAGGGGACTCACTACACGCTATGAAGTCAGCAACTCATCGTTGGAACCCTAACGCTATAACACCATTCTACTCGAAGGAAAAAGCACCCACAGTAACTGCCGCGGCAATAACCTGAGGTGGACAGCAGGCAATAAGGACTCTTCTCCCTGTACGCACAGGACTTACATGCCGCTCGAAGTTAGTTAGACCACACTCAGTTGATCCCTTTTCTTTCTTCTTTTGTACTTTAAGTTTTTCATTTTTGAGTTCTCCTGTATAGTCGCCCTCATGCCCAAACCACGGCTCAGACACGCACGGGCCTCTCTTGGCCATAAGCCAAGCCTTGGCAACCTCACCACCCCGCCTCCGACACCATCAACCCCAAAGACCGGCAACAACAGTGAGAAGGAGGTGTAATTGTAGTCCAAGCTCCTGTCACCTGAAGCCCAACATTCATGGTCCCTCACCACTAGCCCCCAGCTGGCAGGCAGACTTGTCCCCTATATATGTACCTAAGTTTAATATGTTAACGATTATTTCTATTGCATTCCCATACTGCTCATGAAACTCAGAATAGTGATGCACCTGCGTAGGTTTCCTAGGACCTCCTTAAAACAAAAATTGTACATGTATTCAAAGAGCCGGGACGTTATTACACATAGTATGTATTCACTGTTTGATATAAATGTCGAGGCTCTGTGAGCCGTTTAAACCCTGCTGCATACAAAAATAAAGAATATAAAAAATAAAAAAAAGTCATGGGGAGTGACAGTTCTCCTTTATTTCATTAATGTTGATTTCTTCCCATATCTAATTAAACTACCCTTTGTGTTGTATGTTAAGAGAACCCTAATGGCTAACTCTTTAACAACATCTCTTGAGATCCTCCACATACCTGAGCAGTATTCTTATAGCTCTCTCCACCTCCTGAACCTCCAATACATCTGCAACACTGTACTTTCCATCCCATATGACAAAAATATTCCCATAAGGACACAGCTTCAGAACTAAAAAGGAATCATGACTGAATATTTCCGTCATGTGTCCTTAAGGGGATATGGATTTGATCTACAGAGTTACAGAAATGTGGAATAAACGTTCGGAAAACACAACCAGTGACATAAAACCACTCAAAATATCTGTCTCGCTTCATCTTCAATCATAAAGTATTTGAAGTTGCTGTCAATGTGTAAGTCATATTATGTGTATTCCGTACTGAGAACTCGATTCTATTAAAAGATATAAAATTAGCATTTACCATTGTGAATACTCTATGCTGCATTTTCACCTTTTACCTAATGGCTGCTTAATTGTTTATTCCCCCATCAACACACTGGTTGGATTTGGGATATCAAATAGCACGGGGAGATCTTCCAGTCATATCCCCCCAGCCATAGCTGCCGAACCTTATTTTCTCCATCCTCTGAGTAGTGGCGTATGGCTTGCAGTGGCATGCTAGTTGCCATGTTTTTGAGTGTTGATGCGGAATCGTTTCTTTGGATCCTGCCTGGTTAATGGGAGACTGGGAGTCCTTGTATAGTTTTTACATTAAAAATATTTTTTTAACTGTTTAAAGGCTTCTTGTGCACTCAGCAGACACTTGGTTATAACAGAATTGGAATAAATTACAGGTAATATGTTGTCGGAGCTCATACAGCCAGACTGGCACAGCTAAAAGTGTGTCTGCAACACAAAGATCAAGAGCAGTCTAAAATAAATCTTGAGAAACAGTGATTTTAAACTATTCTGGTTCTTGAACTGTACTTGCCAACTACATACAAGCAAACATGAGCTGCACTCATACTTGACTGCACTTCAGAACATAAAGGAACATCTGGACAGTGTGGAAACAACATTACTTTCTATAGAAGCAACAGCTTTAACAACCCAGCCACGATGTAAGCCTTTAATGAAGATGGAGCCTATCCAAAAAAAACTGAAATCAGAAAACCTAGAAGAGAAACCGGACAGATTAAATCTGCACTTGAAACTGTGGGTTGTCCGCGATAAAAGCAATAGAATGAAATAAAATGTATTGGTCACAGGCATAATTCCAACATATGCAATCAACCTATAGTACAGTACGGACTGCAGAAAATGCTCCAGAAAAAAAGATCGAAATGCTCCAGAAAAAAAAATAACGAAATAGTACATTTAAGCATATATAAGTAGTACTCTGCTCTTAAAGATACACTACAGGTTAAAGTTGAACCCAATTGTGCAATGCATAATATATATACTGTATTAAAACATGTAAAAGAAGATAATCAACTTTGAAGTTGCTACGATTGGAAGCTTCTGGATTAAACCCTCACTTGTCTAGTAAGTGTTTGCAAGCTTTTAGCTAATACTCACTGTCCTATTGTTTTTAATGGATATGTTTTTAAAGAGATGCGTATATACCATTAACCATTGCTCAGAATGATTTTCCTGCGCACAGTTATAGATCTTACTGTGCAGCTGGCTGCAAAGCACCTTTCATGTCTTTTCTTGAATGGAGCTACCTGACTTCACACACGCTCACTCATATAATCCTAGAGATGAGACCCTCAGAAATGGTGTGGATTTGTAGTGGAAAGAACATACACCACAAGTACTCAGAGCTGCCATCACAAATAATGGGGCCCCCTTACACAGGTCAAGGTCTGAGTTCCCGAGCTCAGCTCCGAGTTTTGCCACAGGGATCATCCTGAGTCCTCCCACAAGGATATAGTGTGTGTGTGTAGTGAATGCAGTGTTACATAGCTGAAAAAAGACTTGCGTCCATCAAGTTCAACCTTCCTCACATTTGTTTTTTGCTGTTGATCCAAAAGAAGGCAAAAAAAAAAACAGTTTGAAGCACTTGCAACAAACTAGGAAAATGGCAGTCAGAAAATTATCCTTGGATCAAGCAGCTATTACCCTACATTGAAAAACTTTATCCTTGAATATTCTGTTTTTGCAAGTATGCATCTAGTTGCTGTTTGAACATCTGTATGGACTCTGATAAAACCACTTCTTCAGGCAGAGAATTCCACATCCTTATTGTTCTTACAGTAAAAAAAACATTTTCTTTGCCTTAGACAAAATCTTCTTTCTTCCAGTCTAAACGCATCACCTCGTGTCCTATGTAAAGTCTGGTTTGTGAATAGATTTCCGCATAATGGTTTGTATTGGCCCCGAATATATTTGTATAATGTTATCATATCCCCTCTCAGATGACGTTTTCTAAACTGAAGAGGTTTAAATATGTTAACCTTTCTTCATAGCTGATATGTTCCATTCCTTTTATTAATTTTGTAGCCCGCCTCTGCACTTTTTCTAGTGCCATAATATCCTATAGTGAATGCATATTGTATGCAGTGTGTGTGCGTAGTGGATGCAGTGTGTTTATAGTAGATGTGAAGGTTGTGCATAGTGAATGCGGTGTGTAGTGGATGCAGAGTGTGTGTTTAGTGGAAGCGGTGTGTGTAGTGGATGCAGAGTGTGGTGGATGCAGAGTGTGTGTGTAAGCCCTAATCACAGACAATACTACCCCTATCCCTTACACTAAAGCCCCAATCCCCCACAATACAGCCCCTGTTCCCATCACAATAAAGTTTAAATCCCACACAATACTGCCCTTATTCCCCCTCATCAAAGCAACTATCTCACACAATACTGCCCTTATCCCCCACACTAAAACACATTTGAACATGCCCTACAGCAGGGCTCGACAAATCCCAGGCACCAGGTCGACATGGCAACTAAAGATTTTGCCCATGCCCCTGGGATGTCAGCCCTTTAATTAAGGTGGTAACCCAAGGGAGCATTAAAGCCGGCTGCAGTGGGGAACACTGGAACCAGCTCAGAGGTTACATTGGCCATGTGTCTTCATATGGCTCAGGCAGCAAGGAGGAGGCGTGCGATCGAGCAGTAATCTAACTGCGGTTCCTCTCTGCTGGGAGCCGGAATATGACATCACTCCAGCCCCGTCGTCACTACAAAGAGCGCGAGGGAGCAAAGAGTTGCTGCAGGTAGATTGCTGCTCCCTTGCACGAAGGAAGAGAGAGCAGCCACAGTGGACCCAGGGGAAAGATCCACTAAGCTCTCCCAATGGTAGGGAGGCTGGGTGGATTTCAGTTAAAAGAAAAATTTCAGTTTGTGAGTGTGTGTGTGCCTGCGTGTGTGTGTGTGCCTGTCAGAGAGTGTGTGCGTCTGTTTAGGTACCTGACCCCTCCAATCACACGATAAAGGTGTTTTTACTCACCTTTTCCCCACGCCATCCCGGTTTTGCCATTGCTGGTCCTGCCTTCGTGGCTGATATCATCAATCTTTATCATCTCAGCTAAGCCAATACTTTCCCATAGGAAAGCAATGGAAAGATATTGTGCATGCTCAGCACACCACAAACACCTCACTGTTCCAATCAGCATCTCCTCGAGATGTATGTTTGAATCAATGATGACTATGGGAAACATTCAGTGCCTCCATGCAGAGACGCTGAACGTAGGTGCTGCACACTGTGCAGCACTGACCAAGGACTCTCTAGTTTCCATCTGAGTGACAGAGTGACTAGTCGCTAGAGGTGTTACTAGGCAGCCATGTAAACACTACCTTGTCTCTGAATTTGTCAAGCCCTCCCCTATAATATAGCCCTTATCCCCCCACATTACAGACCATATACCCCCCTTCCAATACGTTTGCCCAACTTGGTCAGTAAATGTGTTTCAAATCAGTGAGAGTGTGTGTCTGTCATTGAGAGTGTGTTCAAGTGTGTCTGTCAGTGTGTATGTGTGTGTGTCTGTCAGTGAGTGTTTGTGTGTCTGTCAGTAAGTGTGTATGTCAGTGTGTATGTGTGTGACTGTCAGTGTGTGTTTCAAATCAGATGTTTCAAATGAGATTGTGTGTCTGTCAGTGAATGTGTTCTTAATCAGTGAGATTATGTGTCTGTCATAGAGAGTGTGTTAATGTGTCTCTCAGTATGTGTCAAATTAGTGTATGTGTGTGTCTCTCAGTGTTTTTAAAAAGGGGTGGGGCTTATAGATGGAGAGGTGGAGTCATTGCCATAGAAACATGCATGTCAGGACTGGACATTTGCAAAGATGGATTTAGTAAGATATCTATCTTACTCAGTCTAAATGGTAGCGGAATCCAAAGGAATTAGTGAGTTTGCCAAGCGAGGCAGTATAAAGAGAGAACAGAAGGGGACCAAGAACAGCTCTTTGTGGGACTCAAAGGGCATCAGACACATGAAACTGCAACTGTTGGAAAAGTCAGAAATCTATTACTTTCCTGATATTCAGTGTCAAGCTACAAAAATAAATATTCTACATATAGAAAAGAGGTAAAACATTGTGGAAGTGAGTGGCGCAGGAATCATTCTTATCTTAATGTTAAAACACAGGAAAGAGAAACATGTTATCATCATTGTACCTTTAGTATTGAAACAAACTTGACAGGTTTATTTATTTGTGTTTTGTTCTTTTGTTTTGGTGGAGCAGAATGTTTTATGTAAAATGTTCATTTAAAAAAAAAACACATTCTGATACTTATACAACAGTGGATGCTGGCCTCTTTTTCCAGATCTTGTCATCTGGGCTGCCAGCAGTACAATCACATTGTGTCCAAGTCTGTTTTGGCATACAATATTGCATAGTCAGTCAATATGAAATCTTTATAACAGATGATGTGATCCTTAAAATGTAGCAGGCTTTGTGGCTGACTTTTCTGACCACATAAAAATATATCCATTCATAGATAAAGACACAAATACAGGGTGTGTGATAGAGAATCAGAAAAGTTCAATCTGTAAGTATCTAGTGTGATTGCTTACAGCTGTGGTGAGATGTCTGCTGTGGAAGGCATGTGGGGGATTGGCAGGGAAGATGCTTCCAATGTTCGAGGTGAACCTGAGAAATTTGTAACCAGTTTGAATTCTCCACATTGCTAAGCAGGGGAGGATGTTTTAATAAATAGATACATTCACATCAAAAGTTGAAAGCACGTTAGCAGCTGACTGGTCACTCCAGAATACCTTCCTTCTCTGTTTTAACCATTTCATATTTCAATGTATCTGGTTATCAATGTGTTAAGGTATGTACAGTGCACACATTGATACAATTTGATGACTAACACGGTTTCTCTCTGTGTGTTCCCTCTGTAGTGCAAGCCCATTTGTTTCTCTTTTATATGATGTACCCAAGAGAACTTTGGCAAAATAGTTCTTGGAGATGATTGGCTGACATTCAGTGCCGTGTGATGATGTCAAGGGGGTTATAGGGAGAAGGCGGCTTCTTAAAAAGTCCTAGAAGAGAGGCGGTTTTCACACACCCTTCCATGATCCGAACGATGATTTGAGGGGGAATTGCAATTGCAAGAATGACAACTAGTAAAGCAGCAGATGGATTCCCCCTGGAATGTGACATTACCTCAAAATTATTGTCATAGAGGTAAACACTTATCATGACAACCATGATGAAGCAAACTTTCCCTAGCATCAAATCCCCTTCATACAGAAGGGGATTTGATGCTAGGGAAAGTTTGCTTCATTACGTATCACGACAGATGAAGTAATGATTTCAGTACCTGATGTGATGAAATCACATAAAGGTTGCTGATTGCTAAGAGAAAAAAAAAGTCTCTCAGATTCATTCCATACAAACACCAATTTTTGATCATCAAGAATAGCAAAACAGAATCCCCAATGAAACTCTTTTCATGAATTAAACACATTTCTTTAACACTACAGAAGTGGAATCTGGTTTCTACCAACTTTAAGTGAACTGTGTTATCATGCATGTGTCTTTATAAATTGCCATGTGTACAGTAGCCGGTCTTGTTATGATGAAAAATAGGTTAGGGAAGGCAAAGAAAATCTTGCTCTTTTTTAAAAGAATAATATGAAGCTATCCAATATTATGCAGGCCACAACAAGATTCCTTAAACAAAATCTTGTGCTCTGGAAGGTAGAACAGCCCATGATTCAATGTTGATTAATAAGGAGTTTGCTAAAGTCCTGCATTGATTTTATTATCCCTTTCTAAAATCCAAAGTATTAGCTGCAGGTCCACCACTTGAAATATCAGTCTTGGTCTGAAGGAATAGGTCATCAATCTGCTACGGCCATCTTGGTTCTGTGTTCCAGACCCTCCCCCATTTCCTGTCACTATTATAACCCCAACTCTCAGACTTATACCCGATTCGATCTGAATAGAATATATTACCGGACCTTAAAGTGAGTATAAACTAGATTCCAAGAGAACCAGAATACAAGACAGAGAGAGACAATATTGGGATCAAGGCTACCTGACAGAATAGTCAGATAGCAAGTCGAGTACCAGAGAAGACATAAATAATTACAACGCGCTATTGGAACCACACCAAGGCGCTAAACAAAATGCTAATCGTCCTATTTATAGTGGCAGCTTGTTTACTTTAAAACTACCACCCTAAAACATAAGGGAGTGTTGATAACGCTGAGAATCTGCTTCATTCTGTATGTATTCTTACAGTTAAACGTATTGAACTATAAAATGCCATAACATTTACATGAAAATATGAAAAACTCAAAATGCACCAACATGATGAATAGCTCAAAAATATACAGTTATTTACTAAGTTAGAATCCAAAGTGAATTTAAAGTGGATTTTAAATTTAAGGCCAGACTAGCTGAACTGAAAGCACAGCCTCTTTTAGATTGTCTGAACCATTGGCGGATCCAGGGGGGGGGGCAACGGGGCAATTGCCCCCCCCCGAGATTCTCCCCTGCCGGCTAGTGCAGGGCTGACATTGCCCAAGTGCCAGCCCTGCATTGTGCCTGCAGACCGGGAGGGAGATCAGTGATCTCCCTCCCCGGTCCGCAGGCACATTACTGACAGCCGACCGGCAGGGGAGGGAGAGAGGACCCGGGAGCTGTTACCAGCAGCTCCTCCGGGTCCTCCTCTCGCGAGATTTGGAGCGTTGCCGCGGTTACCACGGCAACGCTCCAAATCTCGCGAGAGTGAACTCTAACCCTGGAGCGCGGGCTAGAGAGTTCACTGGAACCACTGGACCACCAGGGATTCCCCACTGGGACCACCAGGGATCCAGAAATGTCCCCCCTCCTCCTCAATAAAGGTAAGAAGGGAGGGGGGACATAATATATTTTATTAAATACATTTTTTTTTTTTTTTTATTAAAAAGCCTCCCTTCCCTCCTCCCCTCCCCCATACACACTGCCCCCATACACACTGCCCCCATACACACACTGACCCCATACACACACTGCCCCCATACACACTGCCCCCATACACACTGCCCCCATACACACTGCCCCCATACACACACTGCCCCCATACACACTGCCCCCATACACACACTGCCCCCATACACACACTGACCCCATACACACACTGACCCCATACACACACTGACCCCATACACACACTGACCCCATACACACACTGACCCCATACACACACTGACCCCATACACACACTACACACACTGACCCCATGCACACACTACACACACTGACCCCATACACACACTGACCCCATACACACACTGACCCCATACACACACTGACCCCATACACACACTGACCCCATACACACACTGACCCCATACACACACTGACCCCATACACACACTACACACACTGTCCCCATACACACACTACACACACTGTCCCCATACACACACTGTCCCCATACGCACACTGTCCCCATACGCACACTGTCCCCATATGCACACTGTCCCCATATACACACTGTCCCCATACACACACTGTCCCCATACACACACTGTCCCCATATAAACACTGACCCATACACACACTACACACACTGACCCCATACACACACTGACCCCATACACACACTGACCCCATACACACACCATACACACACTACACACACTGACCCCATACACACACTGACCCATACACACACTGACCCCATACACACACTGACCCCATACACACACTACACACACTGACCCCATACATACACACACTGCCCCCATACACACAAACACTGCCCCCATACACACAAACACTGCCCCCATACACACAAACACTGCCCCCATACACACAAACACTGCCCCCATACACACAAACACTGCCCCCATACACACACTGTCCCCATATACACACTGTCCCCATACACACACTGACCCCATACACACACTGACACCATACACACACTGACCCCATACACACACTGACCCCATACACACACTACACACACTGACCCCACACACACTGCCCCATACATACACACACTGCCCCCATACACACAAACATTGCCCCCATACACACAAACACTGCCCCATACACACACTGCCCCCATACACACACTGCCCCCATACACACACTGCCCCCATACACACACTGCCCCCATACACACACTGCCCCCATACACACACTGCCCCCATACACACACTGCCCCCATACACACACTGTCCCCATACACACACTGTCCCCATATACACACTGTCCCCATACACACACTGTCCCCATATACACACTGTCCCCATACACACACTGTCCCCATATACACACTGTCCCCATACACACACTGTCCCCATACACACACACTGCCCCACACACACACTGCCCCACAAACACTGCCCCATACACACACACTGACCCCATACACACACTGCCCCCACAAACACTGCCTCCATACACACACTGCCCCACAAACACTGTCCCCATACAACACTGTCCCACAAACACTGTCCCCATACACACTGCCCCACAAACACTGCCCCATACACATACTGCCCCGCACACACTGCACACCTATACACACACAGTGCCCTACACACCCTGCTGCCCCCCCATACACACATTGCCCCAAACACACACACACGACCCCCCCATACACACAGTGCCCCCCATACACACACTGCCCCACACAGACATACAGTGCCCCCCCATACACACACTGCCCCACACAGACATACAGTCAGGGGCGGACTGAGAACCCTCAGGGCCCCCGGGCAAAATAAATCAAGGGCCCCCTTACAGGCCCCACCCATACTCCGCAGCAAGCGCCACCCATGTCCCGCCTCCAGCCACACCCTACACAATCTTTAGACACAAGGAACAAAAGTGCAAAAATCCCTTTAAGGCCCCAGTAGAGACTACAATTGAGGGCTAATGGGCCATGGAAGGGGGTCTTTCTAGCAGAGGCTATCTCAGTGTCCTTTAGAGAGTGTGTTAGAAAGAATCCCCTCCAGGCCCTATTAGAGACTACAATGGAGTCTAATAGGCTTGGAAGGGGGTCTTTCTAACAGAGGCCATCTCAGTGTCCTTGCTGGAAACAGTCGCCTCCAGGCCCCAGTAGAGACTACAATTGAGGGCTAATGGGCCATGGAGGGGGGGAGCATTCTAGCAGAGGCTATCTCAGTGTCCTTTAGAGAGTGTGTTAGAAAGAATTTCCTCCAGGTCCCATTAGAGACTACAATGGAGTCTAATGGGGCCTGGAGGGGGGTCTCTCCAACACTCTGGTTCCTATTCACAATATAGCAACACAACATAGCTGATACCTAGGCCAAGTTGGCTCCTCTTACCTTAATTACTGTTGCTGGCTGGCAGTCTGTGGGCTTGCTGGAAGGCTGTGGGCTTACTGGCTGCGGCTGGCAGGCTGTGGGCTTGCTGGCAGGCTGTGGGCTTGCTGGCTACTGCCGGCAGGCTGTGGGCTTGCTGGCTGCGGCTGGCAGGCTGTGGGCTTGCTGGAAGGCTGTGGGCTTACTGACTGCGGCTGGCAGGCTGTGGGCTTGCTGGCAGGCTGTGGGCTTGTTGGCTACTGCCGGCAGGCTGTGGGCTTGCTGGCTGCGGCTGGCAGGCTGTGGGCTTGCTGGCTGCGGCTGGCAGGCTGTGGCTTGCTGGCTGGCAGGCTGTGGCTTGCTGGCTGCGGTTGGCAGGCTGTGGCTTTGCTGGCTTTAAGCCTAACTGGTGGCCTGTAGGCTGGCTGGCTGTCTACTGGCCAGCCTGTGGGCTGGCTGGCTTGCTGGCTACTGGGGCACTCGTAGATTATTTAAAGAAATAATCCATGCACAATAACCACTACTACTTTGTGTAGTCGTTATGGTGCCAGGAGGGCCGGGCCCCCCTCCCAGAGTAAGTAGTCAAACCGTTTAAGAACAGTTTGACAACTTACCTGGGGTCTGCTGGGATATGAGGCTGTAGTAGGGTATAGGAGCAGTGGTGCAATATGTAAGCGGTGCAGTGTGTGTGAAAGGTTCAGTGTGTGTGAGGGGGTATAGTGTGTGAATGTGTAGGGTGTGTGGGGCAATGTGTGTACGAGGGGGCTGTGTATGTGTGTGGCAATGTTAGTATGGGGGGCTGTGTGTGTATGGGTGGGCAGTGTATGTGTGTGTGTGTGAGGCAATGTGTGTAAATGTGTATGGTGTGTGTGGGGGCAGTGTGTGTGTATGGGGGGCAGTGTGTGAATGTGTATGGTGTGTGGGGGCAGTGTGTTTATGGGGCTAAAGTTCACTCTCATCACTGCGACCACCAGGAATACCTGGTGGTCACAGTGTTGAGAGTGAACTCTAGCCCGTAGCTCCAGGGCTAGAGTTTACTCTCGCAAGAGCCGTAACGTTGCCGTGGTAACCGCGGCAACGATCTGTGCTCGCGCAAGAAGGACCCAGAGGAGCTGCAGGCTGAGCTCCCGGGTCCTCTCTTCCTCCCTCCCCTGCCGGCTGCCCGCACGGTGCCTGCGGACAGGGGAGGGGGCAATTGCCCTCCTCTTACTCCCCCCTCCCCCTCTTCTTACCCCCTTCTTACTCCCACTCTCTTCTTACCCCCCTTCTTACTCTCCCCCTCCCCCTCTCCTTACTCCCCCTTCTTAATCTCCCCCTCTTCTTACCCCCTCCCCGCTCTTCTTAACCCCCCCACCTCTTCTTACTCCCCCTTCCTCTTTTTACTCCCCCCTCCCCTCTTCTTACCCCCTTTACTCCCCCCTCTCTTCTTACTCTCCCCTCTTCTTACCCCCCTCCCCCCTCTTCTTACTCTCCCCTCCCCCTCTTCTTACTCCCCCCTTCCTCTTTTACTCCCCCCTCCCCCTCTTCTTACTCCCCCCTCCCTTCTTACTCCCCCTCTCTCTCTTCTTACCCCCCCTCCCTCTTCTTACCCCCCTCTCTTCTTACCCCCCTCCATCTCTCTTCTTACCCCCCTCCCTCTCTCTTCTTACCCCCCTCCCTCTCTCTTCTTACCCCTCTCTCTCTCTCTTCTTACCCCTCTCTCTCTTCTTACCCCCCTCCCTCTCTCTTCTTACCCCCTCCCTCTCTCTTCTTACCCCTCTCTCTCTCTCTCTTCTTACCCCTCTCTCTCTCTCTTCTTACCCCCTCTCTTCTTACCCCCCATACTCCCCTCTCTCTTTTTACCCCCCTCCCTCTCTCTTTTTACCCCCCCTCCCTCTCTCTTTTTACCCCCCTCTCTCTTTTAACCCCCCCTCTCTCTCTCTTTTAACCCCCCCTCTCTTTTAACCTCCCCTCCCTCTCTCTTTTAACAACCCCCCTTTCTCTTTTAACCCCCCCTCTCTCTTTTAACCCCCCTCCCTCTCTCTTTTAACCCCCCTCCCTCTTTTAAACCCCCCTCCCTCTCGCTTTTAACCCATCTCTTTTAACAACCCCCCCTCTCTCTTTTAACCCCCACTCCCTTTTAACCCCCCCTCCCTCTCTCTTTTAACCCCCCTCTCCCTCTCTCTTTTAACCCCCCTCTCCCTCTCTTTTAACCCCCCCTCCCTCTCTCTTTTAACCCCCCCTCCCTCTCTCTTTTAACCCCCCCTCCCTCTCTCTTTTAACCCCCCTCCCCCTCTCTCTTTTAACCCCCCCTCCCTCTTTTAACCCCCCCCCCTCCCTCTCTCTTTTACCCCCCCTCCCTCTCTCTTTTAACCCCCCCCCTCCCTCTCTCTTTTAACCCCCCCCTCCCTCTCTCTTTTAACCCCCCCTCCCTCTCTCTTTTAACCCCCCCCTCCCTCTCTCTTTTAACCCCCCCCTCTCTCTTTTAACCCCCCTCCCCCTCCCTCTCTCTTTTAACCCCCCTCCCCCTCCCTCTCTCTTTTTACCCCCTCCCCGTAGCGTGGCCGAGCTGCTCTGCGTCCGCGGTGCCGGCCGGATTGATAGGAAGGTGCACACACACTGAGTGTGCACCTTCCTGTCAGTCCGGCCGGGTACAGGAAACAGAAACTCCTGTTCCGCGCGGAACAGGAGTTTCTGTTTCCTGTACCCGGCCGGACTGACAGGAAGGTGCTGTGCACCTTCCTATCACTCCGGCCGGCACCGCGGACGCAGAGCAGCTTGGCCACGCTACGGGGAGTGGAGGTGAGAAGCTGCAGCCGCCTGAGCGCTCTTAAGAGAGAGCGCTCAGGCGGCTGCAGCATTTAAAGGGGCGGCCGGGCCCCCTGATGGCGGGCCCCCCTCCCGGCCGGGCCCTCGGACCATGTCCGAAGTGCCCGACCGGTCAGTCCGCCCCTGCATACAGTGCCCCCATACACACACTGCCCCTAACACACACACTGCCACCCTTACGCACTCACACTCACTTCACCGCTCACACACACACTGCACCTTTCACACACACTTCACCCCTAACACACACCACTTCTCCTATGCCCTATATCCCAGCAGACCCCAGGTAAGTTGTCAAACTGTTCTTAAACGGTATGACTACTTACTCCGGGGTGGGATCCTGGCACTACTGGCACCATAACTACTACACTGAGCTGTAGTGGTTATTGTGCTAGGATTATTTTTTTTAAATAATCTACAAGTGCCCCTCCCGAGATCAGGCTCTGGATCCGCCACTGGTCTGAAGATTGAGAGATGTGTGGAGCCATATTTATATGTTTGGTTGTAGATTACACCATTATACTGACAGCATAGTTATATATCATAGTCATTACGAAAGGAAGTTTTTTAACATTTAGCTAGCATAATGTATTGATAAAATTATACCCTATAGAGTGCCACTATGTCATTTTCCCTGGCAGGTGTTCTTTAAGATCAAACAGATATAAAAGAGGCCAATTCCTATTCTGAATCAGAAACAGGGATGTACTACATATGTCAAGCATATGGAATACATGATGTATAAACTTCTGATCATTTTCTTTAGTCTTTCTGTAGGTTTTTTCTTGCTTATTTTTCTTTTCTTTTTTGTTTCCCTTCCAATTCTAGTGTAACTTGATTTGCCACTTTTATTGTGTTACTCTGATGTCTATATCTGGTAATTTCGGGCTTTTTTGTTCTGCACAAGTTATGATGCCAGACGAGATAACACTCATTTTTATGGATGCTGTATAGTTCTTTCCTGTAAGGGGGAATGTGTGCACAGTATATACAGTAATATATCCAGAGTGGAATGCCTTTTCAGCATGCGGGATATTTACAATGTTACAATTCACTGAAACACACTTAAGAGTATTTATCCTGGGGAAATCCCACTTTCATCTGAGAGTTTAAGAAGAAACAATTCCTCCTAAAAACTAGAAAGAGAGAGAGAGAGAAAGGCCATCTTTGTATTATATTATAAAGTATTAAATATTAAGTGCAATAAGCATAGTGATTTCTATTTATATTGCATGTATTTAAAGGAAATACAGACAATCTCACTCTGTGGTTGTTGAGTTATTTCTTCTTTCTATCTTCACATCATTCAAAATTAACCTCTGTAGATTTGATAGGTTTATATACACAGCATTAGTTAGTTTTAAAAATTAGATGCATCCAGATGTGCAGCTAAAATCACATTTTTTCTTTTTTAAACACAATTAAAGGGACACTATAGTCACCAAAACAACTTTAGCTTAATGAATCAGTTTTTTTTTTCTCCATGCTTTATTTTTCTCATAGACAACAGAGACTTTCTGGTTGCAATATGGCAATCACGTCAGTTTACAGAGAGAGTTGCGTTACACCATTGTAATATATCTTATTGTCGTTAAGGGTTTGCAGACAATATACATGCATGTACAGTTACAGCCTTTACATAAAACAATATTTTAGGGCGATGATGCCTGAGTGGTTATCGAACGTTCGAGAGAGAGCGGTATTAGTTACATATGCCTTTCTCCTCTCTTTGATAATCTGGCTCATGTAGAGACTAACATGCCGGGTATTAGTTGGGTATGATGCCCTATCTCAGGTCCTGAGGATTATAACTTTTTAAGAAACCCAAAACTGGGTTTCAGGTAAGAAGATAGAAAATAAATTAGAGAAAGAGGAAAAAGGAGACATGCAGTGAGAGGTAAAGAGGTCTCTGGTCGGCCACGGCAGAAGGAGCATTATCTAGAGTTAGGCAAGAAGAGGGAGTTAGGCAAGGGGGGGGGGGAGAAAGGTGGAGTGGGCAAGAGTTGCCAGTAAGAAGGTCCAGGGGTTGCGTTTAGAGAGTATTTGGGTTATTTGTGCCCAGACCTCAGTCCAGAATAATGCTACCTTTGGACAGCTCCACCAAATGTGTTCATGAGTTCCCCTAGCTCTGCAGTATCTCCAGAAAAGATCTGAGGGTGTTTTCTTCATGTAATACGGTTTGACTGGTGTGGTATACCACTGAAAATTTGTTTTGTAAGATTGTTCTTGCATTGTGACACAGATGGATGTTTTAGAGTTGGCCTCCAAAATGTCCTGCCAGTCACTACCCTCTGGGGTTTCTCCAAGGTCTGATTCCCATTTATCTATGTAATGTAACTCCCCCCAATCTTTTGTGGTCGAGCAGAGGTGGGAGTAGAGCTGAGTGATCATGCCTTTTTGATACATTTCTGCATTGCATATTCGTTCAAAAAATGTCGGCTGGTTTTTGGCTGCCTTTCTGATAGCAGGTTGGCTAGCAAAGTCTTGGAAACCAAGCATGTTCTATGCCCCTAAAATCCCTGGCTCTCATGCCCTGGGCAAAAGCTCTGTTGCAGTATATCAGGGTGAGTGGGGAAGGGGAAGAAATCAATTCTTACTTGTGAGCAGTCCTATCCCATATCTGTATCGAGTTGGTCACAGATGGGCAGGTTGTAAGGCGCAGTGCCCTAAGCTCCTTTGGGGCCCATAAGTAGAATTGCAGGAGAACTGCTCCCATCAATAGGGATTCTAGATCCACCCAACGTCTACTGTCAGGGAGGGAGTGCCATAGAGCTATTTGTGCTAGTTGTGGGGCTAGATAATAAAAGTATAAATGAGGCAGTCCTAGTCCTCCTCTTGTTTTTGGACGATAGAGTATCTCGTAACATACTATATGTCGTTTGCCTTGCCATATAAATCTATCAATAGCTCTCTGGAGGGGGTCTCACGATTGGAATAGGTAAGGCTTGGAATAGGAATACAATTCTAGGGAGGATGTTAGTTTTTACTGAGTGAATCCTTCCTATCCATGAAATAGGCTTATCTGTCCAGGTTTCCATATCTGACACTAGCTTGCTTATCATGGATGTGTAGTTCAGTTGGTGTAGTTGGGATGGTTCAGTCGGTAAGTTAATACTAGGTATTTGATAGAGGTGTGAGAGGTGTGGTGGGAGGTCCTAATCTGGGTCACATCTGACACCGAAAAAGTTATGGGTAGTGCATTAGACTTTTCCATGTTTACCTTGTATCCAGAGATAGCGCTATATGTTGTGAGGAGAGGAGTCAGTGCTTGCAAGGAGGCTACAACCTCTGTTACGGTGAGGAGTACATCATCAGCATACCCAGAGTCCAGGAATTCTTGATCTCTTACCCTAGCGCCTTGTATGAGGGGGTGTTCGCGTATCGCCTGTAGGAGAGGTTCAAGCGTCAGAACGAATAGTAATGGGGAGAGGAGACAACCTTGATGGGTGCCATTTTCCATTGTAACGTGTGGGCAAATCGCTCCTGAGATTTTTACTTGTGCCATGACGTTGGTATATAGTGCTCGTACCGCAGTAATAAAAGGTGGGGGGAATCCCAGGTGGTGTAGTAGTTCAAACATATATGGCCATTTTACTTAGTTGAAGGCCTTCTCCGCGTTGAGAGAGAGCAGTAAAGATGGCGTCTTAGATGATGCCAGTTTCCATATAACAACAATATTACGATAAGTGTTCTCAAATAGCTGCCTGCCAGGTGTGAACCCGACTTGGTCTGCGTGGATTAGATGCATTAAAAAAGGGTTTCAGTCTCCATGCAAGTATTTTGGCTAGGATTTTGCTGTCATGGTTGATTAGGTAGATGGGTTGGTACGACTCTGATAGCATGTTATATTTTCCTGGTTTAGGAATCAGGACAATATTGGCCTGTGTCATGTCACTATCTGTGGTACTAGTCGTTATATCCCCGAAAAAGGGTTTCGAGATGTGGGGTAAGTTTGTCTTAAATTTTGTAGTAGATTCCTTCAAAACCGTCCAGACCTGGGGCTTTGTTACTTTTTAGTGTTGATATACCGTATATACTCGAGTATAAGCCGACCCGAATATAAGCCGAGGCCCCTAATTTTACCCCAAAAAACTGGGAAAACTTATTGACTCGAGTATAAGACTAGGGTGGGAAATGCAGCAGCTACTGGTAAATTTCTAAATAAAATTAGATCCTAAAAAAATTATACTAATTGAATATTTATTTTCACTGTGTGTATATAATGAATGCAGTGTGTGTGTGTGTGTGTGTATGAGTGCAGTGTGTGTATGAGTGCAGTGTGTGTGTATGAGTGCAGCGTGTGTGTATGAGTGCAGCGTGTGTGTATGAGTGCAGCGTGTGTGTATGAGTGCAGCGTGTGTGTATGAGTGCAGCGTGTGTGTATGAGTGCAGCGTGTGTGTATGAGTGCAGCGTGTGTGAGTGCAGCGTGTGTATGAGTGCAGTGTGTACATGAGTGCAGTGTGTGTGTATGAGTGCAGTGTGTGTGTATGAGTGCAGTGTGTGTATGAGTGCAGTGTGTGTGTATATAATGAATGCAGTGTGTGTGTATATAATGAATGCAGTGTGTGTGTATATAATGAATGCAGTGTGTGTGTGTATGAGTGCAAAGTAAGTGTGTGTGATGCAGTGTGTGTTTGTGTATGTTGGCCATTTTTATTATTTTTTTTAATTATTTAAAAAATAAATAATATTATTAGTATTATTTTTTTTTATATATATTATTTTATTATTATTTTTTTATTTTTTTTTCGTCCCCCCTCCCTGCTTGATACATGGCAGGGAGGGGGGCTCTCCTTCCCTGGTGGTCCAGTGGCATTGGCAGTTCAGTGGGGGGGGGAGAGGGCTGGCAGAGCTGTTACTTACCTCTCCTGCAGCTCCTGTCAGCTCCTGTCAGCTCCCTTCTCCTCCGCGCCGGTCCGTGCAGCTCCTCTGTCAGCTCCCAGTGTAAGTCTCGCGAGAGCCGCACTATGACCTCGCGGCTCTCGCGAGATTTACACTGGGAGCTGACCGAGGTGCTGAACGGACCGGCGAGGAGAAGAAGGGAGCTGACAGGAGCTGCAGGAGAGGTAAGCGCTCGCTGCCAGCCCCCAGTCTGTATTATGGCTTCATCGCCATCTTGCGACTCGTGGAATGAATCAGTTTTGATGAATAAATAATGCCACTGTTGTTTCACTGTTCATTTCTCTTCTGCCTTGTAGCACTTAAATCACTTTCGTTGCTGTTTATGCAGCACTAGCCACACTTTCCCTGGTTGTTACACAGACTGCATGAAAACTAAATGGTTTCATTTTCAGATGTAACTTATTTTAAAGTTTTTATCTCCTGCTCTGTAAATTGAACTTTAATCACACACAGGAGGCTCCTGCAAGGCCCAGCAAGCTTCTAACAGAGCAGGAGATAAATTATTCTAAATTAAACAGAATTTACAATAAAGGATGTGCAAATAGTAGATGATTCTTTACAGGAAGTGTTTAGGAAGGCAGGGAGGTGTGACTAAGGCTGCATAAACAGTAACTTAACTCCTAAATGGCAGAGAATTAAGCAGTGGCATGATCTATACACCAAAATAGCTTCATTAAGCAACTATACACTGATCAACTAAAACATTAAAATGTTTGACAGGTGAAGAGAATAACATTGATTGTATCATTACAATGGCACCTGTCAAAGGATGGAATATATGAGGCAGCAGGTTCTTGGGAAGCACGGAAAATGGGCAAGCGAAAAGATCTGTTTGACTTTGACAAGGGCCAAATAGTGAAGGCAAGATGACTGGTTTAAATTATCTCCAAAACAGTACATTGCTCCTGGTATGCAGTGGTTAGTACCTACCAAAAGTGGTGCAAGGAAGGACAATCCATGAACAAGCGTCAGGTTAATGGCCACCCAAGGCTCATTGATGCACGTTGGGAGCAAATGCTGGTCTGTCCGGTCCGTTCAGACACAGAAGAGCTACTGTATCGCAAATTGGTAGAAATGTGTCAGAACACACAGTGCATTGCCGTTTGCTGCAAAGCTGCAGATTGGTCAGAATGCCCGTGAATATTTGGTGACAAATTTTCTTTTTAATCAGGTATTTTAGATAGAGCTCAGATCGAACGGGAGAGGAGTTATATATAGGGCAAACATAATATATACTATTGTTCCTCTTGTTGCACTCTAGAAAGATTGGTATGTTTTGGGACTCTGTTTATATAACACATAGTATGTCGATATATATGTACAGCTGTATGGAATTCAAAGGGGGATATGCACCCAGTTTGTTTAAACTCTTTATCTAAATAAAGGTATATGTTCCCTTGCTGCTGAAGATTTCTCCTTCTTGCTCTCCATTAGACACAAACTGGTCTGAATTAAATGTGTCTGGGAGGAAATGTCCTATGCGTATTTAATACAGTATATATATTTATGCTTTCCCTCCACTTTGAGAACCAGGAATTGAAAACCCATCTTTTCCACACAGAGAAAGGCATGGAACTAGGGAAGAAAGTTTGAATTAGACAAGATGTAGTAAGTTGGGCTCACTAAATTGTTATTGCACAGAGCCTATCTTCATCTCATCATTGGGTACGCCCACAGTCAAACAACAAAAAAATCCAAACGTTTGTCACATGAACACTGGAATAACTGTCTTTTAATGTCTTCCAACTGCAAGTTATTTTTAACATGTAAGCATCATGCTTCATTACTCATAGGTGGTTACTTACAACATCATGCCTTATCACGCATAAGGGGTCACTTATTAAGAACAACCATAGGCCAAAAGTAGAATAATCAGGAGGAACATTCAGGTGGCTCTGCTTTTTATCCTTAATTTATCTAATAAATAAAGATAAGCTAATTTAACAGCAATTGAGTAGCTCTTGGTCTATCTAGTCAGTATTGTCTGTCTACACCTGAAATCTCAGAACTGACCTATTATTATCCCATATAGTTTATTTATACTGACCACGTTTTATTCACCACCCATATCCAGAGTGCTTAACCCAGATTAGTAACAATAACTGACGGTCATCAATAAGTAAATTCATGATGGAATTGCAGGATAAGCCATGCAAATAAAATCACACAAAACATTCAATCAGTTGGAGTCAGACTGTGTTGATATAATAATAACAATACAGTCGAAAGGCATGTTTAAATTCCCTTAACATATTAACCTTTGCAATTATTTGCTGGAAGATTATTCAAATTATCAATCATCCTGTCATAGAAGTAATACTTTCTTTCATATTATAGTTAATAATTTCACTTTGTGGTTTTAAACTGTGACCTTTTTTGTACCACCTCTCTATGTGTAAAATAGTTTCCCTCCTGCATTGAGAAGTATATTTATATAGGAAGACCACCTGAGATTCAAATTAAAGTCAGCCTGTCATGATAGATATAGGTTTACAGTTTTCTAACCATCTGATTTGCCTCATGTTATACAACTGAGTGCTTTTTAATACTGTTAAGAGCTTATAAATATATATATATTTGTTTTTTAATGTTTCAATTTTTATTCCAGTTTTCCAAAAACGGTTTAAAGAAATGTAATAAACATATATAACATAATCATAATATAGGCGTAAATGTTTAGTGGGCATATAGACAGATACTTATATTAGAGCGATCACAGGAGTCTTTGTAATCAATACAGTTATTTAATAAGCATTTGAACGATTCACTAACATCTCGTAGTGGTAGGATGGTGCAACCGCTAACTAATTTGCTTAACGGTCACAACAATTAAATCAGATGTTTTCACTACCGCGTTTCTGTCATTCGCACTCTGATGAGTATGTTGCCCTGGCAAAAATGTTATACGCCATATGCAGGGGCGGATTCAGAACCTAATCTCAGGAAGTGCACTGGTAGATTATTTAAAGAAGCAATCCAGGCACAATAATCCCTACAGCTCTCTGTAGTGTTTATGGTGTTATGGTGCCAGGAGTGCCGTGGCGCCCTCCCAGAGTAAGTAATCAAACAGTTTAAGAACAGTTTGACAGCTTACCTGGGCTCTGCCAGGATAGGGACAGTATAGTGTGCGTGTGTGTGTAAGGGTTGAAGTGTGTGTGAGGGGGGAAGTGTGTGTAAGGGATGAATGTGTGACTGAGTGGGGCAATGTGCGTATGGAAGACTGTGTGTTTGTGTGAGGGGTACAGTGTGTGTGTGAGGGTTGCAGTGTGTGTGTGTATGGGAGGCAATGTGTGTGAGGGGTGCATTGTGTGTATATGGGAGGTAGTGTGTGTGAGAGGTGAGGTGTGTTTATGGGATGCAGTGTGTGAGGAGTGCATGTGTGTGTTTCTGGGGGGGCAGTGTGTGTGTCGGAGTAGTGTGTGTGGGGGGCAGTGTGTAAATGGAAGGGTAGTTTGTGAATGGGAGAGCAGTGTGTGTGAATGGGGGTAAGTCTGTCTGTGTAGGGTAGTTTATGAATGGAGGGTCAGTGTGTGAATGGGGGACAGTGTGTAAATGGGAGGGTAGTTTGTGAATGGGGGGTCAGTGTGTGAATGGGGGAGAGTGTGTGTGTGTGTGTGTGGGGCAGTGTGTATATGGGAGGGTATTTTGTGAATGGGGGGCAGTGTGCATGGAGCAGTGTGTGATGGTAGGGGGGCACTGTGTGAGTCTATAGGGAGGTATTTTGTGTTGGAGAGGAGGGCAGATTAAAACATGTTATTTAAAAAAAAAAAAAAAAAAAATATATATATATATATATATATATATATGCTTTATATCCCCCCTCCCTTCTTACCTTTGCCCAGAGAGGGGGGATATTGATTGTGAAGCTCTGGTGATCCAGCAGAGAGTCCCTGGTGATTCTAGTGGTGAGAGTGAACAGAGCGTTCCATACTTTTATAACTTGATCACCTTCATTAGCAAGATTTCATGTCTATATTTAGTCTACCTTGGGTTTCCTTCTGTAGTCCTCTCTGGTTGAGGTTAGTACTATTTGATGGATTTGAGGGAATTACCCATCTCTACAAATCATATCGTGCTTTACATTTTTTTGTTTACTTTCATGTATATATGCTTAATTTTTATTATTCAAAATTGGTTTATATTCAAGAAATCTAGATACTCTTATTGCTTGTATTTATTGACTCAGGTAGGACCCTATGCAGTAGGGTCAGGAGGCCTGCCTACTTTCGCTACCATGCCCTCACATACTCACCAGTTAGTGAATACAGTGCTTAAGTGGACAGTCACTCTGTCTCTATTGGGGCTTATCACTTAATTACCATTACTAGTTCATATTTTGTCAACATACTTTTAAGCACAGTTGAATTGCTTGTTGGCTCTTCTTACGGATAAACCCACCCTTTTCTCACCCTTTTGTTAAATTTTAGTCCTCTTTGCGCCTCTTGGAATCTGTATCCTACTGAGGAGTGAATCAGCTCCTATATTGACTTTTTCATGCATTTCTATTTCCTTTTTTAATTATATAGTTAATTAGTTGAACCAAATTGATCTTGGTGGGATGCATTTAGAAATCCCACCATTGTGCTTCAATATAAATACAATAAAAAATTGTGAAAGCACTTAGTGTTCTTAATATGAATAGCAGCTCAAAACACCATTGTAGGCTTAACCTCACTCCCTTCACCAAAAAAATACAAACCTAAACACACTATGTGCAACACATACTAAATAGTGGAGTGCTATACAATGTGGTTTTCTTACCCTCCTCTAAAAACAACGATGTATGGGAAGTCAGATGGGCAACATTTAAAGGAGAAATACAATTCAACATATATTGCAGATGGTAAAATACACTTAAATATTGTAAAACACCAGTAATTTGGTACACTCACATGTTCACATGTTATGTTCACATAATTATGCCTTTAGGTAGCATCACACCCTTAGAGGTAGTTATAAGGTGTGATGCTAACCTCAGATTTGTTATCTGCTAACATTTGCCTCATTCCTAAACCAAAAAAGGATCATGATGACTCTGGTCAGTATTAGCCCATCGTATTATTGAACGTGGACATCAAACTGATGACCAAACTTCTAGCAAACAGACTAAATCCCTTTCTAGGAACCTTGATCCACCCAGATCAAGTAGGCTTCATCCTCTGTCATCAAGCAGCTGATAACACTAGATGCTGTATTTACCTTATTTGATTTGCCCAACACAAACACTTCCATTGGCTTTAATTTTCCTTGACACGGTGAAGGCATTTGACAGTCTTCTATGGCCCTTCCTGTTCATGGTTATAGAGCACTTTCTTCATTTCCTTACTGCCCTATACAACTCACCTAAAGAATATATCCTCCTACCTAACAGTCAGTCACCTTTGTTCACAATAGCAAACAGCACCCGGCAAGGATGCCCACTATCCCATTTGTTCTTCATCCTGTCCCTGGAACCCCTCTTGCAGGTGATATGGCTTGACTGTGCAGTCCAGGGTATAAATGTCTGGGGCAGTATATGCTGACAATGTACTATTAACGATTAAAATCCTGATTCTTTCATAGCAACCCTCTTAGGTCTTCCACAACAATACTCTACCATATCTGGTTCCAAATGTAATCTCTCTAATTTGGAACTAATTCCATTGGACATCACTAATGACTGCTGCTCTCGCTTACAGACCAAATAACCCTTTCAGATCTCAGATGCTCATACCAAATATTTAGAGATCAACATCCCCACAGGTCTTTCCTCTCTTTATACCCTTTGTTTGCAAGCAGCACACCTGAGATCTTCAGCAATGGAGGAAGATTGGGGTGTCTTGGTTGGGCAAGTTTTCCTTCCCCCACAACCTGTACACCTTGTGCATATCATGTGATAGCCATGAATGTGCATTTGACTGCTGAAGAGCGCTAATATCAAATGTTCAGAAAGTAGATGCCTTGACACACTGTGTTTTATGCAGACAGGTTGGAACTCTTGATTATCCCAACTATTGTCTTATTACTTTGTATTCTTGTTAAATAATGTTACCTTTTGTATAACAGCAAAATTTTAAGATTTTAAAATATTAATAATAATTAATCAACTACAAGTATCATGAATATACTTATGCGATTGTCAAAGTCACATTTACTTAAGTGATTTCTTTCTGAAAAGGTTTTAGATGAAGAAAAAGTGGATGTTTAACTTTTCACACAATAATTTCCCTTTTTTTTTGTAAAAGTCATATAAAGCATTTCCTTCCTGTAGAGCAGAAAACCATGGTAATGCTTGTGGCATGCTAATTTTTGTTTTTCTTTTTCTGATAAAACTTTTCACACATGCTCTAACACACTGTCACGGGTGGCGGTCCGAAGACCGGGACCCCTGTCTGATGATGAAGATAGGAGTCTCAGCGTGGAAATGGACAAACCGGGTCTGGTGCAGGGTAACCACACGCCCCCTGGTGTTGAGCGCCAGGCAGAGGCGGCTCTAGACTTTATGAGGCCTTAGGCGAAACTCAAACATGAGGCTCCACTAACAAAAAAGTGTCACATACACAGGTAAACTGTGCATCAATGTGTATATGTGCCTGAGAGTGTGTCTGACAGAGAGTATCCTTGTGTGTGAGAATGTATGTCTCTGTGAGCATGTTTGCGTTTTTGTCTGAGACTGAAGTGTGCTGTGTGTATGGCGGGTGACGGTGTGAGGGGGGTGATGGTGAGAGGGAGAGCGGGGTGATGGTGAGAGTGTGCGGGGGTGATGTGAGAAGGAGGGGGGGTGATTTGAGAAGGAGGGGGGGTTGATGTGAGAGTGAGGGGGGGTTGATGTGAGGGTGAGGGGGGGTTGATGTGAGGGTGAGGGGGGGTTGATGTGAGAGTGAGGGGGGTTGATGTGAGAAGGAGGGGGTGATGTGATGTGAGAAGGAGGGGGTGATGTGAGAAGGAGGTGAGGGGGTGAGGCTGAGGGTGGTGAGGCTGAGGGTGGTGAGGGGTGAGGCTGAGGGTTGTGAGGGGTGAGGCTGAGGGTGGTGAGGGGTGAGGCTGAGGGGGTGGGGGGTGATGCTGAGGGTGGTGAGGATGGTGAGGAGGTTTATGCTGAGGGTGGTTAGGGAGGGTGATGCTGAGGGTGGTGGGGGGTGATGAGGCTGAGGGTGGTGGTGAGGCTGAGGGTGGTGGTGAGGCTGAGGGTGGTGGGGGGTGCTGAGGCTGGTGGGGGGTGCTGAAGCTGGTGGGGGGTGCTGAAGCTGGTGGGGGGTGCTGAGGCTGGTGGGGGGTGCTGAGGCTGGTGGGGGTGCTGAAGCTGGTGGGGGTGCTGAGGCTGAGGGTGGTGAGGATGAGGGTATTGGGGAGGGTGGGGAGGCTGAGGGTGGTGGGGGTGGTGAGGCTGAGGGTATTGGGGAGGGTGGGGAGGCTGAGGGTGGTGGGGGTGCTGAGACTGAGGGTGGTGGGGGGTGCTGAGGCTGAGGGTGGTGGGGGGTGCTGAGGCTGAGGGTGGTGGGGGGTGCTGAGGCTGAGGGTTGTGGGGTGCTGAGGGTGGTGGGGAGGGTGGTGAGGCTGTGGGTGGTGGGGAGAGTGGTGAGGCTGAAGGTGGTGGGGAGAGTGGTGAGGCTGAAGGTGGTGGGGAGGGTGGTGAGGCTGAATGTGGTGGGGAGGCTGAGGGTGGTGGGGAGGGTGGTGAGGCTGAGGGTGGTAGGGAGGCTGAGGGTGGTGGGGAGGGTGGGGAGGCTGAGGGTGGTAGGGAGGGTGGTGAGGCTGAGGCTGGCTGAGGGTGGTAGGGAGGGTGATGAGGCTGAGGGAGGTGGGGAGGGTGGTAGGGAGGCTGAGTGTGGTGGGGGGTGAGAGAGCCTACCTTTAGTCCCTGGTGGTCCAGTGGGCTCCCTGGTGGTCCAGTGGCCACTGCTCCCGGTCTGCAGCTCCACAGAGCTGCAGACCATGTAATCTCGCGAGACCATCAGAGCGTTGCCGTGGTAAACCGCGGCAATGCTCTGATTGGCCGGTTTTCGCAAGACACATGGTCTTGAGCTCTGCTCACTGCGGAGCTGCAGACCGGTGTCTGCGGTGGCTGGCCGGGCAGCCAGGAGGGGCCTCGCACCTGGCGGCATACCAGGCAAGCCGCCGGGCCCCCTCCTGGTGTCAGGTCCTCGGTCAGTGACCGAGGACCTGACACAGTCTGCCCACAGGTGGTTTGGGCGGCCGCGAGGCCCCAGCCAGCGCGAGGCCTTAGGCGGCCGCCTAAACCGCCTAATTAGAGAGCCGCCTCTGGCGCCAGGGTTTGTGCAGCCACATACCAGAGCCCTGATGCAGCTTAAGCGGAAGCCAGGAGCTAATAACAGGCAGATGATATGCTGAGATGTATCCAGTACTAGAAACAAGGCAAGACTAGAATAGGCACCAAACAAGACAAGACAAGACTAGAAGAACCCAGAACCGGAGCAGGAGAGAAAGCAGAACCCAGAACATGTACACAATACATGAGGGAAACATGAACAAGACATGGACAGGGTAGGACAGGACAGGACTGTACATGAACTGGGAATACAAGACCAAATTAAAAAAGACAAGAGATACAAGGACAAGGCAAAACAATAGGAGACAAAACTAAGTACTATATATGTAATAAACATGGGAGATTTAGACATACATAAATGGCCAAGATGTATGCAGACGGTGGGTCCTAACTGCCTAGATATGCATGACTAAATAAACAACAATAAAACACACACAGTACTTACCAGCAAAGAAAGGAGCAGAGGAAATGAAACCACTGCCTGCAGTAACAGACTGAAACAAAAATGATTAATGGCACAGGAAAGGGTGTGGCAACAGAAAACAAACATTTAAAGGAATCCAAGAGACTGGGAATTCCAGGAACGGAATAAAGGAATGAACCCAGAAAACCCAGCATAAAGAAAACCAGACATAGAATTGAAAACCAGAAAAAACAAGAAAACCTAAACAAGAATTGTAAAAAGAGTACTGGATACCAGGAGCCAAGGCCAGACATCTGCGCAGAATGGTACAGGACGTGACACGCACAAAACAACCAAATTAAAAAGAACAAGAAACAAAACTTGTTGGCCTCTATGTAACCACAGATACCCTTGATGGTATGCTAGAAAAAAAGCACTTACTTTTTCCAAAGATTCTCTAATAAAGTATCAATAAAATGGCAAAAAAATTGCTAAAACGTATTTAATTCCATTGGCTCTCAAACAAAGTCAATGTATTATTGTAAAGAAAGAAAAAAAATCTCAGGCACTCATATGATATGTGATATGTTAAGCAGCTTAATGAATACCAAAACTTTTCGACCTGTACCCATGTCTTTGTCAATGTATTATTATAGGTATGTGGAAACCCAAATAATAACAGGAATCCCTTGTGGGTTGCCAGTAAAAAAAGATAAATTAAATGAGCCAACCAAAACACAAGGATAAATGGGAGGACCAAGTACCATATAATTTATCTGGAATGTTTGCAAATGTGGACCGTTGTTAATCCACCTCTTGTGGCATAGAGGGTAATAATAAATCTGTTAGATACAGTCCCATTGTCCCTGCTTTGAGTTCAGATGTGAAAAGGAGGAGGTCCCAAGGCCCCAGCCCACATCTGAGAGGAACAGAGCGATATCAAGATTCCTACATAAACTAGGACCTCTTTGCATTAGGTCTTTGAATTCCCATAGTACTTGACCAGTCCCTTTGCCCAAAAATGTATATCTACTCCCTCTCCATACAAATGTAAACATTCTACTAGTGCCTTAGAGATTGTAAATGCATGGTGGGGCTTCTAATAAAGGAATCATAGTCACAGACTGTGACACGAGGCAGTCCTTTTGCTGTTATTATGTCAGTTCTTTATTGGGTTAATTCCTTGAACTTGATGAGATACAGCACGTTTTAATACACTTTGCCAATTGCTAATAGACATTGTCATTCTAAATATTTACATTTTCCTTAGGGCAAATTGATTGAATGAAGGATTGGAAATTATATCATAATGGGTCAGAGAGACCAAAAAGATTGTTCATTTATCCCACTTGTATCTGCTATATAAAATGAGCACATGATACAAATGAGAATATTTGAGTAGACCACAACATTGTTGATGTTTATAAGTTGTTTAAAGTAAAATACTCTTCACCTGTTCAAGTATTTTACTATTTTACTGTGCAAAATTATAATTAAGACCCCTGTATTGGTGCCAGCAGTGTCACTAAATTATCAATATCATATGTAAGTCTATATTTTTCTTTTATTGGTTCTGCCTTTTGTAGCTATCCCATGAATATATAGACATTCATTTTTGTGCGTCTATGTCAATCCGTCATTTAGTTCTTTTGTGCAACATTGATCCTTATCAAACATTTCAGCTACACTATGTTGGTCACTACAGCTTCAATGTGGCTAACAGATGAATTTTAATGACTTTTCCATAAATATATACTGTATCTTAATGTTTATATGTAAGAAAGTGTTATTTCACGATTAATGACAATAACTACAGAGCTTGTACTAAACACAAGGTTACAATGTTTGATTGCCAAAAGGCAAAGTCAACCTTCTTAATTCTTCCAAGATCATTACAATGAACATGTAAATAGTACAATATAGTAACATTTAATAATCAGTACTGATTCACTTTATTCTGAGAGCATGGATTAGATGAGCAGTTTGAGTTCTATCTCTATATAAATACAATGTTATTATGATAAATGTTATTATTAGTTGGTGAGTGTCAATGTTGAGTGAAACGATATGTGTCGTGTCCAAATTAAAAAAAAAAAAGATAACTACGGTATAATAACTATAATAGATGAGCCTATCCAACTGTTTCCTTTTTATACTCTGTGGAATGCTTTTCTAGTATGTTTGATCACAGATATGGAGCAGAGGAGCAACAGGGTTTTATCAAGAAACAGCATTGATGACGCAGTATATCGTAGCTTTACGTGTAGGGTTATATCCTGACTTACTCAAAGGCTTAGCTAAAGTGCCCTTTATAATCTCTTAACTCTATATCTTTATCCAGGGATGTAGTCTCCACAGCAATGAGAATAAACAACACAATTTCTTGTATGTAATCTAATATATAAAGGCGTTGCATGGAGGCCACATTTGCAAAAAATGATGCAAAAAATAATTTTCTTCCTCATTTTTTTTTTTATAATTTTTTCTTTTTGTTTCAAACCACAAGGCTTAACATCACATTATTGCAACATTTGCACCACACAGGAGAGTTGAGTATCAGAAGCATGAAAACACAAGAGTAGTATACATTGCGCTTTAACTATTGTGATTTGATTTTTTATGTATATACGAGAATTCCTTAGATTTAACTATGTACATCTGTGGGAACACTATATAGCAGGTGAATCTGGCTGTGCTGCTATGTGCAGAGGGGATGGAATTGTGCCGCCAGGCTCAGCTTTCTGTATGTTTGTCACCCTGCTAGGGCATAAGGCCGGCGGGGAGGGGAGATTTCTGAACAGGTGGTAACCGTTCAGGTTGTGTCGTGGAGCTACGTGGGACTTTCAAGCGCCGATAAAGAGGATCAATATATATATGACATGTGGTAGGTTAAACAATAGGGCAGCTAATGAGCAACAGGAACTACTGATTGTTAGGCTGCAGGTCAAGTCCACAGTGCACACATCAAGTGGAGGCGGCTGTGCATGGGCCGTGTTTGATCTGCCGCGGAACGAAGGTAGTCGCCTTCTCCGGGTTCCATCTATGTGGTGGTCTGGTTGAGCTTCAGGTATCTGCGGGTTGCAGCATCACTTGAGAGAGACCCAGTGTAGGTAGTAGGCTCTGTGCCCCCTGCAGGTCAAATACTTCATGCCTGACATTTCCATGTAGGACGGAGAGGGAGCGGGTAAGTCGCCATTTATATTGTATCCTTTGTTTCATGAGGAGGGTTGTGAAGGGCTTGAGGGACCTCCGCCAGGCTAGTGTGTCACCCGAAATGTCCGCAAAGAAAGTGAGCGACATCTATTCAAATGGGTATGGTGTGTGGTTGTGTTGGGTGCTCTTGACAGTTTTGGGGCTCTGAAAGTGCCATTCAGCTCTATGGTTTTTGCTTGCCACAGGTGGAGCAGCGCCGACAGGAGCCTGCGCACCAAGTGCGGTAATTCGGCTGTTGGGACATCTTCTTTTATTCCCCGTACCTTGATGTTGTTTGCATGGCGTACGTCTTCCAGGGCTGCAAATCTCCGGTCATACTCTGCATTACGCTTTCTCGGTCCCTGGATCCCCTGCTGTAAGGAGGTGATTTGCACATCATGGACGTTGGAGGTGTTCTCCAAAGTGCTCAGCCTTCCTGATAGTCCTTGGATGTCTGTGCGCAGACTGGCTACATCAGAGTGGATGTTAGATTGAAGGTCTGCCAATAGTTTCTTAAGCACCTCAGTTGTGACAGGTGCAGAATCAGAGCTTAAGGGTTTCGGCTTTGGTGCCTGCCCGGCTGGTAAGTTTGGTGCTTCTTCCTCCAGTCAAGAGTCTTCTGAGAGCTCTGAGTATGTTTCTGGGTAGTCCGCCATCTTGGGCCTAGCAGCTCCATGTGTTTGTCTCAGCATTTCTCCGATATCCAGGCTTTGCCGTGGCCTGTCAGGTTTCTGTTTTTTGGTCTTCCGATCCATGCTGGATTCTCCTGCTTGGTTAGGGTTTGCATCGGTTTTTGCTGGGTTTTATTGCCCAAATTTAGTGTTTTTCAGCGTATATATATATATATATATATATATATATATATATACACATATACCTATATATAAACCAAGAGGAAGGCACTCAGCTAAACATGCATACATTACAAGGGTGCTGATGGGGCCAATTCATACAATATACAAGATCCAGCGCACTCGCTTATTCACTAAACAGTAATTACCAGTCTCATAGAATGTAATATTTATTTACTTTTTTAAACACTTTACCTAGGCAAAAAATAATGCGGGTTTAGTTGCAGTAAATGATCATACATTGCATAAACCTGCCACAATGTCAATGTACCCCATTCTTTGCAGGTTCTACTCAGGGGTCAAGTCCTGGGGAAAAAAGTGTGGGAACTCCACCCCTCCCCACCTCCCCCAAAAAAACACACTTGTATGCATATATAAACGCATGCACACACATACACTCTGTCAGGGTTTCCTTGCTGTTTTAAACAGCAACCCTTTTCTGTTTCAGTGATTGAGATTCAGTTGCAATTACTATCAGCTCCTTCTGCT
The DNA here is from genome assembly GCF_036172605.1 of Pelobates fuscus. NCBI lineage: Eukaryota > Metazoa > Chordata > Amphibia > Anura > Pelobatidae > Pelobates > Pelobates fuscus. Next base: position 234,018,988 of record NC_086317.1, read on the forward strand.
TGTTGCCACGGTTACTCACCTGTGAGTAGTAATCAACCCTGCTGCTAATCAGTTCTGCCTATTTAAGCAGCTAAGCCCAGAACCTCCTTGCCCTTGCGTGGTTTCCTGTTTCCCAGAAGTCTCCTTGTTCCTGTGTTTCCTGGTTCCTGACTCCGGCCTTGTTCCTGACTCCGCTGCTCTCCGTGCTCCTGATTCTGGCTTGTCTGACTACCCGCTCTGGTGACTGACCCCTGCTTGATTCCTGGACTTTGCTTTTGTTAATTATTTGTTATTTATTAATAAAGGTGTGTTTGCATCTACTTCTGTCTCTGTCTGGTTCCTGGTCCCTGACACACTCACAGACACACACATGCACTCAGACACTCACAGACGCACACACATACTCAGACACTCACACAGTGGTGTATTTTAATTTTATTTATACCTGAGCACCCCCTAATCTAAATTTACCACCCCTTCCTGTCAAGGGCGCACCGCTTCCTTATTAATAACCCACCCCATCCTCTTTAGACTCCACCTTTTCCTGCTCCTTTTAAAGAAATACTATAGTGCCAGGAAAACAAAGCTGTTTTCCTGGCACTATAATTCCATATAGTGCCCCCCTCCCTCATGTCCTCGCCTCCCCCACTCGACACTGATGGGTTAAAATCCTATGGGTATTTAGCAGATGCTGGATGTCCTCATGCACAGGGTGAGTACGTCCAGCATCAGTTAGGCGACTTTTGGTCACCTAACCACCCGAAAGTCCCTCTAGTGGCTGTCTGGTAGACAGCCACTAGAGGTGGAGTTACCCCTCAAGGTAATTATTGCAGTTTCTGAGAAACCGCAATAATTACACTTGCAGGTTTAAGGGGACTGGGACACTGCACCCAGACCACTTTAATGAGCTGAAGTTGTCTGGGTGCCTATAGTGTCCCTCTAAGCACACTCTCTGACAGACACCCACACTGGCATATACACACTGACAGTAACACACACACTCAGTGACAAACACACAGACGTCACTGATTTGACACACACACATTCACTGACACACACTCATTCATTGATAGAGAGACACACACAAACACACTGACAGACACACACTAATAGTCACACACACACACTAAATGACAAACAGACTCTCACTGATTTGACAGACACTTACAAACATACACTAACAGAAGCACATACACGCAAACATGCACTAACAGAAGCACATACACACACACGTGCATACACTAACAGAAGCACATACACTCATACGCACACACACGTGCATACACTAACAGAAACACGCAAACATACACATGCATACACTAACAGAAGCACATACACTCATACATGCATACACTACACTACTCGGTTTCCCTTGGCTCCAGAAACACAATCCACGGTTAGATTGGGTTGAAGGAGAGATTGTGAGTTGGGGTGAGAGATGCAGAGGTGTTTGCGTAAAGCAGATGCCACAACCAATTGGTACCATCAATGTTCCCATTGCACCTCCCCTGACCACACAAATACCACTGCAGTATTTGGACTTAAAGGAGGTGTTCAACAAGGCCCAGTCAGAGGGGTTGCCACCACATAGACCCTATGACTGTGCCATAAATTTATTACCAGGTACTATGCCTCCAAAGGGAGGAGTGTATGCTCTATCCCCCCAAGAAAACCTTTGTTTAGAGGAGTATATAAAGGATGTTCTCAGAAAGGGTCATATCCGTAGGTCCTCCTCACCCGCTGGGCCTGGGTTCTTCTTTGTCTCTAAAAAAGAAGGAGACCTATGCCCCTGTATAGACTATAGGGGTTTGAATAGGATTACGATAAAAAACGCCTATTCTATTCCCCTTATATCAGAGTAATTCGACAGGTTGAAAGGAACTCGAGTCTTCACTAAGCTCGATCTCAGAAGTGCGTACAACCTAGTCAGGATTAAGGACATTCACGAATGGATGACCGCATTTAATACTAGAATGGGACATTACGAATACCTGGTTATGTCGTTTGGATTATGCATAGCTCCAACGGTATTCCAGGATTTTATTAACGATGTCCTAAGAGAGTACCTCCCATGTTCGTTTTAGTGTACCTAGACGACATTCTCATCTATTCCCCAGACCTAGAGACACAACACGAACATGTGAGAATAGTACTCAAAACCCTGTTAAAGAACGGTCTCTACTGTAAGCTGGAGAAATTGCAGTTTGACCAAACAGAGATAACATTTCTTGGATATGTTATATCTCCGTCCGGTTTCCAGATGAACCCCCGCAAGCTAGAGGCAGTCTTACAGTGGCCGTTGCCCAAGGGCCTTAAAGCTACACAACGCTTTATAGGTTTTGCTAATTACTACCGCAAATTTATTAAAGGGTTTTCTTCTGTAATTTCTCCTATAGCCAACCTAACCAAAAAAGGAGCAAATTGCAAATCAGGCCCAAATAAGCAAGAGAGGCATTTGAACAGTTAAAATCTTTATTTTCCTCAGCACCTGTCCTGACCCATCCTGATCCAACCAAGCCATTTATTCTAGAAGTGGATGTGTCAGAAACAGGAGTAGGAGCCATTCTGGCTCAAAGAGAAAGTCCTGATGCACCTTTACATCCCTGTGGATTTTTCTCTCGCAAACTCACACCTGCAGAGAAGAAATATGACATAAGGAATAGAGAACTTATGGCCATTGTACTTGCCCTTAAGGAATGGAGGCATCTCTTGGAATGTTCCAAAGAGCCACTTTTGATCTTTACCGATCATAAGAATTTGGCTTATATTAGGGACGCTAAGAGATTGTCCTCTCGTCAGGCTAGATGGTCATTGTTCCTCTTCTGATTAAATTTCGTAATTACTTATAGGCCTGGGACCAAGAACACAAAGGCAGATGCACTGTCTAGACAGTTTGAGACAGATGGAGTTCCTGAACAGGAGATATTTCCTATCATACCTCCAGAATGCCTCATTGCCACCACAGTTTCCGAAGTGTCTTCTCCACTCTTCTGTGCCATAATAGCAGATCAAACTCAGGCACCCGTGCGAAAAACCCCTGGATAAACTGTATGTGTCACCTCCATTAAGAAAAAAGGTACTTGATTTATTCCATGATAATCTCACAGCAGGTCAACCTGGAGCCCATAAAACCCTCTCTGCTATCTCCAGGAGGTTTTGGTGGTCTACTCTTAGGAACGATAGCAAAGATTATGTGGGGGCATGTGAAATATGTGCCGTTTCTAAAGTTCCTCCTAGATCGCCTCCTGGACTGTTACAACGTCTGCCCATACCTAATGCTCCATGGACCCATTTAGCCATGGATTTTATTGTGGATCTACCCAGTTCAAACGGGTTTAATACAATCCTTATGGTCATCGATAGATTCTCAAAGATGGCACATTTTATTCCTCTTAAAAAATTACCATCTGCTCAAGATCTCGTTCAGATATTCTTGAGAGAGATCTTTCGGTTGCACGGAGTGCCCAAAAACATACTGTCTGACAGAGGTACCCAATTTATTTCTAGGTTTTGGCATTCCTTTTGTAAACAATTGGGTATCGAACTCTTCTTTTCGTCAGCATATCATCCTCAAACAAATGGAGCAGCAGAGAGAGACAATCAGTCTTTAGAATCCTATTGACATTGTTTTATCAATACCAATCAGTCTAACTGGTATGAGCTCTTCCCCATGGCAGGAACAACGCGACTCATGAATCTTCTAATCATAGTCCATTTTTTGTGAATCAGGGTTATCACCCCACAGTTTTCCCTTCTGAATTCTCAGACACGGACATTCCTGCTTTAAACAAATCTATTCATGATACTTGGGATTCCGTTCATTCAGCTCTGCAAAAGGCTTCGATACGTGCGAAAGTCCAATCTGACAAGAAACGGGGTGCCAATCCTGTCTATCATCCGGGTGACAAGGTGTGGTTATCCACACGCCATATCAAACTTAAGGTTCCTTCCATGAAATTTGCCCCTCGGTACATAGGTCCTTTTCGAGTCATCCGACGTATCCTTCCAGTGGCCTATTCTTTGGCACTTCCTGCCCATATGAGTATTGCCAATTTGTTTCATGTATCTTTACTCAAGCCTCTTACTTGCAATCGATACACTAGAGTGTCCACTCCTCCTCCGCCCTTGGTAGTGGGTGACCAGGAGGAGTACGAAGTTCGTTCTATAATGGACTCCAAAATATCCAAAGGTATCTTGTCCTATCTTGTTGACTGGAAGGGGTATGGCCCTGAGGAACATTGTTGGGTTCCTGCTGACCGGGTTCATGCGCCCCGTCTTGTCCGGTCGTTTCACAACCGCTTTCCCCTCAAGCGGGGTCCTTCCCGCCCGGTCAGTGGTCTTCAAGTGGGGGGTACTGTCGCGGTTGCCGGCTTGCCGCGTGGCACGGCTGTGCCCAACCGGCACAGCCTCGCCGACAGCACAAGCTTACCTGCTCGTTGGCGAGCCGACAACCGCTTCCCCGCATCCTCCGCCCGTCGCGCCCGGATCCAAAATGGCGCTGACCGCGTGGTCGCGCCTAAACATAGCTCCGCCTAAACATAGCTCCGCCCCCAAAGTTTATACTGACGTGCGCGTGACGTCACGACGTCAACGTGCACGCAAGTTTTGGGGTCAGAGGTCGCCATCTGACCAATCAGACCTTAGAGAGGGATATTTAAATCCCTTGCTCACCCCAGTACCTTGCCCTGTCGTGGTTTCCTGTTCCTGGTTTCCTGAGAGTGCTTTATCTTTGTGAATCTGATTTCCTGGTATCCTGATCTTGGCTTTTCCCTGGTTATTCTGAATTCTGGTTTCCCTGACTTGGCTTGGGTAAACGGTATTGTGTATTTTCTGGCTTCCTTGTCCTCGGCTTTCCCTTTGACCCTCTGTCTCTAGCATATTAGTCCGGCCATTCTAAGGTCCGGTTTACGCCCTGTCCTTTTATTTTCCTTTTATTGCCTATGTATATGTTTACATAGTTTCTGCGTGCTGGACCTTACTAGTAGTCGTGGCAGGCACCTGTGGCAGGGAGGGGTGCAAAACCACAGGTTGCTAGAGTAGGACCTTCCAAGAAGTGGTTACATTGACGTTGTGGCAGGCCTATGCAATATATAATCATATAATGTAACTAAACCCCATTATTTTTTCCTAGATTAGGTGTTTTTAAATAAAACTATATATTTTGTGTTGTATACATACTTATAAAACAAAATATACATTCATCAGCTAAAGATCAGTTGAACATTACATTATAATTATAAAAGAAAGAATAACAATAATACCAGGGGCATTGTTGGGTGTTAAATACAGCAGGGACTTTATTCCAATGGTAAATTGTATGGACCCTCCCATACTTATACATGAAAGCAGCTTCCAATATTCCACTTCTTACATTGAAGTGGCACTGTTACTAACCAAGAACTTGTAGGTGTTATTTCTCACTCAATATTACAGTTAACTCAGGGCTAAGAATTGAATGGTGACAAAATAAGACTTGGGGCCTTTGCAGTGTTCTTGTAAGATATGTATGTAGTAAATAATTATTACACTTGAGCATGGCAAGAAATTTGGTTTTGACGAATTGATTTGTCTGAAAATATGTGTCAGTCGCTTTAGGGCTCGTCCATGTGGCATTTTGGTTTACATTCATTTTCCCCATGCAAATGATTATGGAAAACCAATATGGACAAACAAAATGGTGTGAAAATTAGCCAATCAGTGTACTGCAAAATATATGCAGAATAAAAATATTACATATATATTTAGCAGTACTTTAATAGCCGCATTTTCCCGCCTAATGGTTGACATAAGAAATTTGAAAAAGTAAGTATCAGCGGGAAAGAAAGGAGGCGCAGTAAAAACACTATGTTGATATGTAATATTTATTAAATATATCAAAAACAAATACAGAATCTTTGTTCTACTTTACTGGTCATCTGTAAATAAAAACATCATTTAGTGGATATTTGTTTGGCAACATGAATGGAACTCCACCGAACAAACTGAAGTCTTTGGTCATTACCCACTATGTCTCTTTCATGAGTCATCTGTACAGCTTTTCGGCATTACGGAATTCAGAAGACCTGCTGATCACCCAAAAAACGGAAAAAAGTTTTATCATCATATACTAGTTTTTACACAGTAGCTCAAAACCTACTATAACAGTTAGTGTCTTACCCTCTGCCCTCCTTTTTTATAACGTGTGTGCTTGCTGTGTGTCTTTTTTTTTTTATTACACTGTGATAAAGCGAAGGCAGAGAGGCCATTTAACCCCAGGGGGAGTATGTGTAGTTTGTGTTGTGAGCAACACAAAGCTAAGTTTAGTTATGGGCCCCTGGGGTGGAGCATTTGGAGAGCAGGGTGGGCCAATGCTCCACTCCACAGTTTAGTGGTTTTCTTGTGAGACAGATCCAGGCCAGGGTTTTTTGGACTGCCTCCAAACCACTGCTCAGCTGCAGATAATCAGCTGTAGCAGTGGGAATAAACCACTCCCTGCTAGGCAGGTAAAGGGGGATTGCTGGCTTCCTCCCTGGAAGCAGGTAGGAGAGAGGCTGTTCTCTCCAGTAAGAGAGTCAAGGCTGGCTTGGAGCACTGGGAGTGCAGAAAGGGAAGCAGTCAATGCTGGCTGGAGCACTGGAGTGCTGAGAGCGGACAAAGACACTAGGTTGGTGAAACCAATACATTTTGTTATAGTTTAACCCCTGAGAGAGAGGGAATCTGATGTGAGTTAGTGCTCAGACGAGCTAGGCTTTTTGTTTATAGGGATTTGTGTTACATTATTGCATTCATTTGCTGCTGCCTCATGTGTAAACTTGCAAATAAAGTGCCTGGAATGAAGTTGCATTAAAAGACTGTGCATGTTTTGCCCTAGAGGACCGTGCTACCTGCTGACAAGGATCACAACACACATATAACAAGGTGTTTCTATGTGTATTTATTAACTTTGATGTGAGATAATTCTAAATAAAACCTAAATTATATTTAGCTAGATTAACAGTACCCCAATGTATGCATTTGCCATTATCATGTAAAGCTACAGAGCCATATAAGAGACCTGACCATTTCAGTTATTACAGTTGTTTTGGTAGATGGATTTAATGGACTTATGTCTTGTTTAGCGGCATTGTACCAATCTGAATGTTGAAATTACCCCACAATTTATGAAAGTAGACTCTTCAAGTATCTCATACACATTGGGATTTTGATGGGTATTTTGTAAATCTGATATGTGCCCTGTGATAAAACTTCCCCCAAATTATGCTCAGCTATCTCTTCTGTGTAAAACAATATCTATACTGCATGTCTTTGGCATTATTTTTGGAAGTTACAGTGCCCTATATATGACCTGAATATTTCAGTTTTTACAATTACAATTTTGGGTTTGATGGTTGGCAGAACATTGCCCAGAGGACAACACTGCCCCCACCGGCCTGCCTTCTTCCTATAGTGTCTCCTGCTGCCATCTCTCCCTTAGGTGAAACACACACACACACTCACCATCCACCTGATCTAAAAGAAAACTTAATTCATCAGACCAGGCAACCTTCTTCCATTACTCTAAGGTCCTGTTCAGAAGCTCACTTCCTCATTTTAATGCGCTTTTGGCGATGGACAGGGGCATTATAGACACTCTCCCCGGTCTGTGGCTAAACGGCCCAAGAAGCAGCAAACTGCGATACACTGTGTGTTCTGCATCTGTAGCAGTACTTACCCTCTCCAGGGGCCGGCCGGGGTCCTCTCTTCTCGCCGCGCGCGGTCCTGCACCTGCACGAGCCGTGCACGGCTCATCTGCCGGCGAGATCAGGAAGGCGGGCAGTGACCGCGAGAAGCGGTCACGTGTCCCGCCTGACACTAAGAGTGCACCGCGTGTCTCGGGCGCACTCTTAAAGGGACAGTGGGAGACGAAATTTAAAACAGTCTCCCATTGGCCCCTGTCATACCACATTCCCCATACACTCACGTTTTTGGGGCGTGTATATGACCGGGGCCAATCAAAGTGAACTCTAGGGTATTTATACTCACCTGTTTCCTTAGTACCTTGCCCTATCGTGGTTTCTGTTCAGTTCCCTTTAGTGCTTGTATCGTTCAGTTGTTTTTTTGGTGCTTGGCCTTGGCTTTGTTCCTGACTCCGCTTTCTCGTTATCCTTGCTTGTCTATCCGCCGATTTACTCTCCTGTGTACCAGTCCCTGGCTTGTTCTACTTTACGCTGTCTCTCGGTTCCCTTGACCTCGGCTTGTTCTTGACTCTGTCTTTTCTTGTACTCGTCTAAGTCCGGCCATTCTAAGGTCTGGTAAGACGTATCTTGTTTTCTTGCCTCTAGACTATCTGGACTATTCTTGCGTGTTGGGGTATATTACCGTGACAGCATCATCTAACTGCTAATCTTCTACCTATATCATGAAACTGACTATTTAGGTTTTGGTAACACAAAACCATTCACAACTTTTATAAAATACATTCACCTATTAATTAAGGGCTTGTTATAGTGCAGAACAAGGACACATAGATGCCACGGTGATCTGATGTCGATGTTACCTGGATGCAATTACATTATTACTGAGCATTTCAACTTGGAGCTGTGGTCCTATCAGATCCTTCTTTTCCCGTATGATTTCCTATAAGATTTTTGGAGTCTGCTCCATCACTGAGAAAGCCAACTGTCTCCCTTACTCGACATCTCCAGTTACTATCTCCATACAAATGTATTTAAAGAGACATACAAATTGTTCTGCTTATTCCAACATTTATAAGCTCACATTATGCACAATCCTATAGGCCAACACATTTTTCATATTTTCTTTTTATCTGTTGTACTAATACAGAAGATGATCAAGCTTTTGGTACTAGTCACCTATTCCGTTTCCCATTCTATAGTACCATTGTGCCTACAGCCCTATAAATGTACTGTTTTATTTTAATTCTATGTTCTATATTTATCTCAATTTAATTATCACTGCAGAAATCATCGATGATACATAAAATAACAAAAATCTTACAGTATTTATAGTTTTAGTATAGCATACTTCACTTGATTAAAATTTCATTCAAATTGCATTACAATGGAAAGGATAATTGAAAGCAGTTGTCTTTCTGCGGCCGTACTCCAAATTGCAGCCTTCCAGTTTTGTGGGTCCCTACCTTGCTAGCCTGGTGGATTTTCTATTAGCTATCATGCCAGCAGTCCTTTAATGCTTTTAGGGTGATGTGTTCCATAAGTACATCTCCCATGCTATAAGGCTGACTATTGTTGTTTCTACTCCAGTATGATGCTCTTGTGGGATGGTCTTGGATTTTGTGAGGCAAGTCTCCTGCCTAATTCAGTGTTATCCTACCTATTTCACTGCACACCAGTGGCACGGGCTTATCTCAGTCTACTTTCTTTTCATGTCATTTATGTCAGGATTACTAATTGATCCAACACGTAGAACTGTATCACACCTAGGACTAAAAGGTAACGTCTTACCGGGCCTTAGAATGCCCAGACTTAATGTACCAGAGAATAGTCAGAATACTTGCTGAGGTCAGGGAGACAGAAGGAAACACAATGATGAGGGAAAGCCAAAAGTCAAGGATACCAGAATACAGGGAAGTCAAAATGAAGCCAAAGTGAAAAAACAGATTTAAACTCAGGAACAAACTCTCGACAACCACTAAGGGAAACCACGACAGGGCAATGAGGAGAAGTAGAAATGCGCTTAAATAAGCCATTTACAAATCGGCCTTTGACCCCAGAACGTAGCTCTGGACGTGGGGCTATAATTTGGCGTAGATCCACAGTGAGATCCACTCTCTATCTATATTTACTCTGATTTAGTGTCTGGGAAACACTGTTGTATCAATTACTGTTGCATATTCACTTTTACTCCATTCTGTGAAGCGCCTACTCACTATCGTTTACCGTAGATCCACAGTGGCCAGTGACCATCAACATGTTGCAGGAGTCAGGTACACTGACGCACGGCCACTGAGCACAGATACCGCAAGATGAGGGTGAATATGTTACAATTTACTTTACTCAATTCATCATTTATCCACTTCAAATCTCTTGCTTCCTAGCCGTGGAATACTTTTAGCTGAATTCCATAGTAATCTTGTTCACCCTCCCAGTTACTAATTTAGTACTCTCTAGGTCCAGGATCTACATCTTGGCCCATCTAATGACATATGTACCATTTGGCAATGTGCTAGTGGTCATAGGTTACCAAGGTTATGCAAAACAACATATTTTAGGTTAAGTGTGATTTTCCTTGTATCTCTCAATTTACCCATGGTCTATAATGGTCTACTTTACACTTAATAAATGTTAAAATGTTGGAATCTTGCAACACTCCTGCAATATACCTCTGAAGTTGTCATTTTGTCACACCAGACTAATGACTGAATAAGATTACTTTAAGGCAGTATGCATATTAGACAGCTCGAACAAATATTTGCATGTTATCTTTCTTCTCATGTATGGTAATTGATTTGTTCAAAACACAAAAACGCATGTTATTTCTTATTTAAACGATCAGCAGACCCTTTGATAAACCTTGGTTTAAAAATTAAAGTTGTTTGTTCTCTTGCTCAATAACCTCTTATGGTGCTACAGAATTGCAATGCAGACAGGAAACAAGGCAAACTATCAGCTCTGTAAATCTACTAGGCTCTATTATAAAACGCCCAGCCTAAGGCTACTGCACTAGGTTTATTTAACTCACTGGCCTGAATGTTTGATGACTGGGTGTTAACTTTCATGGAAAAAAGTTGTAAAAGCTAGCTGAGCACACGTCGTGTACTTAGGTTTAGAAAAAGGAAAAGGGCAACTGAACTTATAGTGAGGGTTATTCACTACATTTGCAGCAGCAGATTCTGCCAGGCCCATTCAGAGCACAAATTCACTATTTGAACTATTCACAGAAAATGTACTATTGTCTAAACCAAACTCAGTAGTATTGATTAAACTAACCGTTTTTTTCTTAATTACCCAAATTATGAATACATTAAGGCTGAGTATTAATTGCTGAACATTCCTGAAACAGTCTTGCAAATACATGTATTAATAAGTAATAAATGGCAAAGTAAGTCATTAATGTATAAATAAAGTTTGCCAGTCCATGATTGCTGAATAATCAGGATATCCCAGCATTCCCTATTTTTTAAAGCCTTGCACAGTGTTTGACGGTTAATCATTCCGATTCCCATCCTCTTATTCTCATTCTCCTTCATTGGATGCTGAGATATAGGGTAATCATTTAGTTAATATTGACATCTTTAAGACTCTCGACAGATGGAGGCTTTCACATTATGCAGTGGGGTGCATTTTAAAGGAACACTCCAAGCACCATAACAGCTCTCTGGGAAGGAGTCTAGGTATATTTGAGTGGTTTGACTTCTTACCTGAACGGTATAACTTTTTACCATTGTATAGCCTAGTTTAGAAGAGCTAACATAACATCCTGCTTTTGATCTCTGGTATTAGGGAGCAGCACCTGGAATGTACCAGGTAAGATGTCAACATATTCAAAAGCAGTTTGACTCCTAACACTAAACGTGACAGTTCCAGTGCACTCCTAGCGCCATAACCACTATAAGGAAATGTAGTGGTTATCGTGCATTGAGCGTATCTTTAATATAATTAGTTGAGATCATTAATAGACCTAATTACCAAGGAATGATCTTTGGGTTCCCTCGTGTTTACATACTCCATGTGTGATGGATGAACTTTGGGCTTAATGGGCAAAGTTAGCGGCCATGCCTCTATCCTGTTTACCATGTTCCCATTGTAAAAGTGTTACCAGTGCTTGACCCAGGGATCCGGGCATGAAACACCATGATTTAATGTAAAAGGTTGCATAGATTGCTGACACAGGACTCCTATAAGGAGGTGTGGTAATGTAGTATTATTATTATTATTATTATTATTATGTTGTATTTTATTCTAACAGGCACTGCAGGTATTAAGACTGTTTTCTGTAAAGCTACAGCTTTACCAAATGAAATGGGGATGTACTATTAGAGAAAAGGCTGTCTAATGGCAGCACTTTGGAGAATATAGTGTTAGCTGGAGACCAGGTAACATCCAATTGGGGCAAGGCAGGACATTCCATAAGAATTGGACATTAATTCACTCACAATTGATAACACTAAATATATCTTCAATAAAAGTGACCTACTCCCTCACTGGAAAAAAAAAATCTCTAGTGATTTAGAAATTAATATTGCAAATTCAAGATTTTGATTCAAGTATTTTTTTACTCCTTATATATGCAATAAAAAAGATGGCTAATGTATATAAAATATCAGACTTATAAGGCTTTCAAAAGGCTTTTGTAATGACTCATAAAATCACTTGCAATGTTTGTTCTTGTCCTGATGGGAGTTGAATTCCTTTGCACTATCTTTCAAAGGTATATTCATTTTAAATTTTAGCCACTAGAGGGCTTTTGTTCATTTGAGATACCTGAGAATGGATTATTCGTTTCTCTCACCTGTAAGAATCATAGAAGTCTGTTGTCAATAAGTAAATGCTTTATAGTCATACTCATCAGCTCCTGAGCTCTGGGCCTTGTCGTGTTGTTTCCTTTATGTGCATCGTCATACTAGTAGTTTCTGCTTCATCTACCTGTGCATGACATCTGTTCTCTCGTTAAGAACCTCACTACATTGTCATCAGCTTGCATTCCTGCTGTGTTACTTTCACGATTGCTATTGTACTTATTGTCATTTTGTACTTTGTTACATTCACCCTTGGGTTTTAACATTAGTTCTCCATGTCCCATTATCAGCAAAATGCTATGACAAGCTATGACATGACAACTGTTCACTGTCATTATCTAGCATATATAATCCAGGTTCAACACTCTACCCTGCTACTAGCTGGTACTTAGCCTGCAAGCAAAAACACATTGTGTATGTATTCAAGATTGATGTTCTCAGGAATACCTGGGGCTTGAGCCCAAAGGAAAACTTAATGACCCCCCATTAACAGACAGGTGGGATATATGTCATGTCACATCCCCGCTTTTCTATGTAATGCCCCCTCCTATCTACCCATGAATAGCGTGCTGCTGATGGTTTGTTCTCCCAGATATCAATGGAATCATAGCCAGAAACTGGCACATACTGCACAGCCAGGTATACAATTCAATCGGGCTACACTACCTAGAGGTATTTGCTGCAAAAAACCCTTCCGACAGTCACCTAGGGGCCCACTCTTTCTCCATACTACTGATCTTTATTTTTATAATAGGTGCTTTCAGAAGCAGGTGCATAATGTGAAATTAAATATAAAAAAGGCCAATAATATCCCCATGCTCCCTCCATCAACTGTATAGTACCATGGTTAAAGAATCCCACATTCAGGGCTTCAGTCCTTAAAGCAACACATACCTACACTTGTGAAAACCAAAACCCTCAAACCAATTTAAAATCAGGTAACTACCTAGGATAACTGTGGTTTTTGCTTTCATTCCAGGCACTCTTGCTTTGTCGCACCTGTTCTGCTATTTCAAAACAGGTATATAATTAATCTGACCTACAGCTCAGCTACAGATTTGATGAACACTTCTGCTTTTAGTCCGGATACCCTCCTAACATAAAGTACACAGCTTTGCATGCAACATATAATTAGCTCACTTGAGATACTTTGTTATTTGAACCTGACTCAATATATTTTAGTCTCCTGGACTATATTGCTGTAATTACCTTGATACTTTCCTTGATTGCTACTGTGATTGCTTGTTTATTCTTAGTTTCTATTGATTTCCTTACTCTATGCAATGCCTTGGATTTAAAACTAAAATTTACAACTTGGCTGCAATATTTGCCTTTCTTGGATGTAAAACTCTAGAGTACATTTGATCTTTCATGTTAGGGGTTTCCCTTGACCTGTATGAAAGCAGACTTGAGTTCTAAGGCATCTTATTAACTAACCTATGTTGGGTTAAACATCTACATACATACCTTGTACTACATTCTTTTTTTGTGTGTGTGTGTGTATTGAAATTTATATGTGATTTCAGAACTCCTCCAGTACTTATTCCAATAGTTACTTTGTTTTCAAATCAAAATAATTACATTGAAAATTATTAATGCGCCAACTCATTGACCAACTCATTGACCCTTTGCATATGGACTTCTTTCTTATTTCTCTATATCAGCGTTTCCCAATTGGTGTGCGAGAACACAAATGGGGTACTGCCAAAATTTCGGGAAACAAAATAACTGCGCGATAATTGAGGCAGGCGGCGAGGGAGCACTCTCCCCTGCTCGGCTCCCTCACGCGCACAGCAGTGATGCTTGAGCCGGAATATGATGTCACTCCGGCTCCGCCATTACTAAGAGGTGCGCGAGGGAACTGAGCAAGAAGATTACTGCTTCCTCTCCTCCCGCATTGTATGCCCACACGCCAGACGCTCAACCCAGCATCCCCACTGGATCCCAGGGACTGCACGCCAGCAGCTCAGCCCATCAGCCCCACTTGACCACAGGGAAATAGAGACTCCATGCCCGCACTTCCAAAGGTAGGGAAACTGGGTGGAGTGAAATAAAATGTAATTTTTTAAAAACAATTGTGTGTGCGTCTGTTAAGGAGTTTGTATGTGTGTTTGTCAGTGAGTGTGTGTATGTGTGTTTATCACTGAGAGTATATGTGTGTTTTGTCAGTGAGCGTGTATGTGTGCTTGTCAGTGAGCGTGTATGTGTGCTTGTCAGTGAGCGTGTATGTGTGCTTGTCAGTGAGTGTATATATGTTTATATGTGTGTCTGAGTGTGTGTCAGTGTGTGTATGTGCCACAGTGTGTATCTGAGTGTGTGTGTGTGCCAGTGTATATCAGTGTGTTTGTATGTGCCTATGTGTATGTGTGTCAGTGTATGTGTATCTGAGTGTGTGTGTGTCTGCATGTCAGTGTGTGTATCTGTGTGCCACTATGTGCCAATGTTTGTGTATCTTTGTGTCAGATGCATACACACACAGATACACAGACACAAAGATACTGGTACATACAAACACAGATACACACACTTTGATACATAGATACATACACCTTGACATACAGATACATACATACATACACACACACACACACAGATACAGTGTGTGTCAAGGTGTATGTATCTGTGTGTCACATACATACACACACCCACAGATACACATTGACACACAGATACACATACTGGCACATACAAACACAGATACACACACCTTGACACACACCAGCACATACAACTCTGCTATGGATTATTTGAATATGGAAATATTTGTATTCTCCTTATAATGGTTTTAATCATTTATTCAAACGGTAAATTAAACAAATTTGGCATAATTTCAGTGTGAGTCTATATTTCATTTGTAAAGCAGCAAAAAAAAAAAGGCAAGATTCATAAAATCTTTGTGATTCCCTAATCTTCTAGAATCTACTGTTTTCAACTGTGGTTAAGGTCTCAAGAGTCAATATCTTTAAATTCCCTGGATGGAAAAAAAAACATCCATTACAGAAGATTGGTGGTTTTATGCATCTTAGGCTGTTGTATTTAAATTAAATAACTAAAACCAGAAGCAACGAAGTCCAAGAAAAAAAAAAAAAAAAACTAGCCGCTGAACAAAGTTACATTTATTCAAAATTAGGAGAATATTAGCTAGTCTGACTTTCTCCTCTGGTTATTTTTGGAATATATCAGTCTGACATGGTGCTGCACTTGAAATTGATGGAGTTTTACCTCTCAGGAGCAGTCCTGGTTTTAATAGAAGGGGTATTAAAGTTTATGTTCCAATATTAGAAGTTTGTCGTTTAATGAAATTTCCTTACGCGTCACTGAAGTTGGTGCACTGTGCTCTGGTCATTATGTTTCAGTTAAATATATATATAGATGTGCCGTTGACTTGTACTACGTCGAAAAAAAATATATTCAAAATATAAGGCATGCTATAGAATAGAAAAGTACAGTTTAATTACCATTTCTTTTCATATTTTCAGAAGATTTCTTTTTTAGAGAATAAATTGACAAATAGAAAATTGCAAATAATTAAATAAAATGCCTTTTTTGTATTAGCAGACTTATTTCTATGATATACTAAAATCTGTCCTGTTTTTTGTTTTCTTAAAAAGCATGGCCTTTTGAATACAGGGTTAATTCAAATACTTTATTTAAATAAATACAGCATCTACGGATAGAATAGGGATTTGGGATAGTGCATAAGTTACTTTTTTTGTTTAAATACAGCATTTTACTGCTGAAAATGCTTTATGAGATCTCTTTACAAAACAGTGAATTATAAGTCAAAAATTAAACTGTTAGAACTGGAAAAAGCTGATTTAATCAAACGCGTCAACTAAATCTCATGATTTGTATATAAATTGCAATTGATCATTTTATATTAAGCATTCATAATAATGATGAAGACAACATTATTTAATAACATACCCCTATACTAATTGCAATAATTTGCAAAAAATAATATACAATTTAATTTACCTTACAGTGCTATTCACTTCATGGTGAATATTTGGTGATACACAAGGATACTGCAAATTTGAGGCTAGGATAACATAGTTGAAAACATGGATTACAAAAAAGTAGTTATTGTATTGTTTTTGTATTTTTTTCAACTGTACCCTCTGTATTATCCACCAAATACCCATAACCACCCTTTCAACAGAAATCTAATTTGTCCTTGAACTGCATTAATTTTGTTTTCCAACCGACTACTCATTTATCATGACTGGTAGGTATACACAGCATCACAACAAATACAAATATTTTAAGATATTTTTCTGTATCTGCACTCGTTTTGTACAAGACGTAACTGCGAAAAGAAAAGTTTTTGTTTTTTTTCTTCACTATTGATATTTATACTAGATATTGATGTATTTACATGTGGTAACAAAACAAAGGTTTATCTGAAAACATTCTACAATATGTGTGGGTGCACTAAAAAGGCATGTGTAAATGGCACTTCTAATAGCTCCCAAACGCTCAAGTGGATGTTTTGTGCCTCCAACTCGTACATATGAATATAAACAAATTTGTATGGATAAAATACTTTGGGCGTTACATATAAAAGTGTTAGTGGGAATAATGCAACACGGGTAGTAGTACCAAAGTAAGTTTATTGAAAAATGTATTTCTGCCAAAAATTGCCAGTACAACAGGTCTACAAAAAAAGTTGTCTAACATTAATGTAGTTTTTATAGTATTTGCAATGCTATTTACTATACATGATATTACCTACACTGCATAAAAAGTACTTATGTGAAAATGGATCATTGTTGTTCTTTTCTATAAGTCTATTAGTACATATGTATGTGTATAATTTAGGTGCAATGGCAAAAAAAATGGATCAGTCTCAATGTGAAAAATGTACATTATTTTATAAGAACTCTCTTTTATGCTTTGCTTCAGTTGTCTGCAGATTAAATATGGCTATTAGTGATATCAAATTAAAGTTCTATTAATTCCCCTCACCCCTCCTTTAGTTACTGTCACTACCAAACCAAAAAGATGTGTTTTTATGCATTTGAACTGCTAGAAGATTGGCGGGAAATATGATTTAGAATAAAATAAACACACAAGATTAATAAATTGCCAGATTTTTGTTATTATTGCATTATTGCACGTCATTTAATTCATACTCCATTTTAATCTAAGCCAGTAAAAAAAGACTACAAAGCTGTGTCCACTTCTGCTTGGAAGGATTAGACGGTGACAGATGGGGGAGATATGAGGGTTCAGCATTATATGTTATTTTTTTAGTGCCTTCATCTCTTATTATAAATGAAGGGAGTATATACTTCTGAGTTAGCTGGTCGTTTAGCCGTATAGTTCAGATACACTTTATTGGCCAATATTCCCCTAAAATGTTGCATTGTAGGTAATGAAGAAAGATAATAGCTATAGTCTCATTAGTCACTTAAACTCCCCTGCATTTTTGAAAAGACCTAAATGAAACCAATATGTGTTTAGACAGTATCTGGGGCATGTATGACTAACACATACAGATGTGTCTAATGCTTTCTTTTTTTATACCTTTTTTTTTCTCAAGAAAAGTTTTGTCATTTATTAACCGAACACAAGAATGTGTTTACATGGGTTTCAGAATGTAGCAAATGCCTTGTAGGTATATAGTTAATGGATATATGGCAGGGCTTTTTTCACGTTTAGTAGTCAGTCTTACAGTTACTCCAAGCACCATGACTATTTTATTGAGTTGAAGTGGACATGGTGCCTCTGTATGTGCAGTTCTTCGTTGTTGTTTTTTTACACATACAGAGATTAACCTTTTAGCTGCCGGAGGTTTAACTTCACCAAATGGGAATTGGGGGCACACTCAGAAAATGCTTTTTTCAGGAATGGTGCTGCCGTAGAGACCAAAATTTATATGTTCACCGATATTGGGTGTGACGAGACCAATCTCGCCACATTGCATTGGAGGAGCCTGGTCGCCCGCCTGCTGCCTTTGGATTATGGACCGGCAGCTAAAGGGTTAATTTTACTGTGCAGAAGGATTTATTTCTCCCTTTCTGCACAGCCGTTCGGTAGATTCCTGTTTGCAACCTCCCCAGAGCCGTGGGAAGCCGGCCGGCGCCGTTAATTGGCCACCCAGGAGCTGGAGTGTGCTGCCAATTTACCTCCCTGAAGCTGCGGTTAACCGCAGCTTAATTGACTGTTATTGGGTGGCCGCGGTTACACTTAGCGGCCGCTAGGTGGCGGTGTTCTGGAGCTCCCCGGGCAGCCAGCGCTTTTCTGCCCGGCTTTCATGCACCAAACCCGGACACTTTTACGTGCAGGCACCGCTGAACTTCCAGCCCCTGGTTCTAATTCGTGTATATTTAACCGAATACATGTAAATTTGGTAGTTTGTATATGTGAATGTTAACCCAGATAGCACAGCCATGGAGCCAATTCGTGTAATTAAAGACTTTGGCTCCATGGCAATTAAACTGTATTCGTGTGGTCTGAGTGCCATTCACCTATTAATGTGCACTCAGACCTGAGCTATCTGGGGATATGTGACATGTCTGTGTTTTATGTATAAAATGTGTCTTTATGTATTTTAAAGTGATAGTCTGTCTTTGTGTCCCCACGTGTGTAATGGAGTTTTGCCTTTGTCCTGGGAGATAATTGAATTACTTCTCCAGGGCAGAGGGGAGGAAGCCAGGATGCATTGTGGGGATGTTTTACTGCTGTATGTCTGTAATTGGTACTTGTCTGTCCGTTGTTACAGTCTTCCATCTGGTGTGTCCACCAGGTGGGAGACCTGCATAAATACAGGGGCAGGTAGCCCTCAATAAACAGACCACTGCTTGACCCTCAACACGGAGCCTTGTCTCGTTCTTGGGGGGATTCACTGTATGCTGATAGGGACTGACTGCCAGGAGTGTAAGCCGCTTGGGAGCTTTTCCTGTTCGTCTGCTAGCAGCTATTCGTGAGGTTCCAGTTCAGGAGTTTGGAGTGCTACCTTATTCCCATGTATGCAGTTCAGGAGTTTGGTGCATTCAGTTATATCCAATTCGTGAGTTTTGTTGATTCTACAGTAGCTGTGCCTGTCTGTGAAAAGGGGATTATCGCCCAACCGATTTTAACCCCTTGTCTGCTGAAACGGTCTGTTACATTGGGGTACTGTAAACTAGTGTTGGGCTTAACACAATATGGCCATATGGTGGAACTGAATACCTAAATTTGTTCATTAAAATAGGTAATTTTAAGTAGCCTTCTAAAAGTTAAAACTGTATTTGCATTTGTGCGCTGTTCCTTAATCTCTATTCTGTGCAAAACTGGCATCTGATGCCAGCACACTCACCTGGCGCCAAACAGACAAGGACAGCATGCACCCCTGATGCCACCCCTTTCCTCCTCTAAGTCTGTCCTCCCTGATATCCCTCCTCTCCAGCAAGGAGGAGTGATGTCAGCCAATGAGAGTCGGACTGAAAGGAGAACTTTGTTTTGGCGATGGAACAGAGGTGAGTTTTATAATTTATTTTTCTTTTATTACTTTGAGGAGGTGGGCCACTAATGACATGATCACCTTAATACATTTCATATTTATATCATGTATATGTAGGTTGTCTACATTGGAGTTATTTCATTTCATATCATTACGTTTAACATGTCTTGCTCCATTCCTGGTATAGTATAGATATGTGTAGCTATGCTGTTCAATGAGTCAAGAAGCTTTGAGGGGTTGGTTATAACACACAAGCAATGATGTGAATGAACATACCATGATATTTTTTAAAATTCATAATCCCAGCTTTTACAATCTTGATACTGTTCCACGTGAGCATCACTTTAATAATGAGTTATGTTGTTCAGTAAAACGATCCCTAGACTGTGTTATGGGTTTGATTGGCAAGCAAAAAAATATAACCAACTGCTTTTTAAGCCTAAGTAATACCTTAGCCAACATAAAGTAAAGGCCTCTGATTGCTTGGTGTTCTGTATAACATAACGGAGAACAATATATTACAATCTGGGTCTGCTCCATTAGTTAAACATATAGGTAAAGTATTTCAAAGAGCAGCAGGGCAATCATAACTAAAAAAAAATACATAACTATGAAAATATATAGAATGTGCAACTACAACTTGTGCATGAAATAAATGCAATATGGATGTCTTATGAAAACTGAGATTAATATCATTCCATTAAAAATAAAAATCCTAAAAAACAAAAGTTCTAAGAAACACCCAATCAAATAGAGGAACATGGGTTCTTACCTCAAGAATGTAGGTAAAAAGGATAGAATACACAAAATCACAAAGACTAAAATCCATAGGCCTGAGGGTGCTAGGCACTTACTCAAAATGAACTTGCTCAGTTGGAAAAGTCCTCATTGGATGTGAATGGGTCCCACCGTTGGACATTAGAGAATGAATGTGCAATATCTTTTTTTTTATTTTTATTTTTTTTTGAGCCATGCACTGAGGAGGGAAGTGTTTCCTTGGTAGACAATGTATCCAGGAAACAACATGTCACTGACTGAGTGGCACCCGCTGATTATTATGCATTGTACATGAGAAGATAAGTGCCACACGTGTCTCACAAGCTCTCATGCCTGGACCTCAACAGTGTGCACAACTCATTAAAATGCAAGTACAAAACATGAGAAGGTTTTCTATTTTACAACAAATTCATATAACACCACAAACTATTGGATTAAAGTAATTTAATTTAGTCCTTTCCACTCTGTTTTTGTTTAGTTCTTTTCTACCATCTTCTTATTTATTTTGAGTGAGCGAGTCTTAGTTGGCTAACCAGCTTCAGTTTAGCTCACCTCATTCAAAGGCCATCGGTGAGAGTTTTGGATTCTGTTATATTGACTATAACCTTGGTACTTACTTACCCTACTTCCCTCCATTTTAGTATAGTCAAATTATCATTTTTGTACAGTGAAGAGTGGTTGAAGCAGCAGCTTTGATTAAAATACAGTGGTATTCAATGGAAACCATGGATGTACAAGAGCATACAAATATAATGTATTCTGGCAAACGGAAATAACAAAGACTCACACTGTGATTTTATTAATGACACGGAGGCTCCTATTATGCTATCTCTTTCTTACTTTATTCCTCAGCAGCAAAGAAAAAATATAACTGAAAGAGAAAAATATGTAGAATATGAAATATATAACAGATACAACCATATCTGCCTAGTAACAGGGCAGCCAATCAGTCTCTAGGAACAGTCCATAAATCTCCATCCTTGTATTTCCACTTCCTCTTTCTTTGCTGCTGTCCTCAGACCAGCTAAGTATTATTTTTTCTCTCCTAAATTGTGTGCTTGATTGTATTTATTAGGGTTTTGTACCCTGTGTTTACTACCCAAATATTATTGTTGATTACATTGTTTGCTGTTTTTCTGTATATTTTCGTTTATTTAGTCTATTTTTATTGAGGTTTTTGTTACTGTTTGCCTCCCCTGCGTTTTTCCCGCCGCTTCCCCTGTCTGTGTTGCCTTTTCACTCACCCAGACAGGGTTCGCGGCTAGCAGGGGAGACTTGCATCGGAGTTTTTGTACTCCTTGGTTCCCTTCCCTCTCCCCTCGCGACTGCGTGTGCGGCCGCGTTTGTTTGCCGACCCGATAGCTATCTCCTCGCACCCGCTGGTGCGAGGGAGTTCCCGGCCGCGTGTGATTCACGCGCTCCCCAGCCATTGGCGGGGGTGGAGCTTAGTGGCAGCGTGGCGCGCTCTGCACACGGCGGCCATCTTCTGCCTCATCGCACGAGGGCTGGGCGCAGTGGTGTATCCTGGTTTTGTGCTGCCCTAGGCAGGACAAAACTCAGGCGCCCCGCCCCCCCCCCCCCCGCGACACCCCCACTGAACCCTTCGCCCCCCCCCCGTCCAGCCTTCTAAATACACACACACAAATTCACTGACAGATACGCATACACTAGCTAACAGACACACACACACACTCACTGTCAGACACACACACTCTCTGATATATAATATAATATATATATAATATAATATATATATAATATATATATAATATAATATATATATATATATATATATATATAATATAATATAGAAATAATATATATGATATAAATAATATATATATATATAATATAATATATATAATAATATATAATAATAATATATAATATATATAATAATAATAATATATAATATATATAATAATAATAATATATAATATATATAATAATAATATATATAATAATAATAATATATAATATATATAATAATATATATATAATATATATATAATATATATATATAATAATAATATATATATATATAATAATAATATATATATATAATAATATATATATTATATATATATATATATTATATATATATATATATATATATATATAATAATAATATATATAATATATATATAATAATAATATATATATAATATATATATATAATAATAATATATATATAATATATAATTAATTTAACCTACCCCCCCAGCCTCCTTACCTTTGGGAATGCTGGGGGGGTTTCTTTACCTCCCTGGGGTCTAGTGGGGCTGCTGGTCGGGCTGCTGGGCTGGTTGCTGGGCGGGCGGCTGGCGAGGGAGCTCTTCCTCTGAGCTGTCTGCTCAGCTCCCTCGCGCGCCGCAGAGTGAGGCTGGGAGCCGGAAGATGACGTCATCTTCCGGCTCCCAGCCTCACTCTGCGGCGCGCGAGGGAGCTGAGCAGAGAGCTGAGAGGAAGAGCTCCCTCGCCAGCCGCCCGCCCAGCAACCAGCCCGGCAGCCCAGTTAGCCGCAAGGCTAACAAGGCATTTGCCCTGGGCATTTGGGGGCGGCGTTTTTTGCCGCCCCCTGGAAAATGCCGCCCAAGGCAAATGCCTTGTTTGCCTCGCGGCTAATACGCCCCTGGCTGGGCGGCTTTTTTCAACGGGTCGGCTCCCTTACCTCTCCCCTATAACTGTTCTGTGCAGGTATTTTTGCTTGTGGGTTAATCAACCCCTATTGTTAACTCTGTGTGTTTCCCCTAATACTGCCCTGATTCAGTATTGCACCGGTTACTCGGTGCCTGTTTTTATTATTTAAAGGTACAGTACTTAATTTTATTTTCTGCTCTGCGCATTATGCAGGCTGGAGGTGAGGGTTCTGGTAGCCCCAGTTACCCCATTATGGACCCCTCTCTGACTCCTAATGCAGGGGACTTAGGCCTTACTCCCTTCCAGGAGTTCCAGGCCCTTTTTGATTCTACTATGCAGAGGGCTCTGGCTTCGGCCATGGGGACCGTGTCCTCGTCCCTCTCCCACACTATCCAACAGGCGTTAACACTGCCTTTGACCCCTGTCATGTTGTCTGCTCCCATGCCTGCAGTTCAGACTCAGGCGGGTCGCAAGGCTCGAACAAAGGTTAAACATGTCTCTCCAGATGTGACGCAGGTGTTACCTGCCCTGACTGACGTGCCCATGGCCGTCCAAGATGGCGCGTTTCCGCGCAAGAGAGCCGCTGGCCGGGCAAAATCGGCCAGAAAATGGAAACGGGCGCGTGCCCGTGATGATGGATCGGATACCGATCAGACTGGAGAGTCGGATTCGGACCCCCCTGATTACGCCTCCTATGAGGAAGGGGGCTCCGGCGATGAGGCGGAGTTTGACGCTTCGGCACTTCCTCCGGGTGAGGGGCAGGACATCTGTGATCCTCAGGGTTACCCTCTGTTCGATCCCGATGATCTTCGCCATCCTCGCTCGGCGGAATGGGACCCGCCCGCGCACATTGCCTGTTATCTGGCACTTCGTATGCGTACCCCTCTCTCCAAAGAGGGGCGCAGTAAATTGAGGGCCGAGTGCCCGAGGCCTTCCGTGCCTGATGCGGCGTGCAAGATGCCGGAGGTTGACCCTCAGATCTCCCAATTCCTGGCTAAAACAGGTTGGAAGCCCAGGAAGGGGCTGGAGTTTTCATTGCATAATTGCCAGGACAAGATCCTGGACACCCTGGGCCCCGCTGCCAAGCTCTATGAGCTTTTGGAGGCAGCTAAAGCTGGGACAAAACCAATCGACCTCGATGAGGCGATTGGGTGGGTC
The DNA here is from genome assembly GCF_036172605.1 of Pelobates fuscus. Taxonomy (NCBI): domain Eukaryota; kingdom Metazoa; phylum Chordata; class Amphibia; order Anura; family Pelobatidae; genus Pelobates; species Pelobates fuscus. The sequence continues at coordinate 234,043,446 of NC_086317.1, forward strand.
CAGAGGTTAATTTGCCTCCTTGGCAACGCAAATACAGCCATGTCGGCTGAACGCCGCAAGGCGATTTTGCTCAAGATTGAGCCAAAGTTAGTAAACCTTGCTGTGAAGGAGCCGGGTGCCTCGGCCAAAAGCATGCTCTTTGGGGAGTGTTTTGTCAAGGATTTGGGCTCCTTTGTGCGTACCTTCACCGCTCTTGATAAAGCGCAGTCTAACCTGAAGCGGGTTTTTGGCCCTAAGGTTTTCCATGGGGCCGGGAGGTATAGGAGCCGTCCGCCCGGCCGTGGAGCTCGAGGTCCCTCGCGGACCCACAGAGGTTCCTTCTCCGCCCCCCGAACCTACCAGGAGTATAAGCCAGCACCCTTCTTCCCCTCACGTGGGAGACCTTGGCAAAGTCGAGGAGGTCGTGGACAACCCTCATACAGACGCCTTACGGTGAGTACCCCAATACGTATGTCTTGCAGAACAAGTGTGGGGGGCAGATTAGCGCTATTCCTAGATATGTGGGGTATGATCACCACAGATGTATGGGTTCTGGAGACGGTCAGAGGTTTCCGCCTGGATCTGTTGTCTCCCCCTGTCCAGACTTTTATCCCACAGGAACTGAGACTGCCGGACGGTCAGTCCGAGCTAATTACCGCGGAGATCGCGGAATTGTCTGCCAAACAGGCCATTCAAGAAATCCCTTACGACCACCCAGGATTTCTGAGCAATTTGTTTCTTGTCGCCAAGAAAGGCGGAGGTGTCCGCCCGGTGATAAACCTCAAACACCTAAATTTTTTCCTCCGTTACCATCACTTCAAGATGGAGGGTGCCCACTGTCTCCGGGACCTGCTCCGTCAAGGGGATTGGATGGTCAAATTGGACCTCAAAGATGCCTACTTGACTATACCCATGGCAAAAGAGCACTGGGACTTATTGCACTTTACGTGGCAAGGTCGTCGATGGCGGTTTACCTGTCTGCCGTTCGGTCTATCTTCGGCTCCATGGTGTTTCACGAAGGTGATGAAGCCCGTGGTGGCTTTCCTCAGGGCCCGAGGGGTCCGCATTATTATTTACCTGGACGACATATTGATTATGTCCTCGTCCCCCGACCAACTTCTCAGACACCTGGGATGGACGGCAAACCTCCTGGAAGGCCTGGGCTTCCTCGTGAATTGGGAAAAATCCATTGTGGAACCGGTACAGAGGATAGAATTCCTGGGCTTCGAGGTCGATTCGGTCACCCAGTTTCTGTTCCTACCGGAGAACAAACTTCGGTCGATGAAGAAGGAGATACGGCGTGCACTACGGGCCTCCTCTCTCTCCGTCCGGCAACTGGCGAGAGTGATCGGCCTCTTGGCCTCCTCAATTCAAGCGATTTTCCCAGGCCCATTACACTACCGGGCCCTACAACGTTTGAAAGGTTCCCATCTTCGGGCCGGGGGCTCGTACGAGAGCGTATTGATCCTGGACGACGACTCCAGAGACGAGCTACGATGGTGGTTGGACCACATGGAAGCATGGAACGGCCGGGCCATCTTCGGCTCCGCGCCGGACATGGTTATAGAGTCGGACGCGAGCCTACACGGTTGGGGCCCTCGCTGTGGCAGTATCTCCACCGGTGGAAGATGGTCCGAGGTCGAGTCGACCTTACACATAAATTGCCTGGAGCTTCTGGCAGGTTCGTTCGCCATTCGGAGCCTATCTCCGACTCAAGGGAATTGCTGCGTACTCCTGCGCATGGACAATGTGTCCGCAGTCAGGTACATAAACCACCTGGGTGGTACGAAATCGAAACAGCTGGCGAACCTGGCAAGGGACTTCTGGCAGTTTTGCCTCCACAACGCTATATCGGTTACGGCCGAACATATTCCGGGACTGGACAACGAATGGGCGGATTGGAATTCGCGTTACCTGAAAGATTCAGGAGACTGGCATTTACTATCCTCAACCTTCCAAAGGATGGACCGGCTATGGGGTCCTCTACACCTGGACTTGTTACAGGATGGACTGAACTCCCAACTGCCCCAGTACTTCAGTTGGAGACCGGACCCGACAGCCGCTGCGGTGGACGCGTTCTTACAGACGTGGCCGCAGGGGCGCCACTTTGCGTTCCCACCGTTCAATCTGATATCCCGGACGCTGACGTACGCGACCAGACAGGATTGCACGCTGGTAATGGTGGTTCCCCTGTGGCAATCTCAACCGTGGTTTCCCCGTCTCCTGGAAATGGCCATAGACTTCCCGCGGATGATCGAACTGAGGCCGGATGTGCTTCTAGACCCGGATGGGAACTCGCACGAATTGGTGGATCAGAACTTGCTCCAACTCACGGCTTGGCTGATCTCAGGGGACCCTGGTGTGTCGCGGACGTTTCGCAGGCGACTGCTCGACTCTTGGAGAATGCCTGGGCGCCAGGTACCAGACAGGCCTACAAGTCCGCATGGCGTGTGTGGTCTAGCTGGTGCTTGGGAAGATTGCTGGATCCACTTTCTGCTCCTCTAACTGCTCTGCTCAGTTTCCTGACTGAACGTTTCGATTCGGGTTTGGCCTATCGTACCCTTAATGTTTATAGATCGGCTATTTCAGCCGGACACAGAGGGCTAGATGGATCTCCGATTGGACAACATCCTGTTGTGTGCCGACTGTTGAAGGGTATCCGTTTCGCTAGGCCTCCAAGCTCTAGATACTCATCATTTTGGGACGTTAACGTTGTCCTTGGTTTCTTGGACTCCTGGCCCTGTAGTGAGGACCTGACTCTCAAACAGTTGTCATGGAAACTGGTCATGCTTCTGTGCTTACTTTCGTGCAAAAGAGTATCGGACGTCAGGGCTCTGGATTGGAACGCGATTTCGTTCACCCCCGAAGGTGTGTCGTTTAATATCTCAAGGAGGACTAAGTCGGCTTCCAAGTCGGTGGACTACCCTAGATGCTCCGTCAGACCGACTTTATGTCCTGTGGCTTGTCTCCAGGTCTATTTGGCTCATACTCGACAGTTGAGGTCAACGGACTTGCCTCCACTATTTATTTCCTTTAAGGCACCGTTTCTACCTGTCTCCTCGACTACGTTAGCCCGATGGGTTAAGGGTCTACTTTCCGCTGCAGGAATTGATACTTCGATTTTTTCGGCACATTCGGTTAGGGGTGCCATGGCATCGAAGGCTTCTACGATGGGATGTCGTCTGGACGATATCTTGAGAGCGGCGGACTGGTCTAAGGAATCTACGTTCCGTGATTTCTATTTCCGCCCGATTGAACATGTTTCTTCGTTGGTGGTGGCTCAGCTTTAAACTAGCATAATAGGAGCCTCCGTGTCATTAATAAAATTCCCAGATTTTACTAATAACATGACGTAAAGTCATGATTTTATTAATGACACGGAGGCGAGTATTATTCCCACCCACCCGCCCATGGATCTGGGGTAAGTTTATATTTATGATTCAATCGGGGTGATCTTCTCACTCATGGTAAGTGCACTTGGTTTACTTGTTTTGAATGCATATTCTTGTCGGGTGTGACTTATATCCTTATTAATCTAACTAGGATACTCGTTATGTACAGGTATTATGTATACGATATGTTACACTCAGGTCCTAAGTTTGGAGTTTACCACATATTTCTTTGTTTTACAGCTTGATTTCGTTATGTGGAAGTTACCAGTTTGAAGGTTAATCGTTACTAATATGGATGTTTCGGTTTGGGTCTTCGGTTCAGAAGGCAAAGAAGAGGAAGTGGAAATACAAGGATGGAGATTTATGGACTGTTCCTAGAGACTGATTGGCTGCCCTGTTACTAGGCAGATATGGTTGTATCTGTTATATATTTCATATTCTACATATTTTTCTCTTTCAGTTATATTTTTTCTTTGCTGCTGAGGAATAAAGTAAGAAAGAGATAGCATAATACTCGCCTCCGTGTCATTAATAAAATCATGACTTTACGTCATGTTATTAGTAAAATCTGGGAATTGTATTTCATTACACATTTTGTACTTGTTCTTTCTTTTGTTATTTTATCAATGCTTGCACTGTTTTAACATGAATATGCCAGCAAAATGTAACGTTTTTCTTTTGTATTTCATTGCTAACATTGAATCTACAAATAAAGATTTTTTTTTAAAAGAAAAAGTTACTTCAAATATACTTGTAGCTTTTTGTGTGCATTTACTATTAATGCCTTTGTGAATTTTCATTGTGTATTTGTTGTAAATATGAGTAATCAACATGTGGCAACAGCTGGTGATGTTTAAAAGTTATTAAGGGATAGATTTTGGGCAGAGCTTGTCCCTACCCCTTGGCTCTGTTCATTTTACCCCTTTGCGACACTAGATGGAAATTTTCTGTCATGCGAGTCTAGCCTTTTAAGGACGCTTAACAAAAAATTTCCATCATGTAATAAAATTAGCACCAGATCGCCACAGTGGGTGGAATTGCGAGATTTAGTTTCAAAAGTTAAAAAAACAAAACTTACTTAGTTAAAGTTTATTTGTACACCATGGTTAGGAAATTTACTCCTTTTACTAGGCCTACATAATTTTAACGGCTGACTCTGCCTCCGAGAGTGACAGTGGTGACGACTGAGTACCAGATACCGCAGGGCTCTTAGTAGATAGCGCTAATTTCCCTAGCACTCTTAATGACTTCACACCTGACATCCCGGAGTTTACTGCCACTCCTGGAATTCAGGCTGACTTGTCTCATTATAGCTCGGTGGATTTTATGCAGCTATTCTTTGGGATGATATCTCAGGGGAGGTTGCCACCCAGACAAATATTTACACCCAACAGTACTGGCACAAAACCAAGAGAGTCTCATCGACAGAAAAGGGAACTGATACCTCACCAGTGTACTAGAATTGAAGCTATTATGTGCACTAACTATGCTAATGGATATCATTAAAAAGCTCAGCATTAGGATGTACTGGTCCAGTATGTAGTGCCCCTGTAGTAAGTGCAGGGGACATATGAACTGTAGTGTGTGCATGGGGGTATAGTGTCTGTAGTGGGTGCAGTAGTGATAGAGGCTGTGTCTGGTGCTGGGAAGTATAGATGCTGCTGTAGTGGGTACAATGAGTAACAGGGGCTGTAGTGGGTGCAGGGATGGACAACGGCTGCAGTGTGTGCAGCTGTGTCATAGGGGCCGTAGTGGGCACAAATGGGCTGAGTTGGGTGCAGGATGGCATAGGGTCTGAGGTGGGTGGGCATATAGGCTGTAGTGGGTGCAGAAGGACATAGAGGCTGTAGTGAGAGCATATGGGCTGTAGGGAATGCAGAGGGACTAAGGAGGCTACACAGGAACTGTAGTAAGTGTATAGAGACTGAGGTGGGAGCAGGAAGGCATAGGGGCTGTGGTGGGTGCAGGGTGAGCATAGGGCTGTGGGGGGCAGGGTTGGTATAGAGGCTGTGGTAGGTGAAGGAGGATAGGGGCTATCGTGTTTGAAGGGTGGGTATAGGGGCTGTGGTGGGTAAAGGGGATAGCTATGAAAAGAGGAAAGATGGATAAGGGTAGGAACGGTAGGGGGTAGGAAGAAAGATATATAGAGAGAAGAGAAAAAAAGGGGGAGGCAGGGGCAAGTTTAGGTGGGAGCAAGGAAGTAAAGGAAAATTGGCCAATGTAAACCCAATATAGTCATATAGCATAAGAAAGTCACACTACTCTGAAAAGCCCAGAGCAGTTGTTGGGATTTTATGTCTCACTCATAATGGATGCGCCCCAGGCAGAGCATAGCTGTTCAGCAGGAGGGGCCCATGTCTGCCTCTGCCCAAGTGGTCAGTCCACCCCTTACATGAAGTGTTATTATGCCTAGCACATATAAGGATTGTAAAATATACAGTTAAATCTCACAGTGTGCGTAAAACAAAAAAAAAATGAAAAAAATTCCCACTACACTTTTGTAAACTAGCAAAAAAATTATCCCACGCTACAGTTCAAAATATGTATTTTGAAATACCCTGGGTGTCTTCTTTAAGAAATGGTAGGCCTTAGTGGGGAATTTTTAATTAGCAGCCTTCTAAAATGCTCCTTAATAGAACACAGACCCACGGGGCATATTGTTTTACTCAGAAGATGTAACTGAGCATAATTTCATAATTTAGGGAGTTTTATCACAGTGCCACACATCAAATGTGCAAAATACCCAGGAAAAATGCAACATGTATGTAAAAAAAAAAATCGCAATTTTATTTTTTACGATAAACCATGACATAAATGGCGGCATGTTCAGGCACAATATACGCCATAAGATATTCCCTGGAGTGTCTACTTTCACAAATGCTCTACTTCTCAGGCTATTGCTCTACTTCTCAGTTGCATCTCCAGCCAACTAGCATGAAGAAACAACATGTCTGAAGTAATCATAACAGACATAACATGCTCTATTCTAACACACACTTCTCATAAGATGTTTTTTTACAATATTTATTTATATTATGCCATGTCACACATTGTATCATATATGAGGGTGCTGGAAGTGCTGACATTTAAAAATATGAAAATATGAAAGATGGGTCGGGGGTAGGAAGAAAGATATAGAGAGAAGAGAAAAAAGGGGGAGGCAGGGACAAGTTTAGGTGGGAGCAAGGAAGTAAAGGAAAATGGGCCAATATAAACCCAATATAATCCTATGTCATAAGAAAGTCACACTACTCTGAAAAGCCCAGAGCAGTTGTTGGGATTTTATAATCCCACTAGAATAGCACTAGAATCAATTGGAGGTATTATACTAAGTAATACAGCCACGCTCTCCACACTTCATGTTTTTCTGAATGTCCTTTTAGTGCCGTTATTTGCTCTTCCATCAGGCAGATCCCCTGTCATGGCCGTTACCGGTAATTCCTGTCTCTTCCGGGTTGACGGACTGTTGCCACTCCCCCTCTCTGACGCGGTCTCGCTGCGCTACATAATGCGACCGCGCCAGACAACAGACGCTGGATTAATGAAAAGCGTACCGCGGACTTAAACCGGCTGCAACTCCTCTCTACAATTTTCCTGTGTACCGAACCGGAATCGTACTCGACTGACCTCCTTCTCCTTCCCTCGATCACGGCTAACACTTTGACTCCTCTCGACCTCTCTACAACAGAACCTCCCCGGAGGGGACTCTGGGACCAACTTAAAGCCTCTGGAAGCTAAGTTACCTCGCTTGTATATACGAACTTTTCCTCTGTCTTCAGAGCACTCAAGCTTTAGCCTGCTCGCACGTTCTCCTATCGTTATAGGAGTAATTCCTATTCATTAACCCTCAGTCTCCAGCTGATATGTTTTCTACCAATTAATCTAAATCAATTCTCTGCAAGTTAATATCAACTACCTTCCTTCATTGAATTATTGCTGCAAATCAATTGTATAAGACAATTTAAGAATCACTCACCAATTCTGAAGTATTTAAAGATACAGCACCTATGTTCCTCCAATCAAAATATTAAAGACACAGTATAAGTGAATTCTCTGGTGAACTGTCATCTCTTTATTTCCTCAATAGATTACATTCACATCTATTCAGTCTGAAATCTGCAGTTGAGCTCCATCTGACTATATGTGAACGTGACATCCCCTTCACTTGACTCAGCCAACTCTGGTGGGTTGGTGGATCCCGTCACAGCCAAGGGGCAGGTATCAATGATTTTTCCCCTGTCTGCAAGTGTATGGATAATGTTTTCTTAAATTTTGAAATGGGCAATTTCTGCAGTTTACCTCATCTGCCACTGTGGTCATAGAAAGGAGACAGGCTCGTAAATTCCCAAAAGATGTGCAATAAAACCACTCTAGCACTTATCAGTCGCCTATGGGAAGAATCAGTGCAGTTTTTGTGGAATAACGTACCAATTTGATAGTATTTTATGAAGTATTTCTTGATACTTCAAGCATTGAGAACGAAAATGTTTTAGTGTCCGCATTTTCATCCAGTCTTGACCATAAACAATAATTGTAGGGCCTCTTCCCAATAGGTCTTGAATTTGAATGGGGCACACTGGGCCCCAGCTAGGACTATTTGGTATAAAGTGGAAATGCTATGATATAGAGGTTCATTCAAATGGAAGAAGTTGCCTATGCAGGGTCTCTGTGACGTTATGGAAGTATAGAAATGTTTGTGCTGGTGGCATCAGTAAATCTCCAAAGGTATGTACTGTCCACTATCCAACTTGAGTGTCCGTATAAAGATATATTTGGGTCCTTGCCTAGGAACTCAAAAGCCTGTTGGTTGATACCAGCCGGAAATGATGGGTTGCATGTTGTTGAGTACATAAGTCTTTAAGTCTTTAACGTGGCTTAAATGTAAAGTTTCATCTTTAGTAAGTTCCCTGCCATCTCATCTGGCAACCAGACCGGTGTAGATATCGGCCCACCAGCTGCCTCATACTCCAGTCGGCCAGTCTGGTTGAGACCTGATGTGATGCCATTCCTTGACATGGGTAAGATGTGCTGCCTGGTAAGATTTTTGAAAGGATGCTAAGCCAAGACCTCCAGAATCCTTAAACCGAATAAGTTGATCAGACTTGAGCCTCAGTCTCTTCCCCTTCCTAACTTACGGGATTAAAGTCAAGTTGACGGATGAGAAGAACATTTGGCGTAATAAGGAATGGGATAGGATGGTTTGGAATGGATAGAGCATCCCGGGCAACAAATTCATCTTGATAGAATGTATATGTCTCAACCATGAGAAATGTGGGACTGACCAATGCCCTCATGTCCTCCTGAAATCTTGTTAACATTGGAAGAAAGTTGAGCATGTAGAGTTTTTTGTAACGGCCTTAGGGATACCTACCCCTAAATACTTAAAAGGATCCTGACACCATCTAAATGGGAATTACTTGCAGAGTTGGACTGAGTTGGAAACAGTTAGACTCAGTGCCTGAGACTTATCTAGACTGAATTTGAAATTGCTTATCTCACCACAAATACAAAGCTCCTGTTGAGTGTTGTCATTGGTTGCTCCACATAGAATAGTAAGTCATCGGCATATGCAGTGAGTTTGTGTTCAACTCCAGTGTGTCTAAACCCCCATTTATTCTGATGGCCTGCAGGAAGGGTTCAAGAGAGAGCATGAACAGCAGGGGTGATAGAGGACATCCCTGGCGAGTGCCCTTCGAGATGTGCCATTCGTGATGACATCACTTCAGGCTGGTATCGACCAACAGGCTATCGAGTTCCTAGGCAAGGGCCAAATATATCTTTATACGAACACTCAAGTTAGATGGTGGTCTGATGCCTCTGTCCAGGCTGACTCAAGTAAGACAGAACACACCTTTGGAGATTTACCAATACCACCAGCACAAACATTTCTATACTTCCATAACGCCACAGAGGCCCTGCATAGGCAACTCCTTCCATTTTTACTGGATACATTAGACCCCCATTAATTCTGACTGTTGTTGTTGGTGCTGAATAAAAATGCCTGGTTCCATATGCAAAAGTACTTACCCAGGCGCACCTTGTGAAGCGTTAAGTGCATGAACATCCAGTCCACCCTATGCTAAGATCTTGATACCACAATTTAAGAGCAATATAGGTCTGTAGCTAGCGCATGGCTTCGGGTCTTTGCCTTCATGAGGTATTATGGGACGATTAGGAAGTTGAAAGAGGCCAAATACCTAATAGTATTTCAATGAAAATCTGTCCAGTCCCGGGGCTCACTCTGCCTTAGAGGTCTTAATTGCTGTCTGCACTTTGCCAATAACAGAAACAAAAGGAACTGCACTCAATACACTGGATCTACAAATGGGTGCTTAACTAGACCCTGGGCCAGCACCAGCCCCACAATATATAAATATATATATATATATATATATATATATATATATATATATATATATGTGTGTGTGTGTGTATATATATACCAGTTGAAGAAAGAAGGTCCAGGCATTCCAGTGCTCTATAGGCACATTTATTGGAATAGGGTGAACACCGCGACATTTTGACTCACAAACTGGTCCTAGTCAAGTTATCTGTCTGATAAATCACTGAGATGTTCATAGAATAAGACTAGATTGACCATAATGAGAGTCTCCTGGTTGATGGAAAATGTTCTGTCCGTAGTTGTCGTCAGCTGTGGTCCATCAGGATCTGTGATTGTGATTATTTTTTAATTGGATTGTATTTACACTTATATTTAAATTGTTTTATTGCATCTTTTTAAATACTTTATCACAATGCAAGAAAAATGTGTTACATTTTTGACAATTCTTTCCCATGAAATATATATATTGTTTCAGCAGGCCCTGACACTGAATAATCAGGATTGCATGTAGGGAGTAAAAAAAAAAAAAATTCAATCATCTAGATTACACATCAACTTCACTGCAATTTACAACAATTTGTCTAAAAGTTAACATAAGTAAACACATTCATACATTTTGTAAGCAGTGTATTTTATAGGAAAGGACAACACAATACCAAATGTAAACTAGCCTTTAAATAAAAGTACAAACGTACAGTGTGTACTTACTAGTGAATTGTTCAAAGTCAATGGAAGATATATATCACATGAAAGATGCATCAATCTATATCGTAAGTTTGCAAATACTGACTGCTATGCATTTTTTTCAAATGCTGTTAGGAGATTTTTTTCCATCATTAGCTTAATTGTATCAAGAAATGTAAACTCACAGTGGACTAAATTTGTTTAAATTTTTTAATTACATTTTTTGAATGTCCTTTTGAATTCCTTTTGCAGCCTCAAACTAGATACTTATCTGAAGACACTCAAGAATGGACGTTGCTCTTGGTGAAATCCTCCTTAAAATATTTACAACAAAAAAAAGGAAAATGAGAGGGGAAAAAAGGAAAAAATAATATTCAGACTCCTTATCAAGATTTCTAAATTAAAAACAGATGTTGGACCATCATTATCACGGAGGTGAAATGTTTCATTCCAAAAATGTAATAAATCCTAATAAACAAAATTAATGTGGGTTCTGCCCCCACCTACACAAGGATACCTTAGATAAATTGACTGATAGATAAATTCACTGTTTTAAATATCACTATATATCTGCGAGGGCAAGGGGGAAGAGGCATAGTAATAGTTGGTTGAATCTTTGTGCAATTTAGCAAAATATATTGAGCTTTACTGCTTCTTTGTTTTTTTGTTTTTTTTTATATATATATATATGCATTTGGATATGCAGTATTCCAGTCTAGACTGTCTGTATGTTACAATGTTGATGCATAGTTTGGATTTGTTTAATAACTGTTAAATTGAAGAGGAAATAATTATTTTTGAAACTTGGAGACTATGTCAATTATTTAGTCTCTTTTAAAATAAAAATCTGTTTTATGAAATTGCGTTATTGTTTCATGTTCTATTCTTAATTACATCTCCAACTTGTCCTGCATCGGTTTTTAATTCTCAGGAAATACTGATGTAAAATGCTTGCAGAGCCTCTTATGGCTGCCATCGTGAATTTAAATAGACGTGATGTGGAATTTAGCCAGAGTTGCTGTAGCATTGTTAGATCATTTGGGTAGAATCCTTTAACTATGCTTAATCAATACAATATGGTGAAACCTTTGAATTTATTGTTATTTTCGTTTGGAAACATGTAATTTATTTTGACGTGGCTGTTGCTAAAAAGAAAGTAATTAACAATAAACAATACAATGTTAGAGTTAAAATCTTTAGCCTGAAAGATGGACGGATGGATGGATGGACGGATGGATAGATGGACGGACGGACTGGAGGACAGATGGATGAATAGACATTTCATAGTATACCTAAATAGTCAATAGTGTCATATTCTTAAATGGAATGACTGACTCCGTGTATGCTTTCGGTGCTAGATAAGGCTTCAAAAGTCTACTGAGGAAGACTTTATTTATTGGCAATATATCTTTAGGAACCAGATTGTGATGACATCAAATTGTAACATTTGGTGTTTAAAGGGTTAAAAGTACAAGCTAAAATGCAGTGTTTATTTCTGCTTGGCATCCTAAAGAGTTGCTTGATCCTACCCAAATAGACACAAGTCTGACTGTGGAGCCTCCCTTTGAAGAGATGGTGGGAATATTCGACTCGGCTCATCTTCCTAATTGCTTTTCAGTTTTGAGTCTTTTTCATATGTGTATTTATAGACTCCCTTCTTTACTCATTATAAATTTTATTTGCAGCAATACTCAAAGCTGAGTACAATTAGTAAGTAGATCAAAATACTCATGTAAATGGTGATAATTGCAAAAGAGATCTGTAATGTTGGACTGGTACTTTGTTACTAAGTGGCTAGGAGGGTGCTGTGGGATAACTTAAAGAAGGCAATACTTATTGATTTGTTTTAGTCTAAACTGCAATTCATCTAAATCTGGGTCATTTATTATTAGTACTATTTTTTAAAAATACAACACTGTGTATAGCATAGCCCATCCCCTAATGTCACAGCACGGCAATAGCTACACATAGACATACAAACTAACCCTGGACCAAGTAGTCCACCACACTCTTCATACCCCCCCACAACTCGCTTGGTTAGGAGTACCCTCACTCAAGAGTATAGAGTACAACCACCAGCTTGCGTAGCAACACTAAGGAGAAACTACACCCAATCACCCTCAGCACTTCGGATAATGCACAACGATGTCCTCTCACCTCTATGCATTCATAGCACCCTCACTTTAAATTTTTCAAAACACACGTGTGCCGCAACCACTGACATGCTACCTCCTATTTAGCCCCCCCGACAACAGGGAACAGCGGCACTAGGACCGAATAGGCAAACTACACCTCTAAACACACAAGACGAGTGCTATCCCCTAGGCACACGTTCACAACGCGTAGGACTTAGGCCCACGTTCACAACATGTATAAAATTAAAAAACTGGTGCAGTTGCTCAATGTTTTCCACCCATACTATGCTATGCATTGGAACCTCTATACCGCAAAGTAATGATCAATGCATGGTTTATGCAATGCACTGCAAAAATAAAGAATTGTAAAAAATAAAAAAAGATGATTGATGGCTAGGGGGCAGTCACTAAATGTTGATTTTATTACTGACTTACATAACAGGCCTACCCCTAGGAGATTGGGTGTATGGTAGACGGGCAACGCTACAGGGAGACACTCCGGTCTCAGAGTGCACAACGTCATCTAGGAGGTTGAGTGTATGACCTTATCAATTAATGAACCTATTGGTGCCATGTATAGGAGACATGGTTACTATTCTGCAACATAGCATGTGTTGCAACTGTATGTAGAAAGTTCAGTTACAGAGACCACTGTTATACTATCTATGCTCTATATGGAGAGGCCTGCGAGCTTACTCTTGTGTTCCTTGTATACGTTATTTACTGAAAAATAAAAACAGATTTGCAAAAAAAAAATTTAAAAGGTTGATTTTATTTACAGGTCAAGTGAGACATGAGTAATAGAGCAAAAGAGGAGGGGCAGAGTAAAAAAAAAACTATGTTCATATATTATATATTAATAATAATAATAATAATAATTAATAATTAAAAAATAGTTTTTGTTACTGCTGTTTGTCCCTCTATTGGTTACTTTTTCTCACTTTGTCTGTAAATAAAAAGGCAGGAAAATGCTATATTATTATATTATGTGTATATTTTGCAGTACCCGGTTTAGCCTATTTTCAAGTCCTTTTGGTTTGCCTGATTCGTTTTCTGAATTGGATTTTCAGTACCGAAATTTAGCAAAGCTGACATATGGCCGAAATTTGGGGGAAACCTGTTTTAGCTGAACAAATTTTTCCCACTGTGCACATGTATAATGAAACAGAATTTCAACCTTAACATCTGTCTTTGTTTTGTAAAAGTATGCTCAACATGTGGATTGATGTTTCCTATGCCATCCTCTTCATTTAGACGAACTCTCTTCATTTAGACGAACTTTGAGTAATTTACGTGTATGAACCTAGGGTGCTTTTTAAATATTTCTGTAGGTGGGGACTAATTGCCATACTTTTCTGGACCAATTGTCTATCACACATCTAATGTTTTTAATATGTTTTTAATATTTTAGTGACAGATTGTAAAATAATTTAAGGATTACAATAGCACTCCTAAATTGTAGACATGTGACTTTTAGCATACGTATACAAAGCACACTCCATTAGGGCATACATGCAGAGAAAATCACCATGTAAAAGGTACTTTTGACCAAAACAATACAATTTGACTATATGTTTGTTCAACCATAATTTACCTCTTTCCCATGAAGTGCACCCACACTTATTATATATCATTTTGTTAAGGACAAATGGGGCTTTCCTGTCGACATCAAATATTTTTGTATGAACCATAATTTAGTATGGATAAAATCTAAGTAATTTTAGTAAATTGAGAAATGTTATTTTTTTCAACTTGAGCATGGTATTTTGTTTTTGTGAACAATCAAACACACATATGTATACACTGTGATGTCCCAACAATGACCTCCATGTACAGTTTTAGGGGGGCTTTCGAATATTATAGGCCCAAATATGTGCTTCAGTTTTCATGCATGTAAATTTGGGCAAATCTCCTGGGCCTATGTCACCTTTGAGACACGGTGGCAGCCTAGGACACACAATGTCCACAATTATGACATACCATCTTCAAAAGGAGACACCCCAGGAAATTCTGAATGGCATGTTTTGAGTTGTTTAGTATTGCCACTTTATCACAAATGCTGGCCACATTTAGTGGTTATACTATAATTGTGTTATTGCAATAAAGCCCTCATACTATTATTTAGCAATGTTTCATGAATATAACAGTTCCCCTATAGTTTTCTATTTTTTGGGGGGGGGGGGGTTTGGGGGAGTGGGGGTGGAGTTACAGGACCAAATATATTATAGGCTAATTTATCACTTTGACAGTCTGATTTTCTAGGCCTCTGTTGCCTTTGAGACACTATGCCACTCCAGAAAAGAGAACAATCCCAATAGTGCCATTCCATTTTCAAAATTACCCAACACAGGATATTCGAATCTGGGTATTTTGAGTTGTTTTATGTAGTCATTTTATAATGACCTTAGAGTAGTTGGACTTAATGTAAGCAGGGTCAAGTCAAGGTCAAAGGATTCAGAAGTCAGAGTAGTTGGTTTAACAAGCCAATAAGTTGGTACAGGCAGCTGACAAAGAGTAATCAGGACAAGCCAAGGTCAGGAATCCAGAATAACCACACATAGGTCACATACAGCGTCTTTTGGATTAATAGTTTAACTCTGTATGATACACTTTGAAACAGTCTGTAACACATAGGTCATGAAAGATAGTCAGTAAGGGCCATGGTATGTAGACTCCTTTCTAACTACTTTTTGTAACAGACTCTGCACTTTTTACTGGTGGGATTTTTTGTAGACTGTGGGGAAAATGTCTGCTACAAAGTCTCAGGACATCTTCTGATTCAAAGATAGCAGGATTGGGGGGATTGTGTAAATAAAATGTCTGAAGAAAGCTTTGGTGTGAATTCCAGGAACGTGTATGGCTTCCTTGCCTGCATTTTTGTGCAATACATATGAATTATAGACTGCCACCTGCAATTACATCTTTTTTTTTTGTACCAGATTTTGGTCTTGTGGTGATCCTGATATTGCTGTATGCACTGATCAGCCAAATCTAGTACATCATATATTTGCACTGGCACTGTACTTTCACATGCAGTGAGAATAGCATGTACATGTATTTTCTGTCAGTGTAGTACCGTAGGACCAGCACTTAGCAAAGCTGTCGTGCTTTTACGCTTTTTGCCATATATCGGCTCCTAGGGGAAACCTTTGCATTTTTTGCCACAGGCTAGGCTGTCAAATTAAAAAACATTTTTAAATAAATCTATAGTGATGTCATAGTTTTCAACCCATAAGAAATAGCCTTTGTTCATCAAGGGTAAGAGGAGATCCCACACATTTATGCCATTTGTGTACACAGAATCAGAGCAGCCTGGTGGTTCAAGATGACCATCTCTCCCTTCATAAATGCCATTTGTATAGGTATAACTTATTGTGAATTTGCACAATTTATAACATTTTATTCCGAGCTTGCTTAGATAGAATATAATGCTTAAAAAGTCACCTTCCCTTAATTTTCATGAGGGATTCATCCATACAGGTGTTCTGGTCTGGGGTGTAATTTTCAGAATACTTTTCAGGCAGAGTATTTTTTTTTTATCAGGGCCTGAGGTTGTATCTTGTATAGCCTGTCATGTATTGAGTCATTTCAGGGGAGTGCCCCCCCTAGAGATGACTTCTTGTACTACAAACTATACAAGCTTGTTGTTAAAATGGATTCTCTCTTGGGGTTTGATATCAGAGGCTGTGAGAGTGTCAGCTATGTAAAACATGTAATTCTCTGATTTAAACGTGAGAATGGCGTAACCCTCTTCCACAGAATAAAAACGTGCCAAAGGAAAACATATGTATTTATTTTTTCTCCTAACACTAACTCACTCTACTCAACTGCAAAATCCCACTGATTACAGATGTGCTACAGTAATTAGAAAGCAGGAAATGGTTTTAAAAATTGAAAAGGGTTAGAACAGATAAAAAGTGTCATTTTAACAGAAAAAAGTAAAAAAAAAATCTGACTTTCAAAAAGTCTACATTAACACGGTATTCTGCAGTAAAGGGGTTAAAATCAGTGGGTTTTTTTGTTTTTTTGTTTTTTTTCTTTACACAATAAAACTGTTAGCGTTGTGAAGACTAGAAGTCACAACAGAAGCCAACGGTGAGATCTTTTAGAAATGTGGCCTAAAATGTTACTGTATATATAAACTCTAAAAGGTAATGAATCGTTTAATTCTGGGGTTGAATAATAAACGTGGAGTTACAACGGTAGGAACTAATGAAATTAATAGTGATTGGTATACTTTTAAAACTTTCCTCAGACATTCACTCCATACATATAATCTACCTTAATAATATTCATGAGTACAATAGATTTCAGGGGGAAAAAATCTTGAATGTTTGTTACATACAATAATCCAAATTCAAATTTGTGTCTCTCTTTACTTTAGATCTTTTACTTTGTGGATCTGTAGAAGTGCCTTAACATGCGGGAATCATTTTTACAATTCAGGTACTAAATCTAAGAAATCAACAATTTCAAAAATCTACTGTATACCACTTTCTGAAAGACATAAATGCAAACTAAGGTATTTTTCTAAATTAATTGTTGATCTACTGAATTGAATGGATTCTTTTTTTTAATGTTTAAGCCAGTTTCTAAATATAACCTGCAATATATTTTCACATAATATGTATTTTGTAAACATTGTGGCACTTTTTTGTTTTCTTTCAAAATAAACTGATGCAAGATGAATTTGTAGCCTTAGGGATTTATGTATCAGATTAGTATGTTATACAAACCCAGAGCTTGAACACAGCTAATGCTTTCCTCCATTTAGATCAATCAGTGGTGTAACACGTGGCACGCACCTATGAAGAGACTCTGGACCCCAATGGAGGCCTTCCTAAGCACCCCATCTGCTTTCATCTCAATTCTTGATGTATTGTAGTGAGGAACTAACATATCTGCTCATCACTTTGAATTTAGTGAGTCTTGGATTTGCATATGGGACAAAGTGAATAAGATGAAAGTGTCTATCCTCTGCCGCACTCCCACATCTGATTCTCGCCTCCAAGACTTCTCCAGGGCTGCACCTTTTCTGTGGAATTCCCTTCCCTTCTCCATTAGACTTTCACTCAGTCTCTACTCCTTCAAAAAAATCTTTGAAAATCCACCTCTTGAGGAAAGCATATCATATAAACTGTTAGCGGATTTTCATTCCCCCCCAACCTATGTCATTACCCTTACTTATACCTTTTGTGTCACTATACTCCACTCCCTCTAGCATGTGAGCTCATTGAGCAGGGCCTTCAACCCCTATGTTCCTGTGCATCCATTTGTCTGGCTACAGTTACGTGTCTGTTAGTCCACCCATTGTACAGTGCTATGGAATTTGCTGGCGCTATATAAATAATATAATAATAATAATCTTTTACATTAATTGGCAACCTTCCTCACTGCAGATGTTTTGGACTGCATCTCCCATAATGCCCTGACAGCTAATGCTGGCTAGCATCAGGGAATATGTAGTGCACAACATCCTGAGTTCCAAATGTTACCTACCCCTGTCTTACAACATGCTTTGTGGTAGTGAAAAGTACAAAAACGTGAGCCCTGCTGACATATTTTTCCACTTACAGTGTATAGTTATCAGTGGTTTGACAGTAGCGGTGCCGATATACAGTTTGGGCAGAGCTTATCTGATTGGCCGACAGCTATCAGCTGACACTTTCAGCCAATGAAGCTCCAAGCAGGAGCTTTCAGCTCTCACTTCTGATTGAAGAAATGCAGAAAAACTGTTTGACTTCTTACAATTTTTGCACAAAAAGCACTACGGCACACTGTAGTGGTTTTGGTGCTTGGAGTCTTCTTTTCATAGGAGAGCTCATTGCGCAAGTTTTCGCATTAGGTGAAAAAAAAAAAAAAAAAAACAGATCCCTGAAGAAATGCATAGTAGTTTGGAGACTAATTTTATACTGATTTTTTTTTTTTCATACTGATTTTTTCAGCTTACGTTGGATTTTAATTATTTACATTTATTAGGCAAGAATGGTAAAGATTGGATTTTCCTCTTTCTTTTACAGTACTATGATGTGGATATATGCAGTTTTGCCACCTTCTGCCTTGTAAGTGCAATACTGTATTCATAAATTTGAGAAGTATATACCATCTGCAAAATGTGCTTGTTTTTTCATCCTTGTATGTGACGATGAGAAGAACATCAGAAAGTACCTCCATATTCTCTAGCTTTTAGCCTCTTGGAAGGGAGACAAGCCTGAATTTCTACTCATTATGTTAGTTTTCTACCACCCCTACTATTTGCACTAGTTTATACTATATTGCAATATGTAAATTTTTATTTTTCAGTTTTGAGTGTTACTGTCACGTATCAAATAATCATTATACATTAGGGGTGTATTAATTCATTTACATTTTCCCTCTTTGGCGTTTCCTTTTACGTACTTACCTCCATTCTTTAGTTTTTGGCTTTGTATCTAGAGTGTTTAGAGAGGGGACACTTTTTAGGGGTGTTTTTATTTATGAAATTTTTTTTTCATCTTTATTTTTCATGGTGGTATCATATAAAGCCGACATGCAATGTCACATACACCACACATTTCTGTTTAGTAGGTAATCGTATAAATCAGACATTGTATATATGAGGGAAAAACAAACAAACAAACAAATAGAAATAAAAACAAAAATAGAAATACCAGAAAAGTAAACTAATAAGGGAGATGTAGGGCGAACTAGAGTGTATAACTTCCTCACTTGCTCCTAGTTCCTCCAGTCCCCCTCCTCCTCACCTTATCATACTACATGTGAACTCCCTCTCAGAAGTGGATATAGTCCATTTTTGCTAAAAGGGTAAATTGAGACCTTTGCATACAAAATTGGGGCACAGCCTGCGTGTGATGTGGGAATTTCGGTATTACCCCGTTGGCCATCCGGATCTCCCACTCCCGACCCAGCCATCCCACTTTTGGGCGTCCCCTCGAGCACGGATTGCCCCTGGGTTTGGAGACCTACCATGTGGAATTAGGCCATCTTTGTGTTGGGCTCTCTCCCCGGTTTCATACATGCCCCCACCCCTCCACGTTTAGGGGTGGGGGTTTGTATGTATTTTATGCATTTTATATTTGAGCATATTTGTTCAAGAATATAAAAAAAATATGTTTTTATCAGATTTAACAAAAATTATAATAAAACAAAATAAATGTTTTATGCTCAAAACTCAGATGCAAGGGTAAAAAACAAATGTTAGTCTTTTAAGGGAAGCCATCTAGTTAAAATGCCAGTTCCAATAACAGCACTGTTAGTCTGCTCAAACTGTGTTCCTTAATTCCAGCACTGTGTGTCTGCTGCCACCGTGTCCCCCAATTCCAATACTGTATGTGTGTCCCCCAAACACAGAATTTCAGGTCCATTTCATGTCATTTTTTACCTGTCCTCCTTCTTCATGTCGTCTTTTTTAAATTGGATGGTTCTGTGCTTGGAATTAAAATTTCCTATTTTTTAGTAATTTATTCTATCACAGCAGGAATAGAGTATCTCAAAAGAGTAATTAGTTTACTGCAAACTGATGAATACATCATTTGCAATATGTTTAATAATGCTTCCATGTCAGATATGCTTTGCAACGTGCTTACCATATCTCTGGCATTTGATGGGTAAATAAATTAAATACAGATTTTTTACAGTCAGTTTGATATTTCCATTGTCCATTGAGTTGAGGAGGTGGGGTTTCCAGACAGGGAAGTTGGGGTCAAATTCCTTGGGTGAGTCTGGTGATAAACATGATCAGCCATCACTGCCACAGTGTCTTTAACCTTTGCTAGAAAGTAGTCCTGGGTTATTGCACCAAAGCAAAGTCTACCAGACGTGAGGGAATGCTTAACTAAAGGTTTGCAGAATTTGAGAAGATATAGAAGATTTGTAAAAAGATACAGTTTTGCTAAGATGTAAACTATTCCCAGCGGGACTATTTTTACTTTAATTTATGTCTGTTGTGAGGTGCACTGTCATTAAGCGTTTGGCAAATAAACAATTGTGTATTCATATATAATGCCTCAGTATGGCCTCTGTGCTTTTGGTTAAAAATGCTCCATAATTATTACCTCACCATTTCTGAGATCACTTTCATTTTCCACTCTTTTATCTGCAAATATATCTCAGCTTCACCAAGAAGCCCAAATAATGAATGCTTGTGATAGAATTTTGGGATAATAACAGATACGTTGTAACATTCAACTTCACACAATCTATACATTATGAAAATGGTAACAATATTGCAGAGCTCTTAAGTTAAATTCAGCAATTATGTCAGCCGTGGAATCAATAGCATACTATATATTGTATAGTACTATAACTCTATGTTTAGATGAGTACAACCCTCTTACTTGGATCACCACCGAGCGCTGACTGTCCTACAGTAGCTAGTGACGAAAACCGTATTCTGCAAAGCTGCAGAAACTAGATGTCTGTCCAACCGGGCAATGATTGGTTGAAAGTGTAAGTAACCACTCTCAGACAATGAATGTACTCCCGTGCTTAGGAATATGCACAGAATTAGCATTATCCAGCCAAATCTCCAGGTTGGCTAAAGACCCTCCAATGATGCAGCCAGAGGTGGAGTGAAATGCTGAACATAGAGACTCCAGGCACCATGACCACTTCAAATCACTTGTGTTGGCAAGGTGTGCACAGTAACCATTTAATAACTGAGAAAAAAAATAAGAATTAGTAAGACATATTCTAAGAAATGTATCTGGTATTTAGTCGAAGAATATTTTATTTTTTTTCTTATATGTGTGTGTGCGCTTTTTAATTTTGTATTTGTTGTTTTTTTTCCTAGGTATATCATATATTTACATAATACTTATTTTATTTAGGAGATCATATATAGAACTCTTATCCAGAGCTCCCTACAAACATTAGCAATGACTCACTGAATGGGGTATAGACAGAGGCATAATTAGGTACACATGCTAGAATAAAAGGAGTCAAGCACACTTTAATTTAAAACAAGGCCACATTTTGGTGGGGCAAGTGGAGTTCACGTAGAGAGCTATGATTGAGTGTCCTTCACAAAGACATACTGGATACCTTGCATTGAGTTGTTAATTGTGTGTTAATCACATCCAACACAGTCATTGGTTCTCTAAAGTCATAAACACATATACAACGTGTGCATTCGGTTTCAAATGAATCAATATCCATTAAAAGTGTCCTAAATCTGAATAACCATATTACCAAATCATGGAACAAACTAAACAAGGAATGAACAAGCTGTTTTGCTTGTTTAATGATTCAGATTTCCATTGTTGGCACACAAAAAAAGGTCACTTATGGAAAAAAGATGATCAGTGGTTAGGACAGCCACTTAAAGGACCACTATAGTGCCAGGAAACCAAACTCGTTTTCCTGGCACTATAGTATTAATAGGTGCCCCCCACCCTCATGGCCCCCCTCCCGCCGGGCTGAAGGGAGAGGAAGGGGTTAAATCTCAATACTTTCCTATAGACGCTGGCGTCTTCTCACTGTGAAAATCACAGTGAGAAGCGCAGAAGCGCCTCTAGCGGCTGTCAATGAGACAGCCACTAGAGAATGGATTAACCCTAAAGTAAACATAGCAGTTTCTCTGAAACTGCTATGTTTACAGCAGGCAGGGCTAATCCTAGATGGACCTGGCACCCAGACCACTTCATTAAGCTGAAGTGATCTGGGTGCCTATATTGGTCCTTTAATGTTGACTTTATTCACAGATTAAGTGAGAATTGTCCAACAGAGGAGAAAAAATAGCAACAGTAAATAAATGTATATTTATAGATTATATATTTAATAAATATAGAATATTTCAATATAGGAATGATTTTACTGCTCCTGTTTTTCCCCCCTCTATATCTTTCTTATTCTCACTCGATCTGTGAACGAAATGGCACAAAAATGCACACAGTGTACTGATACATAATTTATATTCTGTATATACAGGGTGGCACAAATTCAGAGTGGGGTTGGAGGAGTCAATAACTTTTTTTTATTAATGAACCAAGTTCAATGATATTACATACAATGAATGCTTAACGGATGGAGATTTGTTGGACCAGGTACAGAAGATTGCATTTTTCCTAACATTAGTTGATGTTTGAGGCTCTAGCGCTTGAATTTCTGCCTCGATAATCTCCCTGAGTTTCTCAAGCTTCAGCTTGTTCATGTACACACACTCCTACAGATATCCCCACATGAAGCAATTGTGAGCTGAAAGGTCGGGGAACATTAATCTGCCAATAATCTGGGAATTTCTTTCAATTAACCACTTGTTGAACAGTTGTCTCAATTTTGAAAAAAAAATCCATTATTTTTGATCATAGTTCCTTCATGAAATTACCCATGATGAATCTCCCAAAGACCCAATTATAATATGTACGTGTCAAATGCCATGAAATACCATGAATTTTGACCCTACCCTGTATTTTGCAGTAAACTAATAGATGCAGGTTTGTGACATATTGGTTTTATTTAAATTGGTTTTCCCAAAGCGATCACATGGACAAAATTAATCCAAAACAAAATGCCACATGGAGGAGACCCGAATTGCCTATAAGAAATTGTTTTTTTGGACGAATCGATTCAGACAAGGCAAATTATTTCAAGTCTACTACATATGTTAGTAGAAGTGTTAGTGGAAGTTGGTGCAAGGGATGTGATGTGATATACCGGCCCTTGTAATCTGTGCTATTAACAAAAGAGGAACAAGAATTGTACAGCGCTACAGAATTTGCTGGTGCTATATAAATAATAAAAGAAGAAGAAAGGCTATGCTGGTCAGTGCACAACTCTCCTGCTCCCCCTACAATGGACACCTGGGACAGCAGTCTGAAGCCTCTCCTATCCCTCCCTCAGGCAGCAAGTAAGCAGAAAGAGAAGGAGAAAGATTATAATTGTGTGATAATGTATTTTTGGCAGTGTGACTGTCAGTGAATGTGTTTTATTGTAGGTCTATTGATGTGTGTTAATTTATGTATGTGTCTAAGGATGTGTGTTAGTTTGTGTCTGTGTCTGATTGTTAGTTTCTGTGTGTACATACAAATAATGTCTGTGTATGCAGTTTAACATATCTATGTACGCATGTTAGATAATGTTTGTGTATACATCCTTGTGTGTCTGAAGAGAATGTCTCGCATTAGGTAGGGGTAGGTTATGTATGCACATATGTGCATTTGAGTAATTACATGTATGTGGATAGACAACTCAATATGTATAATAAAAATGAAAATCCAATGCACTCCCTTATCTACTAAACAGCAACTTTGGTACTGACAGATTTTGTTGGTTTTTTGAAACAACTAATCTCGGCAAAAAATAATGGGAGTTTAGTTACTCTATATGATCATACATTGCATAAGCCTGCCACAACCTCAATGTACCCCATCTGCCATCCTGCCAATGTAGACAAGTCCTACTCTAACAGCCAAATGTCTGCTAAATGAGCTACTTAGTTGGGGGGAAATTTCCATCTCGAGTTCTCTGCAGTACAAGGCTGAATAGGACCCTGGGATGAGGCACCTGTGACAGGGAGGGGTGCAAAACCAAGGAGTTGGCTAAACTCCTAAATATCTATATATGGGAAAACAAGAGGCTGGCTGCACTCACCTAAACATGCATAAACAGGGTGCTGCAGGGAGCCAATAAGTACAATAAAAATGAAAATCCAGTGCATCTTTGGCAGGTCCTTCTCTTACAGCCTAATGTCTTATGCAATGTATGATCATATAATGTAACTAAACCCCCATGATTTTTTTGCCTAGATTAGGCTAACAAAATCTGTCAGCACCAAAGTTGCTGTTTAGTAAATAAGAGAGTGCGCTGGATTTTCATTTTTATTGTACTTATTGGCTCCCAGAAGCACCCTATTTCTGCATGTTTAGGTGAGTGCAACCAGCCCCTTGTTTTCTCAACTCAATATGTATGTCTGGTTAAATGAATGGCTAACTATGTTTGTTTGTGCGGTTATTTTTTTATGTTTGTGTTAACAAGGGTAGGACCCCACAAATGTTTCTCATCTAAAACCCTGACAATTGTGACTATGAGACAAAAGGTAGGAAAGGACAAATTACAGTTTTATATTTAAGGACATGAGAGGCATTACAAACTCCGCCAAAAGTAGAATGTATAGAGACAGACACGAGAGGACAGAACTCACAAGCTTGCTTTATAAACCATTTTATAAGCCAAAACTGTATTCATGGATTATGTGCCAATTTGTGTTGCATCTGTAAATGATTGAATGGAGCAAAATTTCTAAACAAAGACAAAATAAGACATATCAATATTTTCTGCAGATCGATAAAATAGGATTGTGGTGTTCTTTCTAGTACAACATTAATAGTGTATGCATTGATTATTTCTTTATTTCTAAACAATATGATAAGCTATTTATGATAGTTAGCTTTCCAGGCACGTAAGCCACTATATAAATAAATCACTGATTATGATAAAGAGCTGTGTTCCATGTCCACTTTGGAAGATTTGTATTTATTTTTTTTATCGTAAACTTCAACATCATTATCAGACCTTGTAAAGAAACGTATACTCGACCACGAAAACACCAAATTATGCAGTAACTCTATACTAATAAGAACATTTATTATGACTGTGGCACTCAAAGGGTTAATACAGGCACGCACAGGACTTCATTAACTGTGTTGTGGTGAATTAGCAATATAATCAACTATCTCAACAGTAAACTGGATTGGCAAAAAACAACTCGTTTTATATTGATTCAAGGATAAAGAAAATAGCAGGGATTGCCTGGATCCAATGCTATAACCCAGTGGTCCCCAAGCCAGTCCTCAGACCCTCCTACCAGTCCAGGATTTAGGGATTACCCAGTGGTGTTGAAGGTGTTTTTAGAAAAAACAAAGAAAACACCTTGAACACAACTGAGCCATCACTAAATCGTGGACTGAAGGTAGGTGTGAGGACTGGTTTGGGAACCACTGCTATAGTCAGTTGGTAGCCAAATGGCTGCTTTTACTTCACTCACACTCAAACACCTCACACTCAGAGTTATTTACTATAGTGTGAATTATCAGTAATTCAAATTGAATTTAAAGTTCATTTTCAATTTCAGACCAAATTAGCTCAACTGGAAGCCAGATTCATTTGGAAAATGTTTCTAGTTCATCTACTTTGGCCTTAAATGTAATATTCACTTTAATTTCCCAACAATTCTCACTTCAGTAAATTACCCTATAAAATAAGAATTCAGCCAGAGTAGCAGTACTGAAAGCAGAGTGGCCATTGATGATTTCACAGTTTTGACCGTACATTTAAAATTCCCTTTTAATTCATTTTGAATTTAACTTTAGTAAATACATCCTGGGGGGGAAAACACAAACCTGTCGAGTGGTTTTCAAGACACTCTATTAATCATGTGGCATCCAAAAATGCAAGCCACTATTCCAGTACTGTAGAAGATCTCCATAGACCCCTTGGAATCTTTGGGAAATGAATGGAGCAATGTGATTAGTTGGAACAGAAATTAAACAGGGTAAAGCCACTATATTGTCTGTTATGGTTTCATTTTGCCAGTTAGAGCAGTCTATGCAGATGCACATTTTGTTTTGGACCCACTGTTTTTAATTTAGTGGAGATTTAAGATTTTTTTCCCATTTTTCTTTTAAAGGATGTTTATTTCCATGAGTGGATAATAAGGGTATGGGTGATTCAGATGACAATGATCAATTAATGTAACAATAAAAGTAATTTAATAACTCCGTCTCATGCTCCGCCATGGATGAGAGGTTAGGAGGTAGCCCATGCGTGTCCCCTCACTGGCACATAGTGGGGTCCATTCTACACACTCAGATGTTCTTGTTTTTTTCTTCTTGTACTGTACAGTTAACTCACCCAGCACATACTGTTGAAGTGCTTAGTGCCATGTCATATGAAACATGCATAACATAAAAACATCAAAGAACTGATGATAGAACCAGATATTAAGCTGTTTTTAAGGATCTTCACTTTTCCATAATTCCTTCTATACTTATACACGTGAACACATAAATATCCAAAGGGCTTAAAGTCCAGCTGACACAGAAAGAATCCCTTGTTAAATTAATTGATTGATATACACTTTTATTGAAATCTATAGAGACATACGTGTACAGCATAAATCCATTAAAAAGAGCCAAAGTAAGAGGCTCTGCAGAGAGGAAAATTATAGGGGAGAATCTATCACGGACTGTCTGGGAGTCGGCTGAGGGAGATGGGAGTGGGAGTCAGGGAAAATACCTAGGAAAAACCTAGTATTAGATATACATATCAATTACAAAACCTTGATAGTGCAAAATAGGAGGGAATAGGAAACCCTATACAACTACTACACTAATATCCGTATACTGTTTGTACATAAAAGAAAAAAATTATCCTTGGGGCGGAGCCAAACAGCCGAGCTGAGCGGTCGCACGGGAGAAGAGCTCCGTGCCAAAACGCTCATAACTAGCCATAACTGGGGCAAAAATTGGGCAAATCGAAGTTTAAGCGACCTGGAAAAGGGAGTCCTAGACCGCAGAGAAAAAAGCCTAGTATCCCGACCGCGGCCGGCGGTTCCTAACCTGGGATTGATCTGAGGCCTACTTAGGCGGGCGGGGAGGTGGCCGATCCCTGCACTGACTGCAGCCATTTACTTGGAGGTCTCTTCGGAAAACTTCCTCCCCCCCCCACCCACCGGTGAGGGATATCCCGGTACCTACAGCTTGAGGAGCAGCAGCCAAATCGTGAGAGACCCACGCAGCCGGATCATCACTGGCAACTATGGCGAACACCACATGGGAACCTCCGAACGGCGCCCAGCTGCCACCTCTGGAAGAGAGGTTGGACCGCCTGTTCGACGCCTTTTGGGCGAAAATCTACCATCAAGGGGGCACGGATGTGGAGACCCCACAAGCAGCGACCCAAGGGGAGACAGGGGAGAGACCCGCGGCTCCTATCTGGGGCAATGGCAGATCTAAGATGGCAGGAGGGAGGAGGAGGACTCCCCGACATAAACCCCGACACCACAAGACACAGAGGGACCCACACCCCGCAGCTACTTATCAAAATGGAGTTCCGGAGGAGGCCAACGCTCTGCAAACCACCGACAGGGTCACATGGCACCCACTCAGCACTACAAAACGCTGGACTGGGCACTTACCATATTAATAGGGCACAGGGAAGCACCTACATCTGGAGCAGGTGGCACCCTCCCACGAGGACTAACCTAACGGGCCAAAGAATGGACTATTTGCTCCAGCACAATAGAGGCGTTGGGTGAGGAGCTGTTGTAAAGAGGACTCGCTTTACTGTTGCTGAACACGGTTCTCATTCACTACATTCCACTTCCATTTCCAGATCTGTTTTCTCATATTGGTCTGCTTTTCCCTATTTCTGCCTCACTGTTGCAGTCTTATAGCATATGTATTGCCTTAAAGACCACAAAGCCCAACGCTCAGTTATTACTGGTTATGTGAGAGTACCCTATAACGACATTACTATCATATGACACTCTAGTAAAGCCTACATTTACACACTTGAGCAGACACATATGTGCAACGTTGCTAGCTAGTAGACCCTAACAGGACCCACCACTTTAGACACACTAGCTCAGACTGCAATTAGCCTACTCTTTGATTAGCAAATATACTCTACTATATTTTCTCACGACAAATACAGTTTGCCTAATCATTAAATACTCACAAGCAATAGTGGAACCTAGCCTGTATTAAGCTGTTTACCAAAACTTACACCCTATGAAACGCGTATATCTCGAATCGTTATTTTTTCTTGTTTTAAAAATATATGCAAACCCAGCATGCCACAATAATGTTACGCTGTGACTATACATATCGAGCCTGCTGACGCTGTTGTGGCGATACAGGCACTGTTGTAACTACCTGCATACCAAAAATAAAGAATAAAAAAAAAAAATTATCCTTGTGTATCAGTACATCCAAGCAACAATAAACAGTTTGCATAGAAAAAACTAATTGTTACACCTAAAAAGGAAATATGCATCAGCCTTCATATGACTATCTAGGTTAGAATCGACTTCAAGGTCGCTAACTGAAAGAATTAAAGCAAAAAGAAGGCTTGATGCAAACAAACAAACAACCAGTCATTCTCTCTACCCTAAGACTCCCAGAGATTACCCCAGTTATTCATCAAGTCCAGCCATAAAACTCCCTCCAAGAGCGTCCTCACATCTATTCATATAGAATTCTTAGTATTCCCCCATAAGATTTTACTAACTAAATCACCATAGTGCTAAAAAAAAATCATTTATTACACTTTCTATGTTATGTTTTCTTTAGTGCATAATATTTAAAATAAATTAATGTACAGGTGACTATATAATCTTTACTGTGTGGTTACCAACTTCTAAGTAGTATTGGCTGCTGTATACTGGAGGCTATCTGCCATACATTGATGTAAATAACCCACCACACCATTGAATATGGGACATGGTAATAAGCATGGGTGTTCAACACTTGTGTTTTAAAGTGTTCACCCCCCTTTAAACCCCTTTGATGTGGGTTATTAGGTAATCATATGTTAAACATAGGAGACCGCACACTTTGAACATGATTCCACCTAGTGTGACTCCTCCCATCCTCCTTCCTTGTGTTGATGAGCTGTGGAGGGGGGAGTGAGTCTCTACACATGGGCGGTATGCTAGGGGCAAGGTCGGAGAGAAGGTATCAGTTAATTGTCTAAGTATTTACATGCCCTCCAGGGTGGCTATTGGCTGGAGTCACCACGTGACCGGCTTACACTGACAGATAAAAAGAGACCTAGGTGAGGGGCTGGCTTGAATGCTCCGGATGAAGGTGCTCTAGAAGTGCTGAAACGCACGTCGGCTTACTATTTTTCTTTATTGATCACCTCACTTTTTTTTTTCAGCACTATGGTGATTTAGTTAGTAGAATCTTGTGGGGGGGATACTAAGAATTCTATATGAAGAGATGTGAGGACGCTCTAGGAGGGGTTTTAACCCCTTCAGCCCAGCTGGAGGGGGGCCATGAGGGTGGGGGGGACCTAAGGACTACATAGTGCCAGGAAAACTAGTTTGTTTTCCTGGCACTATAGTGGTCTTTTAATGAAGCAGCTTTTTGGTGTCTAGATAATGCCTCTGCGTTCTGACTGCGCAATTCTCTGGCATTTAGGATTTATATCACTTTGTTTATGCTGCCATAGGCACACCTCCCTGCATGTGAGTTACACAGCCTTCCTAAATGCTTCCTGTAAAGAGTCATCTAATGTTTACACTTCCTTTATTGCAAATTGTGTTTAATTTAAAATGTATTTTCTCCTGCCCTGTTAAAACCTTGCTAGACCCTGCAGGAGCCTCTTATATGCAATTAAAGTTCAATTTACAGAGCAGGCGATAAAAACTTTTAAAGGCCGACAAGACTGCATTGCATCCTGCTTCTACACCATCTACATATACACCTCACAGAATGGTGAGTTCATTATACTGCTACTCCGCACCTCACTGACTCTTGGGCTTTGCCACATTACAGCCATGTAGGAGTATTGACATCGGCTCCAAGTGATTCCAAATGTCCCTCACCACTTAAAACCTACACACAAATACATTTGGCACTGAGTTGACTGCACTACACTGCCATGTTCATCCTTATAAGCGAGAATCTTAATGTTTCATTAGAAAACACTAAAAACAAACCAAAAGAAGAAAATAAAATGCAAATGAATAGAAAATGTGGCATCAGGAATGGTGGTACAAATTAACTTTAGCTGCCACCTACATTACTCACATAGCAAAGTGCATACATTCCAATGACCATACTATTGTGATTTTTCCTAAATCTTTTTCTACCTTTCTGTTATACCTTTATTTTTCCTATGTTTTAAACAAAATACCTTGACAGCTTGTCCTTGCTTTTCTCACAAAGGAATACATTGTCTGGAATACCGTCTGTAACGAATGTTATTCTACAATCTGATGCCTGTAATACTGCATTGTACGCTATATATACTTTACCTATAAGTACCTTCCAACCTCAGTGTAACCTATTATTGAATGTTGTCATCGCAAAAATAAAGAATTAAAAAAATTTTTTTTAAGTAAGTAACATCTGATTGAAATTGAAACTATTTTGTTTTTATGCAGGCTGTGTCAGTCACAGCAGGGGATGAGTGGCTAGGGCTGCATAAACAGAAACCGGTGATTTAGCTCCTAAATGGCAGAGAATTGAGCAATGAAACTTCAAATGGAATAATATATAATAACAAAGTATTTAACCAGGAAATAATAATAACAAAGTATTTAACCAGGAAAGGTACTCTGGTTTCCAAGTACATCCTGGGGATGTTACCTCAACATCCAGGGGTTGTTACTATCACCCAATTTAATGGTACTCATTTTATCTACTTTGGAAGGATGAAGGGCTGAGTCAACCCTGCCAGGATTTGAACCTGCGACCCAAGTGTTAAAACAGATTCTGCTGATGCATTAGCCCACTGAGCTATTTCACATCATAACTGCTTCATTAAGCTTAAAGGAGCACTATAGGGTCAGGAACACAAACATGTATTCCTGACCCTATAGGGTTACAACCACCATCTAGCCCCTCTGGTCCCCTCTTGCAATATAGTAAATCTTACTTGTATTCAAGTCTGCAGCTGCATGCTTTGTGCCTGTTTCCTTTAGACCTGCCCACTGCCTGCTGACATCAGCAGAAGTGGTAGCCTGATCCAATCACAATGCTTCTCCATAGGATTGGCTGAGACTGACAAAGAGGCAGATCAGGGGCAGAGCCAGCACAATTCAAACACAGCCCTGGCCAATCAGCATCTCCTCATAGAGATGAATTGAATCAATGAATCTCTATGAAGAAAGTTCAGTGTCTGCATGCAGAGGGAGGAGATACTGAATGTTTGGATGCATTTTAGGCAGCCGTGACCCAGGAAGGATCTCTAACAGCTATCTGAGGAGTGGCCAGTGAAGTTATCACTAGGCTGTAATGTAAACACTGCATTTTCTCTGAAAAGACAGTGTTTACAGCAAAAAGCCTGAAGGTAATGATTCTACTCACCAGAACAAATTCAATAAGCTGTAGTTGTTCTGGTGAATATAGTGTCCCTTTAAGTTGTTTTGGTGACTATAGTGTCCCTTAATAACTGCTGGAAAAGCCAGGAAAGGAGTAAGGCCTAAAAGGAAATGCAAACTGGTTAGTTGTAAGATGTAGTGTACATCAGTTATCACATAAGCAGTGGTGATTTTATATCCAACTTTTAAACTGTAGGCTAAATTAACCAAACTCGGAAGAAACTTCAATGGAGCTGAGTCAAAAAAAGTTTTTTTAATCAACTATTTGGATCTACACTTTACAAGTCTTCTTAACTCACCACGACTCACTATTTAGTGAACAGGCCCCTTAAATAGACCCTGGAAATATACTTACAAATCTTGCATGATATATTTTTTCTTTAATCCCTTCTCGTCTCTTCTTTGTTTGGTTCTTTGGTGCATCTGAACATCTAGTGAACTGAAACATAAGGTGTAAAATCTGGAAAACATTAACCTCAGAGAGATCCAGTTTAACTTGTACCCAGACAGTGTCTTGAGAATCAGACAGGAGCTTCCTTTACAGATAAAACTGAAGGGGGATGTAGCAGGGGGTCATTGGTTTAGAAGTATCATTGTCTGTTTGAAAACGTTTCTTTTATTCAAAACATGTCAAAAACAAAATAAAAGATTTAATGAATTTTCCGCCTGTCTAAAACAGTGCAGTGTTTTTTAAAGCAAAATGCATGTTAATAATGTTGTGTGCATGGTAAACGAGTCTCTTGCTTTGTAATCTCTCCACATGGGGAAATTTGTCAAGAAGGGGAATAAAGTATGGATAAGGACACCTGTAATCCGCAGAGTAGTAATATGCGTGGTGATTGCTTTAAGACTATTTGCATTACAGTTTTAGTAGAAGACAGAATGCGTGATTTACTGGCCATTCAGTTACAGACTGCAAGAAACATTACAATTTGGAGAAAAGCGTGTACTTACCAGAACATTTTGCTTATCAGAATATTGGAAAGGCCACTGAAAAGATATATGAAAAAACTGACCAGGTAAGCTGAATTTTTAGCCCAAAACAGATAAACTAACAAAATATATATAATTTACAAAAAATATATATGTTTTTCAGCTGGCCTAAAATGTTACATTTACTTTGAATTCCTACTTTAGTTAATAAAACTGAAGGTCTGGTTTTGATTATATTTTTAAATAATACACTTTCTTTCTTTCATTTCTTTCTTTCCATGTAAGAGTTTTGTGCATGCTGCCCCTACAGTGTGAGAGTGTAAATGCACATGATTGCAAATCGTTTATATGTGTAACAAATAAACAAACATTTATAATAAATATACCAACACAAGTTTCTCTGGAAACTAGAACTAGTATCTGTTAAAATATTATATTCAGTGTTCTAGTACATTGCTTGAATAAAATTCACTCAATCTACCGAAAATAATACTACATTCATATATTTTGTGATTCGGTCACGGATGTAAGAAAAATAAATGTCATCAATTGATTGGTAGAAGTAAATGTTGCTTCTAAAGTAAAAATATATTTCCACAGACTTTTTTTTAATTGTAATGCTCCGTGATCCTTGCTTTAAATAGTAAATATGACTTGATACATGTACTGATCATAAAGTACCTAGGCCTATATGTGTACACAATGCTAATTAGGAATAGATTGGTGCAGAGTAAGCCACTGAACGTGGGGCACTCTCCATGAAAACCAGTGGAATTTTACTGCTGATTATTTGACTGGTAAAACTTTGCTCCATAATTGCACTTAATTTGTTACTCATATTATGTCTACCACATTCAGTAGGTAAA